>NC_138507.1:87617566-88342566 GCF_964252035.2 Podarcis erhardii | reverse complement strand
CACGCAGATCATGCCATTCTGCAGCTCAGAAAACAGAATCACAAGATGTAGAAGAAAATTACTTAGAGCACTTTATTTCTCAGTCTCTGTATAAAGCACGTTCTACATGGGCTAACAAAAATTCCAAATCATTCCTGCATCTACGACAAATGAGAACAGGGATAATGTGTTTATAGTCAGGGAGTGCTGACTTGGAATAGCACCGATATTTGTATTTCACCTTATTTCTTATCTTTCAAAAACATGTCATCTTTCTGTACTGGAAAACCCAGAGGTCCATTACCACTAAATTGCCATATATTGCTATCTCCTGGTGAGGCTTGAAGCAGTTTGTTATAGTTATATAAGCCTGCGGCCAGACAGGTATAAGGAAATAAAATGATGCATTTAGATAATAGCTTATTTTGCTGGACTGGACAGCTAAAGAAATTGGTAATGAAGTATGAAGCCTTTTGTGTCAGAGTCACTGATGCAAATCCAATCCAAGCTTCTGAGGACTCGAAATCATTCCCCCAATAGGAGACCAGGGCCTAGTTATTGTGCCAAGCCTTATTGAGTTACTAGGCACGTAACAAAAGAAGAGATCCGAAAACAAGCACACACTGGTCGGCTTTCAGGCAATCTCAGGGCAGTTCCACATGTTGCAACTCTTGTCACGGGAGCAACTGGTGCAGAGAAGCAGTGCTGCAGACCTGAGCTCCTTGCCATGGCATCACTGCCAAGTACCAGGATAGTTGGTGGGCAGGGCAGAGCAGTGACAAGGTCAGGGCAGTTCAGGGGCACCAGTGGAAAGACTAGATTGGCTCCGCTGGCATACTCAAACCAGCCTGACCTTGCCATGCCCTTCAACAGTTCTCAGATGAAAATAGGGACGATCTATTCTACATCACTATTAATAAGCCTAACATTTGTTGGTTGTTTAGAACCTTCCACTGTCGTTGCTATCAGTGGTGTTCGGTGAAATTTTTTTAGGGGAACAGCTAGGGCTGGAGATGTGTGTGAGCATCACGCCTCGCTCCCTAACTGGGCAGAAGCTTTCCGGGCTTTGGGAAGAAGGGACCAGGCTGTAATACTTTAATACAGTGGTACCTCAGGTTAAGAACTTAATTTGTTCTGGAGGTCCGTTCTTAACCTGAATCTGTTCTTAACCTGAGGTACCACTTTAGCTAATGAGGTCTCCTGCTGCCAGTGTGTTGCCGCGACACGATTTCTGCTTTCATCCAAGTTCTTAACCCGAGGTACTATTTCTGGGTTAGCGGAGTCTGTAACCTGAAGCATCTGTAACCTGAAGCGTCTGTAACCCGAGGTACAACTGTACTCTAATTTACCGGAAACATTTAGGGGTCTAGTCTAGTCCCCCTTGTCCACTGACCGCACACCACTGGTTGCCATGAATATTGCCTTGTATTATTTAGACAAACTTCTGGTTTATTTCCATTCCCTGTACTCTGCACAGGATTCTGGCATGCCTGGCTGGCAAATCTTGTTCTCCCCTCTGTGTTTAGCGTCTTAATCTCTCTCCCGCCATTCTTGCTGTGCTCTTCCCCTCCACCTCACCATGGCATTGGCATTCTCCATCGATTAGCCTTACAGATCACTCAATGCACTGCCTATTGACCCAGCCCAAGACTCAGCTGCGTGTTTCCAGCAACTTTCTTAGTTTACCCTGGCACAGCAAGAGGGTGCATCAATAGGAGCACAGTCACATTGATCACCTCGGCAGTACCTAATGATCTGACCTTTTCCTCCAACTGCTATCATAGCAGCGCTCTAGGTGTGAGGGAAATTCTGACTTGCATATGACCCCACCAACAAACGAGCTCAGCTGCACTCCATGATGCAGGCATATCTCCACTGAATGTCTTATGATTTCTACAAGAAACAGGTCTATTCAATATAAATAATGTGTGTACATACAAATATATATCTCCTCGGGAACTTAGGGAACCTAGGGAATTTTGTTGTAAGAATAAAGGTGTTGTGGTTTTTTTACACAGCAAAGTTAGCCTATGAATGGCTGGGGGAACCCAGTCAGATGGGTGGGGGGTATAAATAATAAAATTTGGTGACAATATTCAGCTATGTTTTATGTAGAATAGATCTGCTAGAATTAATGGAGCTAACTTCGTCATACTTATGCAGTTCAGTGGATCTACTCTGAGTAAAACTCACTTGAATACAACCCACTATATACAGATCTATAGCAAATCCTGCTTTGGGTGGCAGGGGTGGTGATGGGAATCAATGTTAATAGTGTACCAGTATTGTCCATCCTTGAGCTTGCCTGCTTCCCCTTGCCCTCAACTTATACAGTATAACAAAGCACATTTTTGTCCTCATAAGGAAGACTGCCATAGTAAAAAGCTGTCCTGTCCCCCAGTTCAGGGAAACAGGGAACATGGAAACTGCCTTCTTTTTGAATTCGACAACAAAAGGAGGAGCATAAACATTTTCCTCTATTAATATGGGTCATTTTTCTCCGTGTACACTTTTCAGTCACCACAGCAACTAGCTTCTGTTGTGTGTTCTTTCTCCCCTTCCCACCCACATGTTGTTGGGGTTTTTTTAAAAAAAAGAAGGCAAAAAGCAAAGCAAAACAGTATAGCAGGGAATGGGCAGCGGAGGATGGGGAGGTGGGGAAAGAAAGAAGGGAAATCTGCTCAGCTTGACTTCGGTAGCAGCCATTCCCCTTGAGCTAGAATTGTCCCTTGCATGCTGGTTTCAAGAGGAAATGCCACTGGTGTTCAAACAAGCACAGCCTCTAATTGATTCTCAGCAAGATTTCATATTTTTGGTTTGCTGGGGGGCTATTCTCTTCCAGTCATTTTCTCTCTTTCTTCTGGTGGGAATTGTATCAGACTGAGTGTTATTTTTTCCCTAAATTGCCAATCATCATATGCCCCCCCCCCTTTTTACGGGGGGTAAGGCCAGTGCTTCTTTTTTTATGGGGGTACGCAGTGGTACGCATACCCCTAAACATTTTGTGAATCTAAGTTTGGCCTCATTGAGGGGAAGTATTTCAGTATGAGTAGGAAAATGAGAGTACCCCTAAACATTTTATTTTATTTTATTAGGGAAAAAAAAGCACTGGATAAGGCTATCAATGGCTACTAGCCACAATGGCTACTTTTCCTGTCAAAGGCATTATTATTATTATTATTATTATTATTATTATTATTATTAACCCACCCTTTGGCCTAAAGTCCCAGGGCGGCTTGCAACATTAAAATGCAATATTAAAAGCACTTTAAAGCAATTAACAACCACAGAATTAAAGTGGGTCCTAAAAATATACATGACTCTGAATACCAGTTGGTGGGCCTCACAGATGGTGAGAGCATTGTGGCATGTATTTAGGTAAACTAGACCACCAAGGGTCTTGAAGCCTGCTTTTCCATGCAGACCACAGAGGATAAGTTGTGGTTTTTTTTTTTTTTTTCCTTCAGCAACCAGCATGGAAGTACCTTTCCTAACAAGTTAGTAACTTTTGTGGACTAGGTGGGCTTTTTCCTGCAGGATTTTCTTACGTTCCTTCGGAGTTGTATATTGCCATCACCTTGGCCCCCACCTTCCACATTCAGCCACATGGGTCCTATGGATCCGTTCCACTGCACTGAGTGATACTTGCTCACAAACAAGGATTTTGTAGCACTGTATAACACATTTCATGAGAGCAGGCCTTTTCTGTGGTGGCTCCCCATTTGTGGAATGCTCTCCCCAGGGAGGCTCACCTGGCACATTCCTTATATATATTTAGGCACCAGGAGAAAACATTCATCTTCTCCCAGACCTTTGGCTAATTAAACAATCTACCGTACAGCCTTTTAAACTGTAGAGGTTGGGGATAATGTTTTGTTTGTTACTATGTATTTTTGTGTTTTTATACCGTAAACTGCCCTGTGATTCTTGGATGATAGGCAGTATATAAATCTAATAATAAAATAAATAAATTTGGGGAAATGCCAGCCTTTGAGGAAGTGCATATCAGAAGGTGGTACATATGAAAATTGTCTAATCTTTTGCTAGGGAATTTATTGTTGCCAAACTATGAATTACCAACATTCCAATGCAGCTGGGAATATTTAATAGCAAATGTAAACAACCTGTAAAGAGGAAACATATCTGCCTTCAGCTCAGAAGATTCACAATTCCACTTGAAGGCACATATGCCTCTATACCTAGCTACATTTGTTTTAAATATTCTCCCTCTGCATTGCATTTTGATTATTCATAGTTTAACATTTTCTGCACACCTGTTGTAATCCTCTTTGCCTCTGGTTTTCATAGTGTTGTATCCTTTTATATTGGCCTAAATTCCACCCCCCCCACCACCAAAAAAATACATCTTTTTTTTTAAAAAAATAGAATATACTTTGCCATGCCTTTGAGATATTAAGAAGTCTACTCCTATTTGAATACATGTTTCTTTTGATTAGTATAGAGAATTAATTTCAAAAGCAACCTGAATTAAATTCAAAAGCCATACACAGATCTACACTGGCATTACTCCCAACAATTGTTGAATTCCTAGTAGCCTTTCTCCTCTTGGATGGAAAGTAAGGAGTAAAGTGATGGCCACTATCCTGAATTTGGTGCTAGTGTGAAATCTGTGTAGTCTGTGGAAACTTTGACAAGGGTCATAGCTCAGCTGTAGAGCATTTACTTTGCATGTACAATGTCAATCATTGACATTTCTTGGTAGGGCTGGATATATCCTACCTGAACCACTGCCAGTCAGTGCAGACAGTACTGAGCTAGCTAGAACAATGATCTAATTGGGTATGGGGCAGCTTCCTGTCTTCCTGTTTTCTTAGAAGTGTTGACCTGAAAATGAAGTAATCATAACCCAGTCTTTCCTTTGGGGCTGATGGCACCTGTAGTCCAAAACACCTGTATAGCACTGTATAGCACTGTGGTCTAAACCACTGACCCTCTTGGGCTTGCCAATCAGAAGGTCGGCAGTTTGAATCCCCACGACGGAGTGAGCTCCCGTTGCTCAGTCCCAGCTCTTGCCAAACTAGCAGTTCAAAACACACCAACGAAAGTAGATAAATAGGTACTGCTGCGGCGGGAAGGTAAAAGGTGTTTCTTTATGCTGTGGTTTCCATCACTGTGTTTTGTTGCGCCAGAAGCAGTTTAGTCATGCTGGCCACATGACCTGGAAATTTATCTGCAGACAAATGCTGACTCCCTCGGCCTGAAAGCGAGATGAGCGCCACATCCCCATAGTCGCCTTTGGCTGGACTTAACCGCCCGGGGTTCTTTACCTTTACCTTAGAGCCCTAGGTTGAGGAAGGTTGCCATAACCTGTAACTTAACTAATTCATTGTTAATCTCTTAAGACTCCACTAATGAAAACTCATGAGAATTCAATATATAAACTTGAGGATCAATGCTCGAATATTTTAGGGTATAAACACCTGTCCTTGCTATGAGTTCTTAGCTTGTTTGGGACCACCAAAGAGATCTGGGTAAGATACTGATTTAAGAGCATGCTTCTTAACAATCATTGGAAAGGTTTTGAAATATTCTTCCCACCTCTACTTCTGCCACTGCTGGCTTTATCTTCTGTGCTCTTATAGCATATTCTATTGAAGGTGAAGCTAATCTGAGACCCTCCAGATGTCATTGGACTCCAAGGCTGGATCTAGACACATCAAAAAAGCATTTCAGGAAAATGTGTTATAAACCTCAAAGAACGTGGGAAATCACATTAGTGAAAGACAGAACTCCACAGCACCATCTGGTGTCAGTGTTATAAGGCATATAAAATACTTTTTCTTCCCTAGAGTCCCAATTCTATCAAGAAGTGGTTATCTGCAAGCCAGGGAGTTGGCACTATAGAAGCCATAGTCTTGAGACCAAGGAGATGAAGCATGGAGGAACAGCATTTGAGCTGATGTTGTCAGACAGCTCTCTGTCTTGGGAATATTTCAGTGAAAGGTGGGTTTAAAATGAGAAATGTTCTTCCACATTCAGACCCAATTACATAGCACAGGCACTCATCACTTCATTGTGACTTTCTCGTGAAAGTGTGTACCCACCCTTAATATGTCTCCATTTTCATTGTATTTCATTGTGTCACTGATATGTTTGCTGACAGGGGCTCCTTGGGGAGGAAAGGCAGGCTATAAATCTAAAAAATAAAATAATAAAATATTTTGGACAGCCACAGTTAACCAATCACTAAAATGGACAATGCCATAATCTGCCTCCTGAGGGCTGTGCACACTTACGTACTTGGCACTAAGAGCCATTGTTTTAAGAGTCAGTTCTAAGAAAAAACACAGCATAGGGCTTTAAAAAATCTTCCAGCCTTCCTCTCCTCTTCTGTTTCTCTTGCATTCCCTCAGCTCCGTTTTTTTAATCTTTCTCAGATCAGAAGCGGGGGGGGGGGGAGAGGGGTGTGGAAACAGATGAATGGTTTTCCCTCTTGGGCTGACTGAATTCGCAAGGATATCCAGGCTGGTCTCTCACTTTACTCAAAATTGCCCAGATGGCTCCCTTTGAAATGGATGTCTCTAATTTTAGAGCAAGGAGGGGAAAAGGAACTACAGAGAAGAGGCAAGGTGACTTTTTTCATTGGCTTTGATGTCTTCAAATGCAACGGCAACCGTTTTTCTCTCCCCTTCCCTCCCTCCCTTTCTCTTCTCCGAACTCAGGCTTGCGCGTGCCTCAACTTAAAATTAACAAATCACAGAGATGTTTCTGGTGCATAGATAACCTCCTCTGGATGGTTCGGCTAAAATGCAGTTAGCATGTTAAAAGACATATTCATTTTTGCTGGTCTTTTGCTGAGTGTGCTGTCAGCATGAGGGATATGCGTGACAAAAACCAGGGTGGAATACAGCTCAATCCAGATCCTCAGACTCAAAAGCAGCTGTGCTTCTGCTCAGGCCAAGGGTCACCAATGCTGCAGCTGTGGGTCCCAGTGTAACCACCAGTTCTTCCTATGGTGTCCACAAAAGGCCTTGGCAAATATCCCCTCAAAAACCCACAGTGCAGGAGTGGCTGTTTGCTCTTCCTGCTCAGCAACCCTAGGGCTCAGCCTCTTCTTTTGTGAACACTCCCCCTATCATGGGAGATGTCAGGGACCGTGCTGAGGAGGGCTGCACTGAGGAGGAATGGTGGGAGCCTCCACCTCCACCTCCCCCTGCTCCTGCTCCAGATCCTGAATCTTCCCAGGAGCAGGAGGACAGGATAGATTTGGAACAGTGGTTTGCAGAGGGGCATAGCTGAGAAAGCAGAAGCTGGGAAATACTGGATGGGGAACAGCTAGGAAAAGAGACAATGGAAGAGAGAGGGTTAACAGATTCACAGTCTCTGGACAGCATTCACCCTGCTTCTCCAAAGTCACAGAGAGCTCAGAAAGTGGCAGAATAGAAAGTACAGAGGGTACAAGCTCAGATTACAAGACGTAGGAATGATGTAGATTAATAAGGACGGAAGGGGATGTGATCCTTAACTGGAAGCACTGCTATTTCTAAGAGATGCGTTCTTTGTTCTCTCTCTGTGATTATTAAAGTTTCTAACTGGTAAGAAGACTCCTTTTCCTTTGTTCTGCTTATCTACTGCCACGGGGGGGGGGGGAGGAGGCCGATTCCCAGAAGCCTGACAGTAGGACAGCCCTGCTCCACAGAATTGCCGCCACATTTTTTCTTTGGTGAAATCTGAGGCGAATGTGAAAAACCTGGCTGTGATGAAACTCCTGCAGGCATTTTGAAGCACATCTAAAGAATCCTGAAAGGTTCACAGTCTTTCCAAAGAGTAGCTTTGTACCCCTCTAGACATCTGCTAAGTTAAGGGTCTTTCGTTTATGGTCAAGCCAAAGTGAAAGGGCATAACTAGTCCAAAACCAGAGGAATTTCCTACCCCCCTTTGAAGACTAGCTGGAGGGAAAACGTTCTGAGTAATGTTCAATAAGATATTAAACATCAAAATAAAGAGAGAGAAATAGTGAACTAATTCTATATTCAGTGTCCAAGGTTGCTTTGATTGTCAGTGGGAATAAAAGAATGGAAAGGACTGCAAGTCATAGATGGCTCCACTGGTTGAATAATATCAGAATGAGGATTGCACACAGACTGAGAAAGAAATACAAAATATCAGCTACATGGCTCAGTTTCTCCCAAACATCTGAGGTATCCCTCTTGTGATTTCCTGCAGCGGTACAGATTTCAAGTGAGCATGGCTAGCTTTGACATCACTGACCTTCTCCTTAGCCATCTGTAGATTACCTGGCAGCAGAGATGTTCAGTTGCATAAGGAGCTTGGGATAATTTACAGCTCTGTTTGCACAATGTTGTGTAATAAAACCTTAGCTTTTAGGTCAATCATGGAAGGACTGGATGCTTTGAAAAATGGGTAGTGATCTTTCAAAGGGGAAATGTCTGGGGTGAAAGTGAGTTATTGGTTCTCAAAATATTCAGCACCAGCAGCAGGATTCTGAGGTTCCTCAGGGATGACGCCCTCAGACTTATTAGCATAATTAGGCTTAATTGATTTATGACTCCAATTAAGCGCAGCTCCTTCGATGGCTGTCCAGCACTCTTCCGTGGCGACCTCTGCTCAGGTCCTCCTCCGGCAGCCGCAAGTTCGCAGAGTAAAACACAGCGGAACAACTGTTGCTTCGAAACCATCCAAACACACGAAGCGTTAGTGTGCTTATTTATTTATCAGTCCTTTATTGCAGCATAAGTATTTACAGCTCAGCATTTCAGCTACAAAGTCCGTCACTGCAGGCAGCCATAGCTTTTTCTCTCAGACACAGAGAGAGAACATCTTTCTCCCCCGGGATCACAGGGAGAACAACAAGTACAGTCTCCTCCCAGTCTCCTCCCAGCTTCTTGAGTCACGTGACAGGAATTGAGGGACATCACACTGAACTCTTTAACCCTGTGAGTTCTGAAAACACTAACAAGACTGTCATGCCAAAGGGGGGAAACTAGGGGTGCTTTAACTGGGAATGTGAATATCCACTTGCTATGAAGGGAGAAGATGGAGCCTTCTGATTTATTTATTTTTGAAAGGTGACTGATACAGGCTTATAAAATTATGGGGTAGAAGTGGATAGAGAAGGAGTCCCCACCCCCCTCACAATACTAGAACTCAGGGTCATGCAGTGTAAGATTTGTAGTAGATTTGGAACAAATAAAAATGGATTTCTTCAATAACAACAAACTCTCCAACATTAATGTATAGCACTTTCTTCCACAGGGTTGGTGATGGACACTATTTTAGGTGGCTTTCAACTTTGGAGATTAGGCTAATTCATGGAGGATAAGGGCTAACAGTGGCTATTAATCCTGATGATTATACTGGACTTGAAATGTTTGTGTGTGTGTGTGTGTGTGTGTGTGTGTGTTATTATTATTATTTGTTAATTGTTTCCTGATGTTTTGTAGTAAGCAATTCACAAATGAATATCCATGTTGGAATGTGGGTTGGAAAGAGTGAGGGTTTCCCCCCTTTTGCTTAGTTGTCAATTACATTATTTAGTAATATGGAATTTTTATTCTATTTTTTATTTCCAGTTGTGCTGTTTTATTCTGGTGCTTAAGAGGGCACCCTATTTCGCTGTGGCGTTTTATGTTTTTTTCCTGGTATTTATTCACTTATTGTATTTGATATTTATTTATGCTGTTTTAAGCTATTGCATGGCACTAAAAACCAGCTGCAACAATATTCCTGCATTGCAGGGGGTTGGACTAGATGACACTTTGGGTCTCTTCCAACTCTACAATTCTATGGGTCTAATAACAGGTGTGGGGTTTTGCCTTTCAACCCTGCTTGTGGGTTTCCCAAAGGCTTTTGGTTGGCCCCTAGAGGAAGCGTGATATTGGACAAGGTGGACCATTGATACAGAAGACCTCACCAACCTAGAAGTACTTTGTAATCACAGTTAGGGTCAATAAAAGATGCTTCTCTTTGCATTGGATGCCCAGCACAGACACTTTCTGTAATGCAGAAATAGTTTGTGGCCAGACACTCCTTCTCTTATAGAACAGTATTCTGAATTTTTTTTTTTTTTACTTTTTCTGAAAACAAGCAATAAGTCAGAGACTAACTGACACAGACAGCCCTAGGAAGACAGATCTGTTGCTTCCTGCTGGAACTGTGAAAGTCAGAGACAGGGCTGGCTTGTTGCAACACCGCCTCTGACCTTCTCAGGCACCCACGCCAAGTAAGAAACTGGGCCTTTTGCTCTGGGCCCTGGCAGATACCTGGCCTCACTACCCCCTTGCACAACCCTGATGACTCATATCTGGCCATGCCACAGAAGACAAATTACAGGTTCTCCAGGAAAAACAAAACACTGAGGTGAATGGGTGAAGAGTCTTCACACAGCACACATTTAAATATTGAATTCCCTCCTACGAGATGTAGTGATGGCCTTTAAAAGAGGCTTTAAAAGAAGATTAGGTATATTTATGTAGGACAGGGCTATCAGCGGGTGCTAGTTATGATGACTATGCCTTCCTACCAGAAACCTTCACCATGAGTATCCAACAAAAACTAAAGAGATAGAAGAAGAAGAGCAGATCCACACCATGCACACCCAATGCACATTTAAGGCACATGACTTCCCCCAAAGAATCCTGGAAAGCCTTCACAGAGCTATAGTTCACTGCACCCCAACAAACTGCAAGTTCCAGGATTCATTAGAGCTTTATAAGCCCATTGAATGTTCTTTAAATGCCCCTTGTATCGATTGTGAGCCACAATCTGTATCTCCTGCAGTTTCTTGAAAAATATTACTGTTTGGTGCATTCCCCCTCCAAGTAGCTTCCATCCAGTTTGAAAATGTAAACCACGTTCATGTTGCAGTTAAGCTGAGTGCGTACATTTGAGACAGCCATTGTGCATGTGCAGATTACAGCTTCACGTATACGAGTTGGGCCTGCAGGGGCCAATCAAACAGGTAATGCACATTGGGTGAAGACACCCCTGATCCCTCTGGTGTGTACAAGGATGTGCAATTGTGACTTGAAACACAGTGGGGGAAATGACCTCACTGTGTTTTAAGTCACCAATGCATACATAGCCTAAATTACCCCACCTCTCTTTGTCAACACCAACGTTCAATGTATTGAAAAATGCAGAATGAAGCTTTGGACAAAAGGCTGTTAAATGCTTCTAGTGTCCCACTTGTTTTCATTTTAATGGGACTTATTTAATGAGAAAGACTCTTAAACAGTACAGTGTGAACTAATTGTTACTTAGATTCCCCCTCTTTCCCCTCAGAACTGTAACATAATGAGAACAAAGGGTCACTTATAAATTAATGGCCTGTAAAGCTAAAATACTAAAAGGAAATATGTCTTCATACAATGTGTAGCCAAGCCTGTGGAATTCATCGCTGCAGGACGAGAAGCTAACCAACAGCGTTGCTGCGTCTTAAAAGGACAGGATAATTTTATCACCATTAACAACATTTTCAAATTAATTATGTGAATCCAATCTCATGCTCCAGGGCCTAAGACCATTTCTACAAGAGCCCAGAAAGGGAATTATACCTTCTCTCCTGCCGTCATAAACTACTGCAGCTTTGATAGATGGGCTTCAGGGGGAATAGGGTCACCTTCTTGTTCTGAAATGTCATGAATGCATGAAAGTGACTCAGCAGATTTTGCCAAGCAGCATTTTCTCCCATCTTAATAAGTGGAGGAACAGAATACAACAGTACATCAGAGAACCGGGTATGAATTGTGAATTAGCTTAATTTGGAGATAAAATTGCAGTGGATTTTTATTTCATTTTATTGATAATAACTGCTAGTAAATAATTCAGAAGTTGTCACCCAACATCATTAGCCTAGTTCATGGGTAGGCAAACTAAGGCCCGGGGGCCGGATCCGGCCCAATCACTTTCTAAATCCGGCCCGTGGACGGTCCGGGAATCAGCGTGTTTTTACATGAGTAGAATGTGTGCTTTTATTTAAAATGCATCTCTGGGTTGTTTGTGGGGCATAGGAATTCGTTCTTTTTTTCTTCTTTTAAAAATATAGTCCAGCCCCCACAAGGTCTGAGGCACAGTGGACCGGCCACCTGCTGAAAAAATTTGCAGACCCTGGTTCATTTGCCAGGCATCCGACAGTCATACAAAAGGTTAATATTGAATGTGAATTAGAGCTGATACAAATAAAGATGCACATCTGGATCTACAAACATCTGCATTGCAATCTACATCTGGTCCACACTGAACTGGCTGGATATTTCATTGGCTATGAATGAAGTGTGTGTTCATTTCATCTGAGGTCCACAGGTTTTTGCATGTGACCATTGGAGCTGTATATTTACCAAGAAGACATCAATATCTATTGTGTTTTATTGTATGACCATGCCATTCAAACTGGGGGTGAGTTCAGTAGGGTACTGCCCTTAAAATTTCAGGATTCAGTGGAAATTTTATATCTCTTGGACATATCCAGAAATCCCATAGATAAATAACCAAAGGCTCAAGACCCAGTATTAGTTGTTGGGATTTTTTGGAAGAGGGGTAGAGGTTCATCTTTTGTGGTGGCTTTTTCTGTCCTTCAGCCCATTTGAATATAAATTACTTCCTCCTCCAAATCCTTCTGGAAATTTAATAAGCAAATCAACCCGAGTCAAAGTATAAGCAACTTTATAAGTATAAGTATTTCCCAGACACTGCTGTGATATGCACAAAGTAGAAAATTCACTGTATGAACCAAAGCTCCTTTCTCTAGCATATGCATTTTATAACTGCACTTCCCTCCTCCTCACTCTCACATAATATAGCTTAAGCAGCAGAATCGCATTTATTCCAGCTCTTGGGTCCTGCCCTGTCATGTTAAATTACATCAGTTTTTCATAGTGATGTTATACTTTTTACATGTAAATCTTCCAAAGACCATTTCTCCTGCTATTTACATAGTGAGACAGTGCGAGAGAAGGAGATGCTTTGGTTCGGGTTTATTTCTTTAAAATATCTTTGTAGCTTTCAGTTACACCAGACCAGCAATTCCCTGAGCTCTACCTCAGCCATCAGAATACAAAGTTACAAATCTGTAGGGTTTGTAAAATACTGTAGTTGTTTCCTGTAGCAAATAGCAGCAGGTAATATATTAAAGTGGTCACTTACATGTACCAACATATCTGCTTTGAAGTTTTTTCATTTTTTTCTCTTTTACAATTAATAATAATAATAAATTTTTATTTATACCCTGCCCTTCCCGGTTCAGAAAACCAGGCTCAGGGTGGCTAACAACCAATTTAAAACACTTAATTGTAATACAACATAGAAGCAGCATAAAATACAGTATAAAAGCATGAATAACAATAAAATTCAGAGTTCAAAAATCAATTTGGGGGGAATCCATCCAATAAGCATTAGATAGTCACCAGGGCTAGCTGGCTGAATTAGTCCTACTTGGGCCAGCGAGGAGGCCAGGGGAGAATTAGCTATGGGGTCTCAGAGCGGGTAATCTTCATAAAAGGGGTCAGGGAGGGAAGAGAAGGGAAATAAAAGATCAGGCTGAATTCAAATTAGAGGCCAGGCAGAATAGCTCTGTCTTATAGGCCCAGCAGAAGGAGGTTAAATCCTGAAGGGCCCTAGTCTTATGGGACAGAGCATTCCACCAGGTCGGAGCCATCACTGAAAAGGCCCTTGCCCTGGTGGAGGATTGTCTGACTTCCTTAGGGCCCGGGACCTCTAAACTATGGTTATTCATGGACCTTAAAGTCCTCTGTGGGGCATACCAGGAGAGGTGGTCCCGTAAATTAAGCGGTGTATAAATTTTATGAAATAAATACATACCCATTCGTCAGTGCACATGAACTAAATTGGAAGAGCTAATTCTACTCCATCAAGGAAGGATAGCAACACCAGAGAGTAGTCAGACAGTCGAAAAGGTCAAATACCAATCCAGGTCCACTACATGGATCAAGGTCTAAAGTAAAACCATAAGGCCAGGTTCCTGCCTCTGCTGAAGTCACAATCCAGTGGAGTTTCTGAAGTAAACAAGCCATGGGCCATCAATGGAGAAAGTTGAGCAGACACAAATCCTCTGCCTTGCAGAGATGGGGGCACCTCTGCTTCTGGCGAAGTGTCTCCTTCCCCTGGTTCCCATAAATTGTCTACTACTCCTTGACGTCCTCCGATGTCCCGTGAGTACCACCTAAGTCCCCAACCTCCCCTTCCCCATCTTCAGCCTGTCCCACTGTGGAGCAATCATGGCTACACCCCTCGCCGGGATCCTCCGCCCCTTCCCCAGTGTCCTGCAGGGTCCATTTCCACCTTGCCCACACTCACAATGAACAGCCAAACGAGGCCACTGGGACATTGCTGGAACAACTCTTGGGCTGGGGCAACTGGCTAAAATGTTTTTAAAAATGGTTCTAATTTGGATTCCTCTGTTTTGTTTTTGTCCTGTTGGTGTTGGTTTAATGTTTAGCTGGGGTCGGCAGTTATTTTAATTTGGGTTTAACTGTAAACCGTTTACAGATAGGTAGCCGTGTTGGTCTGCCATGGTCAAAACAAAATAAAAAAATTCCTTCCAGTAGCACCTTAAAGACCAACTGAGTTAGTTCTGTAAACCGTTTGTTATTGTTGGTGGTGGTGGTGGTGTGGTGGTTTCTCTTGATTTTTTGGTTGGTTGGTTTGTTGCTTATACAGGATATTTTGTTTTTTAATGTTTGATGTTTTGGTGCATTTTTTTATATATGTTATAAGCTGCCCAGAGTGGGTGGGGAAACCCAGCCAGATGGACAGGATATACTTGTAAATTGTTGTTGTTTAGGATTGCCACTTTGGGAAGAAAATACACCCTTAAACAATATTTACATATGCCTTCTAAGAATATGTGCTTTAAAATGCAGATTAATGCATAAACTGAATGGGATTATGGGTAAAACATGTGAAAGTGACTGAAAATAGACAGACTGGTCCATCCCTAACATGAATCTGTATTTTAGTATAACATAAGAAAACACAATTCTAAAAGATGACAGAAGTGGTTAAAGAAACATTAACTTGAAAGAAAGAGCAGGGTTACAAGTACTAAAAATAACTGCCGTTGACTTTTTTCTCTCAGAACCAAAACAAATGTCTATTCTACAGGGAGCAATAGTGGCTGAGGGAGGGAGAGGTGAAGAGAGAGAGACTTCATTTGTGTGCCAAGGCCCTGTGACCCGCCATCCCCAGGTGGATAAATAAAGCACACAAGCAAGAGGATTTTGGTTTATGAGTTCAAACAGGCCACAACTTTATTGGTTATAGATGTGAGCTGTTTGGCTTAGGCATTGGGTGAAGCCAGACTATATCTCAACTCCCACCTGTCTGCAGGAAGTCCATCTAAGGATAAACCACCAATAGGGAGAGCCCTAAGACTTACATCAAATAGGGGCACCCCAAGGGGTCTCCACTGGGGTCGTGGCATGGGCCTAGCCCACGTCCGGGCATTGGACAGAATCTACCCCCCATATCCTTTTAACAAGATACCCTTAATGAGGAGGGGCAGGTGGAGGCTACAACCTCCCCTCCATCCAAACAAACAAAGGCCTAACCTCACAAAGTTGTGACGATTGCTACGAGGTAGGCAAAAACCGAAAGGCGGAGCCAGTTTGCCAAGTGGAAACATTATCTTGAAAGAAGGAGCAGGGTTCCAGGTACTAAAAATAACTGTCATTGACATTTTTCTCTCAGAACAAAATCAAATGTCTATTCCACAGGGAGCAATAGTGGGAGAGGAAGGTAGAGGGAGAGAGAAAGACCTCATATGCTTGGTGACAGGTAGATAATAGTAGGTAGATGGATTTCAGTGGAACTGGATACCATCTATGAGCCTTATTACTCCAACTCCATGTCTTTTATTTCAGAAGTAGGTTCCCTGAATTTAGTGGTGACCCCCCCTCCCCAAGCCTGCACAGAACTGTAGCCTTCTGACCCAAGAAAATCTTGTTTTCAGTTATTAGACTCGATTAAGCTGTGCCATACCACTCAACCAGCTTGATTTAAGCAAGACATCCTAGAATTTTGGAAGACATCCCAGCTCCTGATTGGATCCTGGAATGTTTTGTTTTTTAGTCTGGCACTCTGGCACAAGTCAGTTGGCTCACGCCAGAGCACCAGACCAAAAGACACTAGTTTTTTGGTCTTGTGCTCTTGCAGATATCAGCTTGATCCTGGCTCCAGCTACAAGGAGTATCAAACACACAACTGTAATTTCTGGCAGCAGCCAATCTGAATTAGCTCTTGCATCCAGTGAACAACCCAAGACTATGTTCTGTTATGGAACGTCGGCAAGTGAAGGATGACAACTGGACACTAAAAAGGAAATCATAGAATCATAGAATCATAGAATCATAGAGTTGGAAGAGACCACAAGGGCCATCGAGTCCAACCCCCTGCCAAGCAGGAAACACCATCAGAGTACTCCTGACATATGGTCGTCAAGCCTCTGCTTAAAGACCTCCAAAGAAGGAGACTCCACCACACTCCTTGGCAGCAAATTCCACTGTCGAACAGCTCTCACTGTCAGGAAGTTCTTCCTAATGTTTAGGTGGAATCTTTTTTCTTGTAGTTTGGAACCACTGCTCCGTGTCCGCTTCTCTGGAGCAGCAGAAAACAACCTTTCTCCCTCCTCTATGTGACATCCTTTTATATATTTGAACATGGCTATCATATCACCCCTTAACCTCCTCTTCTCCAGGCTAAACATGCCCAGCTCCCTTAGCCGTTCCTCATAAGGCATCGTTTCCAGGCCTTTGACCATTTTGGTTCCCCTCCTCTGGACACGTTCCAGTTTGTCTGTGTCCTTCTTGAACTGTGGTGCCCAGAACTGGACACAGTACTCCAGGTGAGGTCTGACCAGAGCAGAATATAGTGGCACTATTACTTCCCTTGATCTAGATGCTATACTCCTATTGATGCAGCCCAGAATTGCATTGGCTTTTTTAGCTGCCGCATCACACTGTTGGCTCATGTCAAGTTTGTGGTCAACCAAGACTCCTAGATCCTTTTCACATGTACTGTTCTCAAGCCAGGTGTCACCCATCTTGTATTTGTGCCTCTCATTTTTTTTGCCCAAGTGCAATACTTTACATTTCTCCCTGTTAAAATTCATCTTGTTTGTTTGGGCCCAGTTCTCTAATCTGTCAAGGTCGTTTTGAAGTGTGATCCTGTCCTCTGGGGTGTTAGCCACCCCTCCCAGTTTGGTGGCATCTGCAAATTTGATCAGGATGCCCTTGAGTCCATCATCCAAGTCGTTGATAAAGATGTTGAATAAGACCGGGCCCAAGACAGAACCCTGTGGCACCCCACTAGTCACTCTTCTCCAGGATGAAGAGGAACCATTGATGAGCACCCTTTGGGTTCGGTCAGTCAGCCAGTTACAAATCCACTGAGTGGTAGCATAGTCAAGTCCGCATTTTACCAGCTTCTTTACGAGAATATCATGGGGCACCTTGTCAAATGCCTTGCTGAAATCAAGGTAGACTACATCCACTGCGTTCCCTTCATCTACCAGGCTTGTAATTCTGTCAAAAAACGAGATCAGGTTAGTCTGACATGACTTATTTTTCAGAAATCCATGCTGACTATTGGTGATCATGGTATTCCTTTCTAGGTGCTCACAGACTGTTTGCTTAATGATC
This sequence comes from Podarcis erhardii, assembly GCF_964252035.2. NCBI lineage: Eukaryota > Metazoa > Chordata > Lepidosauria > Squamata > Lacertidae > Podarcis > Podarcis erhardii. Next base: position 88,324,951 of record NC_138507.1, on the reverse strand, counting down.
TGCTCCAGAATCTTCCCTGGTATTGATGTCAGACTGACTGGGCGGTAATTATTTGGGTCCTCTCTTTTCCCCTTTTTGAAAATAGGGACAACATTTGCCCTCCTCCAGTCTGCCGGGACTTCGCCTGTTCTCCAGGAATTCTCAAAGATGAGTGCCAGTGGTTCTGAGATCACATCTGCCAGTTCTTTTAATACTCTTGGATGCAGTTCATCTGGCCCTGGAGACTTGAATACATCTAAACTAGCCAAGTATTCTTGTACTATCTCCTTAGTTATTCTGGGCTGTGTTTCCTCTGCTGAATCATTTGCTCCAAATTCTTCAGGTCGGGCATTGTTTTCTTTATCGGAGAAGACTGAGGCAAAGAAGGCATTGAGGAGTTCAGCCCTTTCTGTATCCCCTGTTTGCATCTCACCATCTTCTCCTCTGAGTGACCCCACTGTTTCTTTGTTCTTCCTTTTGCTACGAACATACCCATAAAAGCCTTTTTTGTTGCTTTTAACCTCTCTAGCAAGCCTGAGTTCATTCTGTGCTTTAGCTTTTCTGACTTTGTGTCTACACGTGCTGGCTATTTGTTTGAATTCCTCTTTGGTGGTTTCCCCCCTTTTCCATTTTTTGTACACATCCTTTTTTAATCTTAACTCAGTTAAAAGTTCTTTAGATAGCCACCCTGGCTTCTTTAGGCACCTTCCATGTTTCCGTCTCATTGGTATTGCCTGAAGTTGTGCTTTTACTATCTCCCTCTTAACAAACTCCCAGCCATCATGAACTCCCTTTCCTTTTAGTATTACTGTCCATGGGATCTCACCCAGCACTTTCCTAAGTTTTATGAAGTCGGCTTTCTTAAAGTCAAGAAATTGAGTCCTAGTATGCTTGGCTGCTCCTTTCCGCTGTATAGTAAACTTCAGAAGAGCATGATCACTCGCGCCTAATGATCCTTCCACTTCTACCCCACTAACCAGGTCATCAACATTGGTTAGGACCAGATCTAAAATGGCTGTTCCTCTTGTTGCTTCTCCCACTTTCTGGACAATGAAGTTGTCTGCAAGGCCAGTGAGGAATCTGTTTGACCTTATGCTCTTGGCTGAGTTTGACATCCAGCAAATATCTGGGTAATTGAAGTCCCCCATTACTACTATCTCCCTTCCTTTTGCATGCTTGGCCATCTGTTCCAGGAAGGCATCATCTATGTCCTTCGTTTGGCTTGGGGATCTATAGTAAACTCCCACAATGAGGTCCCTGTTATTCTTCTCTCCCTTAATTTTGACCCAAATGCTCTCACTTTGGCTTTGAGGTTCTAAATCTTGGATCTCTTCACAGGTATACACATCCCTGACATATAATGCCATGCCTCCTCCTTTCTTGTCTGGTCTGTTTCTCTGAAATAGATTGTATCCCTCCATTATTACATTCCAGTCGTGGGACTTATCCCACCAGGTTTCAGTGATGCCTATTATGTCATATTTAGTTTGCTGTACCAAGAGCTCAAGCTCATCTTGTTTATTACCCATGCTTTGCGCATTAGTGTACAGACATTGAAGTCCATTAATCATTCCCCCGTGTCTCTTATTTAAGGAGTTTTTCCTCCCATCACTAGGTCTGCGTGCTGTTTGCTCAATTCGGTCTATGACATTTGGATGATCATCAATTGATAGACTCCTACCTTCAGGAGCACTGTCTTCCTCCCCCACATTAGTCAGTTTAAAGCCCTCCTGATGAGGTTTCTGAGATTTTTTGCAAAAACATTCCTCCCAACCGTTGTGAGGTGCAGCCCATCTCTTGCCAGAAGTCCATCTTCAAGAAACTGCAGTCCGTGATCTAAGAATCCAAACCGTTCGTGTTTACACCATTTGCGAAGCCAGCTGTTCACTTCCACTATTTTTCTCTCTCTCCCTGGGCCACGTCGTTCAACTGGGAGGACAGATGAGATGACAATTTGTGCATTTAATTGCTTCAATTTCCTGCCCAGAGCCTCATAGTCTCTTTTGATCTTCTGGAGGCTATTGCTTGCAGTGTCATTGGTTCCCACATGAACCAAGAGGAAGGGGTATTTGTCAGTGGGTTTTATGATTCCTTGCAGTCGTTCAGTTACATCTTGGATCTTAGCCCCGGGGAGACAGCACACTTCCCGAGACATTTTGTCAGGCCCACAGATCACTGCTTCTGTTCCCCTCAGTAGGGAATCCCCTATCACCACTACAAGCCTCCTCTTAGGTCTGGTCGGGGTTCTTCCGTGAGCTGTCCGTTCCAAGGTCGCCTGCACATTCCCTGAGGACTGACTTTGCTGTTCGTCTTCATATACCTGATCGACTGTAACGAGGGAGAGATCCTCAAATCTGTGGATGGAAACTGGCAAAGCAGATTCTCTACCATGCTGAGCTACAGCCCTCCCCAAACTCCCCATACTTAAATGTGTGGGGCACACATTCACAGGTATTATTTTTTTTATTATTATTATTATCAGCATCATTCTTATCATCATTATCATCAGTATTTGTTAGTCACTTTATCTTGCCCCAGCCGTGTCACGCCCCACGGCCAACCAATCCAGTCGACCGGGGGGCGTGGCTTACCTAATTTAAACCTCCACGGGGCTCTTTCTCCTTACCTCATGCAATGTTGGAGCAAAAAAGAAAAATATGAGAAACATTCTCCCACTTCTAAAAGGTCACAGATTCTTAAAGCCAAAGGCTTGGTTTTATAGCGCCTAAAGATATATAATGATGGTGCCAGGTAAGCTGCCCTGGTAAGAACAATCCGTAAACGAGGAGCCATTTCAGAAAAGACCCATCCCTCTTGTGGAGGGAGAACACAAATAAGAGCCTCAGGTGGTGATTGCAGGTCAGTTCATATAGGGAGTAGCTGTCCTTGAGGTATTGTGTTCCTGAGCTGTTTAAGTGGGGTGCAGTGGGCCCTGCTGGGGCCCCAGTCAGTGGCGAAGCTGCATGCTCCAGCACCGGGGGTGGAGAGCAGGTGGGGGTGTGGCTGACACGTGTCCCGGGGGCGTGGCACACACCCTGGGGGCATGGTGCGCCGCCTACGGGGGCGCGGCACCCGGCGCGTTGGGGTGTGCGGAGCATGTCCGGGGGGGCAGCCACGATGGTACCCCCCTCCTTGATGGTGCCAGGGTCAGTGCGCTCCTTCTGCCCCCCTTTCCTTTGCCAGTGGCCCTAGTAAGTGCCTGAGAGTGCTTTACACTGCTGCTAGCTCTGGCACAATGTTGCACGGCCTGAATGTGGCAGTGGTGGTGTTTGGGGGAAACCATTTGAGTTTTATTTAGTTATTTTTAAAAAGACAAAAAAGGTCAGAACTGGGCTGCATAGTATGCCATTTTTGATAGAAAGGAAGTCTCAATTTCTGCCACTACAGATAACTTATCTAGCTGGAATCAGCCTGCAAGTATAAGCTTGAGCTCAAAATGACAGCTTGTATACAAACTCGAAATGATATGATGTAGTGTAACAATGCAAGTTTATTTCCCTTTGTTTTTTTCTGATGTTCTCAAATGCAGTAAGTTCTATGCTGTTTTCTGAGGTTGCTTTTTTCGAAATAAATAAGATTTATGTTTAGCTAATGTGCATCAAGACAACCAGATAAATTAAGAGGCAGTTTAGAGAAAAGCAAATAGTCTTAAAAAGAGGATTTCCCAGAGATCACATAAGCTTCTTTTTTTTCAGTCCCTCGTGCCATTTTCTGCCAAAGTTCTTGGAGCAACATAAAGCTACAGACCATTATCCTGCCTTTCAGTTCCATTTACAGCTTTCATGTGCATAAAGCAGTCTGTTTACTGTAAATTTTGAGTGCTAAAAATAAATATTTCCACTCCCCCCCTTTCCCCCCCCACAGAGAATTGTTATAAGGCAGCACTGGACAAATTTCACAGAAACTGAAAGCGGGGGGGGGGGGACCAATCACCACAAATATGCATCCTTGCAAATGGGAAGAGAAGACCAAAATAATTCTGAAGTGTGATTTTGAATGTGTTGATTAAAGCAGCTAAGGAAAATGCACAATACACAATTCTCACATTTTTTGATGACAAATTGAAGACAGTGGGTTATGTTTTTCCAGTCAGCTCACTTTCCAGATTGAATATGAATACACACACACACACACACACACACACACACACATCACTGCACTTTCCCCTCAGAATACAGGAAATGTTCATCAATGTAGACCTTAATTTGAGGGGGAACAACAATAGCAGCAATACCTTCTTGATGCAGGCATTTCCAAGATATTATTAGAGCTACTAATTTTATCATCCCGCTGTGGGAATGTATAAAGTGGCGTATGGACATCACCTACTTCACTGGCAGAAATATAAATATAATGCTGTTTGCTTCGCATGCCTGACTCTGAAAACATGACAACCTATGTGACTGACCTCTTCCTCTGTAATGTCAAATATTCAGGAGGTGTTACAATACCTCTTGCTAATTTGGCTGAAATCATACCTCTTACCACTTTGCATGTTCAAACTGAATGCCCAAAGAAGGCTGTGGAGAATTGTGTTGGTTAGTCTGAATATATGTTTCCACACAGCATACACATTTTAATCAGAGAGAGGCACCGAAATTCCAAGCCTTGGTGCTAGAATAGCAGAGACAAAACGGAAGTCCCATTGCTGAAAGAATGACTTCTGGTGGTAGTGAGCCAGACCAGGATGACAGAAGTGTTCCAATTATTCCCAGCTTTCATCTTGGCATGCAGCTCTGGAAATACCAAAAGCAGAGAGCTAGGGAGACAACACATCTCACACCAGCTTGTCTGAAATCCCAATTAGAGAAAAGGCAAGCAAGGTCTTTGCTGTTTACTGTTGACTGTGGATAACAACCTCCGCGTTACAACAGCAACCAATATACACAGGGAGACATAACACCAATGACAATCTGTAATTTGTTTTGATTGCATCTTCTTCTTTGTTTTTTTCACAGTATCTTCTCTCCCCAACCTTTTCAGTTAAGATTGAAAGCTAAAGGTTTATTTGGTGGGGTGAAAGAGTAGTAGCAGTAGAAATGGAGTGTGCCTTCCTGGAATTTTGGAATTCAGATTTACTGATCAAAACACTCAAAACACAAAACAAAACCAAGAGATATGCTAGAGTTGGTGCTCAGAAAAGGACTGTTGCTTATAGTATGTAAATAAAGGACAACACTTTAAGTTAAAAGCGTCTCTCACCAAAATAAAAAGATGCCCCCCCCCAAAAGAAACATTCACTGTAGAACAACTATTACTATGTTTATGAGGTAGCATATATCATATTGGCCCGAATATAACCCACACCCGAATATAAGCTGCACCTTTAAAATTCAAGGGGGCGAAAGAAAAAAATGAAAAAAAAAAACAAATATAAGCCACTCCCTTAAAATTCTGCAGGCACTCACACCTGTTCTGTTTTACCATATGTCTGTTTCAACAGCGATATCACAAAAGCCAATTTTTGCAAGGTTGCAAATTTAAGCCGCACTTTAACTTTTCATGGTTAGAATTTGGGGGAGAAAGTGAGGCTTATATTCAGGCCAATACGGTATTTGTTTTTAGTTTTATTTATTTATTAACATTCTTATGTTACATCGGTAAACATTATCATATTACATCACAAGGCTTATTATAATATAATTTTCAGCATGTATACAAAGTTTATATACAAAGTTTATATACCTAAAGGGGGGAAAAACAAGGACAAAAAACTATCCCAAGATCATATATGTACCAACACTTTGGACTTCCTATCTATCCCGTTGTAAATTCCTTTTTTACAAATGAATGTCCTCTTATTATTGTATATTTCTTTACATTTTATCTAATACATTCCTATATCAAGATGTACCCTTGGTCTTATTTCTCAACTAAGTCTCTCTCCCAACGTCCATTGAATGCTAGCATAGATAGCGAACCTTTACTGTATTTTTGAACATATATCTTATATCTATCCCACTTTTCCATAATTTTTTGTTTTGAATAGCAACAGATCTTTAGGTAGGAAAATGGAAGATACTATTGCAAAACCTCAGGATTCAAAGATAGCGCTTGTGAATTGTTGATAGTCTTGTCTCATTCAAAACCCGAGTGAAGTTTCAGGCTCCTAGTGTCAGGGACTGGGCAGAGGAGGAATGGTGGAGACTGTCTCCCCAGCCTGATCCTTCCAGAGATGAAGATGACCGTTAAGAATTACAACAGGGGTTTGAGGGAGATCATAGCTCAGAGGCAGATGAGGGGGAAAGCTGGGAAATAATGGGAGCGGAGGAAGAAGAAGCACTAGAGGAGCGACAACTGATGGACACAGTGTCTTTAGAAAGCATTCCAGACCCCCCCCTCCCAGAACCTGGCGAGCATTGAAAGTAGGAGAGCAGAGAGCTCAGAGGCAGAGGGCTCTACTCAACACCCATAGTGATGATGCATGAAGGGAGAGAGGGATGGGGTGGAGACTCACTCGGGGCAACTCCATTATTCGAAGAGCCTCTCTGTGTGAATATTGAGTAAAAAGCAGGTGGTAAGAACTTTTCCTTGCCGTATCACTTCCTGGCAACCTACCGTGGGGGTTGGATCCTCTTCCACCTGACACCTAGCTATGATGGCTGTGCCCACACTTTTGGAGTCAGTAGTGCTTCTGAATATCAGTTGCAGGAAACCGCAGGAAGGGAGACCCCTCTTGTGCCGGTACCCTTCTTGCAAGTTGGTCACATGCATCTGGTTGGCTGCTGTGAGAACAGGATCCTGGACTGGATGGGCCATTGGCCTGATCCAGCAGCCTATTCTCATGTTCTTATGCCTTATATTATAATGAACCAATATCCTTATCCTTTCACAAACACAGGGTATGCATATTTGACTGTGCTAAGCACTGGCAGAAGTTTGAAAAATGCTGGACTAGGGCAAGTCAGTTTCTCCATCTGTAAAATGGAGATAAATCTTAGCAATGAGGTAGGGTAGCTCTGTTAATTAATATTTATAAAATACTTCAAGATTTTCAGATCAAAGTAGCTACAGGATGAAAAGAATATTATTATTTCACCATATGCTGGAGTTAAGACTGCATGATTGCAGATCCCTGGAGACATTCATGAAAGGCAGGTATCTCCAAAAGCTGAGGCAGCTGACATCACTGGAAATTTTATCCCCATCATTCAGCATCTCTTGGCCTGATTGTCAATTTCTTATGCTGTTGCAAATGGAGCACAACTTCAGGCAAGCCACAGACCTGCTAAAGGATGGAATTTTCAAAAAAAATATCAGTGTCAAGTTTTGATGCACAGAGTTTCCACAGTCCCTGCCTCAGTCCTTGATCTTGACAAGAAACGAGGTGTTTTTACCAGTCCTGCTATATGAATTACTTTATGCATTATTATAATACATGTAATATTATATACATACCCTCTAAGGGAGGAATTGAATGTTGCACTACATTTTGGCTTCCCAGATGAAATGATCTTGCTCTTCTCCCCCTCTGCACTGTTCAGGGGTTTCTCTTGCCCCCTCCCCCAGAGCCAATTGTGGGGGACACAGGAAAAAGAGGAGGAAAAGGAGCAAAGCCCCATTATACAAGCAGAAGTCCTTTTGCAGGGCTTCCGCTGCAATCCCACCCCAGGTTTCCTAAAGAAACCAATACATAAACAGCCACATGCAACAATGCATATAAGTGCATTGAAATACTTATGTATTGGTTATTTTAAAAGTTACGCTGCAGAAATAGAGTACCACATGGGATTTGACTCTTTTTTTTACGTCTTATAATAAATGTATTTATGCATATGATTTTGCATATAGCTAGAAAGGCTTTTTTGAAAAAAGATAGAAGAAAAACGAAGCATATGTGGCTTGGACAGTTTCTCGACACAGGAGGAGATTGATCTAGCCCCATCCATTAGCCAAAAATGGATCTGCAAGGGGGTTTTCTTTTCCCTCTCTGCGCACGAAAGAAAGGTAACAGCTGATCTGGTGGAGATTTAGTTGGCGTTTATGCAGAAACGTACTTGATAACTGAGGAAAAGAAAGAACCCAAGGGGGGAAATATGCTTGATGTGAAATGGTTTTGTTTTATTATATATCTTTTGGTCAAAGAACCTGATTGGCTTCCTCCATCAGCTCATATGGCTTTATGCAGCGATATTAGAGACTAAATTTTTTCTTCATCTGTTTATGTTTGGATAGTTGATTACCTCTATGATGGTTCCCTGATTGCTTCATTTAGTTTAGTGCAGCGGTTCTCAAACTTTTTTCTCCCTTCCACACTTTCAGAATAAAAATTTGCCACACTGATTTTTTTATTATTGATAAGAAACACATTGGAAAACAAAAAGAAACAACTCCTAGCAGTGCTTGATTTATAACAGAGAACACAACAACTTTATAATATGATCATGGGACATCCAGAAATGCAGCTACATAACAACATGAATCATTCCGAAAATATAATTATAAACGAGTCTTCTCCAGCCATAAGCTAGTAAAGGAGCAGTTGCTCCAACATTTGCTTTCCTCCTCCCTCCTCATTCTTTTTTCATCAGGTCTATAAGATTGTCAAGGGCAGGGACTGTCTAATCACATGCACAGCATGTGAAAAACTTTAGACACTTCATAATTGTAGAACCACAAGCAAAGGAAAAGGAACCCAAAACACACACAGAAACAAAAGTATCTGAAGAACATGAAAGCTCATACAAATAACAAACTTAGTTGGTCTCTAGGGTGCTACTGGAAGGAATTTTTTTATTTTGTTTTGACAAACGTGTTTTATTAATTACATCATAATAGGTAGAGACATAAAAAGAACCTGTAATAAATTTTGCTTTGTGTGCCCTCAAGATTCACAAATGCTAAAGACAACAAAACCAAAGCCTATTTGTATTTAAATCTGATGTTCTAAGCCACCCCTGAGGTTCGGAAGACTCCAGTAGCAAATGTTTGCATACCCAAACCAACGCTTCATTTCTGCCCATATAGATACTCTCCTCTCCCACATGATCTGTGAATCTTCCCAGTCCTCTTCCCAGCCTGCACATTTCACCTGCCACTCATGCATTCAGATTCTTGCCTCTTTGTCGGAATTGCTTCCATAATCCGTGCATTATCTGCGTACAAACTAACTGTGCACAGCTGTAGAACTGTACAAGGGAGACCAAACAGTATGTAAAAAGCCCTGAAGCGCCTCCATAAAAGGAACAAATGAAGAACAATCTGAAAAAATAGAGTTATTAAAGATAATTGGACCAAGAAAAACAAGCCCCTAAATTCAATTAGAAGGAAATGAACAGCACACACGGCGCAGGAATCAATGAAACGTGTCAAAGTCTCATGTGAGAAGCAGGAGCATTACGAGGGCAAAGCCTCTCGTACTCAGTAAATCAAAGGGAAATCAATTCCCAGCGCATACACAGAAAGTCATATCTAGCAGGAGGACGGAGACAGTACCATGTGTGGAATGTGCAGGCAAATACATTAAGCAGGATTCAATGGGAGGGAAGCAGCTCTGCAGGAAGGAAAACAGCAAATATTCAACCGGTCCCTGATTATTACAGATATTTACTTTGGTTACACACAAGTCTCAGGTTGCAGGCATGGAAATCCATAGATAAAAGATATTTTTGTGCAATCAAAACTGTGGCTGGTTCTGCAGGCTTGCAGAAATCAATAACACCTGTATGTCTAAATTGGATATGGTCCAGCTTGGATCCTAGGCTCCTCCAGGTGTTGTAGGACTCTGACTTCTATCATCCCTAATAATAGGCCATGCTGACTGGGGCTGATGATATCTGGAGCCCAACAACAGTCTCCTGGGAGCCCTAGGTTTCCCACCCCTGGTGCAGATTATTTTTAAAGTTGTGCCTCTTTGTCTAGCTTTGTTTGGTTGCCAATTCAAGTGTGGTTTAAGGTGGTTATGAATGAAGCTTGAAGCTGTGGTCTTAAGGCAACCTTGTTGAAAATAAGCAAGTTTCAGCCTGGTTGGTACTAGGATGATACACCATCTAGAACAGGGATGGGGAACTCATAGCCCTCCAGATGCAGCTGGACCATAATCTATGACCATTGGACATGTGCTGGGACTGGTGGTAGTTGGAGTGCAGACGGCACAATGACACTTTTTCCTCCTCTGGTGCCGTTGGGCCAGCCCTCACTTAAATATAGTGCATCCACCTCACAGTACACCAATTACACAAATTTCTATAAATTACCCCAGATTATCCTGTGGGAGACTTGTGTGAGGGAAAATTAATGATTTGGAGTCTCATGCAGGATTTGATCAAATTAACAAGAACTATTTTATTAAACAAAGGAAATTTATGACACAAGTGGGTAAAAGAAAGGATAAAAAGGTAAAGGGACCCCTGACCATTAGGTCCAGTTGTGACCGACTCTGGGGTTGCGGCACTCATCTCGCTTTATTGGCCGAGGGAGCTGGCGTTTGTCCGCAGACAGCTTCTGGGTCATGTGGCCAAGCATGACTAAGCCGCTTCTGGCAAACCAAAGCAGTGCACGGAAACGCCGTTTACCTTCCTGCTGGAGCAGTACCTATTTATCTACTTGCACTCTGACGTACTTTCGAACTGCTAGGTTGGTAGGAGCAGGGACCGAGCAATGGGAGCTCACCCCATCGCAGGGATTCGAACCGCCGACCTTCTGATCGGCAAGTCCTAGGCTCTGTGGTTTAACCTACATCCCCAAACAAAGGATACTTCAGGTTATAATATTATTTCAGGTAACCGTTCACCTAATAATATTTGTACTAAATCTAACTAATGTTATGGACTTCTAATCAAGCACAGCTTCCTATAAACTTTAGTTGCTTATGTTCAGTTACTTCGCTTCAGGTAGATGTTACAGGTCCTTAGACTAAAGTGTAAATGCTCAGCTTATTCCCAGTTATTTCACTTCAGTTCTTTCTCAGTTGCTGCACAGCTGTTGCTGCTTAATACTTTGGTTCTTAAACAAGGTGTACTTCCTGTCAGTTACACACCCCTTTGACAACCCTACTCCTGACAGTACTCCAAGTAACAGACCCAAAGGGATCACCCAAAGGGATCTTAACTGGTTTCAGAGTCTTCTGTTTTGTAGCAGAATCTCTCCCCTCCTGACTGAAATGAGACCTAAGTAGACTGTATCTTTCCAGCTTCTACTTCTCCTGGCTCAGCCTCACTCTCCCGGTTAATTCCTGGCCTATCACTCTCACAGGACACCACACACCGTCCTTCACACTAAGCTCAGAGACTCCTTTCTGTAGCTTTTGATATCTTCCTCAGAGTGGATGTTTCTACCCAGAACCAACTCTTTCTCCTCTCACTCCCTTTGTCCCAACCTGTCTCCTAACCTCCCCTTTTCAACTCCCTCTCCTGGAACCCCAGCCAATCTGAAGCTGCCATTCATTAACCGTTTGCTGGCAGGGAAAAAGAAAACACTTGGTGACCCAACCTGCCCAGCAACACAAATTTTTCCGTCACAGTTGCATCTTCCTGATCTAGAAAACCCCATATTAGCTTTGTATTTTGGTTCTTTTGAGGAAAGCTGGGAAATGAAGTGCATTAGAATAATTTTAAATTTTGCTACAGCAAAAGCTATGGCATCAATAATAAAAATCTCAGTGTGAAGTGTGAGTGGAGAGAGTTGAATGGTATAGAAGCAGGTAAAATAAGAATGAAGAAGCTTGAAGTAGTCAAAAACCCCAACCTGTTTTGAAAAGAACTTCAGAATCTCAGATCGAAGAGCATATTAGCTGGATTAGGTTTTATTTGGGGAGTATCCCTACCCAGAGGTCTGCTTGATGTTCCATTTCAAGTTGACAACCTTGGGCAATGACGGAATCAAGCCCAAGACAACCTGTTGAACAAAAAAGACCCTTTTTCTCAGTTGCGTTCTTTTTTGGAGAGTGCAGTGGATTACCTTTTGCCATGAGTCAACAGTAGACATTAGATATGTGTACATAATCCCAGTTGATTGATGTTAGGATCTGACAAATTGCTCTTTACTTGTTGAAGTGAAACTTTAAAGAGATGACTCCCAAGAACCAGAATAATCTCTTTGATCTGCAGATTGTACAGCTTGAAGGGACTGGTTTGTTCCGGTAAACTGAGCTGAGTTTTCTGAGGTGGCTGCTGCTTGCCTGGAAGATTGAAATTTCAAAGGGTATTTTCTCAGAGGGGAATGGTGGACTCCAGAGAATGCTAATATGAAACAAGGTGCACAAGTTTAATACTTGGCTGGTTTAACACATGGCTAGCAAAGATTAAACATTGCTCTAACCTAAGGGCTAACATGGTCACTGCTTGCCATGAACTAGTTCATTTGAATGAAGTTTTTTTTTTTTAAAAAAAAAAAAAAGTTCAAAAACATCTAAACTAGGCTAAAAAGCAGTTCCCATAATTGCCAGGGAAACGATACATGAATTGTTCACTTGAAGATAGAATTTCGAATCATTTCTATTTCAACTTCAACTTCTTTGTCTTACATGTGTGTTTAATACTCTTTGCACTCTCTGTGCCTTTAAGCTTAGATATAATAATTGTAAATTATACAAGTCACATTCTGTTATGTGTGTCTTTTGACGTTTTCTTAATCATCACGTGTATATTTTATAGTCAGCACAGCAGCTTGCAACATTCTGAATGCTGAGGAATAATCACTGAGGATCATTTGGATGAACATGAATTGAACTGTGAACTGAACTAGTTAATTTTGAAGAGGAGCGAATGTGAAGTGAAATTAGTTCCTTTATTGGCACCTTGAACTTGAACTAGTTCCTTTTTTAAATAAACTTTTGAAGCTCTGAGCATGGCATAGGTGTGATACAAATGGTCTCTGAGGTCTTGCCTGCAGGCATGGAAAGCTGGAGACTTTAGGCTCATAGAAAGTGCATCTGACTATTTATCCTGGAATACAGCTGAATACCATCCTGGAGTAGACACTTTGAATATTTTGAATAATCTTTTTATATATAATTGACAGTCAGAGAACCTGAAGTCCTCTTTATCCCTTTATCTCCTCTTTCTTTTTTATTCTCTTTTTCTTCCTGCCTTTTCTCTTTTTCTTTCTTCCTTTATCTGTTTTGCTCTTGCTTATGTTTTGTTTTGCTTTTTGGTGTCCTCTACGCGGGTGGCACTGTGGGTTAAACCACAGAGCCTAGGACTTGTGGATCAGAAGGTAGGCAGTTCGAATCCCCGCAACGGGTGAGCTCCCGTTGCTTGGTCCCTGCTCCTGCCAACCTAGCAGTTTGAAAGCACGTCAAAGTGCAAGTAGATAAATAGGTACCGCTCTGGCAAGAAGGTAAACAGCATTTCCGTGCACTGTTCTGGTTTTCCAGCAGCGGCTTCGTCATGCTGGCCACATGACCTGGAATCTGTCTGTGGACAAACGCCGGCTCCCTTGGCTAATAAAGCAAGATGAGCGCCGCAACCCTAGAGTCGGTCATGACTGGACCTAATGGCCAGGGGTCCCTTTACCTTTACCTTTACCCTGGGTTAATGAGGATATGCACAGGAAGGTGATGCATGGTTGCTTGCTGAAAGACCCTGTGTGAGAGGTGAGGAAGGGAAATTCTCCCAGATTGGGAGGCTGGAAGATGAAAGGGAGGTGAGAGCTGGGATGGTCCACTCCCTTCTGTATGAGACAAGGGTTAAGATCTACCTTTGAAAGAGGGCTTTGTATTTTTACCCTCTTTCTCCTTTTCTTTGTTTTTTATTATTACTTAGATTAGTTTGTTTGGTTTTGGTTTAATTATATGATGAAAAGTTTCAATAAAAACGTATGCAACAGAAATGCTTCTGATACATTTGATAGTTGCTTTGCTCTCAGGAGTTTTGCCAGGGCAAAAACATTTTCTGTAGTAGCCCTTAGGTTGTGGAATTCCCTCACCACAGATAAATGTCTGACACCTTCCTTACACTGTTTCCGTTGCATGCTGAAGATGCTTATTTTTATCCTTTCATACCGGAAAGTTATCTTTTGGGACCCATCCTGTTTTACTGTTTTTATATTGTATTTTAAAACTGCTGTAACCTGTTGTGGGGCCCCATGATGAAGGCTAGGCAAGGCCTATAAATATTAATAAATAATGATGATAGTGATAATGATAATGATAATGATAATAATAGTATAAAGCAGTTGTTCCTGCACATTTCTGAGCAGATTCAAAAGGGGGGGGGGGAATTCACAGAAAATAATCTGCAAGAATTCCATTCAAAGTCTAAAAGCATCCCTTTCCCCCTGGATTTAGGGCAACTCCTTGTGAAAAAGCAAACTACCTCCCAAACTCAGCTTGTTGCTACATTGAGATAAATATAAATATAGCCATTATAGAAACCAGATGGTGCAACTATCAGAAGCCAAGAGTTTATTAAACGCTTCTTCAGTGGTTCAGGTCTAGCATTTGAACCTTTCACTGGCAATAGACAAGAAATGTGTGAGTATTTTCCTGTGAGGTAAAATGATTCTGAACTGCAGCTGTAGTGCCTTCTTAACTGCCAGCATGTCCTATGGCCTTCATTTCGTAACTGCAGAGGAGTTATAAAGCAGCAGGAAGAAACTGCTGGAAATATTACGGAACAAAGGATTGTGTTTAACAGATGAAGGTCACTGTAATAACAATCTGGGAGAAATTGGGGTGGGGGGGGGAATGGAAATCAAGTAGATAGACAGATTTTATTTTATTTTGTCAGCAAAAGGGCCTCTAACCCAGATGCTTTACAATCCCACAGCGTCACTGACTTGAAAAACCTGTCCATTTTTCCTCCAATACCTCGGGTTAAGTACTTAATTCATTCCGAAGGTCTGTTCTTAAACTGAAACTGTTCTTAACCTGAAGCCCCACTTTAGCTAATGGGGCCTCCTGCTGCTACCGCACCGTCGGAGCACGATTTCTGTTCTCAACCTGAAGCAAAGTTCTTAACCTGAAGCACTATTTCTGGGTGAGTGGAGTCTGTAACCTGAAGCGTATGTAACCTGAAGCGTATGTAACCCGAGGTACCACTGTACAGCCTCCTTTCTAACATCTTTATTCAGCAGAGAAGCTGCTGAGCCAGTTTCAGAGTTTTAATTGTCTCTTTAGCACACTGGATGGAACCAAAGTGTATAATGAAACTCTTTGAGCAAGAAAAAACACAGCTGAACAGGAACTGTAGGCCATCATCTTCCCTGCCTGCCCCTTAAATGCAAAATGTAAATTGCCCCCACCCCCACCTTGTTCTCCACTTTCTGCATATGCTTCTGCTGTCTATGGCTTCATTCGTCTACTTTTCATGGGTCATGTGATTTCTTCTTCTTTTTACCTGCTAGCATATTTTCTGAATACAATACAATTCCAACGCATGTAGGGTCATAACTTACTGGGAGAGCAAGTGTTCTGCATGAAAAAGGCTCAGGTACCATCCCTGGCATCTTCAGGTAGGGCTGGAAGAAAATTCTGTGCCTAAAACTCTGGAGGACCCAGTCAGTACCAACAATACTGAGCTATATGGATCAATGGCCTGATTTGGTCTAAGGCAACGTCCTGAGGCAACGTCCTTTTGGTGTAGCAGACTCAGAGTGACAGCATCCTCCAACAGGTGAGTTTTGAGCCTCTATCTGAAGACATCCACTGAGGGAGAGGCTCTAGACCAGTGGTTCTCAACCTGTGGGTCCCCAGATGTTGTTGGACTACAATTCCCATCATCCCTGATCTCTGGCCTGGCTAGCTAGAGGTGATAGGAGTTGTAGTTCAACAACATCTGGGGACCCACAGGTTGAGAAAGGCTGTTCTAGGCAATGGGTACCATTGCTGACCGGCTCTTACCATCAAGAGGTTTCCCCTAATACTCAGCCATAAATCTACCTTTCTGTAACTGAAGTCCATCAGAACTAGTTCTGCCCTCTCGGGCTACAGAGAACAAAGCTTTTCCCTCTTTGATGTGACATCCTTACAGGAATTTGAAGAAAGTGACCCTGTCTCTCATCATTCACATTTCAAGAGGACTTCCAGTTCAGAACTTTGGTTCATTTGTTGCATGGTAAGATTGTCAAGTGTCAGGGACCTGACTGAGGAGGAATGGTGGGGGCTGCCCCCCCTTCCTGAACCTTTCTGAGAAGAAGACAGTATAGATTTTGAACAGTGGTTTGCAGAAGGCCATAGCTCAGAGGCTGCAGAGGGGAGAAGCTGGGAAATGTTGGGAGAGGAACAGCAGGAAGAAGAAACACCAGGGGAGAGACAGCTGATAGATTCAGTGTCTTTGGAGAGCATTCTTGACTCTCCCTCTCCTGGAGCCAGGTAAGCAGAACAGAAGGCTGAGAGGCAGAAAGCTCAGATTAGCTAGAACAACGATGACGTAGATTAGGAGAGATGGAGGGGATTGGATTTATTCAGAGCAGCGCCATTATTTTAGGGAGGCTGCATTCCTTCATCTCTCTCTGTGAACTATGGAATAAATTACTTGGTAAGAACTCCTCTTGTCTCTCTGCTTACTGGCTGACACCGGGGGAGGGATCAGATTCCCTGAAGCCTGACATCAAGGAAACTGTGTTTGGATGTCTGTTTCAATGTTGCGCTATACATTTCTTCCAAAATTCCTTCAATCTCAGGTGAGTATTGTAACAATATATATATTTCCCAATAAAACATAACAACTCCAAGCTTGGTTTCTCCTTTGGCTACCTTTTGTTTTATTAAGGCAAACTTCACACTTTGAAGGAGAACCATCTATAAACACCAACTGATGACAATGACACTCCACTCTATTTTTTCATTACATGCCAACAAGGATTGGTATGTGAAAGTAGAAAAAAACCCCCAAAACTTTTCCTGGAGTGTGCCATTTTTAGGCTGCAATAGGATATTGGGCCATGGGGTGGGGCATATTTCCAAACCTACCCACAAAAAAAAACTCCCTGCATGGAAAAGAATAACACAGTAGCGAGAAATATATGAAACAAAACAAATTCCTTCCAGTAGCACCTTAAAGACCAACTAAGTCAGTTCTTGGTATGAGCTTTCATGTGCATGCACACTTCTTCAGATACCATCAGGAGCAACAGATAAGCTATCTGAAGAAGTGTGCATGCACACGAAAGCTCATACCAAGAACTGACTTAGTTGGTCTTTAAGGTGCTACTGGAAGGAATTTGTTTTGTTTTGACTATGGCAGACCAACACGGCTACCTATCTGTAATGAGAAATATATGGTTCTTCCTGACATGCTAGCTCTCCACTTGCAGAGATATTTTATGTAAAGCATAATTCAAGCATAAACACTCTATCTACTGCTTGAAATGGCACATTAATAGGAGGAATACGCAAAGTCTCAGACTTGGGTTGATGTTGTTCTGTTTCAGTTACAAGAAGAAACATGGTAGCTGCTCCCCTCTCCAGTAGGCTTATCTGTTGCTCCTGATGGTTTTGGTGACAGCAGGGATGGCAGCAGCAATGCTGTGCTCTGCAGCAGGCAAATGCAAGTTGTCTGCCATTTTAATTACGGTACATATAGTGTCCTTCATGTAGTTTTGCTCTGAGTTCTCCACTGAGAACTGCCACCTATTTCCCCACAATGTTCCAGAGTGATGCTACAATGAGGCACTTGTGGAAAATTTCAATGATGGTCAGTTCACATGCCCAGCTGCCACTAGAGGGCCTAGCTCTGATGTCAGAGATGGGTCTCACTGGAACACTGAGGTCCTGACAATTGTCCAAACATGGTTAGTGGTGCCACGGATTCTGTTCCTATTCACTGTTAGATTGATGGCAAGTGAAATAAAAAACAAACACAATTGAGGTTTTAGTTCAGGACTCTTTATTTTACCATCAGATGAAGTATGAGGGCCCTTTTAGCCAGGCTTAGAAGGAAACAGCTTTGTTCCACAGACTCATGCAAATTCTGCACAGGGGATGAACTTGCCTTGGGATACAAACCATAACATTTTGCATAATCCATCACAGACTAACTCACATGATGGAGCTATAAATAAACATGGCTCCCTCTGGTACTTGGATACCAGAAAGAAGTGGGTTGCCAGTTGACATCTCAATGAGTTGTTTTAGAGACATGTGTGAAAATAACCTAGAGAAGAGAAATGTTTATCAATAAAATTTTGCCATACTGTACTTTCCTGGACTCATTCCAGAGCTGTCTGCAATCCCACATCACTTAGTCAAGAGTAAGCCCAACTGAATTCAATAGGACTTACTTATGAGTAGGCCTGGTTAGGATTGCACTGTTAGTCAATGGGAATGATCAAAATTGGGGGGGGGGATGCTGAAGATCAAATGTTATATCAATGTAAACATGTTAATATTTTTTAAAAAAATCATGAATATCAGTAATGACTGGGGAAAGTACATTTACTTAATGTAATGATATAGTTTGTAATTTGTTGACACTCCCTTAATGTTAAGGACTTGGCAATTTGAGGTCTTGCCCTGCAAGTCACTCTCAGAGACCTATCTCTAGTATACATTCCATTCAAGCAATCCAATCCTATAGTTTTCAAAATCAAGATTCAAGTAATACCTTTATTAGGTCCAACCAAATTGTTACAAAACAATGAGCTTAGATTTTGACATACAGTGGTACCTCTAGTTACAAACTTAATTCATTTTGAAGGTCCGTTCTTAACTAGAGGCGTGCTTTCTCTAATGGGGCCTGCTGCTGCACCGCCGGCACACAATTTCCGTTCTCATCCTGGGGCAAATTTCTCAACTCAAGGTAACTCTTCCAGGTTAGCGGAGTTTTAACCTGAGGCGTTTGTATTTCTAGTGGGCCAATGTCTTCCTCCACTTTTTGTTAAAACAACAAAGAGTCTTATGGCACTTTAAAGGTTAACAAATATATTAAAGGCTAACAAATATATTATGGCATAATATTTCATGAACTGCAGTTGACTTTGTAAGATGCTTTATGGAGGAAGATACAATAAACATTGAAAATAAAGAGAAACTTGTAGGGCCTGGGACATGTGGGATACCCCCCCCTCCCAGTTTAGACTGTACTGCCAATAGTTTGAGTTTGCCCCCTAAATAAGAAAAAGGGGAGAAACAAATTCACACTTTCTGAAACAATCTGAAAACCCAAACCAAATTTTGTGATGTAGTTCTTTAACAAGGGCTTTTTAATGCATATGTTAGGGGAAAGTGTGCATTGAAATGGAAAGTGTGCATTGAAGGTTCCACAGGGCTGAAAAGCATTCCCCAAGTAACACCCTCTGGGAATGACCAACTAAGTAGGACTGGAACGGGTGCCACCCACCCCTAGTTCAGAGAGTCACTCCAGCAGGATACCATGGTTGATGGTATCGAAAGCCGCTGAGTGGTCGAGAACAAATAACAGGGACGGATCCAGAAAATCCATTTTTTCCTAAAGCGCCTGGATCTGATCTGTGATGTGTCCCCCATCAGAGTAAATCTCCTCCACTAGCACCCCTTACACCCCAAAATGGAGCTATCAGTGAAAATAACAGAAAAATGAATAATAGGTGTGTATTAGTCAAAACAACATGCAAAAGTGAGTTTATTGAGAGAAAATTGCACTAAAGTGCTGGAGAATTTTTATGACCTCTTTTCAAATGTAAATTCACAAATTGCTGCAGAAATGTGGAGAATTAGATTGAAGATTGGGAAAATGAGAAACTGAGGGAATCAAAACTGACCTTTTCTTCCACTCCTACCCCCAAGTTGTGCTTTCCTTAATTCTGGCCTTTCAAGTGTGAGAACAAAAAATAAAATGCTTTATTTAAACCCAGAAAATCAGACATACGAGCAAAAAAGGCCCTTAAAGTCAAGGCTGTCACAGCAGCATAAATTTGGTCACTGAAAGAGCAATACAAAAATCTGTGCTCTATGCCTGCTGTGTGACTATAACCTATACAGCAGTAATAGTGGGAGATTTACTTCTGTGATGTTTCCCAGGATTATTATTATGTGTTTGCAGACATGAGTACACATAACTCTGAGCCTTTGGAACAGCAGCATTACATCACCATTCTTCAATATATATTGTGCAGTCTAGAATAGAAAGCTTGATTAATAATGTGATGCTATTTCCCCTTCCATGCTCAGTTTTTTTATAAAAAAGTCTGAAGAAGAAACTAGAAGATGGAGACATTTGTTTTGGAATACAATTTCAATTTGCCAACTAAAATAAATAAGTAAAAGTCATATTGCCAGGTATTTTGGGGAGGGGGTGCAACTGAGACTAGGAAAAGATGGGCAGCAGTAGCACATATGTTTGGCATGTGGAAAGACCCAGGTACAAACCCTGGTGAACCACTCATGTAAACATAGATCAGCCTTCTCCAGCTTGGTACCCTCTAAATGTTTTGAACTGCAACTCCCATCAGCCCAAGTCAGTGTGATTAATGGTCAGGGGTGGTGGGAGCTGTGGTTCAAAACATCTAAAGGGCATCAGATTGGGAAGGCAGATGCAGACAAAGCTGAGGTAGATGTATCCATTGTCTGATTCAATATAAGGCAGCTTCCTAACTTTGTCCTTAGAGGAAGCACATTTCCTTCTCTGTTAGTCCACTATGCCAGGAGCATCAGAACATGCCCAGAAATTCACAAGGAGCAGAGGGGCCCCTATGTTCCACTGACATTGCTAAAGCAGTGTCCCACTGCTGACCCATTTTGAGTTGCATCTCCTATTAAAGTCAGTAGCAGCCTTTGTGGTAGGGCAGAGATGGAAAGATACTCTCCCCACACTGGCATTATTGCAGTTTACCCGGATGGTGATGGGGCAGGGTTCCTTTTCTGCTTCTACTGTCAAAGGCAGTCTGTCAGGCTTCAGGGAATCGGCTTCCTCCCCTTGTGGCAGTAGATAAGCAGAACAAAGTAAAAGGAGTCTTCTTACCATTTAGAAACTTTAATAATCACAGCGAGAGAACGAAGAACACATCTCCTAGAAATGGTGGTGCTCCCAATTAAGGATCATCCCCCCTTCCATCCCTATTAATCTATGTCACTCCTACGTCATGTAATCTGAGCGTGTACCCTTTGTGCTTTCTGTTCTGCCACTTTCTGAGCTCTCCATGACTTTGGAGAAGGGGTGGTGGTGAATGTTGTCCAGAGACTGTGAATCTGTTAACCCTCTTTCTTCCAGTGTTTCTTCACCTAGCTGTTCCCCTTCCAGTATTTCTCAGCTTCTGCCTTCTGAACCATGTCCTTCAGCAAACCACTGTTCCAAATCTATACTGTTCTTCTGCTCTTGGGAAGATTCAGGATCCAGAGCAGGAGAAAGAAGAGGGGGGTGCTCCCACAATTCCTTCTCAGTGCAGCCCTCCTCAGCACAGACCATGACACAGTATGACTTTCAGTATATCGTGTCCTCCCTAAAAGAGGGCACATGTTGTGATGAGACCTGGAGACTGACCTCCTGGTTGTGGGTAGGTCTATTGGCTAGACACAACACCGAACTGGTAGGTCCCTCGTTGCTGGGTTTAAGGTGGCCAATGGGGTGCAGTCTAAATGGATCGGGGGACCTATTTAAACCCATGCATGTGTCTCAGAGCTTCCTCTTTCAGCTTGTGCATTGGAACACCCGCCCACCTCTCCCTATATTTAGGGCATTTTGCGATTGACCTTGCTATGCTGTTTTGTGTCATCTGTCATTGGGACAGGGGCACAGCAGGAATTTTCCCCACTTGGCTGATTGGCTGTAGCCATTTGGGTTTCGCCTGCCACATAGCAATTCATCACAACTTGTAAGGTTGCGGATAGGCACTGGTTCAGGTGATAGGGATGGGAGAACGGTCTCGCCATCCCTGTGTGAAGGGTATTCCGTTAAAGAAGAGTTTGGATTTGATATCCCGCTTTATCACTACCCGAAGGAGTCTCAAAGCGGCTAACATTCTATGTTAAGGGTTATTCAGTTAAAGGAATCCAGGGACTCAACTTGGTTTGGTCAACCCCTGAAAGGGGGTTGTGCCTGTGCCTGAGTCCAGGGGAGCATCTGGGGAGTGAACAGAGTCTGTTCCCAGGCTTTTCACCTGCCTCAGGTGTTCACCCTTGGCTGACCTATGATAGCGCTCTGGGTCAGCACTACCTGCAAGGGTGCAAGGAGCTAGTTGAACCAGAGCCTATGCAACCACTCACTTTTCTGTAATCAATAAAGTTGTGGCCTAAATTCTGCCAAAAATCAAAACTAAAATTTGAGTCAAATGTGTCTTTATTTAGGGGGGTGGTCTCTGGGTCTGAACACACAACAATTGCCAGGGGTCAATGAGGGCTGGTATCATGTCTTGTTTGTGGGCTTCTCCTAGTCATCTGTTTGGTCGCTGTGAGAATAGCAGACGGGAATAACATGGCTTTTCTCTGATCCAATAAGGCTGCTCTTATATTCTTCGTATGGAGATGGGAAGTTCATGTTCTAAATATTTATTTACAGGGTGAACATCATCATCTGGGCCCAAAACACCAACTATACCCACTTCCATCAACTGGAATATGCAGTTTAATTTTTACGCAACACTGCAACTTGGCAAATCTTCAGAATTTAAATGTGGCTTGTTAGAATTTAGAGCACTTGCTTCGGAAACTCAGCTTTGAGGTATATATTTTTTAATGATGAAGGAGATTGCATTGGAATTATCCAAGTGCTTACCATTTTTTGTGAGCTGTGTTTAAATATAATGCTCACGTGTCCCTGAATTTTGAACTGTGGTCTCAATATGTGTGAACTTGTAGCTAAGTGTGCTGTGTGTTGCGGGAGGAAATGGATGTTGCACCATGACAATATGCTGTTACCACTGCTTTTATTATACAGTTCATGGATATGGGTTGGTTTTCATTCCTCTTATCCTTTTCTTTAAAAATTAAATGCTGCTAGAGTTCATGTGCATATTTATGTATGTCCACAATCAAATTATAACACAAAGAATAGGTTCTAATAAAAAAGTGGCAAGCAAATGTCATAGTGTATGTATTTCACTACTTCTGTTTTACTCCATAATTCCTAACTTTGTTTTAGTGTCCTTTTAAATTAAAATATGGCACTGGATGTTTGCATGCTCACAAGGTTCTACAAGAAAACAATTCAACATGTGACTACATGGGGAACTGCAAGGGAAAAGCGAATGTCAGTCTACATATTTGGGCTTTCTGATCATGCTTAAAACCTACCAGGGAGCAGGGAAAGAACAGGGATTCATGGGCTGCAGCTGTCTGTGTTGCCTTTCTTGAGGGCAGGTGTCTAAAATGCATGGGGAACCTGCTTTCAGAGAGGACACTCCCACTTCAAACCTCATGTATCTCAGACCCTCCAAGTGCCCCTATTTTCCAGGGACGTCCCTGATTTAGGCAAGCCCTCCCGGTTTCTGATTTGATCCTGGAATGTCCCATTTTTCCTTAGGATGTCCCTATTTTCACTGGAAAAATGTTGGAGGGTATGGAGTTATCCGACCCCTGAACCATCTGAAGGCAACCCTGTATAGACAAGTTTTTTAAAAATGTTTAATATTTTATTATGTTTTTATATATATTTGAAGCTGCGCAGAGTGGCTGGGGCAACCCAGTTAGATGTGTGGGGTATAAATAGTAAAATTATTGTTATGGAATGGGCAGGGCCGGATTTAGGTTTGATGAGGCCCTAAGCTACTGAAGGTAATGGGGACCTTTATATGTCCAGCTGTCCATTGTCAACAACAAATTGTGGCTGTTTTTTTGTTTCGAATATAGGCTATATGGTAATTTATGCACCTAACAGCCATCTAAAACCATTTGCACATATCGTGCTGTGCTGCCATGTAGGTTTTATGCACATGCAGAATGCCTGACTAGAGCCACATTCATTCAAAATGGTATGATACCACTTTAAACAGTCATAGCTTTTCCCAAAGAATTATGGAAGCTTCAGTTTGTTGAGGGTTGCTGAAAATTATCAAGAGGCCCCTATTCCCTTCACAGAGCTACAGTTCCTAGAGTTCCCTGGGATTGACCAACTATGAGAATTGTAGCTCTGTGCAAGGACTTTATAAAGTACTTTGAATTTATGGGGTCAGTGTGGCCTAGGACTATAGGTTAACATCCTTCTAGGGATCATTTTTAGTAGAAGAGCATGAGTAGGCCATAGGCTGATCAGCCAGCAGAACTGTTTACAACCACAAGCTGCAGCAAATGATATTTTCCTGCATTCAGGAATACTGGGGCAGTAAGAAACTGAAGCTATAGTAAGGACCCACAGCTGCTGAATACATTCAAATAACTCCACCTCAGCCCCCAAATTGAGAAAAAATGGCCTCGAAAGCAGTGGTGATTTGTGAGGAGAGACACTTTGCTCAATTCTAGACTTGTTCATTCCTCAACTGGAAGTCTGTGTTCACCAATGGATTAACCTGCAAGCTGTCTATTCTGGAATGCTACATAGAGTGGTCTTAAAAGATGGATAAAATATTAACACTATACCCCACTTCTTAGCCAACTGGGCATCCAATTTCCAGATGGAACCATCATATAATCCTAGCACTTAACAACTCTCCTTACATCTCTTATACAAGGGAATGGAATACTTCATTCATGGATTGTTCAGGGAAACGGCGTCAAAAGCAGTTGTTTACTGCCCTTAAGTTTGGAGGGAATTTGAAACATGCCTTTAAATATTTTCTGGACTACACTGTTGATTGTGGGGAATGGGACTGTGGGGAATGGGCCGATCTGCTGAGGAGAGATGGAGATATCTTTGAGTTGGAACATCCCCGAGACCTACTCCTCAATGAGAAAGGAAAGGAATTAAGAAAGAGATCAACAAAAGATAAGGTAAAGTGCAAGTACAAACAAGAGGAAGATCTGCAGAAGGGACATGGAAAAGACTTAAGAGCCTCGGACATAAGATTACCAGGTTGATGGACTAGATGGAACGGACAGTAAGGACTGACATAACCCGAGACCAGGAAGAAGAGACGCTGGAGGAAGATTGGAAGAATTTTTTTTTATTTTTTTTTTAAACTTATATTGGGAATTAGTGTAAAATTAATGAGCATTAGGAAAATGTTGGAATGAAAATATTTGGGTTTAGTAGAAATGATATATGGAATTATGTACAAATAAATATTAAGTTTTAAGCTTTAAGGTATTTTATAGAAAGATAAGGTTAAAATAAATTAAGGTAAATTGAATGACAGAATATAGTGAAAGATGGAAAGGATTTGCTGAGTTAATTAATAGGTTAGACTGTTAAGACAAATTACTCAATAAAAATTGAGAAAGATGGAAAGAATTTGCTGAAACAAATAACTAAACTAGAATACAAAAAGGGAGGTGTGAGGAGGTCGATGAAACAAGTAAATGAAGGATGGAGATATGGAATATTGGATGTGTGTCTCTTTTTTTATTGTTATTGGTGTATTGGTTTTTATGTGTTTTTTTTTCTTTTTTGATGTACTGTTATGTATGTTTTGTTAATTTTTTGTTGTTCTCTCTTTTGCTTTTTTTTGGTAATCTTTGAAACTTCTAATAAATATCATTAAAAAACAAAACAAAAGCAGTTGTTTACTGGCATTGTCAGAAATGGTTACCTCTGCTTTTAAAGTTGGAAGTCAATCTGAATCGATAGAAGGGCAGGACACAGAGACAATAACAAAGGCAGAACTCTTTTACAGTGTGAGACAGAGATGGTGAGGCTGTGTGCATGCAGGTCTAACTACCCAGCAGGAGAGCAGGTTATTCTCAATAGTAAGATGGTTCACAAAGACCATTGCCTGGAGAATGGAACAGGGGCATATCTAATAGCCAGGCTCTGCCACTGGGGATTCACAAAGCAGAAGACCTGTGTGGAGATTGTAAAGAGCACTGAGTAAAGATGGCATCTTGGGAGAGGCAAAACACATGCAGGTTTTTTATGGTTTTGTTTTTTTTAAGAAATCATGGTCACTGCTGCAGTACACATAATGGACCTTCACCCTTTACTCCACTATAGATAGGCAAATGTGTCATTTTTGGTTTCTCTCACTTTTTCAGTTCTCCTAATTATTTTACATTTCTTTCTTTGAAAGTGCTCATGAAAATTAATCAGCATTTTCATGCAAATCTCTCTCTCTCGCTCTCTCTCTCTCTGTGTGTGTGTGTGTGGTTTTGCCTATATATATATATATATATATATATATATATATATATATGCTTTCGTAGATTTTCACGGGTACAGGAATGCAGGTTTTGGTGTCCTCGGGTGTCTTCCCGTGTAAAAGTTGGGGTGTCTAGGCGACGTTTCGACGAGGTCTCACTCGTCATCTTCAGGCTGGTGCTTTCGGCTTCTTGTTACTGGAACAGAGCAGGATCTCAGTGTTTGAGTTCCTATAAATACTGTAGAGGGGGTGTGGTGTATAGCCTCCAATGTTCTGGGCAGAGAGGAAGTTCCCAGGCTAGTGTGCCTTTTCTTCTTTTGTTCCTTAATTACTTGAGAGATATCTTGAGTGATTTCTTGAGTGATATCCTGAGTACCACTTAGGTGGGTCATTAGGTGTGGATTAGTTGTTAAAGTCTTTGTGTCTTGACCTCTTGAACTTTGTGAAGAGATTTCCTGAGAAGATGGCTGTACTGTACTTAGTTGTGCTCTGGCTTGGCTTCGTGTATAGGGGCGAGCTGTGGTTTTGTGGCTTGTGTCAGCCAGATCTGTGTAGGGATTGCAGGGGGGTGCAGCATCCGGAGGTGCCACCATGGATTGGCTACTGGATGGTGTCTGTAATTCATCTGTGGAGAGGGTCTGGGTTTGGGTCTGGTGTGGTTGATTGGTGTTGGCGTTCTGTGTGCCTCTGGATCTGGTGTCAGTTTTTGTGGGGAGGGCTAATTTCCAGATGTCTGGCAAGCGGGATGTGTCGTCACGCTTGTTCATGTTGTGAGGGTGTTTCTCTATCTCGATGGCTTCCATGATTATTCTCTTGTGGTGATGTTCCGTGTTAAAGAGCAATTTGGAATCTGCAAAATTAATTTCGTGTCCTGTTTCTTTCATGTGTTGGAAAAGAGAGGAAGTTTTTTCTTCTTTTTTGACGGCATTCTTGTGTTCTGCGATACGTGCATTTATTCGTCTGTTTGTTTGTCCAATGTACGTGGCTGGGCAGACTTTGCAGGGTATTTCATAGATCCCTTGGTTTTCCAACTGGATTTTATCCTTGGGGTTTCTGAGGATATTGGCTATTTTTTGGTTGGTGCAAAAGGCTGTTTTGATATTGTGTTTATGGAGGATTTTGCTAATTTTATCTGTAGTGCCCTTGATATAAGGAAGGAGGGCCATGCCATTGTTTTCTTCTGTGTCTTGGTTTTTGGGGGGTGTTTCCTTTTGGATTAGCTTCGTAATCCTGTTTTGCTGGTATCCATTGGCAATTAACACGTTTGAGAGATTCTGTAACTCAGTTGTCAAGTGGTCTTTGTCAGCCAGGCGTTTGGTTCTGGAGATGAGAGTCTTGGCTACGGAGTTTATTTGTGCAGGGTGGTGGTGTGGTTGTGCATGTAAGTAGCGGTTGGTGTGTGTTTTTTTCCGGTAGATAGTGTGTCCTAGGGAGCCATCAGGTTTTTTGTAGATTAGGACGTCAAGGAAGGGAAGTTGGTTGTTGGCTTCTATTTCCATAGTGAATTGTATTTTGGGGTGTAAGTTGTTGAGATGTGTGAGGAAGCTATCCAGTTTTTCCTTCCCGTGTGGCCAAATTACAAAGGTGTCGTCAACATATCTGAGCCAAAGTTTGGGTTTGTGTTCTGACTTGTCTAAAGCATTGGTTTCAAAGTGTTCCATGTACAGGTTTGCGATGACCGGTGAGAGGGGTGATCCCATAGGTGCTCCTTCTATCTGTTTGTATCTTTGTCCATTGTGGATGAAGTACGTGTTGGTTAGGCAGTGGTTGGTCAGGTCCAAGATGTATTCGGGGGGATTGTATTTGTTTTGAATAGCTGTCAAGGCTTCATTAATGGGCACTTGTGTGAAGAGAGATACAACATCGAAGCTCACAAGTAGGTCATTAGGATGTAGGTTTTGCTTCTTTATTGTTTCTATGAACTGGAAGGAGTTTGGTACGTGTGAAGAGATGGATTCTGCATAGGGCTGAAGTTGCTTGGCGAGAAATTTAGCGAGATTTTGTAGAGGTGAGCCTATGGAGCTGACTATTGGTCTGAGTGGTGTTCCTTCTTTGTGTATCTTGGGGAGGCCGTAGAGTTTGGGGCATCTGGATGATTTTTCTCTGGGGATGATTCTTAGCTGGATTTCTTCACTGATAGGAGAGGCTTTTATTTTGGATTTGGTGGTTTTTTCCAGGTAGGTGGTGGGATCTGTTTTTATAGGTTTGTAGGCAGGATCTTGGAGTAGATTTGATAGTTTTGCTTGGTAGTCCGATGTGTTCATCACCACTGTGGCATTACCTTTGTCTGCTGGGAGAATGATTATGTTGTTGTCTTTCCTCAGGTTGGTGAGTGCTTTCTGTTCTTCTTTGTGTAAATTGCTTCTGGGTGGTTTGCTGGAGCAGAGGATGTTGGTGACTTCAAGTCTGATTTTATTGGCTTCATCTGGGTTGATTTTGGTTAGGCTAGCTTCGACTCCGCATATGATGTTTTCCGTGGGGATGCGTCTCGGGGCGACTGCAAAGTTGAAACCTTTGGAGAGTACTTTGGTTTCAGTTGTGGTGAGGATCCTGTCTGATATGTTATGTACTGTTTGTTTCATGGGTTGCTGTGGAGGGTGGCTGGGCTTCTGGCGTTTCTCTAGTTTGTGGAGTTTGTTGGTGTGTGTGTCTGTCTTATGTGAGGTCTCCGTTTCAGCTCTCCAGACGGCTAGTTGTTTGCATTTGTCCCAGAGTGCAGGGTGGATTTTGTTACAGAGTTTGAGGTGAAGAGTGAGTAGATCTTTGTTGGTTTGGTCTAGTAGGTATCTTTTCTTGTGTAGTTCGTTTCTGATTAGGGATAGTTCAGTTCGTTTCAGGATCCTTTCGGTGGCTGGGGTTTTAGAATGGAATTTAAGTTGGAAGCATGTGGGAATTAAGTTGTTGTCTCGGCAGTTGCGTAGGAACAAGAGATCACATAAGATGGTGGCTCTTCGGACTTCTAGTTTCTCGTAGGTTCTTGTCAGCTGGAAGGTTTCTTCCCCGTAGAGGTAAGATATTTGCTTTCGTAGATTTTCACGGGTACAGGAATGCAGGTTTTGGTGTCCTCGGGTGTCTTCCCGTGTAAAAGTTGGGGTGTCTAGGCAACGTTTCGACGAGGTCTCACTCGTCATCTTCAGGCTGGTGCTTTCGGCTTCTTGTTACTGGAACAGAGCAGGATCTCAGTGTTTGAGTTCCTATAAATACTGTAGAGGGGGTGTGGTGTATAGCCTCCAATGTTCTGGGCAGAGAGGAAGTTCCCAGGCTAGTGTGCCTTTTCTTCTTTTGTTCCTTAATTACTTGAGAGATATCTTGAGTGATTTCTTGAGTGATATCCTGAGTACCACTTAGGTGGGTCATTAGGTGTGGATTAGTTGTTAAAGTCTTTGTGTCTTGACCTCTTGAACTTTGTGAAGAGATTTCCTGAGAAGATGGCTGTACTGTACTTAGTTGTGCTCTGGCTTGGCTTCGTGTATAGGGGCGAGCTGTGGTTTTGTGGCTTGTGTCAGCCAGATCTGTGTAGGGATTGCAGGGGGGTGCAGCATCCGGAGGTGCCACCATGGATTGGCTACTGGATGGTGTCTGTAATTCATCTGTGGAGAGGGTCTGGGTTTGGGTCTGGTGTGGTTGATTGGTGTTGGCGTTCTGTGTGCCTCTGGATCTGGTGTCAGTTTTTGTGGGGAGGGCTAATTTCCAGATGTCTGGCAAGCGGGATGTGTCGTCACGCTTGTTCATGTTGTGAGGGTGTTTCTCTATCTCGATGGCTTCCATGATTATTCTCTTGTGGTGATGTTCCGTGTTAAAGAGCAATTTGGAATCTGCAAAATTAATTTCGTGTCCTGTTTCTTTCATGTGTTGGAAAAGAGAGGAAGTTTTTTCTTCTTTTTTGACGGCATTCTTGTGTTCTGCGATACGTGCATTTATTCGTCTGTTTGTTTGTCCAATGTACGTGGCTGGGCAGACTTTGCAGGGTATTTCATAGATCCCTTGGTTTTCCAACTGGATTTTATCCTTGGGGTTTCTGAGGATATTGGCTATTTTTTGGTTGGTGCAAAAGGCTGTTTTGATATTGTGTTTATGGAGGATTTTGCTAATTTTATCTGTAGTGCCCTTGATATAAGGAAGGAGGGCCATGCCATGTTTTCTTCTGTGTCTTGGTTTTTGGGGGGTGTTTCCTTTTGGATTAGCTTCGTAATCCTGTTTTGCTGGTATCCATTGGCAATTAACACGTTTGAGAGATTCTGTAACTCAGTTGTCAAGTGGTCTTTGTCAGCCAGGCGTTTGGTTCTGGAGATGAGAGTCTTGGCTACGGAGTTTATTTGTGCAGGGTGGTGGTGTGATTGTGCATGTAAGTAGCGGTTGGTGTGTGTTTTTTTCCGGTAGATAGTGTGTCCTAGGGAGCCATCAGGTTATATATATATATAAAAAATAAAACAATTCCTCCCAACCTAATGCATTTTTAAAGCGTATACTCCCTCAAAGAGGGCACATGTTGTGGTGAGACCTGGAGACTGACATTCTGTGTTGTGGGTGGGTATATTGGACAGCCACAACACCCGATTGGTAGGTCCCTCGTTGCTGGGTTTAATCTGGCCAATGGGGTGCAGTCTAAATGGATTGAGGGACCTATATATACTTATGCATGTGACCCAGAGCTTCCTCTTTCAGCTCATGCATCAGAACACCTGCCCACCTCTCCCTATATTTAGGGCATTTTGTGATTGACCTTGCTATGCCGTTGTGTGTCGTCTGTCATTGGGATGGGGTCATAGCAGGAATTTCACCCACTTGGCTGATTGGCTGTTGCCATTTGGGTTTCTCCTGCTGTGTTGTAAATCACCACAACTTGTAAGGTTGCGGATAGGCTCTGGTTCAGTTGATAGGGATGGGAGAACGGTCTCGCCATCCCTATGTGAAGGGTATTCCGTTAAAGAAGAGTTTGGATTTGATATCCTGCTTTATCACTACCCGAAGGAGTCTCAAAGCGGCTAACATTCTCCTTTCCCTTCCTCCCCCACAACAAACACTCTGTGAGGTGAGTGGGGCTGAGAGACTTCAGAGAAGTGTGACTAGCCCAAGGTCACCCAGCAGCTGCATGTGGAGTAGCAGAGACGCGAACCCGGTTCCCCAGATTATGAGTCTATCGCTCCTAACCACTACACCACACTGGCTCTCAAATTGGTTTGGTCAACCCCCGCGCGGGGGTTGTGCCCATGCCTGAGTCCAGGGGAACATCTGGGGAATGAATAGAGTCTGTTCCCAGGCTTATCACCTGCCTCAGGTGTTTACCCTTGGCTGACCTATGATAGAGTTCTGGGTCAGTGCTACCTGCAAGGGTGCAGGGAGCTAGTCAAACCAGAGTCTATGCAACCACTCCCTTTTCTGTAATCAATAAAGTTGTGGCCTAAATTCTGCCAAAAACCAAAAATAAAATTTGAATCAAATTTTATTGAATCAAATTGAATCAATTGAATCAAATTTTATTGTTTATTTTAGTGTTTATTTAGGGGGGAGGTCTCTGGGTCTGAACACGCAAATGCTGTTTTCACTAATACATTGTTATAGGTCTGTGGAGAGTGGAACTAAATGCTTGGGTTTAATAAATGTTAGACTTTAATTAGAAGTGGTACATTAAAACAGGATTTCAGACCCTTCTCTCTTAAGATAGACCCATCTGTGTATTAGGTCATATGTGAGACCCACTTCAAAGCCCCTGGAATTAGCATATGTGAAGAATTAACCTAGACAAACTCCCTAACTTGAGCATCAGCCACCCTCTTTAATCAACACTTGTAAAAGCTAATTTCTTTGATGTAATAGTCTGTAATGAACTGTTAGCACAAGAAAGCACCAAAGAACTAAGTGTGAGGATACACATGGGTGGGGCCTTTCTCTGTGTTACAAAAGACCAGGGCTCAAGATAACAAGTTTAGAACAGGTGGGATGTGACTTTTCTCAGGAAGAGGCAGGCTGCCATTGCAAGGATACTGCTGTGCCTATGAGAGGAACAGAACCTCTTGGGGTAGGAATGCTGTGAACCCTTCCATAGAACCTCCTTTTGTGATCAACAAAAGAGGTTTAAAGACTGTCTCAAGGCAAATCTTTAAAAATGTAGTATAATCACCAACAATTGGGAAACACTTGCCTATGAGCGCTCCAATTGGAGAACAGCCTTTACCAAAGGTGTCATGGGCTTTGAAAACATTTGAATTCAGGACACAAGGGAGAAACATGCAAAGAGGAAGGCACGCTTGGCAAATCCACACCGTAATCAACTTCCACTCGGAAACCTATGTCCCCACTGTGGAAGGACATGTGATTCCAGAATTGTCCTCCACAGTCACTTATGGACGTGTTCATGGAAGACAATCTTACTCAGCTACGAGTGATCTCCGAAGAAGAAGAAGAAGAAGAAGAAGAAGAAGAAGAAGAAGAAGAAGAAAGATTCTGATAATGCAGGGTCACTTGTCACAGGGAGGTGTCTAAGCACATTCAGCTGAATGTACATAGATGCTTCCTTTAGACCTTACAATTCAAGCTGCAAGGGCAGATGTTGAACAAACATGGGTGTTTGGAATAGGGCTATTGTGCATGACTCCACATCTCCTATACGTGTTGGAAATGACTTATTTGGGCATGATTTGTTTCAATGCATTTGAGTCACAGCTTTTCTGAACTTGCTGGAGAAAAAAACCCCTAATGTCATGGATTGCACCTTGTGCCCAAGGCTTGGGAGTCTCCCTGAAATGTATGCTCCAATGATGATCACTCAGGGGCTGCACATTTCCCCCTGTGATTATTATCGCCCAGGACTTGGATGAGGCAGGGAAACATCAACTTTTCAGGGGCAGCGGAAAATGAGAAAGGGAATACAGTAAGGACCATCACCTCACATGTCCAAATATTACAAGTCAGGAGATAACAATTTCCAGAACATTAACCAATAAAGGTAGCCCATCGATAGTCAGCTTTTTATGGAAAAGTAGTATGTCATATTGATGATACCATTGTGATACTACAGTGGACGCTCGGGTTGCAAACGTGATCCATGTGGGAGGCACGTTTGCAACCTGCAGCATTCGCAACCCACAGCACCGCTTCTGTGCATGCACGGGTCGCAATTCGGCACTTCTGTGCATGTGCAAAGTGCAAATATGTATGTGTGTGTCTCTCTGTGTGTATGTAGAAGTGTACACACACAGAGGGGGTGGGGGGAGAGAAATAGAGAGAGAGAGAGAGAAAATAGGTATTAAAATGTAAACCGGGTTCCTACCTCTGCTAGTTTTTTAGATATCACAGCACATTTCAAACTATAGATGACTTCATGATGGCATATATAACAAGAATCTTCTAGATGGCATGTAAATATTCTTCTGTCTCTAGAACCCTACATTTTTAGTGGCACTTCTTACACATCAAAAAATCAACCTGCAAGTTCAAGATAGGGCTTTCCTCCTGTCCCAGTGAACTGTCAGATTTTATCTGGGGCACAAAAGTGTATTTGAGGAACATTACCACTTGGTGATAAAAGATCTCTGATATCAAAGGACAGAACACAGTAAAGCCTAAAGCCAAAGGATGCACAGTAAGGACAGATGCTTGTGAAGTTTCTTTTCTTTTTTTAAACTTGGGTATGTACACCTAAGTACAGAGCACATATCATCATAGCAGCTGGGGAGGCATACACTTTTCTAAATTTCTGCTTCTGTTGGCAAATGTGAGGAGCCAGAGGCCTGATTCTTTCTCAATCAATACTTCTGTTTCCTCTGCCAATAAAACAGGGCTTTAAGTGTGAATATACAATTGACAACTGATGATTAGTGACGGATGAAATTATCACATTCTGATTTCAAATTGGCTCTGACATTCCAAGCTTTCTTGGAGAAGTCTCTGATTATTTTCTCCTTCCCACTCTCCTCAAGAGTTCTGAGCAAAGCCAGCCCTACCATAAGGCAGAGTGAATCAGCTGCCTCAAGCAGTAGTTGCTGGATGGGGGCGGGGGTGTCCAGGTGGGGTAGTAGAATGACTTTAGGTGCAGAAGAGCAGGAGTGGGAAACCATTGGCCCTTGCTGAACTACAATTCCCACCATTTTTTTAAAAGGAGAAACATTTGTCAGAATGATAAATTAAATTCTTCAGGGGAGCAAACTCTTATCTGACAAAATATCTTGTTTTAATAGCTGAACTCGAGGTGGTCATCTTCTCAATCCCCATTTCCAAAATCAGCCAGCATCACTATTGAGGTGAAACACCAGTGTCCTGTACATATTTGAGCCAAAATACAAAAATTAGCACATACTTTGTTGTTGTTTAGTCATTTAGTCATGTCCGACTCTTCATGACCCCCATGGACCAGAGCATGCCAGGCACTCCTGTCTTCCACTGCCTCCCGCAGTTTAGTCAAACTCATGCTGGTAGCTTCGAGAACACTGTCCAACCATCTCGTCCTCTGTCGCCCCCTTCTCCTTGTGCCCTCCATCTTTCCCAACATCAGGGTCTTTTCCAGGGAGTCTTCTCTTCTCATGAGGTGGCCAAAGTATTGGAGCCTCAGCTTTAGCATCTGTCCTTCCAGTGAGTACACAGGGCTGATTTCCTTAAGAATGGATAGGTTTGATCTTCTTGCAGTCCATGGGACTCTCAAGAGTCTCCTCCAGCACCATAATTCAAAAGCATCAATTCTTTGGCGATCAGCCTTCTTTATGGTCCAGCTCTCACTTCCATACATCACTACTGGTATCACATACTAAGTGGCCCTAAAAGGGGACTCTGGGAAGAAATGGTGAAAGTGCTAATATCAAACTGGTTTAGGGATGAGTCAAACACTCAGTGCTGTTGTTCTAGAAAAAGAGGTGCTGGAACTCAACATGAACACTTCCCCTGTTCTCTTATAATGGCAATGGCATCCACCTGAGAGGAATCAGAACTGAGTTCCAGTGAGTTCCGGCTGGAAAAAAAGCCCTGCAGACACTTAATAATTTCTGTTGCAACCTGAATGCCCATGCTGATAGTCTAATAGAGCAAACAGCAACTGACAATGACACAATATGCCACTCCATTAAATTTCCCACCCCAGGCAACTGCCCCATCTGCCCTCTCATCTCTAACAATGAATAACATTGGTACAGCATTGAGAACATTATAGGTTAATATGAAAGCAAATGCAAGAAGATTGGGCATACTTTACATTCAAGGAGAATGGGTTAAATCCCTGCTAGCCTTCACAGCTTAGGCAAAAACAAGTTTTTCACTCTGAAACAAGCTTGCACATCCACTTCACATCCCATCTCACCTTTTTAATGTACCTGCCTAAGCAGCTATAAATGTGGGCAAGCCACTGGTGCCTTTTAAGACAATTGCCTATTGTTATTTTTCTGCGCACATTAGGCCTTTTCAGTTTTGATGCATCACAGAAAACCATTTTTCAGTTTCTATTTCAGAGTGCACCTTGTTAACAGCTTCCATTGATCCCAGCAGAGAGAGTGAAAATGAAGGGGAATGCGCAGACGTGTGGCACAGAAAATTCGATACAAAGTAAGTTTCTAGTACAGCGAAGAGATTAAAACTGTTTCTGACACCCTTGTGATGCTATTTCTCTATTGGTCCCCCCTACCCCAATCTTTCTTTTGGAATTGTTGCTGCCACTGAAAAATAAATACAGCTCTTGTTAACTTGTGGTCCCTAGTTCAAATTAATGCATGTTATTTCCAAAGGTGGAAGAGGACCCCTGATAGCAGGACAAATATGCCTTAGGTCTGCGTGTCCTTCTCTCATGGCCACATTCTGGCCTTCAGGCAGTTAGTATTACATTTTGGCTGAGACAAAGTAAGGGGTCCACAAGAAGAAGAAGAGTTTGGATTTGATATCCCACTTTATCACTACCCAAACCAGTCTCAATGTGACTAACATTCTCCTTTCCCTTCCTCCCCCACAACAAACACTCTGTGAGGTGAGTGGGGCTGAGAGACTTCAAAGAAGTGTGACTAGCCCAAGGTCACCCAGCAGCTGCATGTGGAGGAGCGGGGAAGCGAACCCAGTTCACCAGATTACGAGGCTACCACTCTTAACCACTACACCACACTGGCTCTCAATACAAGGTCTCAGCCACCTGAGGCACAAATATACTTCTACCTGTAGGACATGAACATTCCAATAATTACTTTAAGGAAGCATGAATGTGAGAAGGCTTAATTTTCCCAGACTTGTAAAAATACACACATCCAGGTGATTGCACACACCTTTTGGCATGTCCTATCCCTTATATGAATTACATCTGAAGGCAGCCCTGTTCAGGGAAGTTTTTAATGTGTGACATTTTAATGTAATTTTAATCTTTGTTGGAAGCCACCCAGCTAGATTGGTGGGGTACAAATAAATTTATTATTATTATTATTATTATTATTATTATTATTATTATTATTATTATTATTATTTTATTTGCGGAAGGACTGTAGTGCAGTAGTAGAACATCTGCTTTGCATGCAGAAGGTCCCACCTTCAATCCCTAACATCTCCAGGTAGGGCTGAGAGAGATACTTGTCTGAAACCCTTGCTACCAGTTGCTGCCAGCCAGCGCAGATGGTACTGACTTTGATGGACCCATTAGCTCAGTGTGTATAAAGCAGTTTCCTATACAGCCATACCTTGTGTTGCATTAGGTTCGTGTTGGCCTGGTCAGATTTTTTCCCCAGGGGATATGGCAATTATTTATGGGGAGGAGGGAGGAGGCGCTGGATTCCGTTCCTTTCCATTCTCTCTCCCCCACTTTCCCTCCACTATTGATTATAATTATTGTTACCACTTCCAGTGAAAACCTCAAAATGATCTCACAATATGACAAAAACAAATTCAAAACAATTGCATATCTAAAAACAATGAAAGCAATCATACACACATATTTAAACAATTGCATATTTAAAAACAATTTCATATCTAAAAACAATTCCCCTTTTCCCTTTTAAAATGTGTTTCTTTGGGGGGCTTTGGGGTGCTATTGTTTTATTTTTATTATGTATTTTGTGGTTTTATATCTTGTTTTTATTCTGTGAACTGTCCTGAGATCCCCTGGTATAGGGTGGTATATAAATTCAAATAATAATAATAATAATAATAATAATAATAATAATAATAATTTCAAATAAATTCAAATATGGACTGGGATTTTTTTTTTAAAAAAAAAATTCATTTAGGAAGCCAGATGTGATCATCTATTATCTGTTCAGGGTTTTGTGTATATAGTAGCTTGCCGCTATGTCTATCTGCGCACTTGGTATCTGGCCAATAAAATGGCCCTCCTAAATGAAATTGCTCAGCAAACTAACTGCTGTACAGTCAGGGCCCTTGACTGATTTCACTTGCATGCCTTCCTGATTTTATTCACAATGTCTTTTTCTACAGGCATATTACACTGTGGTCAGCAAGAAAACACTGACAGTACAACTTCATTTCAAAATCAGTAAATGTTTCTAAATTAGAAGCACAAAGATGAATTGTTAAAGGTACACGGGCTGAGCTGTTTGGATTGACATGGTGGAAGAGGAGTGAACAAAACAAAGGCTTTGCTGACATTTCTCCCAAGGTGAGGGTGTGTGACCTAGCTAAACCTTGGAGGACTGTTTACTCTATGATCTTAACCAATTCATGCATTAACTAGAG
The DNA here is from genome assembly GCF_964252035.2 of Podarcis erhardii. Taxonomy (NCBI): domain Eukaryota; kingdom Metazoa; phylum Chordata; class Lepidosauria; order Squamata; family Lacertidae; genus Podarcis; species Podarcis erhardii. The sequence continues at coordinate 88,287,301 of NC_138507.1, read as the reverse complement.
CTAAACATACTGGTTATATGAGGCTGATATTTCCCCCACGTTGCTGTGTGATGTTTGCCAAAGCCCAGAGACAAGCTGAGAAAAGAGGTGACCAGAATATTAATGAACGACGGAATGCATTTATTTGTACACATTTATAAACTCACCCTTTGGCCAATGGTGCCAGAATGGGGGGGGGGGTACATAGAACAATAAACTACCAATTTAAGAGCAATAATAACATAAGCACAGATACCCAATGACTTCTGCAGTCTGTCATATTTATGACTGACATACACTGAGACAGCAAACCCATCTCCACAAGAGTCTATCCACACAAATCAGGGCATAAGAATGCTCGATCAGATGTTGTTAGCTTAGACGCTGCTGAAGCCTACAAAACTTCAAATTAGATCTCAGCAGAAGGAAGACAACATATTTTATTTATACTCCTGGGCTATTCCATGGACCTGTCAATACATGCCAATTTTACTAGGTGCAAGGTTTTGTAATAGTGAGATGTACTCCTGAATCTCCTTGGATTTTAATGCTCATTGGCTCAGACAGGTAATCAATAGCAGCATCTCGGAAGGACCATAGATATTGACTTTGGTCTCCAAAAGACTTTATAAAGAGTCGTTTGGGGGATACTTTCACTTCAAATTGAATTGTGGACCATTAAATCTCTTTAGTAAAAGACTGAAACTAATATTTGATGCCAATGCGCCTTTTGAATTTTTAAAACAGGACACAAATGCTGGCAGCTGGGGACAAGGATCCTAGCACATTCCTCAGCCATATTTCTTTCTTCAGTGGATTCTTTTAATTGCTATAGATTTTCCCGCGGGTGAAATGACTTTGCTAAAAGTCTCAAACTCGTTATTCACCTTTCCCTCACAATAAACAAAAGAGGAAAAGGGCAGCTGCTCCCTGCCTTGTCCTTGTTTTCTCTCACGTGACCCCATTATGTGTGGGATGCTTTTCTTTTAACTGCTCAGTTGGTCTCTTCGCTGCTGCCCCTTTAATAAATTATTTAAAATTTTCTCTAGATGCTTGCATTTTACTCTAGATGTGCTATTTGGATTTTTTTCCTTCTTCCTTGTAGTCTTTAACCCTCTCCTTTTTCCCTTTTCTTAACTTGGGCAAAGTTCCTCCTTTCTTTCAAACTCTCCTCTTATTTTCATTCTTAAATCAAAACCGTGCCTGCCCATGAGCAAGAACACTTGTCTATAAAAGTGTATGAGTTCTGTACCATTCCTACCACACGTTGGGCCTGTTAACCTTATTATTTCAATTTATTGCCCACTCTTAATATACAGCCCTTAGTTCCTCCTGAAGCTGCCCCATCTTTCCACTCTATTACAGTTCCTTCTTTTCTCTTGACTCCAGTGCCTTCCCCTCTTTCTATGCGGTTTCAGAACATCTGGGACAGCATTTTATTCAATAAAAATAAACTTACTTATTTTATTTTGCTTCCCCCCTTGGTTGTACAGCTTGCCAGAAAGCTAGCTGATAACAAATTGGTAGGCTTATGTTCAATATGCATATGCATGTTCATGAATAAGACACTAAAGTCACAAAGGAATTGCTTTCATATCATTTCCAAACAGGGGTTGTGTTGGACTGTTGGACTAAAAAGAAAGGAAAAGTCCACCGGTATGAAATTCACGGCGTGTAACGCCTTGAGAGAAAATATTATGAAAATGATTTATAGGTGGTACATGACCCCAGTCAAGCTTGCAAAAATTTACCACTTATCAGATAATAAATGTTGGAAGTGTAAAGAAAATGAAGGCTCATTCTTTCACCTCTGGTGGACGTGCCCAAGGATTAAGGCTTTCTGGGAAATGATATATAATGAAATGAAAAAGGTATTTAAATATACCTTCTTGAAGAAACCAGAGGCCTTTCTCCTGGGTATGGTTAGCCATGTGGTGTTAAAGAAGGATAGAACTTTGTTTTTGTATGCCACAACAGCAGCAAGGATCTTTATTGCAAAGTATTGGAAGACACCAGATTTACCCACTTTGGAAGAATGGCAGATGAAAATGACAGACTACATGGGACTGGCGGAGATGACGGGCAGAATCCGTGACCAGGAGAAGGAGACAGTGGAAGAAGATTGGAAGAAATTTAAAGACTATCTTAATAAATACTATAAGATTAATGAATGCTAGATTGACAGGGGTTTAAAAATAATGTGGTTTTCAGAGATCTTGATTAAGAAAAGGAATGGAATTAGTAAAAAACTCTTGGGAAATAAGGGAATGGATTTGCTGATTGGATAATGAAATTAGAATACAAAACGGGGAGGTATGAGGAAGTCGGGGAAAATAGGTTGAGAAAATAAGATCTGAAATTATACCTGTTGTTGTTTTTTTGTTTGTTTTGTTTTTTTTGTTGTTGTTTGTATTTGTATGTTCTTATTGGAAATTTTAATAAATATCATCTAAAAAAGAAAGAAAGAAAGGAAAAGTCACCTGTTTGTGAATAGACTCATCAAATGCAACAATGCTTACTGCATAGGACAGGGAATTTTAATCTGAGGTAGTCATGGTGAAAATGGAAGCAGTGTGGCATCTATTCTAGATGAATTCATCCAGAACACTGTCCCCATCTCAAGCTCTGCCCACTGTTGGCTCATCACAGAATGGCTATCAGTAACCATTTCCTATAAATTTAATGGCAGAAAAAGACTTTTCAAATGTTGAAAGTCTCCAGCAGGCTTCTCCAGGGCACTCTTTCCACCCCATATGTTTCTCTACTGGTGGCCAAGCAAGAGCCTTTATATGACATCTCAGCCTCAGGAGTAGGGCCAGGGGTATAGTAAAGCCAATGAGTGATTGCTATACACCAGTGCTGGCTCCAGGGTTTGTCGCCAGTGAAATGGCACCAGGTGATTCATTGTGCCAGCAGCAGTTAGTAGATGCAGTGGTGACACACAGGCCCAGGCTGACAGGATTTTGGTAAGTCAGACTACTTGAAAACACAAACTCAGATTTTAGACAGCTTCTTCAAATGCCACAGCAGCAGGCAACCCAACCAGTCAAATGGGGGGAAATATAAATGTTGGACCCAACACCTACTCTCTGCCGTTTCCCTGTAACATCATCTCCCCCCTTTAAACCACAGAATTATATTAACAGATGCAGAAACCTTGATGTTGTCCAGATTGTCATTCTGTGCATCTCTTGTAATGCTTCAGTCCTAGAGCTGCACTCCACAAAGGCGCTGCTTCAAAACAGGAGTGTTTGGCATGTGCTGGAGCAGGAAAGCATTTCAAAAGAGCTGCATTGATCCAGGCTCTTCTGAATGACACTGAACATAAGCCCAGAGTACTTGACAGGTGGCAGGTTAGGTTGGTCTGGTCTCCCCAGGATTGACCACAGCCAACTTCCTCTCTCCCAATTCACTCAATAGTCCCGATCTGCATATGCAGTCTTTTCATCACAGAAAACAGCTTCATAATGCCACTGAGAAAGAGTTCAGAGTTCTCTGACAAAGCCTCAGATTCCCTAGGATGCAAAACATAAAATAACTCAATGTGCCATCCTCCACATTTCATCACTGCCATTTCCACCTACACCAGCTGTTGTGTTCTCCTTGACTTGTTGATGATCCATAAAGAAGTATAGGATGCAACACGTATATGGTTTCTAACCAGAGCAAGTTAGTTGTAATCAGGTCCAACTGAAATCAATGGGACTTAATCACAACTAACTTTTTACATTGGCCGCAATTGAACCCAAGGGCAGCGGATCCAACCCTTTGTGATTTTCAAAGTCCAAATCAAAACCACACATTCATGACTGAATTGAAGTGTGCTGTGCAGCTGGCAGGATTGCAAATACATATCACCATCAGATAATTTAATTAATTGCATAATTAAGCTAACCATGAGCAATAATGTTTCTTTTATTCATTGAAACATGTATACCCTTCCCTTCTGGTGGAAAAACATGACCTAGGGCTTGCAACATTTAACAACATTCAACATTGCAGTTTCAAAAAAATCCCACAAAAAACACACACACAAAACCCCCCACGAAATAACCAAGGACAGGAGCTACAGTTTAAAAGAAAATGAAAAAGAAGCATAAAAGCATTCTCCACCACACATGACAAAAGCCTACCAGAATAAAACAGTCTGTAATAACTGGTTAAAAACAGCAAGAGAGGGGGGGTGAACAATACTACAAAGGTTCCTTTATCTAGGTGCACTAACATAGAAGGTCCTCTCTCTCATCCCACTCAATTTTCTTCTATTCCAATGGAACATACAGAAGGGTTTCTGAAACAAACATTCCTTCTGGGCATTCAGATTCAGATTCAGAATTGTACTGATAAAATCATAGAATTGTAGAGTTGGAAGGGACCCTGAGGCTCAAAGTTAATCTAGTCCTACCCCCTGCAATGCAGGAACCTTAGCTAAAGTATCCATGACAGATAGCCACCCAACCTCTCCTTAAAAACCTGGAAGGAAGGAGAATCCACCACTTCTTGAGACCATCCCACTGTCAAATAGCTCTTACTGTCAGAGGGTTCTGTTCCTTTTGAGCAGGTTGAACCCCTCAATTTCTACATTCCAATCATGGATGTTGACATTCATTTTTCCGTAATGCCTATTAGGTTATATTTGCCTAATTCTTCTTGCTTGTTTCCCATACCCTTTGCATTAATATGTTGTACAGTTATGGATAATATTATGCATGCAGTGAGCAGCAGTTATTTTGATCCACTTTGATCCACAGATAAGTAGACAGAAATATATTCCAATATGATGAGACATGTTTCACCATTCCATAAAGGTAATGGTAAAGGTACCCCTGACCGATGGTCCAGTCACGAACGACTCTGGGGTTGCGGTGCTCATCTCGCTTTACTGGCTGAGGGAGCCGACATTTGTCTGCAGACAGTTTGTCCGGGTCATGTGGCCCAGCATCTGGTGAACCAGAGCAGCACACAGAAATGCCGTTTACCTTCCCATCAAAGTGGTACCTATTTATCTACTTGCACTTTGATGTGCTTTCGAACTGCTAGGTGGGCAGGAGCTAGGACCGAACAACAGGAGCTCACCCCACCATGGGGATTCGAACCGCCGACCTTCTGATCGGCAAGCCCTAGGCTCTGTGGTTTAGACCACAGCGCCACCCGCTTCCTCACCATTCCATAAAAGGTAAAGGGACCCCTGACCATTAGGTCCAGTCGTGTCTGACTCTGGGGTTGTGGCGCTCATCTCGCTTTATTCACCAAGGGAGCTGGTGTACAGCTTCTGGGTCATGTGGCCAGCATGACTAAGCTGCTTCTGGTGAACCAGAGCAGTGCACGGAAACACCGTTTACCTTCCCGCCGGAGCGGTACCTATTTGTCTACTTGCACTTTGACGTGCTTTCGAATTGCTAGGTTGGCAGGAGCAGGGACCGAGCAACAGGAGCTCACCCCGTCGTGGGGATTCGAACTGCCAACCTTCTGATCAGCAAGTCCTAGGCTCTGTGGTTTAACCCACAGCACCACCCGCATCCCTCACCATTCCATAGATATGTGAAATTTGGCTATATGATCCACCATTCCTTTTGCGGAATGAAAAGAGCACAAATCCCTACTACCGGTAATCATTTTTACAGTGTAAACCACATGGCAGTGATTAGTCTATGCTTGAGACCAAAGTATGACTGAAAGAAGTTTTAACTTCTAAGAGTTGTGAGGGAATAAGTGAGGGAGTAAGTTGATTCAGAAATAAGTGCCAGGGCTACTATTGGTCTTTTCAGGGGATTCACTATCCCAGTTTTGGAAGGAAATGTGTTGCCCTGGCTCTATTTCATTATATCCACTCTCAAGGAAAAGCACTTTCCCCTTCTTTTCTTACAATCATCTTTATATCCCTCATGACCATTTCTTGGTGCTTTAAGCATTTGTTTAATGCATGGATGGGGAACCTGTGGCTGTCTCCAGATTATGTTAGGTTTCAGCTCTTTTCATTCCTGTCCATTAGTCATGCTGTCTGGTCTGATGGAAGTTTGAATCCAACAACCTCTGGAGGGTCACAGGCTCCCCGCCCTCGCTTCAATGCTTAGCTCTTATGATTGGGCAACCATCACTATTTAAAGACAACACCTTGGAGAGTTGTCAGTGCTGTAATTGGCCATATCCCTAACAGATGGGGGTTGTCAGAAGAGCAAGAAAGATGGCTCCCCAGGACAAGCAAAATGAATAATCCAGCAGCAAAATGAATAATCCTCAAACTCTGTAAATCCCAAGTCGCACCCGACATGGCTGGTTAGATACAGAACCTCTTACAATTAGCAGGCCATGAGAAAATCCTTTTTAATAAACCACACAAAAACAGGCCATGAGAAAATCCTTTTTAATAAAGCACAAAAAAACGCAAGCTTCCAAGAGATTTGGAGTGAATTTCTGAAGCTCTCTGTTGAGTAACTTCTAAAGTCAAGAAAGGTAGGAGGCACAGAGCTGAAGTGAAATGTCTTCAACCACCTTTTAGTCATATCTGATTCCATGACAAACTATTTGTTACTGGGCTCCTCCAGACAGCCTGTTTACTGAACATTCACCCTGAAAGTTGCACAAACTTTTAGGCAGAGGTTATATATTGTCTGTTCTTTATTGAGCATTTGTACTGATTTCTTTCCAGGAAAGTTATATGACAATGAGCATTCATCCTGATTTGTTTGCATGGAGGTTATACAGATTCCCATCAATCAATAGCTTATTATCCCATAGTTTTAGTACCTTTCACTGGCACTTTCCTAACTGCAAGAAGTCTGTTCCACCAGGAGTTGCATGTGAAAGAATCTCTCCCAGAAAACACTGGCAGTCTGGGGGTGACCCCTAACTACATACTCAACCCCTTCTTTGATTAACTACCTAACATAAACCCTACCATCACATTACATGATTAAAAAATTGAAAGACAGAAGTAGAAATACTACGGTAAAAATGTTAATGGTGGGGACTGAGGGAAGGTGTGATGTGGGGAATGATGACTGCTTTATTAAAAGAATGTGAAAACTTTAATAAACTATCAATAAAAACTACAGTCAATTTGTCAAGTATATGATCAAGCCCAGCTTAACAAGGCAATAATTATAAGGAATCTCATTGCAAGGAATAATTGTAAACCACATTTACTTCTCAAATATATTGTAACTGGAGGAACATTCACAAAGTGTGAGCGCTTATGTGGGGAGATCCAGTGGCAGCAGCGTCTCTTGTTAAGAATGAAAGATGCTATTCCACACCTGCATGGTCTGATTTGCACCAAACTGCTCTAATTAGCACATTTTGAGCTATGATTAGAGCACCAAAGGATGTCTTCCAAATGCCATTAATTATGGATGTGATCTTAAATTATTCAACTTTGAATATTTCTTTCTTTCTTGATATGCTCCTTTTATCTTCCACTAACTTCTCCTTACATTCTAGAATAGGACCAATTAGACAGCAAAAATGGAAATATGTTATTTTTTCTTTTTAGAAAAAAAAGATAAACTTTAAAACTAATCACCTATCTGGTTGCTTGTTTGAATTTACTTTGTGTATTAAGTATTAAATTTTGAGGGGGGGAGGTGTGGAATGTATTAGCAGAAAGACAATTACTGTTTTCTTCTTTTTTCTTCAGAGAACGGTCTAGATAAATAACAAAGCTTACATACATAAGCAGTATTATCTATTGCATTAACAGATTCCAAACTATTTAAAATATTTAAAGAGAAGATGCACATGTCTCGCTGGCCCTGCACATGGAATTGATAACATTTCAGCGAAAACTGCCTTTCAGCATCCTACCTAGCAACCTAAATTTGGCTTCCAGGACCACATGACTACATTTTCTCATGTCATTGGCGCTGCTGTGCACCACAACCACTGTCTCCTCCCCAGCAATATTTGTCAGGCTATCTAGGCAAGGGGCAACATCCAAACCTTTTGTACCAGGCAGGCAATTCACCCTACAGTCTGTACACCTATCACATAGCCACCCAAAGCAGCCTATGGATGACTTCCAATGTTAGTCATCCTCAGCAGACCCATTGAAATCAATAAGCTGATGGCTAACATTGAAAGCACCTTCAGTGTCCTTTAGTAAAGAACACAATTTATATATACTTGTATATGAGGAGTTTCTTCACCAGTCCGAATTTTGAAAGTGGGGTGGATGGGATCAGTCACTCAGTTGAGGTTATTTTCAATATAATATTTGCATCAGCTGGAGTTCTTCAGGAAATATTTTGAGTGAGTTAAATAAGTAGTTAATACGCTGGCCCTTGCCTGATACGGCAAACCAATTAAGTTATAATTTTGGGATTTGTTTGAAGCTATGTGACTCAGTATGCTTCCTTACTCAGAAGGAGTTTAAATGAGGTTTGCCACCAAGTAAATGTGCATAGACGAAGGCTGCAATTCTAAGCCAATTTACCTGGGAGTAAGCACTACTGAACTCAATAGGATTTGCTTCTGAGTAGCCATTGTTAGGATTGTGCAGTAAGACTGCAATTCTACACCCACTTGGCAGAGTAAACATGCATAGGTTTGTGATGCTAATAATTAAGTTAAGACATTGATGGCTTAATCCAGGGATGGGAAACCTATAGCTCTCCAGATGTTGTTGGACTGCAACTTCCATCAGCTCCACTTCACAAAGCCAGTGTCCAGGGATGAGATTAGTTAAAACCAGCAGCATCTGGTCCATACCTTCCCCATCCTTGAATTAATCTGTGCATATCAGCTCAATACATTGATGCTCAGGTCGCTAGCTAGTGACCTCCTGGCTGGTACTGCAAACCCAATAATTTCATTTGACAAAGCAGAAAGTCCCGGATTTTTTTAAAAAATATATGGGATCCTGACTCAATTTGAAACCAATCACTCACAGTTTCCCCTTGAGATTAATGAGGCAGGATGCTCTTTCTTTCATGAAGAATCAAATGCACTCTCCTTGGATGGAATATTAAAAGGGGGATATAATCATCATGGCATGGAAAGCATCCAGCGCTTTATTGATCCTTTTGCTAGTGGTGAACCTAAATGCACCATATGGCTTTCGACAGCATTCATCTCAATCAAATTCCATGGCCCAGAGTGCTTGGAGTTGGCAGTCTTGTCTTGTCCAGCTGCCCAGCTGCTTATGTGTAATCTATGGCTTCACACCCACTGACATATTCAGAATAGCAGGAAGCTGTTATAAGTACATGGGGTTTCCTCCAATTTATTTTTAATATATGGATGTAATTATGCCTGTATTCCATCTCTTTGTACAAGGCTAACCCAATACATTTTGCTCATTGAGGACAAATGGGATACACACATCCCCATTCCACATATAGTAGAGTATCCTGTTTCAGTTCTAGCCACAGGGCACCGCACTGCCCGTGAGGGTGGCAGGCAAGGTGCATGACACACAACTCTTGTCTCCAATGGAAGGAAATCTCAAGGAGCTCAGGAGGAATTGCTGAGGGGCACCACTGCCTCCCAACCTACGCAGCCTGAGGCAGTCACCTCCTTCTGCCTAATAATAGGCAGCCCTGATATATGTAACTTCCTGCAAGTATCTGCTGTTACTACAGGAGTGCTCACTTATGTCTGATTCGATTGTGTATTGCCTTTTTAAAAAATTGTGACTAAATATACAGGGAAAATGCATAAATTAAAAGTATAATATCTCTGAAAGAAAAAGGTCCCAGGCTGTACAGGGGTGCCAAAGGCCTCATTCCTACAATGTACAGAATGAACCTCCCAATTAATTTTATATGGGATGGGATGGAAACCTTCTCCTGCAGTGTGGGGTAAACACTGGGTGTATAAGGGTTGAGATAAGCTTTTAAGTGTCCTGGTCCCAAGGTGTATAAGGCTTTGTACACCAGCACCTTGAACTTAGTCCTGACCGGCAGCCATAAATTTATGAGTCTGAATATGTAAGTTTTTATAGACAATTACATGCTTTATCTTTGTTTGTAGTTACTTCAGGGAACCTGGAAAGTACATGAGTATAATATAATCCATATAATAATCATGGGGCACGGGTGGCGCTGTGGTCTAAACCACTGAGCCTCTTGGGCTTGCCGATCAGAAGGTCAGCAGTTTGAATCCCCGCAATGGGGTGAGCTCCCATTTCTCTGTCCCAGCTCCTGCCAACCTAGCAGTTTGAAAGTACACCAGTGCAAGTAGATAAATAGGTACCGCTGCAAGAGGAAGATAAATGGTGTTTCCATGTGTTCTGGTTTCTGCTGCGGTGTTCTGTTGCAGCAGAAGCGGTTTAGTCATGCTGGCCACATGACCCAGAAAGATGTCTGTGACAAACGCCAGCTCCCTCGGCCTGAAAGCAAGATGAGCACTGCACCCCATAGTCGCCTTTGACTGGACTTAACGGTCCATATATCACATTATATGTGATAATGATTTGTATTTTTAGCAGAATGGGGGGGGGGACTAGTTCTCATCATGATCAAGACTTGCAGATCCAGATCCAGATTCAAAAAATTCCATCCATAATCCATGCATAATATTGATTAATCAAAAGGGAATGATGCTAATTATACTGTGCAATCAACTCAACTCAATATTACAAAGCACAGCCACACACATAGGTTACCAGTAGCATTCCATCTTCATGTTTCTTTATTCAAATTAATTCTGGATTGGTACATATTCAAATATCATACAGTAGCACTGAAGACAGTACAGCACACTGAAATGATGATAAGATTTTTCTCCATTTTTCTCTTGCATTCTCATGAGCTGATGTCCTTTAAAATTGTTCTGTGGAGACCAAAATGAAATCTTCAAAAAGCAACCTAGAAGAGATACATCTAGAATTGCAGCACATATGTGATGGATGAAAGGCTACCACATGCATACTTTGGACGAAGCAGAATAGTTGAACATCTCCATCGTGTGTAATGATTGAACTGCACCCCAGATATTTTCTCTCTGAGTTTCTCCTTTAAAGTTTCCTCTGGGGCCAGTTAGAAGCTTTCAGCACAGGATTGTTTTGTTAAAGGCTGCTTGCAAAAGGTAGCGGATACCTGAAAGAGTCATGTGTGATATGTGATTATTCAAAACATTGAATAGAGAGGATGAATTTAATTCAGAGTCATTCCTAGTTGAATCCACACTATTTCTGTGATGTTGGTTCCCCTGATATCACCAAGTTTCAGAACTTGGGTTAGTGGGGCGGGCAGGGTTCAAAAATGAACAAGGCGAACACAGAGGGGAATTTAAAACCAACTATAAAATATGATACAGAAGCAGATGCAAAGGTGACAGCTGATAAATTCCCAATGTATTCTAACAGTACGTTTCTTAAAGGAAGATATTCTTATGTAAAATCAATCAGAACAGAAGGCAAAATGTGGCACGCATATTACGGTTTCCATGCAATAAAACAACCTACTGTCATAAACTATTGGTGCCAACAGAAGGACTTCTTCCAAATGCAAACACTAGTTTCAGGGAAGAAATCCCCCCCCCAAGTTTTATTAAAGCTTATTCATAATACAATACGATAAAATAAACCAATTAAATAAAAACAGGGAAAGAAAGAGGAAAGAAAATGCAGAGTCCTCTCTCAGACATAGCTCTTAACCCTTGTCGCCCACAGACGGTGGGCCCTCCCAGCTCTCACCTGGGAGCTCTCCTTTCTTCTCCTGGTCTCTCACCCTAAGTAGGTCTTCACCTTCACCTGCCTTTCACTTGGGGTCTTTTTACTAACCATCCATTACTTTCCCTCGGAACCCAGTAACGGCCCAGAGCAGAGGACACCAAAAAGAAGAAAAGGGAAAAGGGAAAGGAACAAAATAAAAATTAAAAAGGAACTCAGATTTTCCATCTGTGAGTTGCACAAAATAAACTATTCACAACATTCACTCTAGGAGGACATCCAACTATTAAACTTTTTGTTAAGCAATATTTTTCTAATCCTCAGACCCAAATGCCTCAAATTAGTCCCTTTTCCTTTTCACACAAGTCAAAAAGGGGTTCTCTAATTATAAAGATTATTGATAAATACCAGTAATTTTATTACTGACATTTATTAATAATAACAAATAAGAAAAATGGTGTTTTTCTCTAATCACTGGTTTTCTGCATGCAACACCAGCAGTAGACCTTGGTCTGAAACCCTGCAGGTCAGTTTAGACAAAACTGAACTGGATCAACCAATGGTTTGACATAAGGCAGCTTCCCATGTACCAATTTCTGCTTCCATGTCACTGAGTTTAGGCAGGCACCTTAATTTACAATTTCCATGCTGTTTGGTCTTTAAGTGCCATAATGCTTCCCTTAAATAAGGTGTGGGGAACATTTTTCTGTCTGAGGGCCCACTTTCCTTTCTGGACAACCTTCTGGGGTCCATGTGCCTCTGCTGAGCAGAGGCAAAGGAGGAAGGATCAATGAATGTAAATATTACCTTTATACAGTAGGCTAATAGTTTCTATACAATCTCTCACACCCCTCTCTGTTCTCTATCCAAGCAAGCAAAGATGCACTATTAGAGTTCATTTACACTTGAGGAGGATGCAAAGCAGAGCCAGTAAGAGCAGTGGTGGCTGGTGCCAATTGGGACTGGTGAGATGGAAAGCAGGGAGCCCAACAGTGGGTGCAGCCAGAGCCGTGAGCAGGTAGAGTCTACTCACTCTAGTTTTGTCCCCATCCTCTTCCTTGCTGAGTTTTTCAAGGGCAACAATGGAGGAGGGAGCTGATAGACAGTGCCACACCCTGGACTGGATGTAAGTAAGAAGGCAGGCAGCCAAGAGGTGGCTGAGGCCCAGCTGAGTGTAGTGGGGCAGTGCCCCACTTGCCATAATGGACCAACCTTCATCTGGGGAGACCAGATAAAGAGGCCTGGACCCTCAGGCCCAAGGTTCCCGACCTCTGCCTTAAATTGAAGGAGTTTTCCCTTGCAAAAAGCAAACTGAGTGAGACTTTCCTGTTCCTCTGCCGTAGCTGCAGCCCCTCATACTGTCAATCTAGTCATTTACACATTTACGACAAGTTATTATACACATAACACCGAGGTGAGATGTTTTCATCTGTGTCATGAGGCACTCAATGACCCTTGATTTGCGCTAGGAAATGGTGTGAGGGGAATGAGAGCGAAGATGAATTCCAATTGAGGCTGTAAAAATCAGGTGTACTGAGGCGAAAGGGACATGCCCGGCAATTGATACGCCTGCCAGCAGGGAGGCTGCAGGTACGCCTGCTGTTGAACAACTGCTTGCTGAGTAACATTTGATTTTCTGGTCCACCTCAGAGACAAGAAAGGCAAGTTTACCTTACTCTGCCTATTACATCCCTCCCAATCGCCAGCTGAGAGCTCAATTTAGCATGTGGAAAGGAAACAAGGATTTAATCTTCAAAGGCCAATGCGGAAAGAACGTTCATGGATCTGTGCATGAGGCCACAAAGTTAGTATTCGGTGACCACTTCAAATTGAAACTGGATCAGTAATGAATATGAAGTCATAGAGTGGATTTATCCAGAAAGATAAAATGCACCATTGCTTGAGTCCTCCAGACAAAAAGTTGATAGGGATCCACTGATAAATCTCTGGGTGATCTAACGTAGAGAAAGCAGTGTATGGATCATACATTTAAAGCACCTTTCCCTCAAAGAATCCCAGGAACTGTATTTTATCCCTCACAGATCTAAAATTCCCAGCTCCCTTAACAATTACAGTTCCTGGAATTCTAGGATACATGTTCTGTAAATGTAAGGTGTGTACTACACTACTTACATGGCAAGCACATCCATTAATAATGGCAGCAATTTCTCTCTCTCTCCCCTTACAAACTATACTGTAGAAAGGACGAGGGCGAGGTACAGGGTAACAAGGAGTGGATTTTTGTGTAATAAGACTGTTAACAGACTTAAGTTATGTTATGGACCAATTTCTGTGTTTAGAATTCTTTACTTCTGGATATGTTTTTGGTAGGGTTGCCATAATCTGGGTTACAGAAACCTGGACACATTTGGGGGCACCCCCCATCCCCCATCTACACCCTCACTCCTCCTTGCCGGTGACCCTTCCTCATTCACCCCACAGCCTCCCTCCCCCATCCCATCTAACCTACCTTTCTCCAGTTGTTTTCCTCCTTAGCCCCCCCCATAACATCAGGAAAAGCGGTGCAGCACTCTGGGCGCTGCAAGCTGGGCACTGCCTTCTGAAAGTTGTGGAGCTTTTTAAAAAGGCGGTTGCCATGTCTCCAGGTTTTCCAGACATTTGAGTAATTTCTGGAAATTCTGCCCAGACACTATTCCAGTCAAACGAATCCCAGATATGTCCAGGAAAACCTGGCCGTATGGCAGCCCTAGTTTTTGGCATCTAGCTCTAGATAGTGGATCTTGGTGCTCTACTGCAAAAAGGAAGTAGATCCTGAAATCCAGAGGTGTACCTACCTCTACGTACTCTGCATTCAGGGACTTGAAAACCATAAACACATATCTTGATATGTAGATCATGCTGCAGCTGAATGCAGATTATTTTTGTTTGTTTTACCAAGGTGAAAAAGTGCCTGTGTGCGTCACTAAAACATCACAAAAGAATCTGGATAAAATCATGTGCCGAAGTGACTTGCCTCGGTGGAGTGGAACCACAACACAAGCTTCACAGCAAGTGGGTTTCTCCCCCCTCCCACTTACTAAGAGGGTGAGGGGTTGTGCAGCAGCAGAGAGGTCAACACAGGTACAGGTTTGCCAACAGACTCTTGCACCCCTGCCAATGCACCTACACTGGAGCAATCTCCCTGCTGCCTCACCCTTTTTCCTCTTAGAAAGTGGCAGTAGCACCTTTGTCAGGAAGAATGCCTTGCTGCTCCAGCCCACTAGGCAGGCCACTTCTGTATGTATGATCAATGTGCATCTACTGCTATACGGTATCAATGTCCATGTGTCTGTTGGTAATGTGTGGCAGGGATGGAAATGAACTGAAGGAATTTGAAGCTGAAGTAGGCAGAACTAATGGAATAACAGAGGTGCAGAACAGGGGAACTTCCATCATTCTCACATACTTGTGGCTCCAATGACATGTGATAGATGAGGCGCCACCAGAAGGAAAAGCAGAGAGGGCATTAAAGGAGTCCATTGAGCTCTGTGGCAGAAATGTGGAACCAATAGCTCCATCTCTGCTCCATCCGGACCCCTTACCATTGAGCCATTTAGTTTCCTGCCTTAAAATGCCATAAATATCAATGTTCTGGGTTCTAGATTCAGGTAGGTAACTGTGTTGGTCTGACGCAGTCGAAATATATAAAAAAACCTGTCCAGTGGCACCTTAAACTAAGTTTGTTATTGGTATGAGCTTTCAGAAGTGTGCATGCACATGAAAACTTATACCAAGAACAAACTTAGTTGGTCCCTAAGGTGCCACTAGACATTTTTTTTTTTTTTTTATAATGTTCTGCTTGTTTATATGCCAACATTCAAAGCTGGAATGTCCATCAATGCATTTGAAATTCTGCCCTAAAATTGTGCTTTCCATTTCGGCTGAGATGATGCAGTATTTTGATTCTCAGAACTGTAATTTGGAAGGGAGCAAACTTCTCATCAAGAGAACATTTTTGTTTTTTGTTTTACCCTCGTCACAAGTTTACGTAAATGACGCTCTTTGACTCAGCCTGTGAATGCAGCCATCCACCCACATAAATAGAAGGCGGGAATAATTACATTATCCCTCTCCTGTAGCTTGTAATTAATAATTGCAATACTTACTTAATTACACCAGTTGTAATTGTTGGAGGGTGGCTTCCCCCCTTCCTTAAATTTTTTTTTGATTAAGACAATCCAACAACTTGCGCGGTTATGCTGCCTGCTGCATTTATTAGCACAGCAGGCACTGTCAAATGCTTGTCAGCAATTTGCATGTCATTTACTGCTGAAACTGTGTCCTTTGCAGGAATGTTCTTTTCAATCAGGGAAATCACGTATGTCTCACCCTCTGCTTCCATGTTCATAATAATATATTGCAACACAAAGCCATCCTGGTCACATTGCTTCCAATAAATATAAATCAACTCTAGCCCACGCGCCTATGAATCAATCCAAAATGGCTTCCGCTTTAGCCAAGTTTCAGTCATTATCCCACTACCACCCTGCAAAATAAAACCCTCATTCTACAGAGTTTCTGTAATAAAGCTTCTCATATAGTTTTAAACAGAACTAAATGTGGAATTTCATGGGTGATTTCTCACTTAAGAAAATAGAGATGCTGAAGATATACACTTGAATTCCCAACTAGACTCCATTCATAGAAATTTCCTCTACCCTATTCCTGCCAACCTTTCAACCCACCAAGTACCCTCATCGCCTTCCCTACCTTTTCCATGTACTTAGTTAGAAGAGAAGAAGGGAAAGGGAAGAAAACTGGAGCAGTTAAGAGCAAGGAGAATGGGGGTTACAAAGACAAGGCTCAGGACCTCAATACTTCATTTGAACCAACCTGGACACTTTGTTCATCAGCTGAGGTCCTTCTTCATACACCCTCTTGGGAAAGGGTTGTAGCTCAGTCAATGAACATCTGCCTTGCATGTAGAAGGTCCCAAATTCAATCCTCAGCATCTCCTGGTGGGGTCAAATATTTGCCTGAAACCCTGGAGAATCACTTCCAGTCAGTGGTGACAATACTGAGATAGATGGAGCAATTGTAGCTTCCTGTGTTCCTCTACGAGGGAGGTATGGAGGGTGGTGAAACAAGAACAGGCCTTTGCAGTGATGACTCCCCATTTGTGGTGTGCTGTCCCCGGTGAAGCACACTGGACACCATCATTGTCTTTTCCTAGGACAGAACCCGTGGCCCCAAAAATGTTAATGGACTACAACTCCCATTATCCCTGACCATACTGGCTGGTACTAATGGAGCTGGAGTCTAGCAACATCTGGAGGATCACACAGGTCCTTCCTAGCTGCCTCAGGTGAATGTATATCTGTGGTTATTGTGAGTTGTAAAAATTAACTGCAGCAAATGGCCTCAAAATCCACAGCTTTTCTCCCATTTAATCCTGACCTAACAGGCATTTAAACTTTGCTATGAAATGTGCCTCATCACTGAAATTTATTTTTCCCCATACTAAAATAACTCAAGGGTTCCATGCTTGGGTTAGTGATCTAAAATCTGCCTATATAGTTCCTTCTCTCTGCTCACTTGGAATAGATATCATGCTGTCATGAGAACTTCAAAGTCACACTAAGGCTGAGCTGAAATTTCTCAGATTAGAAATTTCTAACAATTGTTTTTGAAAATGTTCTTTTCGGGCTCTTTTTAAGCTGTTAGAATAGTTAAGACGGTCCTTTGGAGAATATTTGGCAATAAAGTCACTCTCTCCAGTTTCAACCTCCATGAACTCTGGGTGCAAACATGGATCTGGTTTTAATATTGTTTCATGTTATTTTAATACTATTGAAGGAAGCAGCAAGCCTGATCCCTACTACTTCCAGAGCTCCTTTCTTAGTCCATAGCTACCTTCATTCACCAGCAGGAACTAAAATTGGAGGTTCATTCAACACAAAGATAGCGCTCTTATAGCCACTTCTGGACATAAATATCATTGAACTCAATGGGACTTCTCAGTAGACCTATAGCGTTGGGTGAATTCATCTATTTTTGTTTCTCTCAGTTTCTAGTTTTTCCAGTCTTAAATTCAATTCTCCAAATTTCTGCATCTATTTGCTTTAAAAAGAAAAATTAAACAAAAAAACAGGGAAGTGTGCAATTCTGACTTTTCCCAAAAATGTGCTTCTCACCTTGTTTAAATAAACCAGGAGCAAATCATATTTTCTGTTGAAGTGGCTCATACTTCCTAGTCTGTGTGTTTAGAGAGAGAGAGGTGCTTGTCTAATCACTTCTTCCTCGTGGAAAACCTACAGCCTAGAGTTGCAAAAGATTAAGTGTGATTGCTCTAAGTTGAATACATTCATACATCAATGTCCCTAGCAAAATTGATAACTCTGTAGCACAGCTGGGTTTCATCCACACACCCGACAAACCCCATCCCTGTTTTCAGCAGGAGACAAAGTTCTGGAACAACTCTGAGTTGTTGTGGGTCTAAAATGCTTCTGCCTGGAGGTAGTCAGAGCACAGAAGACTATTTTACTAAATAACAAAGATGAGAGTGAATTGATGTAGCTAGTGGATGCCTTTCTGTCACCATTAACTTCAAGTAGTCCTGCACATCTGGGATTATAGGTCAGGAAGGTTTACTGGAACTCAGCTTGTGAAGGTCTTGCAGCAATTCTCATTTGAGACCTTAAGCACTGCCTCCCAGCATTAGGAAACAGCCCCTTTTGCTGCATGATTCTTAAGCTCAGAGTCCTCTGCAAGATGGATTTAAAAGCATGTAAATTGGAAGATGTTCCTGCCAGACACTCTCAGCAAAACTGTCAGAATGAAGGATGATCCTACCCATCAGAGCAGCCAAGGAATTCAAGTCAACTCTCCTGGAATAACTCTCATAAGGGGGAAATATTGGCAAATATTGTCAGGTGGGGTTTGTAGGATGTTTGGTTGGGTTTGCATTTGAGGGCAATTCCTGGGTAGCATTCTTCTCCTGGACTAACCTAATATTGTGCACTTAAACTTTGGGTGCCAGCATTAAAAATAATGATCTCAATACCATGAGAAAGTTCACATTTAGATCTTAACTTTACATGGTAGTATCTTTTCCTTTCTTTTACCCAGTCCTATGCATGCTTCCTTAGAAGTAAGTCCCATTGCATTAAACAAAGTTTTTCAGCAGGGGGCCAGTCCACTGTCACTCAGACCTTGTGGGGGGCCAGACTATATTTTTTGGGGGGACATGAATGAATTCCTATGCCCCACAAATAACTCAGAGATGCATTTTAAATAAAAGCACACATTCCACTCATGTAAAAGCACCAGGCAGGCCCCACAAATGACCCAAAGGTGCATTTTAAATAAAAGGACACATTCTACTCATGTAAAAACATGTTGATTCCCGGACTGTCCACGGGCCAGATTTAGAAGGCGATTGGGCCGCATCTGGCCCCCGGGCCTTAAGCTGCCTACCAATGCATTAAACAGATCTTTCTCCAAAGGGTGCATAGGTTATTGCCTAGAAAAAGAGGTCTATGGATGCTATGATTATGTAGGAATATGGAAGAAACTCGGAACATGGTAATTGATGCAGGTTCCTTTCACTTTTTAAAAAAGTAGGTTTCGAGTCCTTATGGCATTGAAGATAATAAAATAATTATATGGGCATTATCTGCAGATATTTCATAAGCCAATAGGTGTAGTTGCACTTCCATCTCTTCCATGGCTTCTTGCATAACTGAACTCTCCCCCTCCCTCTCCTTTCTCTGAAGGCCTCCTAAATCCCACCTCCTGAATTCTCTAGGGGGGTTCCCTAACCCTCTGGAGCAGGTTTGGGAGAGAAGATAAGTTTCATTGCACAAACAGATGTCGTTCAATGCATGCAATTACTTGGCTGGATTCAACCCCAAAGATTTGTCTAACCCTTGTTTAAACACTACCCCAATCTATTACATTGACAATGAGAACGTGCTTGGTTTAATGTTGAATTACAAAGACTCTTTTTTTAAAAAAAATAAAAATAAAAATCCAACAACAAAATCAGGCAAGTGTCTGCTTGCTCAGGAACAAATGGATGTTTCCTTAAATGCATCGCCTGTTACATCACATTCCAATGCATGTGATATATTTACAATCCACTACATGGTGTAGATCACCAAATCATCAAATTCAAAATACTTGATCTGTGAGCACATAGAATACATGTCTGTAGTGCTCCACATGCTCTCAGGGTTTACTTCCAGGCGAGTCTGTGGAGGATTGCAGTCATATATCACAGACACACACCAAACAAACTTTTCAGTTTGATAATTTGGTGATCTACAGTGTGTGGCTGGGTTGTAAATTTCTCCCATGCATCAAGACATGACATAATGGGCAATGCATTTTAAGAGTCTTCGTTTAGTTCCTTTCTTCACTCTCCCTCTCATATTTTCAGTAATACAAGGAAAAAAGGAACAAACCAAATGAAATGAAACACATAAAACAAAATGAAGTGAGGTGAAGATGAAATGAAATAAGGCAGTTCTAAGCCATTTTGAATCATAAAGAATGCAGAATGAATATCAGCCCAAATATTCATCAAAGCCATTTCGTTTGTGAACTTCACTTGCAAATAGAGCAGGTTTCTGATCATTTCAGTCGTAATAAGCAACCAGGCAAAGAAGACAAGTATTAACAATTTCCTTGTACACATGAGTAAAATGCAGCTAGCTGTGTATGCATGTGTGTGTGGTGGTGATGTTTGTGTTCCACCTTCCCACAGAGGTTGAAGCAATCTTTTCTTATAGCAGCCTGCTTCCTTTGAAGCAGAAAACGCCAGTGACTTGTGATATGTTTGTAATACAGTCGTACCTTGGATCCCAAATGCTTTGTGGGTCAAATGTTTTGGCTCTAGAATGCTGCAAACCCAGAAGTGAGTATTCTGGTTTGCGAACATTCTTTGGAACCTGAACATCTGACGCAGCTTACGCGCCTTCCGATTGGCTGCAGGAGCTTCCTGCGTTTTCAAGCTTTCCCATCATAATTACTCTTTCCAGATACTCTTCTCACTCCCCTAGCACTCTGTCAAATGGGGGGGGGGGGGAGGTTGACCACTTGCAAAATTCCCAGGGAGACACCATACACACCAATTATCATCATATGACCAAGCCTAGAGGATGTATTTTGTGCATGGAGAGAGAATATAACCCCTCTGGCTAATAACCATTGATAGCCTTTTCACTATCAATCTAATCCTCTCTTGAAGCTATCTAGTCTGGTCACCATCACTGTCTGTTGTGGGAGAAAAAGAAAATTTCTCCTAGGTTATTGTTTTCTTTCCTGGGGAGAGGAGAGGGAGAGGCATAGGGGGGAGGGAGGGGGAGAGAGAGAGAGAGAGAGAGAGAGAGAGAGATCCCGTTATCCATTTTCTACAGTCCATGTATAATTTGATGCACCTCTATCATCTCTCCTCTTGGATGCCTTTAAAAGAGGATTGGACAAATTCATGAGTGATATCAATGGCTGCTAGCCATGATGTCTATGTTCTTTCTCCACTGTAGGATGGTGCATGCCTCTGAATGCCAGTTGCTGGGAATTCCCAGCAAGGAGAATGCTATCACTGCCAGGTCCTTCTTGCGGGCTTCCCATGGGCATTCGGTTGGGCAGTGTGAGAACAGGATATTGGACTAGATGGGCAATTCACCTGTTTCAGCAGGCACTTCTTATGTTGCTGTTAAGTCATGTCTTGCTCCATTCATGGGTTAACACTTTTTATGGACTTCATAGACTCAAATGTGGATTTCTTAAGCCTAGTAATGAGGCAGAGAGAAGGATAAAAAAAATCACGCCGACTAGATAAGATATAGACCAGGCAGGTGTCATGTACGTGTCTCGTTCTTTGTGCCTCTATAGAGATAACTGAGGACATTCTCTGTCCCTAGTTATTTTAGATTTGGCCCTCAGTGGAGCCCTGCTAACTTACATCAGTCATGACCCCCACAAGAATCCATCTATTCCTGTTCAATGCTGCAGCTAAAAGGAGAGGATTTATTGTGACATCTCTCTATGTGGCAGCTTTGTGAGGTGACTTGGATTAGACAGCATAACATTTCCTCCTTTTTACCTCTTAAGGAAAATGGTGTTCAGAATCTCTTGGAAGCCCATTAACCAGCTGCACAGCCTGCAACTCAGACAAGAGATGTTAACAAAAGAATGGGGTTATTTGTTACAGCACAGAGCACCATCTGAGTCTTCAGAGAGGGATTCATATGTTGAATAGGGACAGGAAGGTAGGAAGGACAGTGAACAGTCAGTGGCATCTATCTGTCTCGTGAGACAACGGAATGCACCTCAGGGGTGAAGCCAAACCACTGTGCTAGCAGCACCAAGGTGACCTTCCCCGGGTGCAAGCCTGGACAGTGTGTATGGTGGTCCTGGGTTGCCCAGATAGCAAGATCCCCCTATCAGCCTCACTGATGTGGTCCTAAAGAAAGCAGAGCAATACATTTGGCAACAGCTTGGTTGCAGGAGTTGCCACAAGGAAGTGTACAATGCACCATCCAACCACCTTAGGGACTCCACATTGGATTTGTGTAGAGTTTACCCCTTAGCCTTTTCTTCTCCTGAAGAAGTTCTGCAAGGCCATTGTCATGGGCCAGGAGTCAGCTTCACCTTTTGAGCAGCAGCCTGAAGGAGCAGAAGGCAAAGTGACTCTACCTGCTGCTGATCAGCCTTCTTGCTCCTGATGAGAACCAGCTGGCTCCAGCTTCCTTAAGCAGGGTTTCCAGCCTCAGTCAGTTGCTGGAAATAACGTTCAGCGATCCTGGCCAGAACTTGCTGCTTCTTGAGACCTTGGACCTTGGACCAACTGTCCTCAGTCCCAAGCTGCATGATCAATGGTCAAGGTTGATGGGAATTCACATCCAGCAACATTCCATGGGTTTCCTGCCCTCCATTCCAGGTCTAGCTCAATAAAGATGCCAATCTAACATTCCCCTTTTGCACTTTCTGTCTGCTTCTATTTTAGTCAAAGAGGAGGAGAAGGAGAAGGATGAAAAAGAATATTATTCCATTCTTGGATTTTGTGACTCCTCAGTGAGAAAGCTTTTAAAAAACAGAATCAGTAACACTGGACTAATATGATTTGATCTGCATCATAAACATTGAATTATGTATATAGGCTATAATAAGATATAATGAGATAGATATATTCAGAGCTACTTTTGTTAATATTAAGGACTTGTATACTGAAATCAAATATTGGATCGTAAGGTTGAACAGCTAGGTGAAATTGATAAATTATTTATAACCAGTCAATTCTCTCATATATATATATATGTCTGGATTTATATGCATGTTCTGTCTGGAATAATGCAATTTTAAACTGAATGCTAATAAATATGAAAAACCCTAACCCTCTGTCCAAAGTGTGGCAATAAGTTGTGCATCCACAAAACTCATAGCTAATTGGTTTTCTTTTGAGACATTAAATAATAAGCTTTACATCTTCATTTGAAGTTGTGAGCATTACCATCCTCCCCCCCCCCCCCCCATTTGCAAAGACAATGAGCCAAGTAGCAACCACGTAGCTGTAGGGAAGGATTTTTTTAATTATTTAAATTAAAATGTACTCTTTAGGAAAGAGCTGACTTTCCAAATAAGGCTGGTGTCATACTCAAGGGAAGCAATTAGATGCAAAACAGGACACCTGGTATGACAGTAATGAGCCTCAAGTCCTGTTGTTATCAAGCATCAAGGACCGCACTAGGAAATTAGCCCAGAACTTTAATTAAATCTGTAGGAGCAATGAAGTCTCACATATTTTTATTAATATTACTTTTTTTAAAAGAATGCATTTAAATGAGGGTCTGGATAACACACCAGCTTTTATAGAGTGCTCATTTTGGAATGATGATGGTGGTGATGATTAGTATGGCTTACTAGTTATATCAGGGCTGAGAAGATGCTGTTGGTTAGAAACTTCACCGGGTGAACCAGTTGCAGTCTCTGAGTCTAGCCTACCTCACAGGGTCATTGTGATGATAAGGGGGGGGGTGCACCACCCTAGGCTCCTTCGAGGAAAGATGAGAGATACACATACAAATGAAATAAGGAATAAAGAATCATAGAATCATAGAGTTGGAAGAGACCACAAGGGCCATCAAGTCCAACCCCCTGCCAAGCAGGAAACACCATCAGAGCACTCCTGACATATGGTTGTCAAGCCTCTGCTTAAAGACCTCCAAAGAAGGAGACTCCACCACACTCCTTGGCAGCAAATTCCACTGTCGAACAGCTCTTACTGTCAGGAAGTTCTTCCTAATGTTTAGGTGGAATCTTCTTTCTTGTAGTTTGGATCCATTGCTCCGTGTCCGCTTCTCTGGAGCAGCAGAAAACAACCTTTCTCCCTCCTCTATGTGACATCCTTTTATATATTTGAACATGGCTATCATATCACCCCCAGGCTAAACATGCCCAGCTCCCTTAGCCGTTCCTCATAAGGCATCGTTTCCAGGCCTTTGACCATTTTGGTTGCCTTCCTCTGGACACGTTCCAGTTTGTCAGTGTCCTTCTTGAACTGTGGTGCCCAGAACTGGACAGAGTACTCCAGGTGAGGTCTGACCAGAGCAGAATACAGTGGCACTATTACTTCCCTTGATCTAGATGCTATACTCCTATTGATGCAGCCCAGAATACAATAAAGCAAACAGATTAATAGCAAGTAGAGAAAGCTGCAAATATAAAAGCTAAAAATTATTCATTGTTAATAACAAGGTGGCATATTGTACTTTCCTGGGAAGCTGTTGCCAAAGATTCAGTGTCACCTGCCCCAGAGTCCATTGGATATTTCTTCACTGTGGAAAGGAAGATGGACCATGTTCTTTCTGCCAGATTGTGAAGACTGGAGAGATTCCTCTGAGAAGAAATGCTCTTGCAGATTTGTTCAACCCAACTCAGACTGGTTCCCAAACCTGGAAATGGACCCAGTACCAACTTGCAGTCAGTGGGCCAGCATAGTTTTAATATAGTACCTGCAGCTTGGGTGTCTCTTTCCTGAACATCAGAAGGAAGGAAGGAAGGAAGGAAGGAAGGAAGGAAGGAAGGAAGATGGGTGCTGCTGCTCCAGATCCTATGCACTAGGGTATGAGTCAAGACTGAATTTTCATTTCAGGCTACCATAGACATTTTGCTTCTTTTGAGAATTTCTAATCTATACCTTCATCTAAAACATAGGTTCCAACAGAAAGGACTCTTAAGCTGCAGCAGTGGTGACGAAGCAAGGCAGAAGATAGGGAGAAAGGGCAGAAGAAGGATAGAAGGGCAGGAGCGTGGAAGCTGTGGTCCTCCAGATATTGCTGGACTGCTAGTCCCACCATACCTGACTAGGCTGATGAGAGTTCAAATCCAACGTCTGCAGCTTCCTTATCCCTTTTAGGAACTTATTGTTGTGCATGAACTGAGAATTTACCAAAGAACATGTCTCATGCACTCATTAAGGAACCCTGGATAAGCTTCCAAGGAACTCCATTATTTCCCCCCTTCCAGTGTTTCAGTGAGTAGGAATCCCAAACGGATACTGAATGCCATTTTAGCTAAAATCTTATGGCGGCCTAGATTTCACTATCTACATAATTTCACTACCATATCTGAACAATTACACCAGCCTTATCGAAATGCTTCTGACTTCTCGTGAATTTCCTCTGATGGTTCACCTTAGAAGTCATCTAATTTATTCAATTTACTTCAGATTCAAATAGAGATGATTCTGTCAATGTGGCAAGAATAGTTTGGACAGCCTAATTCCTTGTCTCTTGTCTTCTTTATCCTTTTTTATGTCTCCCCCCCCCCTTATGAATCCGACACAGCTATGCCAATTTTGTAGTGGCAATGCCATAAAAATCAGATAACTGTTTTTTGTTTAAATTTTGTCTAAAAGATATTGCATACTTTAACCCCTCATGTTTGGGGAAATGCTTGGTTAATTCTTTGTATGGTTTGATATTTTGTAATAGTTTATCTTTTTATGTTGCTATGTCAAAACTTAGTAAAAATTCACTTACATTTTCACTTTGGGTGAACTTGAGTGACCACACATAACAACACAAGAACCTTTTTGGATTAAACCAAAGCCTATATAGCCCAGCATAATATTCACACCTCCTGCCAACCTAGCAGTTCGAAAGCACGTCAAAGTGCAAGTTGATAAATAGGTACCGCTCTGGCAGGAAGGTAAACGGTGTTTCCGTGCGCTGCTCTGGTTCGCCAGAAGCAGCTTAGTCATGCTGGCCACATGACCTGGAAGCTGTACGCTGGCTCCCTCGGCCAATAAAGTGAGATGAGCGCTGCAACCCCAGAGTCAGTCACGACTGGGCCTAATGGTCAGGGGTCCCTTTACCTTTACCTAATATTCACACAATGACCAACCAGAGGTCTATGGGAAGCCTCCAGGCAGAACACAAGTTCAACCAGTCTCTTCATGTTTCACTGCATATTGTCTCTGGTACCAGGGATAATATATAGTATCATGGCTCATAGCCATTAATAGCTTTTTTCTCATTGAATTTGGCTACACCCCTTTTAAAAGCCTAGTTTCTTCATACAGTTATTTAGAAGTGCTGTTTACAGTCGGTGGTCATCGAGTAGCAAAATCCATATTTTCACCTTGCCCTGTCTCTCCAGAATCCTGCACAGTTCACCTTCATTAGATTACCGATTTTTGTATTAAGAGATGAGGAGAAAAACTTCTTTCTATCCATCTTCTCCGCAGCTTGCATCATCTTATATACTTCTATCATGTCCTGTCCCCTAGTTACTCATCTTTTTCTTCTAAGCTATAGAGCCCCAACAGTTGGAACCTTTTGTCAGAAGAGAGTTGCTCCAGTCCGTGGATCATTTCAATTCCCCCTTAGTCATGGAGAGAAGATGCCAATTCAGCAAATGATAAGAATGGGTGGGTTTAGTGTTTCAATAAAGTCAGTCGAAAAGGTAGTGCAAAGTTTGCTACTGAAATGTACTGTGCCTAGAAGAGGTATTTAATGCTCTGCTATTTTAATGTGCTGTTGATCTTTATATTATTGAAAAAAGCCACCGAGGAAGGGAGTGTAACTTGAAAAACAAGCAATTTCTTCCCAAGTTGATCCAAACACTATACTCCTACGCTTTCTTCTGGTGGAGACTTTGAAAGTCATTTAAGATGTTCAAGTCTATAGAGCTATAAGGATCTCTAAGTGCCATGGGATGTAATTTTAGCTTTCCTCAATTTGTGACCTCTGCCATTTTGCTTTTCACAAAGCTCGAACAAAGAAATAGAAAGTTACTCTTTCAAGTTTAGACACGCTGCTGTCCCATTATTCATCTTTTCAAAGCATTTAATGTTTTCTTTTCCCTAATGATTGTGCATGTCTAAAATTGCTTTGGGGGAACAACCTACATATCAGTATAACTTCTCGCTATTGCTACAGTTATGCACTAAGATGTATGGTTTCAGAGATCAGAGCTGCTGCCATTTTGAATGTTATATGGAGCGATGGGTGTACAGATAAGAAGACCACTGATAATACTGTTTGAATGGTACATTGTGCCTGTGGGTTAGCAGCCCCCATATATATATATATTTGTACCTCCATATGAATCCTATGGCAGCTTCATGACAGGGGTAGTTTTTTCTTAACTGTTGATGGTAGTTCAGGGGAATGGAAGGGTGTTGGATCTTGAGGATCCTACAGATGTCAGTAACAACAGGAACTGTCAGACCGTTGGTCCACCTAGTTCCACATTGTCATCAAGATACCAGAGATCAAACCTGGGGCTTTCTGTTTACAAGGCATGTGCTCTACATTGAACTCTGGCTTCTTCCCAGACTTACCCCCTTCTCAATCACTAAACTGAAAGTAAGGGCATCCATAGATCACCATGCCCATTTCTTCTTTGGCTGTGTCATGCATCCTGTTTTCACCTGCTGATGCAAGCAGGATTCCCAGTGTGAAACACAGGTGAGAAGGGAAGGATGATAGGAGAATGGGCAAGAGGACCTGTGGCCTATTTTACCCAGAAATTTAAAATGCTTTGCCCACTTTCTGTATCAGATAGTGGCAACCCCAAAATATTTCAGGGGAACAGTCATAGTTCAGTAGTAGAGTACATGGTCCATATGCGAGGTATCTCCAATTCAGTCCCCGTCATCTCTAGGTAGGTCCAGGAGAAATCCTTGTTCTAAACTTTGGGAACTTCTGACAGTTAGTGCAAACAGTAGTGAGATAGATGAACCAATGGTCTGACTCAATATAAGGCAGCTCCCTATGTCTTGAGTAGATAATGGAAGACAGCCACATAAAATTGTTGTCAGCTGTAGTGCCATCATTTTTGAGCTTGATAACTCATCCTCTATTATTTATTGTAATCGCATAAAGATTAATAAGATAGGCAACAGCCAAAATTGGCATTAGATTGGTTCCAAGACTGAAAGAAGAACTAGATTTATAATTCATGGATGATGTTGAACTAGAGCACGACTTAAAAATCAGATTCATGTTAGTGACTTGACTGTTTTAATTTATGTGCCATCATTTTGAGAATCTCATAAGACTGGCAGTCTTCTTTGGCATATAATATATTGTCTCCCTTAACATGGCATGGGGCTCTGCTGACATATAATTGGCTGCAATTTATTAGGTTACATTTTTCTCTCCCTGTCATGCTTAGTTTTCCTTTAAGACCACTGATTCCAGCAGGAACTTGGTTGTTTGCATTCTCAGCCTGCCTTCCCTCCTCCTACTTGCTGAGTGTGCAGCTCACTCAGCATTGTTTTAATAAAATAATGTCAGATCGCAAGGGCAGCAGTCTGAGAAGGCATTCTCGGGAAATCATAAAGGTCATGCCAGTGACCAGATGATTCAGAGAATGTTAATTTTATCCATCTGAAATTGCAAATAACACTCAAAGGATATCGTACAGATCCCTCAAAAGCAAGATCAGCTGGCTCCTTGGATAGAATATACACTAATTTGAGTCGGATGAGCAAATTCTGTATAACTGCAACAGGAGTCACATTGTGGGTATATGCTAGAAGGCCAGGACCAGGAAGTGGGGGGAAAGAGGATTGCTGGCAAATGCACTATTTAGCTCTACTGAATGAATCAATCGGTATATCTTATTTCCACTTTTCCTTGTGGGCAATTTGGGCCAGCAAGGAGGCTCACAAACATTATGGTTCACCTGGAATTGCTAGAAAAACAATAACTTCACGTGAAAATAGTGTGAGCTAAAAGCAGAATCCTAAACATAATAGAGCAAAAGTAAAATAAAAAATAATAGTTACAAAGGAGACTGCTTTACACCAAGTCAAGTCATTGGTCCATCAGACTCATTGTTTGGCAGTGTCTACACAGACTGGCAGTTAAGGGTGGGGGAGAAATTTGATTCAGTTTGCATTTAAAGGTGAACCTGCCTAGTTCACACTTTCTAAAACAGTACAAGAACCAAAACACAGCCTTCAAAATCTGAATTTCTCCAAATTTTGCAAATGCAGTTCATCAGCCAAGTAATCTATACATAAATGCATATACTGGGATTAAGTGTGCATAAGATGCATATGTTAGTGGAAATAACATACAAATACTCCAACCATGCTAACTAGAGACTGCTCTGTTTTGGTTTTTCTGGCCTTCAGTCATAGCTCTTTTCTGCCTTCTTCCACCTGTTGCATGCCATCCATTCCTATTCACATTGCACATACTTTTTACATAAACAGTTTTATGAAAAGTGTACATTTTTTCAGTGGTTTTCAAAGCATTCACCAATAAAATATACATCTTGTATGCATGTGTTACAGAAAATACTGTTTCTGCATGGGTATTTTGTGCACCAAAAACAAACTGCAGAACTCTGTGTAATTCCACTGAATTGTGTTCTGAGCTGCAAGCAAGTTCAGGAGAATTAGATTGGTTTGGTCTACTGCAAAAAGCAGACCAAACAAATTCCTCCTCCTTCCCTAGTACTAGCTATGCTTCCCCCATCCCCAGAGTACCACTTTTTTTTTTAACCTCAGCTCAAGGCGCTGAGAAGTGACCTAGAGGTGAGTGCTTATCTAATCCATTATCAGCCTCATAAGCAACTTGGGCCTTGCCTTCAGACCTTTCTGATGGCTGTGAAAGCTTTATTGACTTATATTTCACTGTTTTAACAACAAGCAGGATGAGGAAACTCAAACGTCAACCTGCAGCATGAGACATGGCAACTGAAGTACAACCTTGAGAGCTAATTTATGGGTTGGGAGTGATTGTCACTTTTAAGTTATCTATTCACCACAACTGGAAAGCCTCTCTTCACTATAAACATCCTGTCCCATTACTTTGAAATCCCATTCTCTTCATGAAATGGTTGCTTACATGGCCAGTAACAACTGAGGTTGCTTCAGAAGCTGTGCCTTTTGGATTGCTATCTGAAATCAAGACATTGCTCCTTCAACCAATGATGGCCCTGCTATCATGGAGCACCCTTTGTAGCTAACGGGGAGAGAAGGCATGTTCAGCATCATGCATGTGCAAATGCATCAATGTGGAAGCAGGGCTATGGAACTATATAACCCCATGCCAAGTCCCACTTGACCACTTTGGATTTCTGCCACTTGAAGGAGAAGTGCCAGATGAGATATCAGCTTCATGGTTTGAAGCGAAGGATAGTGTTTGGTGGCCTAGCTGCTGGTGGTGAGATATACTCCAACTAGTCCTCAGAAATGGCTCCCTACAGTAGTTTCAACCAACAGCCAGTATCTTCCCCATCTTTCATCTCCCTTGCCTCAGGGCTTCCTGTCCCTTTGTTACTCTACATCCTGGAACCTTTTCTCATTCTCCAGTCTGTCTTTGTGCAACATTTTAATTCCACCCAAAGGGGCAATGTCAGGGAACTGCCATTGGAGCTCAGGGTGGTGGAGAGGCTCTCGGATGCTGGGAGACCCTCGGATGCTGAGGAGGGAACCAGTAGGGGAAGAGGGAGGGCTTCCGCTGAAGAAGGAGGAGAGGAGGAGACAGCGTCGGAGGTAAGGCTCAGAGACGCTTCCAGCGAGACCAGCGGTGAGAGCTCAGGACCTCCCCTTGGAATGCCCACTCTGCGCAGAAAGCTGTCGCGCAGGGAATCAAGGAGGAGACTTTCTGTCAAAGAACTTTTATGTTGGAAGAAGTTCAGGAAATGCCCACTGACAGATTCTGCCAGTGATTAAGGCAGCCACGAACTCATGGCTGTCCAGTTAGGGAGAGTTTGAAACCAACTACGCAACTGA
The DNA here is from genome assembly GCF_964252035.2 of Podarcis erhardii. Lineage (NCBI taxonomy): Eukaryota > Metazoa > Chordata > Lepidosauria > Squamata > Lacertidae > Podarcis > Podarcis erhardii. Next base: position 88,256,510 of record NC_138507.1, on the reverse strand, counting down.
GAGCGTTTTGGCGCTTACGCACAAGCAACCCCTTATCCCATTACAGACAACTTTCTCTTTTCTCGCAGAAGCTGTTCTGCAAATGGTGTTCGGTTTGCTGAACAATTTTCAAACCATTGCACCAGCTCTCCCAATCCAATCCAATCCATAGCTGAGCCTTCGCAGGTAAAAGCACTATATGAGCCACACAAGACTGAGGGACAGAGTGACCTATCTTAAACAAGGGCCCTCTGCTCCAGAATTCCACCGCAAAGTTATCTCTACACCTAAACACCCAATACAAAGAAAGCTGTATTCAGCTAAAGAATTGAGTGAAAGGAACAAGTTCCTATTGTGCGACAGGATGTCATTCTACTGTGCATGTCCTGCACCTCCCGCAAATCTAGGGGGAATCCCTAGAATAGATTGGGGGGGGACACACGGGGGGGGGGGGGGGAGATTGGGAGAACATTATGTTGTGGACTCGTGGAGCATTAGTCTTAGCACAGCATGGAATTCCACCCAAAGATAAGAGGGATGGCCCCAAACGTAGAACTTTATCATAGAGAAGATGATTTGCCGATGCTACAGCTATTGTCCTTAACCCTTACATCCGAAAATTAAAGCAGGGTCTCTATTTTGTCTTCCTTCCTCACCCATAAGTATTTGGGAGACTGTGGAAGATGAAGGGGCAAAGTGAACATGTCATTTGCTGGTCTGCATAGTGCCGACATAGATTTGTGAAGCTGATGAAGGAGGGAAAACTTTGGACCTTTCTAGTAGGAGTGAGTTGAAATCACATGCCAAATTTTACACTCATTTCTTTGACTAGAAAAAGTGGCTCTCATTTTGTGGCCATCTTCAGCACTCAACTGGGAGATATGCCTGTTTGTATTTTCATTTTTATTTTTATTTTTTTTATTTTTGTTTTTGGAGAACTATTTCTCTTCTCTTTTGCCCTAACTGCCCTTGGCCTCATCTGCCTACACTGCTGTTTAATCATATTGGCTGTGGCCACCCAACTGATTTTGACCCGGAGGTCAGAATGCACAGCACATGTGATGGTGTCATATTCATAAGCAAAATCACATGGCTCACCACAGCCAATGGAAGTAAAATGGTAGTGTGGGCAACTGAGGGAAAAGGAAAATGGAAATGGCACCAGGCGGAAGCATCACCCAGAGGGATAAACAGGCAATGAATGGAATTGAAACAACATTTCACTTAGCAAGATGAATATTTCTCAGTAATGTTTTTGGCTACATTGCATCTAACACATTTAAAGCAAATATCAAAATTAGAAGCTATTCCACAGCGCTCTAATCTTTAGCTTCAGTCTTGAATCCAAATTGACTACACACCTTCATAGATGCCCATAGTTCTTTTTAATTCCCAGTATATTGAAAAGCAGATTACAGTGTCTGTTCATTTATTTATAAGGCAAGCCTATAATTATCGGTGAGGTGGATTTTTTTTTTTTTGTCAAAGTGAACTTTTCCCCTTTGTTGTTAAATAACAGAATGAAAAATCAAGTGCAAGTTGCTGCGTCTAACTATATTACTCTAGAATGTCTTTTCAGTATATTAAAGTGTTTTCAATTACCTTCTAATACACCTCCAGGGAGCCCGAGAGAATGGAAGGATTAGTGGAATAATGAGTTTAAATTATTTAGCTTCCCCCCTTCCTTTTTTATTATGTGGCTCTATTGAATTGAATCTTTGGTCAGACGTGTTTGACAATGCAGGCCAGGTTACATCAAATGAGTTATCTTGGTTGCAAATCAAAAGGGAGGAAATAATTCATATTAATATGCAAATATCACATTTTACATAGAGAAAGCAAGCTGGTCACTCTGCTATTTATTAAATTCAATGGTTATAGCATATAATCCTTCAGAAGAGAAATAGCTGAGAATTAGGGTGATAGAAAGGGAGGTGAGTGAAGCTTTATTTTTGCTGCATTCAACGTGGTGATGATAAAACTTTCAACTGCACCTGGCAAAATGAGTTTTAAAAACAACAGCAAAGAAAACTGAGAAATAAGGTGATGAATCCTTGCAATTGCCATCTGTCTATACTTTTACCTGTATCAACTCAATGTGGATCTGACTGAATTTCTTTTTTTTTTAAATAAATTTTTATTAAGATTTTTTAAACATAAATGCAAATATAATAAACAATGTAACATATATCATAACATAATTTCTTAACTTCTTTGGACTCCCTCACGTCTTCCGCTCCCACTTGCATCATTGTCAATTCTTGCCCGCAATTTATCATCTTGTTTACATTCTTATGTCCCGTTCATTTAGAATATAATCTAATAGTTCTCCCAAAGGTTTATAATTTTTCCTCAATCTCACTTATCATCCTAATTGCATCTAATTTAGTGGTGGTCAATTGTTTATTGACCACCACTAACCTCCATCTTATTGACCACCACTAGCCTCCATCTTAACATTCAACCAAATTACAATGCTTTTTTAAATAAATCTTAAATTTCTTCCAATCTTCTTCAACCTTCTCTTCTCCCAGGTCTCGGATTCTGCCGGTCATCTCGGCTAGTTCCATATAGTCTATCAGTTGCATCTGCCACTCTTCCAGTGTGGGTAGATCTTGAGTTTTCCAGTACTTAGCGATGAGTATCCTTGCTGCCGTTGTTGCATACATAAAAAATGTTCGGTCCTTCTTTAACACCTTCTGGTCGACAATACCCAAAAGGAAGGCCTCTGGTTTCTTAGTGAAGGTATACTTAAATACCTTTTTCAGCTCATTATATATCATTTCCCAGAAGGCCTTCACTCTAGGGCAAGTCCACCAGAGGTGGAAGAATGTTCCATCATTTTCTTTACATTTCCAACATTTGTTATCAGACAAATGGTATATTTTGGCAAGTTTAACTGGGGTCATGTACCATCTATATATCATTTCCATTACATTTTCCTTCAAAGCATTACATGCAGTGAAGTTCAGCCCGTTGGTCCACAACCTTCCCCAGTCCTCAAACATGATATTATGCCCTATGTCCTGTGCCCACTTTATCATAGCCGAATTAACCATTTCATCTTGTGTATTCCATTTTAACAGCAAGTTATACATTCTTGAAAGTACCTTAGTCTTAGGTTTTAACAGTTCTGTTTCCAATTTCGATTTCTCCACCTGGAACCCTAACTTTTTGTCATTTTTAAAAACTTCTTTAATCTGAGCGTAGTGTAACCAGTCTCGCACTTTATCCTTCATTTTCTCCAAACTCTGCAATTTCCAATTGTCTCCATCTTTTTCTAATATTTCCCAATATTTTGGCCATTTGGCCTCCATATTGGGTCTTTTTCGAGCCTTAGCTTCCAGCGGTGAAAGCCACCTTGGAGTTTTATTTTCCAATAAGTCTTTATATTTTGTCCAGACATTAAACACTGCTTTTCTGACAATATGGTTCTTAAAGGCCTTATTGATCTTAACCTTGTCATACCATAAATATGCATGCCAACCAAAAGCATTGTTAAAACCTTCCAGATCCAATACATCAGTGTCTTCGAGAAGTAGCCAATCTTTTAGCCAGCAGAAAGCTGGGGCCTCATAGTACAACTTTAGGTCTGGCAGGGCAAAGCCCCCTCTTTCTTTCGCATCAGTTAATATCTTAAACTTAATTCTGGGCTTTTTGCCCTGCCAGACAAACTTAGAAATGTCTCTCTGCCACTTCCGGAAGCGCTCCATCTTGTCCACAATCTGTAGTGTTTGAAACAAAAACAACATTTTTGTCAATACATTCATCTTGATAGCAGCAATTCGGCCTAACAAAGAAAGTTTCAATTTTGTCCAACTATCTAAGTCTCTCTTAATTTCTGACCAACATTTTTCATAATTGTCCTTAAAAAGACTCAGATTTTTTGCTGTTATGTTTACCCCTAGGTACTTTACTTTTTTAACCACATTTAATTCTGTCTCTCTCTGAAACCGTTCTGACTCTGTATCTGTCAAATTTTTTTCCAATACCTTGGTTTTCTGTTTGTTTAATTTAAATCCCGCCACCCGACCAAAGTCTTGAATCAATTGTAATACTCTTTTCGTACTAGATTCTGGCTCCTGCAGGGTCAAAACTAGGTCATCTGCAAAAGCTTTAAGTTTATATTGTTTCGCTCCGACCTGAATTCCTTCCACCAACCAGTCCCCTCTAATCATATTCAAGAGCACCTCCAGAACCGAAATAAATAGCAAAGGGGAAATAGGGCAGCCTTGTCGTGTTCCTTTTTCGATTTTAAACTCTTCTGTAACCACATTGTTGACAATCAATTTAGCCTTTTGTTCTGAATATATTGCAGCAATCCCATTCTCAAAACCCCGTCCCACTCCCATTTCTTTTAAATTTCCCTTCATAAATTTCCAAGAGATATTGTCAAAGGCCTTCTCCGCATCTATAAAAATTAACACTGCTTTTGTATTTATATCTGTTTGCAAAAGTTCCAAGATGTCAATAATGTTCCTTGTATTAGCAAACAAGTGTCTACCTGGGAGAAAGCCTGCCTGGTCCTTGTGAATTACTTCATTTAAAACTTTTTTAAGTCTACTTGCCAAAATGTCTGCAAATATTTTGTAATCCACATTTAAAAGAGAGATGGGACGATAGTTCTTAAGTTGTGTCTTTTCAGCTTCCGATTTTGGTATCAATGTGATAAAGGCTTCCTTCCATGATTCCGGCGCCCTCTTCCCCTCCATAATTTCATTGCTAACCTCCATCAGTGGTTGTATCAAATAGTCTTTTAATGTCTTATAATACTTGGAGGTCAGCCCATCGGATCTGACTGAATTTCAATGTACATATGGTGTCCTCTTGCATTTTGTGAGTGTCACAAATGAAAGTTAGGCATCAACCAAATTAGACAGCAGAGGGAACCACAGGAAACCAGTGCATGATCATCCATAAGAAAGTAAATGCACAAAAAACCCCCAAGACAAACAATACACCAAAGAGATATTGGCAATGGGATTGAATTATTGATTTGAATATTTGCCAATCAACTCAGAGAGAAATAAACCACAAACTGCAAGGAAAAGGTTTAAGGCCAAAAATATGGCTGCAGTTTCCAATGTTTTGCATGAGTTCCAGCAAATAACTCAAATAGACCGAGTAATACGGATATGCAGCCAAGCCTGTATCCTCACCTGATTAGTGCTCCTATTCAAGTTTCTTTTTTTATGATCAGCCACTGCATAAAATATTGCTGGAAGCAACATCCATCTGTAAATGTGGGTCTCAAATTGTCTGCTAGTCCCTAAAGAAGCCACTTTATCTTCGAATTGCCATCAATATTTATCCCAGAGTGAAATCCAAAGCAAATTTGAGGACTCATCCCTCATAAAAGTAACAATGAATTTCACTGAGGCAAATAAAATGCACCCAGGCTCTTCCACACATTCTTAAGTTGACATTAGACTTTGTATTAAGATTGCATTTTGTGGTGGCAATGCTTTGAGCATCAGGGCAATCACTTCTTCACTCCGTAGCATCTTCTCATCAATCACAAGCAGACATATGGGAAGTGGAATCAGTAACTGCACCACATACAGACTTCCTTGTGGCATAGGGGCACATCTCTTTCTAGCGGACGCTCTTCATAGCATCCGAAAAGCCTCAAAGATTTGTGAGATTTCTGGGGTGATGCCCCATGAAGAACAAAGAATGGGAACCTGAAGAAAGAATTCATCATATTATTATTATTACTATTTATTGAATTTATATACCGCCCTATACCTGGGGGGTCTCAGGGTGGTTCACAGAATAAAATCAAAGTATAAAACCACACAATACAAAACAAAAATAAAAACAAGCCAACAGCCACACACACACCACACACAAAAGCACATTTTAAAAGGGCAGGGGATGTTGATCAGATCAACCAAAGGCCTGGTTAAAAAGGAACATTTTTGCCTGGTGCCTAAAATGAAGGCACCAGGTGAACTCCCCTGGGAGCATTCCACAGATGGGGAACCACTGCAGAGAATGCTGGTTCTTGTGTTGCCACCCCCTGGACCTCTTGAGGAAGAGGCATATGAAGAAGCGCCTCAGAAGGTCTCGGTAGGTGCATATGGAAAGAGATAGGCAGATAGGGGTTGTATATGCAGGCACAAAGGGGTTGCATCCCCGTGAATATTGTTTGGCCAATGGGTAATGTCTTTATTGTGATTTATGTATTAATTTTTTGGTGGGAGGGGGAGACTGGAAACAATACTATCATAGGTTAAACCAGTGGAAGGAAGCTGTGACTCACCAAAAGTTGCTGAATGTTCACTCCCATCATCACTTACCACTGGCCATGCTGGCTGATGTTGATGGAAGTTGAAGCATCTGGAAGTTCACAAGTGCCTCACTTCTCGTTTAAACAGATGAACACCAAAAATATGTGGGTATGAAAAGATCTTATACATTTGTGCCGATGTATCAATATGGCGCACATTCAGTCTTTAAGACCTTTGCACAAGGCTCCCAGACCTACTTACCTCGTTGATAGCCTACAATTGTCAATTGCTCTTCTCTGCATTTAAACACTGAAACACAACAGTTGATGTTGTAATAACTTTGAAAGGTCAATGGGAATTTATAGATCTTTGTTAGACTCATTTTGACAACTATTTTGAAGACGCAATCTGTGAAAAATTGTATATAGAGGAGCTGATTCAGGAGGGCTAACTCGTGTTTTTATTGGTCCAACTAGTGAAGTAAAAAAGAAGAAAGTGAAAGGAAAAAAGAATGTGTAAAATTTGATTTGTTTATCTGACACCACAGATGATTAGTATGGGATGCAGGAAAGCTGGAACTTCAGTATTATAGAACAAAGAAAAAAATCCACAAACTGCATTTTCATGCAAACCAACCCAACATGCTCACTTGGGCTAGATCTAGTACTCCATTTTCAGCATTCTCTTTCTGGGAAAAGCCCTCAGTATAGCTTTTCCAAGTGCTGCAATAGTACCAAAGATGGATGCTTTTATACCAGTAGGGGCCACACATTGCTGAAGCTGGTACCCTCCAGATGTTTTGGACTCTCAGCCCCAGCCAACATGGTTAGTTGAAGTCCCAACGTGGGTGGTCACCATGTTTGGGAGGCTGATCTACAGTAACAGACTGCAGCTGTGCTAAGCAGGAGTGGGTTGCTATATTAGTATCAGACTTTAATGGACATGTATGGCAGGTAGGATCTGTAGAAAGAGGTATGGTTATATGTGTCTTAAATTCCCTTTCTGTTTATGGATTTTGATCAAAACTGCTTACCGTATTTTTCGCTCCATAAGACGCACCTGACCATAAGACACACCTAGTTTTTAGAGGAAAACAAGAAAAAAAATATTCTGAACAAAACAGTGGATGTATGATTTTTGTGGTTCGTGCTGTCGCCACAGACATGGTATGTGATTTGATGGTGAGTTTGGGGTAGCCCAATGCAAAAATCCTGAGGATCCATGTAGAACTGTGCTTTGTAACCACGTTTTTGCGCCATTGCAGCCCCACGAAACAGTGGATGTGTAATTTTTTTGGTGCAGGCTGTAGCCATTGACATGCTATGTGATCTGATGGTGAATTTGGGATGACCCAATGCAAAAATCCTGAGGATCCATGTGCTTTTACCTCCCCCCTCCCAGGCAGCCTACTTTATCACTAGCATCCCTTATCTCCCTCCTGATCACTTGCCGATCAGATGCTCTGCAGCTTCCTTTCAACACCCCCTTCCCTCTTGTTTGCCTTAGTGTCTTTTCCTTAGCTGGGGCAGTTTTTTGCTCATCCTTTTTTTCTAATTTCTCTCCTCATTACTTGTTTTAGTATTCGTGTCTCCTCTCTTTGCAAGTTCGCTGTCTTTACCTCCCCCAGCAGCCTCCTTTACCCGCAGCCTTATCTCCCGCCCAATCACTTGCCGATCAGCTGCTCAGCGGCTTTGTTTCAACACCCCCTTCCGTCTTTCTAAAAAAAAAAAGGCATGATCTGCTTTTCGCCCCTGGGCAATTCGGCTCCAGGGACCACACATTCGCTCCATAAGACGCACAGACATTTCCCCTTACTTTTTAGGAGGAAAAAAAGTCCGTCTTATGGAGCAAAAAATACGGTAGTTACATTACATGGGGCTTTAAATCACATTTGTTTACCTACACCTAGTAGGCATCTAAAAACATCGAGCCTGAGGTTCCTTGCTGCTTTCCTAGAATGATGCTACATTGTGATAATGCATCATTTGAAGGAGTGACTGGCAACTGCCTGTAGTTGAAATGTTCAAACAAGGCAGCCAGAATTCTCCCTCAGCCCTTTTTTTCTAAATTGAGGGTGGCAAGTCGAGAGACTGACGCCAGCTGTCTCTAGAACTAGATAAATACAAATTTCTCAGAAAAGAACACATTACCCTGGGACCTTTGTTTTGTGATTGCTGAACCCAGAAACAACGGGAAGAAACGTTGGATATTTCAGCGCTGCGTGCATGCAACAATCTGGCGGTAAGCCTCCATCTCTCCAGGTGTCTCAGTGCTGGAACAAGTGTCAGAACAAATGGGCTAGAGGGAGATGTACAGAGCTACAATTTAGATAAAGGATCCTTAATGAATACCTTTTAAAAACCGATTTAGGTTTTTCTGTCCTTGATTTAGTCTTCATGAGGGTCCCCAGAGCACACTGATTATTTATATATTTAGCTTGAAGAAAGAAGGCTGTATCTTGTCTGGAGAACTCGTCAACGGTTCTGATAACCAAGATGTTTCTCTTCCTTAATTTATAAATAGTATCTTGTAAACTTTGGCTCGGCCTTGCATTTGGCACTGCCTAGCTAAGGACTCAGCCCAGCCCACCTTCATGCAGCCTCACAGTTTAGGAGAATTAGAACAATAAAAAATGAGATAAAACAATAAATTAAAACAACAAAACGAAGCACTAAAAGGAGTTAAGAAGTAAAATAGAAGATCAAAAACAAATGCCTTAGAGCAGAAACTTGCTTTAGAGTTGGCCTTAGAGCTCAAAACCCTGCTTCAAGCATTCGGCAGCCATCTTGTTTTCCGAACTCCAGCAGGAGATTTATTTTTCTTTTTGTAATCATTGAAACTTTGGTTCCGTTGTTGTTGTTTTTAACCCACTATGCACTATGTCTTTCGAAGCACCGGCATCAGAATATTGCTGTGCCAGTGGCTTCTGTGGAAAGGATTTTTTTTTATCAGATGAAAGGTCTCAGGACACCCTGCTATTGATATTGTGTAGGAGCCTTTGCTATATTGTTTTTGACAGCTATTAAAGTCTCTTTTGTTTGGGCACATCTTACCTAGACATGCAATTTTAACATGTCATTTTATTTTACTATGTATATGTATTTATTCTGATAACATTTTAGAGCAACTTGCTTTTAACTGTCAATTTTATCAACATTTTTAACTAGTGGAAAGTGCCTGGTGCTGCCCAGGAATTTGAAGAAACAAATATTGTTATTTATATAGCGATAGAGTAATCTGCAAGTTTTAAGACTGTGTGCACACGCATGCATGCACGTGCTAACCCAAGTTTCCAGCCTTGGGGAGCACATGACTTGGCCCTGAATCGATTTTTTTGGGTGGCAGGGGGTGCTAATGCTCAGTTATGGCTTATTTGGTCTGATATCGTTATTCAATATGGCATCCAGCATCCAAATGTAGACAAAAACTGCTGCTTCCACCTTGAGATCCTCATGCCAAGTTGGATGGTGGTATCTTAAGAGCTATCCAAACTGGTGATTGATGGAACTGTTACGGTACATCAAATTTGGTGAAGTCATGTCAAACTGGGTGATGAAATCCTTAGAGTCAAACAGATTGGTGCAGTTATGACCCATCACACCAAAATTTGGGCAAGTTCATGCCAAAGTCACATTTTGGTCCACCATCTTGATTCAGAATGGCAGCCAGTGGCCTAACATCACCCAAAAAAACCCCAACAACCTCCACCTTAGGAACTCTTGTGTTGATTTTGAATTTGGCACAGTTTGGACATCTCATGTCATAAACTGGGCAAAGTCACACCATAATCAAGCTTTGGACCACATTCCCCTGCATTGTGCTATATGGAATAACCAACTCTGGAAAGCAACTTTTCAAAATCTATTAGACGGTTATTATTTTCCAGAGCTGAATGTTGCCTTGGGCACAGATAAGAGACAATTAAAGGGGTTGCTTTTCTGGATAGATTCCAGAAGAGGCTTGCAACTAATTAGGAATGCCAATCTTCCTCCATGGTATTCTGTTTTGAAAAGAGAGTAGTTTAGAGCCAGTTATTTGACTAAACTCATGCCTGCCTGTTTCCCTAGGAAAGCTTTTATTGAGCTGTGATTTCAAGTGATGCCAGTTGCAATCCTGGATGGTCACTATAACAAGGTCACTTATGAAGGCAGATTCTGTAGTTGTGGCCAATATCAGGTGGAATGCATTGTTTCCTATCTGTTAATGTGCTCCTTATACAGTGATCCAAGACAGGGACTTCTGAAACCTTTGTTGACATATGGAAGCAGGAAAACCTTGGTAGATGCAGCGCAATTGCTTCTGAGTGACACTAACGGCTTTGTGACACAGAAAGTGGCTCTTTTTGCACTGGCTGCAGAAATGATTAGAAAGAGAGAGAACATGCTACAAATTGTTTGGTGACTCTGAGGGTTAATGTGAAGTTGAGTTAGCTGATGGTACTTTTTATTATATTGATAATGTTTGTCGCTCTCCCCCCCTCCCTCAACTCCCATGAAAATGGCAGCCTTTCACTCAGCCCAACATGCAATCCTAATATTTGTTTACTCTGAAGTAAGTACCTCTGCACTCATTGGGGCTTAAAGGTGAAGGTAAAGGGACCCCTGACCATTAGGTCCAGTCGTGACTGACTCTGGGGTTGCGGTGCTCATCTCACTTTATTGGCCGAGGGAGCTGGTTTACAGCTTCTGGGTCATGTGGCCAGCATGACTAAGCCGCTTCTGGCGAAAGAGAGCAGCGCACGGAAATGCCGTTTACCTTCCCACTGGAGCGGTACCTATTTATCTACTTGCACTTTGACATGCTTTCGAACTGCTAAGTTGGCAGGAGCAGGGACCGAGCAATGGGAGCTCACCCCGTCAAGTGGATTCGAACCGCCGACCTTCTGATCGGCAAGTCCTAGGCTCTGTGGTTTAACCCACAGCACCACCCGCGTCCCCAGTTAATTTGTTTAGGACTGCAGCCTAGGGATGGTAACACACATTTCTAGATGGCAACAAAATAATATTGCCCAAAGTGAACTGAAGGTGAATTTGAAAGATCTGACATAGATGAAATGTGCATTGGCATTTGTGGGGAAGATAAAAGAATCTTGATAAGATAAGTAAACTCTCTCCAGCTTCGCATATATCTGGCGTGATATTATCTTCTTAGCTGCAGTGAGAAGAAAACAAGCAAGGAAAGATTGTATCTCCAGATCTTACTGAAATGTGCTCCGTGAATTTGGACAAGTCAGTGAGGGTATTTCTTTGCCTTTAAAACTAGTGAATGGGTGCTTCGAATCCTTCGTATGAGAAATTTCAGGTTCTCACAGGCCTGTTTGTGGGTTATGAAAAGGACTTGTCTGTTTGATAATTATTTGAGGCAAGCAAGGATACAAATAGGAGGAAAGGTTTCCTTAACACAGCTGCATTCTTCACCCACATGTTCCCTTTCCAGCGCCATTCAGGCAGGACTCCACAGTAAGCATCCTTGCAAGGCAAAAATCATTAGGTGCATGTGCTTGTGGAAAAAGGTTCTACAGCTGAGGGGCTAACACAGAAAAGGTCCTGTCTGATAGCTACCTACTTGGCTTGGTTATCTCAGCAGACAGGCAGGGTTCCGAATTGGAGATGCTCCTTTAGATACCTTGATTTATTTTGCCCTGAACATGGCTTGAGGGCTCACTGTGCAGTGTTTGAAGCATGAAGGATAATGCAGCGCTGCTCAGCTCTATAGCATTTCATATAATGGATGTGTTCCCTTCAGTTTCCCTCTTAGGAAAAAAAAACCCTCTTGAAAAAAAAGTTTTGATCTGGCATCTCTATTAAAGCTTAAGGCCTGCCAGCACCAACAAGGGCAAGATATCATTATAAGAGTATGCTGTGAATCTTGGCGAGGAATTGAATATCGTTTGTTTGACAAATGAGCCTTTTTTGCAAGAGAAACAGAGCTAGCCATGAGGCCCTCATTATTAATCAAAGCCTGAATGGAGACTTGGCTAGGGAAAAGAGGGACAGGGGCAATCTGAGCAGGAAAGCATAATCCATCAGTAGTTGGCTGCAGCTGCTCTTTAGACTCTGAGAAGAGTGAGAAACTGAAGATTAAAAAGTTTGCTTAAAGCAGACACCTCGGATAAGAGGGAAAAGGCCTGCTGAGTTGGCTGCTTGCCTAACACATTGAAACTTGAAGGGAAGAGAGAGATGGTGCTGCTGCCATACAGAATAGGGCTGTGCAGACAGTCTCTTCTGACTAAAATACACGCTGTATTCAGTCCCTGTATTCAGGCTTCCTTCACCTAGTGCCTGCCTTGTGACATAATTATAAACTGTGGCTCATCTGACACATACCCACGGTTGCATACGCTCTAATATTTCACAGGTAAAAATAGTGGCATTCTTGGATTTGGATTTGATTTCCCACCTTTCACTCCCTTTAAGGAGTCTCAAAGTGGCTAACATTCTCCTTTCCCTTCCTCCCCCACAACAAACACTCTGTGAGGTGAGTGGGGCTGAGAGACTTCAGAGAAGTGTGACTAGCCCAAGGTCACCCAGCAGCTGCATGTGGAGGAGTGGAGACGCGAACCCGGTTCCCCAGATTCTTGTGGAAGGAACACAATCTAAGGGCCACACTGTACACCAAAATCACATCCAAAACACATTTGAAGCACATGACTTCTCCGAAAGGTTGCTAGAAGCAGTAGCAATGTGAAGGGCTCCCAGGATTCTTTGAGGCTTTAAATGTGTGTGTGGATCTGTCCTAAACTGCCTCTTTTCTCCTCCACCACCATCTCAACCTGCTTCACGCTGACTGTATTCATTTATGGTGTAAGATTTGGGGTTTTGCCCCAGGAAGGGGATTCAGATTGGATCGGAACTATGCTATTTCCTGTTTCTCTAAACCAATCTGATTCAAGGCAGGGGGCGAGAGCAGGACACTCGTCAGTACAGAGCCATTTTTAGAGGCATCCCAAAACCTCCCGCAAAGACAAACTAAGGACAGCAATGGGCCAGGGGCAGGTACTAGGAAAGCAAGGGACACTGGGGTGACCAGGGTTACAAGCTGATGATAATTTCTAAAAGTAATTGCTTCGAGCAAATAGTTATAGATAAAACATTTACTCTGATCCAGTCTGCTAATAATCTAAATTTTAATGATGATTTACCAAAAAGAAATGGTCTCCTTTGACATATGCTAAGAAAATGGAAAAAATGTGTACAATAGGGCAGAGAGACTGAGTTCTGTCTTTCGTCTGTGACATGTCTGCTGAGGGGGTGTCAGTGAAAGGACTGTGACATGCTGATATTAGGATGCTCTCACTGTAAGGTGCCCAGGAATTATAAATATAGATGATACAATGCTGTATCCAAGGGGAGAGAGTGACAAAAGCAAAACATTACAAAGCTGCTCAATTTTATGTTGCTGTCTCCTGCAGTTGAAACTGTCTTTCAAAATAAATAAACACTTCCAAAGAGAAAGTTCTGTTAGATTTATGGATTTCACCTTCTGCTTAAGGTGCCTAAACAGAGGTGGGATGGCCATCTGCCATGGATTCTTTTAGTTGAGATTCCTGCTTTGCAGAGGGTTTGACTAGATGACCCTTGGAGTTCCTTCGAACTCTACCATTATATGATTCCCTTTGGTCAGCTCTGTAAACACTTGCAGATGTTTCTGTGAATGGGCCTGGAATCTCCAGCAGCCATCCACACTGTGCCCCCAAAGCAAGCAATATTTATGCATGTGAAGTAAACCTGTTAGGGCTTTTAAAGTCTGCCAAAAGCTTTTGCGGCCCTCTAGAGAGAGGCTAAAATAAAGTGTGTGTTTTTTGTGTATGAAAGCCAGTTTTCCCTCCTCAAGCTTTTCTTATGGAGAGTGTTACTTGCCTGCTGTCTCTCCCACACAACATTCAAATCAATACCTACTCTGCCATTTGACAGGAAATTACCGTCTCAATTATTTGAGAGGTGTGTACATAAGAGGAAGCATCCTGGTTGCCTCATTAAGATGTTTGCCCGCTGGTCAAGTCCTCCCCAGCATTCCTTCTAATTAAGCATTTTGTGATCCAGGACCCTAACAAGATTGCGATCTTGGATTTTCTCCAATTCCGATAAGACCACAGGAGTACTCTATGAGCTCCACCGGCCTACACATATTGAATCATAAACAACACTTGGGCTTTTTTTAGCAGTCTTACTTATTTTACTGGTTGGGGGCAATGGTGCTGATTATCCACAATCATGTTCTTATGCTACACATAAGGTGTGAAAAGTAATCAAAGCAGAGGATGAGTGCTTTTTTTTAAAAAAGAAAATCCTAATTCTCACTACATGGCTACTAGAATGCACTAATAGGATGGCCTTTAATACCCGGTGGCTTTGATAATAGATGAGAGGGGAAGCCAATGGGATAAATAATAAATAAGCATTCCTCCCCGACCAGCATAGTTCACAGATGGTGGCAGACACCTACTGTGAGTATAATGTGAAAAGGGTGGAAAGGACTTGACGTGGGGATGTATGTCAAATGACCTCGGTGGAAAAAGAATCCTGCCCAGAATACCGTGAGCAGCTAGTGCCTGAAAGCCAAGCTGCAAAGTGAGTGACGTATGAGAGACGTTCCGATGCTTAGGGATGGAGGAGAAATTCAATAGGAAGGCAAAGCTATTTCACAATTTCCAAAACAATATGCGAACCAGGACACAGCCGTCCGTTGAAATTCTCACTTCTCTGAATCTCGCAATGCATAATAATAATAATAATAATAATAATAATAATAATAATAATATTTTAATATTTTATTTAAACCCTGCCAAGACTGGGCTCGGGGCGTCTAACACCAAATGTAAATACAGTAAAAACATTTTTTAAAAACCAACCAAACAGTTGATTGAAATATAAATTAGAATACAGTTTAAAATGCAGCTTAAAATGCAGCCTCATTTTAGTTGTAGCTCATAGATCAAAGCCAAAAGGGGAGAAAACGTCAAATATTCACCAGGGCCAACTATCCATGCTGGTTGTACATGGGCCAGCAAAAAGAGCTGAGGGAAAATTTATATACAAAATCCCATATAAGGGGTTATTTGATATTTCTTATCAAATAATGTATGCACAAATGCATTTCTAATGACTTGGAACTGCTAGGGCTGTTAGGCAGTGCTGGTTGGTGCCCAATGCAGCTGGTAGGGCCAATGGCAAGGAGACCAACACTAGGTGGAGCTAGAGCCAAAGTATGGCAGAGTAAACTCATTCTAATTTGGCCCCTCCCCCCCCCATCCTCCTTCCTGCTGAATTCTGCAAGCACAGCACTGAGACATGAAATAAGCCATAGGCTTATCTGAGAGGCAACACAGCCCCTGACCCACCCACCCTGGTCCCTGTTCCTTTGCCTTCAGAGGCCAGGTAAAGTGAGGCAGACTTTTGAGTCAGTTAGCAACAGAAGGCAGGGGAAATGCTTTGGGGTGGTTCTAGAGTGCCTTGGGGTGCTTGCCATTAGCATTCATCCTGCCCACACTAAATGCCAATTGAAATAAGCAAAGGAACAGCCAAATCAACAATAACAAACCCATCAGAAACCAATCGTATAAGCGCAGTGGGGAATAGGTGGGGAACAGTGATTGGAAAAACACCCAACAAATTCCTACAAAAGGACAGAGTAGCAAACTGGCCAAGGGTAGGAGGGTGGGATGCTGCACAGTGAAAAGGAGGAAGTTATCTGGGCAAGTGACAGCCTTATAAGGCAAGCCCTGGCTCCGATCTCATTGGCCTACCTGGCCAAAGAGTGTTTGCTCACCCCTCCCTTTGGAAGTCTCTTGAAACCTCCTCTTCCATTGGGGTGGGGCACAGTTGTCCCCACCAAAGGGACAGAATGGTATTATGAGGCAGGCATTATAAAGGGGCAGGGGAAAGTGGGGGCGCCTGCACACTGCAAGACAACCTGGCTGGGGATCCCTCACGTTGGTACAGGCATCCAAATATGTATCCCATTCAAAGCAATGTGGATTCAGAAACAGCAGGTGTTCTTCTTCTGCACTGCACATACCCGTGGGATTTACTTCCCAAAGAAGATGTGAGGGAGTATCAGAACATATCCCACCCCTGCCACCAGGGAACAAGAACTGTGAATAGGGATGGGGTGGGGGGAGCAAAAGAACTGAAGATAGCTTTTCTTTTTAACACTTCTATGCCTCTTTAGTCTTGGTGTGATCTTCCTTCCCTCCCTCCTTCCTTCTTTTTGCACTGACATTCTTGGGTGTGGTGATAATCTACTCATCTTTTCCTTCCATGTGTGTAGGTCCACGTAGAGGCTGCCACATCTGCTTTCATTATTTCAAAAAGACAAGCTTTTAGACCTCATGTGGTGGTTTTTGGCAGAGGTTGAGGTGGATAGAAGATTTATTTGGGAACCAGGGAGAGGAAAAGCTAATGGCAGAGAGTTGTGTAAGAACAAACAAATATTTTGCTTCAACCACAACAGATCCAAACTGTAGAATGAGCTGGCAGAGATTTGGGGAAGGGAACAAAATCCCAGTGGCAGGTTGTATCTTCCAACTGTGCCTCCTATCTGTTTGCTTTTCAGACAGAATCAGCTATGACGGACATAAGGCAAAAAGTGCTTTGCTGCTAACATTCTGCCTTTTCCAGAAATGCAATCAAATACCTGTCAGAGATGAAAGATATATGGAATGCAATGCACAGGCAGGTTGCTTGCGCACCATCAAATCCACAAAGATTGATTTGGTGCTTTAGATTTACATGTGTTTGGGTACCTCTTTTTAACACCATCTTGCTTAAGTGATTTTTTTTTAAAAAAAGATTGTCTAGCTCCATCTCCCTCCAGCACTAAGAAGGGGTTAACCAAGAAACAGTCAGAGATTTAGTCCTAATTCTCCATGGCTACAGCCATTCCAAGTAGCAAGAAAGGGGCATAGTTTAGTAGTGATTGTGGCTTAATAAGGTCCCATATTATTTCCCCAGAACAGGGGTAGGCAATCTGTGGTCCTTGTCCCAGGTGGAAGGGAGTCCAGTTCTACAATATCCTTTTTGAAGTGAGATCACCAGAGCAGTACACAGTATTCCAAGTATGTTCTCTTCATAGATTTGTAGGTAAAACAAATTTCATCCATAACAATATGCTGGATCCTGAAAACGCATACATTTCAGGTGTCAGCGGCAGGGTAAAAAAAATGTATCTTCAGTATTCAGTGAAGGTGCCCAATAGACCTCTTTGGGGAGGGAATTCCACAATTCCAGGGCTGCCCTGGAGAATGCCCTCTCCCAGATGCCACCCCCATACTTTTAAGGGCAGTAGAACGACCTCTCTGTTGATCTTAACATTCCAGAAATTCTGCTAATGGTTTTCTCCTAGAAGCAAATAACATGGAAATCGGCACTAAATTTGCACTATATTCCACTATAGTTCCAGAAAAGGTTTTATGTTGTGTGAAAACTCAAATATACTGCAGAACTTTACTGTTAAGGGAAAGTCACGAAAATGGAATAAACTGCCATCGTGAATGCAGCCACAAACAAACGTTTTGCTAGTGCATTCATTCCCTTCGCCCCTCCCTTCACAGCATGAGCAAACACATCAGAAAGTCGACAATTTACCATAGTTTCCCATTTTGTCTGAACCAGGAAACTGTTGTTACCAGCTTTTGAACAAGTCATGGCATCAAATCATGGATTGAAGTTGGTTTAATATTCTGGCTTGAAGCTGGTAGCCA
Organism: Podarcis erhardii; assembly: GCF_964252035.2. NCBI lineage: Eukaryota > Metazoa > Chordata > Lepidosauria > Squamata > Lacertidae > Podarcis > Podarcis erhardii. The sequence goes on along the minus strand of NC_138507.1, from coordinate 88,238,597 downwards.
TATGTAGTGGTTGTAAGGGGTTACTTGTGCGTAACTTGCCTTCAGTTTTGGTTAGATTGCCTGGCCAACCATGCTTTGGCTGACAGCTCACACTCCGTGGCCGGTCAGTCACTTGCAGAATCCGTCAGTGGGCGTTTCTTGAACCTCTTCCAGCATAAGAGCTGTTTGACGCCAAGTCTCCTCCTACTTTCCCTGCGTGGAACTCGTCTGCGCAAGTAAGGGGAAGGCAGAGGCGTGTCAGCGCTCTCCCCACTAGTCTCTGGTGAAGGGTCTTGGAGACCTGTCTCCAATTCCTCCATCTCCCTCTCTTCTCTGCTGGTGTTACGCTGAATTCCTTCCCCCCTGCTGGTCCCCTCTCCGGCATCGCTTTGGAGCCCTGCCTCCGCCTCTCGCTCTGATGTCTGTTCCCTGACACCATAGATTCCCATTTTGAATTAAATGGAAAAGAGGATCCCTGCTTCAGTCATAGATCATGCAAAAGGAGAAGCAAGGAGACTGCCTGCATTGAGGAAAAGCTCCTTCATGCCTTGGCCTACTATGATATTATTACTTGTTATCATTGTTGATCTTGTTATCAGTGTCATTTGTTCTCAACTGGAGCTTACTGTTGGTCAATGTTGATGTGGCTCCCTCCATGCTTGAGGCCAAGGGCAATTACCCTCAGGGCGGCCCCAGAAGGATATGGCTTAATGATGAAGGATGTGCTACACAGTAAAACAAATATATCACCATGGCAACCTTCTCAGAAAGGTCCCTGCAACCCTGGCTCGGCTTCTCCCTTGGAACCTCACTCCCGTGGGTGAGAATAAATGCCTGGTTCTCTCCCCCTCCCCCAATCTATAATACGGCCCTGGACTCAGGGACTAACACTGGATGTAAGTAATAAATCACACTGAGAAAAGATTTCTCTCCTCAGCCACAGCCACTGAATGCTTGAGCAAGTAACGAGTTCTTGTATTACTCCCAGAAGATATTGCTTGGGCTGTTTCAGACCTCGGGAGCAAAGGATTCTCACAGCTGAGCAACTGCTATCAAGATCACCTCTCTGCATGTCCTCTCTGTTCTTGTCATATGAAGGGTAGCAGCAAAAGGTCACTCTTGACAGGTCTCATACTGCCTGCGATGGCAAGGAAATGGCCCCCTATGTACAAAAGAGCTCAGGATATCGAAGCCTTCACAGGTAAAACTGGCAGGCTTACATGTGCAGCATGCCTGGAAGGTGATAAGAAGTCAGTTCAAACCCTGAACTTAAGATACTTGTTCCCTGTAGTGAAGATTCTACAATACAATCTGGGGCCTGGATGGGACATAATAAGACCCACGCCTCCATCATTCATTTTGTAAGTTTTCAGTGTGGAAAGCTTCTCAGTGAAATGTCAGGAAATGCTTACCACTGCCCCATGTGGCAATCGGTGTTGGTGCAGTTTCTCTGTGAAGATCCTTCTAGCCGTTGGCTCCTCCTGGACAAGTAGGAGAATAAGAGGGCTTCTTCCTGTTTCAGTCATGTGCTACAAGGTCTACCTGAGCTCTGCCATGTCTTGTGTTTCTGATCTTGGTTTTGCTCCTGACCTTGCATACTATTCACTGCTGAACACTACCTGTCATAGCATCTGTGGCTCCTGGCATATCACACTGCTGCCCATAGGCCAACCATTTCATCCCAGGTTCCTAGGCTGCAGAGAGGAAGGCAGAGAGTCCCATTAGCTGTGATGCATGGCTGTTGTCACAACTTCTGCAGAGCTGTCGGGATCAGGTGTGGATTGGCAGGGTCTGACACAGGAGGCAAAGAAACAGAGGCGGGTTGAATGGGATTGGAAACTTCCCTTTGTATCCTGATGTTAACCACTTCCAAAGGGGAAACAGGGATGCTGGCTCCCCTGACCTTCCTGTGGAGTAGAGCCTGAGGAGAGGAGGACTACAAGCAGCAGAGGAGGGAGGCAGAACAGGAGAGGAACTGGCACAGAAAAGTGTTGTCTTGTCACCTAGTCACCTAGGTGCCACCTTCACAGATAGAAGCAGACCCACCATGATGGAGCACACATTTGCAACCCCAATGCTCAGACAAGGAGAGCAAGTGTTGCAAAAGATCCATCATCTTTAAAGCTGGTGTGTGGGATGTGAAAACTTGTTGGGACATCTTTGTCATTTCCTCAAATTCTGAATTACTTGCCCTTTTCTTGGCACCTTTGAGTCATGACCCCTGAGCCCTATGTCTGCTGCTGAGGTTGTACCTGAAAAATGATCTCTTTCTTACTTACGAGTAATAGCTTCCATCTCTGAGTGTTGGGCAGGAGCAGCACACCTGTTTCAGTTTTTAAACTGCAGAAAAACTAAATGAATCACAAACTAGCGAAAGGGAGTAGAAGATGTTTCACAAGAGGTCAGAGTCATTTTGTAAACCTTGGGGGAGAAATTTGTGGCATCTGTAATGGAAAGCTGAGCTGTCGGGAGAGTGACATGGCGTTGAGGCAACTGCACTGCTGTGTCCCCAAATCCTTTGTGGCTCATTTGCTAGTTTTGCTGACTCCAGGCTGGAACCTCAGCTGCGTGTGTAATATGCAGGCTGCATACTCAGAAACTCCATCTGCTGGATTGAGAGTTGCGGGGCTCCACTAATTGGTAAAGTCAGCTCTGGGGCCTAGCTGGTAGTTGGCAAATGCTGCCGAAGCCTCATTAAGTTTCACCGGTTATGCCATTCTCTCATCTAGTCCAGAGGGGGAAAGGATCATGGCTTCCTTCCTCTGCTTGACTTGAAACACATTTCTCTCCTTAAAGGGATATTTTCTTTCAGGATCACTGGATGGTGCCCTGCAAGGATTTGAAAAGCCATTCTAAACCTTGCATTCTCACACTTGGAGGGAGTGGGGGTGAACACTCAACAGGATATTTTTTCATTTCAACTCTCCTCTTTAATTCATGTGAGAAAAAGCAGGGAGAAGGCAGCAGGCTGAATCAGTGAATGATTCTGATGTGTGGCTGGGAGCCAAACAATATTAAGTTAAGAATCATTACAAATTCAAATGGCTGCTTTCCTCCCTGAGCAAGCACAGCATTGCCATTTTAAAGTTTAAATAAAAGACCTGACTATTTTTTCCCCTCCATATTTAAAATTGCAGAAAGCTATAAAGCACCAGAGCTTTTCCACACCAGTTTCCTGACCATATTTGACAAAAGATCTCCATGTGTTTGGGGGCCACTGGGATCGTGATGCTTTGGGGAGTTCTTAAACCAAGTCCTCGGCTCTGGTTAATGAGCATCTCAATTGCTGGGTCTAAAAGGTCTCTCTTTTAGTAGGTTTCTCCCTTTAGTATGGAAAGGGAGGGAAAGTGAAAGCAATTCCCAGCTCTAAGAAAACTTTCCAGTGTTGGTAAGAGGCTACTATAGCTTCATGCTGCAGTAATTCTACATATGTTCCCACTGCTGTTCTCCACTAAGTGACTGGTAACAGAGATGTCAGTGCAGAGAGCAGGGTGAAATCAAAGCAGTCTGGGAAATGATGCATATCCTGTCCTGATTTGCATAGTATCCAAATTTGCAATGGATTGAATATATCATATGGAGCTTCATATCAAGAGCTGGACCATAAAGAAGGCTGATCGCCGAAGAATTGATGCTTTTGAATTATGGTGCTGGAGGAGACTCTTGAGAGTCCCATGGACTGCAAGAAGATCAAACGCATCCATTCTGAAGGAAATCAGCCCTGAGTGCTCACTGGAAGGACAGATCGTGAAGCTGAGGCTCCAATACTTTGGCCACCTCATGAGAAGAGAAGACTCCCTGGAAAAGACCCTGATGTTGGGAAAGATTGAGGGCACAAGAAGAAGGGGACGACAGAGGACGAGATGGTTGGACAGTGTTCTGGAAACTACCAGCATGAGTTTGACCAAACTGCGGGAGGCAGTGGAAGACAGGAGTGGTTCATGGGGTCACGAAGAGTCGGACACGACTAAACGACTAAACAACAACAACAATCGAAGCACTAGCATTTTTTCATTGGGGATGGAGATCTTCATTGCATAGTTTTCCCATTATCATCCTGGTTGCCCCCCTCTGCACATGCTCCAGTTTATCAATATCCTTCTTAAATTGGGGTGCCCAGAATTGGGCACAGTATTCCAGGTGTGGCCTAACCAAGGCAGAATACTATTACTTCCCTTGATCTAGACACTGTACTTCTGTTGATGCAGCCTGGAATAGCATTAGAATACTTCAAGCCAGAAAGGAAGGAAGCCTCAACATAAGGAAAATTTGTTGGAACATGTGCAACTCTAGGCTGCTGTTTCTCCTTCTCCGATCTCCAATTTAAGGGCTACACACCAGGATTACAGTTGCTTAAGTGCTTTATTACCTGTCCAGCTCAAAACTCTACATTCCTTTCCCATGCCACCAAGTTTCTGGGAATGTGTCTAAGCAATCCATGTATACATGCTGAATGCTACACAGATCTCATTTTTATTCATTTTGTGTGTCTGACCTTTCTCAAAAAGGAAGGAGTAGTGGATTGCAAATTTCTAAATAAACATTTTCAGCTAAACAAATGGATCATGTGAATAGGCCCTCAGCTGTCCTATAGACAGAAGTGAGACTTTATGTTGGTTTCTGCTCTCTTCACTGTGCAGCGAAGTGCTTGTCACAAGACAATGTTTACATTCCACAGTCAGAGTTACTGTTGGGTTTTCCCATGGGAAAGGGAGACTGGATGTGACGTACACTGGTTTCCTGTTTTTCACTGTTCTTTGCAGTTCAGTGTGTGCTTTAGAGGAGAGAGGATCTTTTCTCTGCTCCGGCAGAGGCAAGATGTTTTCTGTAACATACCAGCTTTGAAGTGTAAATAAAGCAATATACAGTATGTAGCACGTACTCCTCATCCTTCCGCTGTGCACGGGACTACAGCAATGCAACAACATTTGGTTCCGGGCCCAGAAAAACGCAGTCATCTTAAGAATGGGCTTCAGAAGTCGAATCGGAGTGCCGGCAAAGGATCGGAATGCAGGGGGACAGATCGGAACGGAATCTGCTCTGCGCGTCAAGATGATTGATGAGGTATGTGCTACTGCTCCGGGCAGCCTGCCAGCTTCTAATTAATGGCTTTATGGCTGGACTTTGAACTTTTAAGGCAGTTTTGCCGGGCTGGGGAAATCGAAAGTAACTTTTAAAAGTGCTCTTGGAATAAGCAGAGTGGCACAGGCAGAGGCTGTTTTGAACTTGCTTTTGGAATGAAGCAGCTGTACACAGACGCAGCTTGTATAAAGCAGCATGATTTAAAGCTGCAAAGATGATGCAAAAGGCTAGTGCCAGAGTTATGATGGCTAGCTGCAGAAGGCTGGATGAGGCAAGTGGGGAATTTGATACCACTGATCAGCCAAATGCTCAACTCACAGTAGCCTGTAATACTGCCATGATTCAGAATGAAGCAGATCGGCGGGGTGTTAGCTGCATGGGCAATGGGGAGACTTCACAGACGTCATCCCATAGTGCAGTGGAACCACCAGATGGCGCCAAAGCTTTGAAGGCAGTGAAATGCTACTCGTGTGGACGTCTAGGCCATATGAAAAGGGAATGCAAATATCCCAGGGCCAAGACAGAGCAGCGCAGCGAAAGCTCATCGCGTGGAAGAGGCCAGAGCAAAGGCAAAGGTCCAGTGTCCAGGACAACGCAGCACAAGGCAATGGTCTCACGCTTCACTCCAAAAGATGCAGAGGTCCAGAAGACGTCTAGATCTTTCTTCGTGGTTGATTCAGCAGCGACCCATCACATGTGCAATGATAAGCGACTGTTCGTGTCTTTTACACCGCAGGAAGGTGCGATTCACCAGGCAGATGACCACACAATCCCCAGTAAAGGCTACGGAACTGTTGTTCTTCACAGTTTGGACTTATCGATACAGAATGTGCTTTATGTGCCGGATGCCAAACATAATCTGCTCAGCGTTGGACAGCTGAATGAGCGGAATATTGACGTTTCCTTTAAGAACAAAAGGTGCATCATCACAAAGAAAAATGATTATGTATTGTATGCTGAATATGTTGATCGTTTGTATGTTTTGTATTATGATGATGTTGTGCAGGATGACACTTGTTGCATTGCAGGTTCTAACAAAAGTTTGCATGCAGAATGTATTCATGATTTTCACAGGAAATTTGGTCATTTGCATTTTGAGGCAGTATCTAAAATGCCTGCCTTGGTTGAAGGTATGACTATTAAACCCTGCAGGTACCACATGAAGTGCAAGGCATGCGCAGCAAACAAGGTGAAAATGGCTGCGAAAGGTAAGGTGTCTAGTAGGCAAGCTACAGAACCATACCAAATTGTTCATGCTGATTTGGTTGGACCACTAGCGCCCTCTTTGGGAGGAAACAGGTACTTCATGGTTCTCATTGATGCATTTTCCAGGTATATTTATGTGTACAATCTCAAGCAGAAATCAGAGGCTTTTCCTAGGTTCAAGGAATTCTGTGCTTGGTTGGAAAATGTGCATGGTAAGAAGGTAAAGACTCTTTTCAGTGATCGCGGGGGAGAATTCACTTCTCAGCAGTTTGAAGCTTTTCTGACTGAGAAAGGAATTCAACACGATTTGTCTAGTCCTCGCTCGCCATGGCAGAATGGACTTGCGGAACGAGCAAATCAGACATTGCTTCAAGGGTTAAAAACCTTGCTGCATGATGCCAATCTTCCAGAGAGTTATTGGGCCGAAGCTCTCTCATGTTTCACTTACAGTTATAATCGCAGGTTATCTTCAGCGATTGGTTGTACCCCGTATGAGAAGATGTTTGGCAAAAAGCCATACATCAAACACATGAAAATTTTTGGTTCTGACATGTGGGTTCACTCACCACAAAACTCCAAGTTAGACAAGCGTGGATTGCATGGTATCTTTCTAGGTTACCAGAAAGGGTCTTACAGAATAATGATGACTGACTCAAAGGCAATTAAGCTCACAAGAAGTGTTGAGTACAATGCCAAGTGGGGGGAGAATGTGGGAATTTTCCAATGTTATCCTGATGACAGTGATGAGACTGAGGATAGTCAAAAGCAACCGCAACAACCCACACCCACTGATGAAGGTTCTGATTCTGAGTCTGAAACTGAATCGGGTGATTCAGAGGATTTCAAGAGTGCGAAAGCCTCTATGCGACCCTCTGAAAGCTCTGATCAAGAATTGGAGGAACCATTGTTCACAATAGGTCACTTTTCTCCTAAGAAGGAAGAGGAGAGTGTTGAAGACCTACGGCTAATTCGCAGGTCACAAAGAGCCACAAAAGGCAGACCTCCAAAGAGATTTGCTGATGAGTTTGCTAAGATAGCAGTAACAGCTGTTAAAAGCTCCAAGAAGGTATTTGAACCTTCAAGTTTCCAAGAAATCCAGGATTTGGATTCAAAGGAAGCTGAGCCATGGTTAAATGCAATGAAGGCTGAGCTTGATTCCTTGGAAAGGAACAAAACATGGGACCTAGTTCCAGTAGTTCCAGGAATGAAATTGCTTGGAAGCAAATGGGTCTTCAAAGCGAAGACTGATCAAAATGGCAAGATAGTCAGACACAAAGCCAGATTGGTAGCCAGAGGTTTTGCACAGGTACCGGGTGAAGACTATCACGAGACCTACTCACCCACAGTGAGGTATGAGAGCATTAGGCTTATGCTCAAGCTAGCTGCAGAGGAGAATCTACACATTAGTCACCATGATGTGAATACAGCTTTTCTGTACGGATCTCTAGATGAATCACTTTATATGCTTCCACCTGATGGCGTACAGGTAAAACAGGGATTTGTTTGTGCTCTGAAGAAGTCCCTTTATGGTCTCAAACAAAGTGCAAGGTGTTGGCACACAAAACTCACTGAAGTATTGTTTTCTCTAGGTTTTAAACAAGGAAAAGCTGATTCATGTGTATTTGTCAAAGAGGAGGGGCAAAAGAAACTGTATTGTTTGTTTTATGTTGATGATCTTTTATTCTTTTGGAAGGATGTCACAATGTACAATAATGCCCTAGCTCAACTGAAAAAGCATTTTGACATGAAAGATCTTGGTGAGGTAAACAACTACCTATCTCTGGAAATAGAGAGAGATCAAGATGGTAACATTCTAGTACACCAGTCACGGAAAATTGCTGATGTGTTAAGCAAACTGAACCTGATGGATGCTAACCCTGTAGACACACCGATGATAACAGGTTATCAGGTAGATGACACTGAAGAAGCATTTTCTGACACTACACTGTACAGAAGTGTGCTAGGCAAGCTAAATTTCATTGCCAGATGTTCAAGACCAGACATTGCTGTTAGCTGTAATTTGCTAAGCAGACAAGTCAACAATCCTACTGTTAAGGATTGGAAAGCTCTGAAACGCATAGGCACTATGCATTACAGACTGAGATTTAACAATCAGAAGTCTGGTGGTCTTGAAATATTTGCAGATGCAAGTTTTGGAAGTGACACTACAGACAGGAAAAGTACGTCTGGAGTTTGCTATATGTACAATCAGGGTCTATTTGATTGGTCATGCAAGAAGCAAACAACAGTTAGCTTAAGTACTTGTGAAGCTGAACTGAATGCACTGTCTTATTCACTTAAAGATTGTGAATGGTTGTTACAATTGTGCAAAGACATGAAAATTCCTGTCAAATGTCCAATCCAGGTTTACCAGGACAACAAAGCATGTTTGGCTTTGCTGAATTCTGAAGGTTGTAAGCAAAACACGAAGCACTTGCAATTGAAGTTGCAACATGCTAGGGAACGTATTCAGAAGGGACTCGTAACGGTGTCCTATATGCCAGGTAATGAAATTCCTGCTGATGTATTGTCCAAGATTGTATCAAGGGATCAACACTGTACCTATGTGCAGAAGTTGGGTTTGTACTGATATTGTACGAACACGCTGCCCAGTGATGTTCACAGAAAGGGGGAGGATGTTGGTTTCTGCTCTCTTCACTGTGCAGCGAAGTGCTTGTCACAAGACAATGTTTACATTCCACAGTCAGAGTTACTGTTGGGTTTTCCCATGGGAAAGGGAGACTGGATGTGACGTACACTGGTTTCCTGTTTTTCGATGTTCTTTGCAGTTCAGTGTGTGCTTTAGAGGAGAGAGGATCTTTTCTCTGCTCCGGCAGAGGCAAGATGTTTTCTGTAACATACCAGCTTTGAAGTGTAAATAAAGCAATATACAGTATGTAGCACGTACTCCTCATCCTTCCGCTGTGCACGGGACTACAGCAATGCAACAACACTTTATACAGCAGTGAAGTTTACCTATTAATCCTACCATTTTAATACGCTGGAATTAAAAGTTGAAGTATCATGTTCCCTTAATTAAATGTGGATTCCCATAGAAGTTAAGCCCATCCCATCTTTGCTACATTTTTATATTTGTTGAAAACTTTGCTTTGCCACAATCCTTCCCAAGTTCATCTATTTTATTTCCGCAGTTTTTCATTCTTGTGAGTTTTTATGTTTTAGTACAATTTTATGATCTGAATTATGTTTTATATCCTGTTTCTCTACACTGCTTGGCTGTTCTCTGAATTTAGAACACTGTGTAAATTCTAAAATAAATTAAAAGTTTTTAAATGTTTTTTAAAAAGGTAAAAGCTATGCAAAATGCTAAATACGATATAAATATAGATAGCATGGAATTAATAAGAGCCCCAAAATGCAATTGTTAATATTTATTTATGATTGGCAATCAAATAAATGCTTTTGCCATTTCTGTTCAAAACTTATGGTCATTTTTTCTCAGTTTGAAAGATTTAGCAAATCCACATTTGTCAAAGTTGAAAGTCTGGGAATAAAGATCCAGTAGTAAAAATTCAAGAAGTATAACGCATGTGTGTGTGTGTGTGTGTGTGTGTGACATTCTATGCAGATATATTTAAATATCACTATATAATTTTTCAATCCAGGAACCACTGTGTGGGAAATTATTCTTTCTTCTTCTTCTGTGTGGAATTTCCTACAGTGTTCTTTTAATTAGGGTTGTTCTTTTGTTTCCATTTTCCCATTGTCCATTTACAATGAGACACTTGAGTGGCTTTCAAGCTCATTAAAATATTCAGCATTTGAAATGCAAATCATAAAAAAGAAAACCCAAACTATTTTTAAAAGCCTCCAATGTGTGTCTGAATAGCAAAATCTTAAAAAATAAAATAAAGCCTGGAGGTTTTATCCATTAATAATACCAGCATGTTTAATGTGGGCCCCAAAGGAAATGGCTTCTCATAACATTTTCCCACCACTGGCCCATCCCATGCTTCAGAATGTAAGGATAATTTCTGAACATACAAAGTAAGAAGCCATTTTGTTCTCGCTTTCTGAACATAGCAACAAGATTTAATTATGTTTGAGTCTTAGGGATTCACTTCAAAGCCTATCTACTCTTCCCAGACTTGCTTGAAGTATGAGTTGAGGCATTATTTGTTTGTAAATTGGAAAGGGTGATTGATTGTGCATATCAACCTGCTAGAAGCAGTGTGTGTGTCTCTGTGTGTGTGTGCCCGCCTATGTGTTGCACACATCTCTGAGAACTTCTGCACATTGAATACAGTCATAACCCTAGGGATTAACAGCATTCCATACATAGATTCTCCAAGCACTGTTGTGATAGAACTTCATCTGAAATGCAAACTATAAATGAACTGAGAGGTTAATAGAGCAAGCCACATGAAGGATGGGCAGGAGTTCTGTGGTTCCCATTTGATGTGCTCATAATCATTTGGCATTGTATTGGGTTGCATGCAACTAAGTCACATTCAGAGTAGATCCACCGAACACTGTACCAGCACCTTTTTCTTTTTCAAAAGTTAAAAGTGTGGCGCTTACTGTAACAACAACATGGTGAGTACCAGCAGCATTTTTCTTAAAAGCAAAGACACCAGAGACATTATCATCATGTGACAGCAGCAGGGTCTTCACAGAAACTCTGTTCTGTCTTCCTACCTCCAAAACTCTTCATTTTAGGAGTTTCCACTGGCCACCACCAGAGGTAACTTTCATCCACCTGCATTTGGGTGGTTGCACTAGGCTGCTCCTGGCCAGTGAGGTTTCCCTGCTGGTGGAGGCTGGCAGAGCCAGGCAAGGCTGAGCAGAGAGCCACCTCAAACATCCTCCAGCATGGCAGATCAGGGTTTTGGATCGCTCTGTAAGTTAGCCACAACCACTGATTTCAATGGATTTAGGATAAAAACATAAGAAGAGCCCACTGGATCAGGCTAATGGCCTATCAAATCCAGCATTCTGTTCTCAAAATAGCCCATGAGGCAGAATTACTCTTTGGCCCCTTATTAGTGATCCCCGTATCACAGACGCAAGAATGTGACCTGACCACAAGCCTGGTAGGAAATAATAGCCGACCATTAAAGAGAAAAACAACTCCATATAAAGTAGAAGGAGGGTCTGATGCATACTGTGAGTGGTGGTTTGAGTAAGTTGCATTCCATGGACTGTGGTTGAATGAAAGATAGTGAAGTGCTGGGGTGGCAGAAGATGGTTTGGTAAAGGATGAACAGCTAAGATGGCATATATTTGCCTATATAGTTTGTCCTCATGGAAATGCACTTGCAGACTCTTTGGACTTCGAGATATATGTATTATTGTATAAAGTCTGACCAATTGGGAATTAGGTGTGAACCTCTGTACTTGAACCCCCAAGGGAAATTTCCCCATACCAACCATAGGCCCATTGGAAACCCACAAGCAGGATTCGAGCATAAGAGCATTCTTCCCTCCTATGGTTTCCAGCAACTGGTATTCAGGATATTGACTTACCATAGTAACACAAACTGATGCATTGTTTTTCTGTTGCTCTTCAATCAGTGTGACTCACAAGGCATGTGCCCAGTTTTGTGCTACATAACAGGATGAGGCACTTATGTATGGAAGGCAGCATAAGGCACAAGGAAGCTACAAATGGCTGTGCCAACATCAACAGAAAACATGGCCAAAGCCAAGGAACTCCTGCCCATCTCACTGTGCCTTGCTCTGAACAAAGTCCAAAGTAAATACCACTTCTGTCACAGAGCAAACTATCACATCTGGTCAGTACTGCTAGAAACCTGGCAGAGGATATTGCATCTCCCAGGGCTGTCAAACTTCATATGTGTTCTCTGTTATCAAATAAACATTACATCTGCTTTGCAGACCAGGGAATACTATGTGTGTCCCCCACTGCCTTTGTTTATTATTTAAAAAGTTATACACCACCTACTTTTGTACACTTCTTTTTTGTAAGGTATGTATGTTCTGCATTACTGTCATGGCTACCATACTGGATAATGCTGCTGCAAGTTTGGGATTTTGCAGTGGTTTTTCTCATTCTTTCCTTCTTTGAATTCTTCTGTTTATGACAGGGCCAGCTCTACCATTAGACAGGAGGCAGGCAACTGCTTTAGGTGTCGGATGGCAAGCAGCAGGGAGTGGTGGTGAGGTGTTAGGGGACAAAGCTGTGTGTTCCACATGGTTTGTCCTGCTTCCTATGTATTAGCCTTCACACCCCTTAAATATCCCCACATTTCATTGGGTGCTAGAAATGGACATACACCCTTCAGTCTATTTCGAACAAAGGAGAAGGCAAAGCACTTCTCTGTGAGCAAGCACAGTGGGGGTTGATTTGGGTGCCTTCCCACTCCCTTGATCAGGAGAGTTGATGAGGGGCGTGCCCGGAATGTTGTGTGGTCCTGTCTCTTTTTCAGCTCTTTCAGGTGTGGCAGCCATTTTGTGTCATGCCACAATCCCATGTCAGCCTTTTTAAAAAATGTGATACCGCCAAGGCAGCCATTTTGTGGCTGGTGCCTACAGCACTTTCACAAATTTCCAAATGCGTCCACTGGCCCAAAAGGTTGTTGACACCTAGCTTAAATAGTGTGGCTTCTGAATGGGTAACATTTTGTATCTCCCTCCACCCCCACCCCCCATTTCTAGTACTATCTCTGTGGGTATGTAAAACTTCCAGAATTAGCCTTCCCATATCTGGCGCATTAAATCCAAGGCATCCCAAATATGGTCATTGGCCACTTCTTTCCAGAAACGATGTGCTTAGATTATACCTTAAATATTATATATATAGAGAGAGGCATTTGCAATGGAAACTGCTCATTATTTGAAAGTTGTGCAATGGTTTTTTTTTGTTTGTTTTTGTTTTGTTTTTTTTGCAGGGTGTCAGTAGAGCACTCAAGCCCAAGCTGAAATAAATTAGCCCTGCAGAGTTTTGCTCCGATGGATTTAGGTCACCCCGGGTTTGTTTCTCATTGTGCCTTGGGCAGAGTATAAGCTGTGAGCAGCAGGCCTGGCTCTTAAATGTCAAAGCTTATCTGAAAAGCAACGGATTGGGTGACATACTGTGATGCCAACTGTGGTTTGTAGCTAGCTGTCAGCTGGAGTCCTCCATGTTCACACAGGAGAATTTCTTCCCTGCTGCATGCACTCTATTTCTGCTTTGGGGTTCCTTTGGCTTTGCATCTTGGAGAAAACTCACTCAGGTATGCACTGGGTATCACACAGAAGGGGGCTGCTGTCTTGGATAGAGCTGTGTGCAATGTCAGGCCGTCAGGCGCATCCTTTTTCATCTTAACGTGTCTAGCAGTGTGGAGGAACTGGGGATTTCCATTCAACCATTCTTGCTTTTCTGGCAGAGGTAAGAAGGGCAGGAATGAAAATGGAAACTTTCCCTCTTGGGGATGGATGATAAAGGCGCCCCACAAAACACTGCAGAAATATTGCTCTACCAAACAGCCCTGAAATATCTCTGTTTTTGAAGTTGCGCTCCCCCAAAGAAAAAATCCTGAAATTTTAAATTTTGGCCATTTTTTGTCTCAGCACTACTCTGCTTGAAAGCAAAAAATAGTAATTTAGCTGTCATGTGCCCTAAATCAGTGGTCCCCCCCAATAAAAAAAATGGACCACTGCCTCTTGTTCCCATAAAGTCATCCTTCGTGTCCACTACCATATAAAAAGGATTGTTCAGAGTAATGGTTTGCATGACACACTAAGGAAGATAATAACAAAATGAAACTCAAAAGAGTAGCCATTACATGCACATTTATTCAAGATTTAACTAAAACTATTTAGTTTAATCATTTCAACAAACTTGATCCAGTGATATCTGCATTTCAAAGTCTGCTATTAATTTGCACCTACAGCCCCCCTGCCAATCTCTTGCATCTAAATGCCCCCAAGGCAGTCTCACCACCCCCCAGGGGCCAATACCATCCACCTCAAGAACCACTGTCCTAAACTGTGCTGTTTGTACCCCTTTCCCCCCCATCTCATTTTTTCCTTAGCACGGAAAGAAAATGGGAAATTGTGGGGAAATATTTTTCTAATTAGGGTTGTTGCTCCGTCTCAGTTCCTGCCAACCCAACAGTATGAAAACATGCCAGTGCAAGTAGATAAATAGGTACAGCTGTGGCGGGAGGGTAAACAGCATTTCCATGCACTCTGGCACTCATCACAGTGTCCCGTTGTGCCAGAAGCACTTTAGTCCTGCTGGCCACATGACCTGGAAAGCTGCCTGTGGACAAACGCCGGCTCCCTCGGCCTGAAAGCGAGATGAGTGCTGCAACTCCATAATCACCTTTGACTGGACTTAACCACCAAGGGGTCCTTTACCTTTACCTTATTCTGAAGAGCAGAAAAGAGCACACATTTTCTGACACCTACTTTTAACTATGGATCACTATGATGACTCTCATTTTACATACCCATGAAAAGAGGATGTGTCCTGGAAAAAGAGGACATGTGGCAACCCATTTTTTAAATGTAAGCTTATTCCCAGATGTAACTCGTGCATGAACTCTCTGCAATAGTGTGTGAGCGTCCTGTCTGAAAACGTTATGCTCATGACTGCCTCCCAGCCTGACTTGTGACCTCTTAGGCCACTTCTGCTGCAGTGGTGAGACTGACTAGGAACCAGCTGTAGGTTGTACAGTCATTACATTTCTCCGCAGACATCAGACAGTGCAATGTGCTTGTGTCATCTGCCACCTTAATGAAAATGCAATGGGAGAAGGAGCCCTGACAGCCAGGGAGTTCTCAAGTAACTCCCGATTTTTCTGCCATTGCTGTCCCAACAAATCTGAGCCAAAGATGGGAAAACAGCATAGAGCTCTCTGAAAAACCCATTGTCTTAGACACTGTCAGATATGCAACAATAATAGGCAGGCAGATCTAAGATCCTGTCTCTTAGCAGGCAAGTCAGTTGCTACCAAGAAGGATAGCTGCTGCTAAGGAAGGAATAGAGAATAGGGATGAAGCCTTGGTCTTCTGCCTCATCTCCTGCTGTGTAACTGACAGGTTGGTGCACTGGCATCAATGTGGTAGATTTTCTCCTCAAAGATGACATCCTGCAAGTACCTTCCATGCTGCCTGAGACCAAATGTTTCTTGGTGGAGCTGTCCCAATACATGTTGATACCTAGAGCGAAGGACAAGATGCCCCTCTGTATATGGAGCCAATTGAATTGGCAGCTGAATCTTAATTTAGTACCGCTGATGGGACAAAACCAATAAAATGGAGGCCCAGAGAGGGTCAGAGGAAATGGAAGGAGACTCCATTTTGCCTCTCATTGGTTCTATCACCACTCCTAGCAGGAAAGCAAGGAAGCACTTATACTGGGGGTGACTGGAGGGTGTGGGGCTTCTTATTTAAAGCCCTTGGGTTTGAGACTCAACAGATGAAGTTTGTGAGGTCACATTCAGTCTGGAGATGGATCCTCCAAACTCCTTGGTCAGCTGCAGGCTAGCCAATGGTGAACTGTGACGCCATCCCTAATACAATGTGTGTGCTCTAGCACAGATCTACTCTATGGTCTTTCCCTGAAATGAAGCAAGTTTTACGGGAAAACCTCTGACATTAAGCCTCATTAAAATTGTCACACACACCCCATTGAAAACAGAAAAGAATTATGCACCACCAAAGAACAAATTTGCCACGCCTCTGTTTGAGACTGGATTGGAGGCCACATTATGATGACTCACTGATTTCACAACATGGAGGCAGACAGACAGACACGAGACTGTATGCAAGCCTTTGATAGATCCACTCTCTTCTTCTTCTCCTCTGTATCTGGTGTGGCAATCAGCCTCCCTTCTCTGCATGGTTTGAATGGATTCTGTTAGTCATCTCTATATTGGGGGATGAACAGGATTGTTTTTTTTAAAAGGTTCCCTTATTGATCCTGGGTCCTCCTTTATTTTCTCTTTTGTCTGTGGGGTTTAAATGTGCAGAATGATAACCATGTACGCCACTTTGAGCTGATTTGAGAACAAGGTGAGGTTGAAAAAAAAAGCAATAGATTAAATTAAATAAATAAATCCCTACACGGTTATCTTACAGCGAATCCTGAACGTGTCTACTCAGAAGCAAGAGTCACTGACTTCATTGGGACTTATTCCCGAGTAGGTAGGTATAGGAATTTCAGTATTAAGACACATGGATAAGTTAAAAAACAAACAAACCCCAATTCTATTTAATCCCAGTGCATTCTTGAAGCAATCACACCTAGGTTATAGAGATACTTGCAGTTAGAAGCCCTTCTGGTTTTCAACATTTGTGCAGCATTCCCCAGTGGTCTCCAAGTGGTGGTTCCACCACTTTGTAGGCAAGAAACAGAGACAATGAAAGAAATGGGAGGACTTGGGTGAAGTCCCGGAGGGAGCCTATGGCAGAACAGGGAGCTGAGCTTGTATTAGCCGAGTCCTGGGAGACAGACCAGCTTACTAAATCCTCTTTGCTTAATAACTCTCTGTACAGATGAGATGAAGGAATTAAAATTAGAAGTGAAACTATAACAGAAAACCAATATACCTTCACAAGAGCAGAGACTGAGGGTGCCTAGCAAGGCAAGGGCCCAGAGGGAATATGATCACACTTCAATATCTTCAAGGTAACAGTACAAATGAAGGAACGAATTAATGCACTGCCTGGAAGATGGCAGGTCAGGAAGAAATCGCCCAGAGCAAAGGAAGGGGAAGTTTAGCCAAGATATTAGAGAGAGGTTCTTGTAGTCAGAGCAAAGGTATGGCAGATTATACTCACCAAGGGAGACAAGATTACTGCCGACATTCAGCAGCAGGTTAGGTAAGGTGGAATGTAATACAGGCTCAGAGTAGATGACTTGAAAAACCTTTTCTGGTCCTGCTATGATCTATATAAAACAGTTGCAGAAAATGTAACAATGTTTGGCACGCTACAATGCAAAGCCCTTGGCTTGTAAGGAGCACACATACTAAAATCTCACTGCATCCTCTCTGTCGTTACCTTTCAGTCTAAAAATGAGAGAACTTGATTTCTATCCTGTTCTGTTTCCATTGTTGACCCAGTGCTCCATGCTACCTAGTTTTAGCTGGGAATTAGATATTCAACCTGATGCATTTGGCAAAGGGTTGCTCGGCTCCTTGAAGGAAGGCTGCCAGGATCATCACAGTGCAGAAACATTAGAAACACAATATTGCTCCTAAGCTCTCAGTGATTCTGCCTCTATTGTGCATAAATATAAATCAACCATAAATGCTATGGGGGCTTCGAGCTTTGTGTAAGTGGAAAACGTAGACGATGCACATTTAAAAATTAACAGAACCAAATTACTGAACCACATTTCCAACTGGAAGTCTCTTTGGCAAACATACCTCATAAGCCAGTCATGCTTGATTTACAAACTGAGAGGTGCTGGGGTAGAAGTCCAACTGAGAATTTGTGTCCTGAATCTTGGGCTCAATCTGCTTGAAACAGTGATGGCTTTCCTCAAAGAATCCTGAGAGCTGTCATTTTTAAGGGTACAGTGATACCTCAGGTTACATACGCTTCAGGTTACATTTGCTTCAAGTTACAGACTCCGCTAACCCAGAAATAGTGCTTCAGGTTAAGAACTTTGCTTCAGGATGAGAACAGAAATTGTGCTCTGGCGACACGGCAGCAGCAGGAGGCCCTATTAGCTAAAGTGGTGCTTCAGGTTAAGAACAGTTTCAGGTTAAGAACAGACCTCCAGAACGAATTAAGTACTTAACCCGAGGTACCACTGTACTATGCCACAACCTCGTAGTCGCCTTTGACTGGACTTAACCTTTTACCTAGGTCCTTTACCTTTTACCTAGGAGACGCCTATTCTCCTCACAGAACTACATTTCCCAGAATTCCCTGTGAAGAGGGATTGATTGTTAAAACACTCTGGGAATTGTAGCTCTGAGATTGCATCAGGTCAGGACACACTTATGACTGAGTACAAGCATAACCAAACTGGGATGGGAGTATCTGATCAGCCCATCCCTAACTTTCAGGTTAACCAGCCTCAGGCAGGTTGCAGCACAATAAGTCAGTACCAATCCCTTGACTGAATAATATGTAGATCAAAATGTAAACCATGGAGGGGAATAAAGCCCACTACTGGTGCATTATAGCAAGTGCTTGACATTTTTCCTGTTTTACAGTCCATGGCAAATACTGGGGGCAGGGATTTATTGGGCCTCTGGAAGGCTGTCATAGGGGCTGGTGGGCTGTGTTGCATAGGGTGGATTGCAAGTTATGCATGCCTTGTTGAAGATGCTGTTAAGTGAAATGCACATGAAAAAGTCATCGGTGAATACTAAAGCACCAGTGTCAATACATTCTAAGAAATTCAGAGCAGGAGGGCTTCTCTGCCTCCATTTTTGCAATCTGCCCCAGCTGTTCCAGCAGTCAGGGGCCATGACAATATGAGCCTATCTCTTAGTTTGGATACTAATGTTTCATGGCAGGAATGTCACTCCACATAATTAGAATTCAAGCTATGGAAACAGCCAGCAGACTAATTAATTGTGGCAGGAAGCACATGGTTCTCGATTTCAAGTAATTAAGCGGAGCAGAACCAATTTTTCCCCCTGCTAAAGTGACCTAGCTGCTGTCGTTTTTGGTTGTTTTTGTGTGCATGTTGTTTTTGTTTTTTTGTTTTTAAAGATGAATTTGGAATAATTCCATCTCCAAGGCAGACTTCAACAGAAGGAGTGCTCTGCATGGAGAGGACCTTCGAAGGGACTCAGGGGGAGTTTGTTTGTGTTTGAATGTAAACTGTGCAATCAAACATGCTGGCCTCTTGGCTCCTTTACAAACACAGGGAGGCAGCCACACTGCAGGAATTTGGGATATGCAAGGGAGAGCGGGCTCAGTGTGTTGCAAGAGAAATTGGGTTTGGAGCATGCTAATGGATTAATGAAATGTTGCACTAAATGTAGTTAAAGAAGGATTAAGGCTTAATGGCAAAATTAATACATGCTAGAAGTAACTAAAGTGGTGTCTTTTAAACAAATTGAATTAGATGGTTTCTAATACCAAGAGAAGGAAAAGCTGGTTCCATAGGTAGAAAGCCAGCAAGGGATTTTGGACACAATTGCGTGGGATTTCTTCTCTTTGACAATGTGCTTGTTTCACCAATGTAATTAAGGGACGTATTAGAGACTTAAGCCCTATTTGCGTGGTGTGTTTTTTTGTAAAACTAGAAAATTCTCATGCAAGAGGAGAAATGGGAACAGTGGCAGAGCGTTTGACTTAAAGGCAGAAGGTCAAAGGTTCAATCTCCAGCATCTTCAGGTACAGTTAGAAAAAGACTCCTGCCTGAAACCCTGGTGAGCCTCCTCCAGTCATTGCATGGACAAGCGGAGTCCCCCAGATCCCGGGCGCCCCCCCCCCCGTCATGTGGAATAACGACTCAAGACAACGTGCTATGGGATTAAATTGGCCACAACTTTATTATATTTCAGATGTGGGTAGACCTTGGCTCAGGCATTGGGCATTATCCCTCCGCAGTCCCCAGCCAGGGACCTAGGGAACATCAGGGTTATCCAGTGGGGGGGGGAATGGGCCAGCTCTGGAGAACATATGTTCAAGCAGAGATAGCCGCCCCCGCCCCCGTTACGCCACCGCCGCAGGGGAGAGCAATGACGACCTCTCGGCGTACGGTCAAAGCCTCCCTTCAGAAAACCCTTTAATGGGGAACCCTGGTATTGCTGCTGCAAAGAGGAAGATAGACTAAAGGATTCCGCCCAAGGCCTGATACCGCCAAAGTTGTGTCATTTTGCTACAGGAAAGGCAAAACCTGCCAATGCAGGGGAATTCCTTTCCGGCGCTTTAACAGCGACCTTGACGTAGCAGCACCCGCATACCTGTGAAGAAAAGTTAACCTGCAAAATAAGACTTAACTGAGGGTGGGTAGGGTGGGAGAAGCTCAGGACCAAGTGAGGATTCCCAGGTAAGATCCTCCCTCTATTGTGTGGGCAGGTAGTCCCTCCCCTACCTGGTCTGGTCTCCTTGGCAACACTTCCCCCAGGCGGGATTGGACAACTGACTGAGGTAGGCGGAGACCTCCAGGTATCCCACCCGAGGGAAGGCAAAGCCAAACCTGTGTTGATGGAGCCGCTCCAGATCCAGGGGCTGCACGCGTCCACGCAAAGGGCCCGCCCCCGCCCCCCGTTTTATGCGGGGAGCGGTCATTGTAGAAAATACTTAGATTTGTGGACCGATGAAGTTACTCAGTAGAAAAGCAGCTTCCTGTGCTCCTAGGTGAATCAACATATCTATGGTATTAGCAAAATCCCCAACACTTTGATGGGCCAAATTTAGCCTGAAGATTCTGCATAGCCAAAGGACGCAAGGCTAACTTGTATCTAAGAGCCTGTGCTTCCATGACTAGCTTCCTTCCAGAGAGGTTAGCCAGATGTATGAAGACCCTGACACCCTGTCTGTGGGCCTGCAATGACTGTGCTTTGGTTGAAGGCATTGCTCCCTATCTATTGGGTCTTCTGATGTGTGTAAGGTACCCTAAAGCTCAAAGGAAG
Organism: Podarcis erhardii; assembly: GCF_964252035.2. Classification (NCBI taxonomy): domain Eukaryota; kingdom Metazoa; phylum Chordata; class Lepidosauria; order Squamata; family Lacertidae; genus Podarcis; species Podarcis erhardii. The sequence continues at coordinate 88,217,811 of NC_138507.1, read as the reverse complement.
CATGGTGTGCTGGAAGGTTCAGTGTGATATGGAATAAATGGAAGCCAGCTATTATATATAGATATAATGTGTGCCTATGACCTTTAAACATTTCAAGAAATCCAACATTTTATTTCATGAGTTATGCCTAAAGGTTCTGAGCTGGATGCCACTTTCTTGCCTTTCCATCAAGAGGCTTCTAAGAAAAAGGCATGAAATCTAAACAAATGCAGAGTTTTGCCCATTGCCCTTGTTGCAGAGCATAAACTGGCTTTCCCTTCATGTAGTGGTGCAGCAATACAACCGTTAGCACATTTACAAAGCTGAAGCAGGGTCCCGAGTATGTCAGGAGGTCCTACACACGAGTAGGAGTCCGGCAGAGACACATGCCGAACTGGCATGTTTTCCCCCTCCTGATTGATCATTCGGGAGATTCAAAATCTTTCTCCAGCCTGAACATCACAGCATCGGTACACTTCAGGATCAGCAGAGTATAGGCAGTCAGTGTACAGACTCAGTAGTGCAGCATTCGGCTATACTACATTTATTTACATATACACACTCAGAGCATCGTAACTCAGCTCTTTTCTCTTCAGCATCAGACAGCAAAGAAAAAAAGCAAAGGACAAAAGTCCTACATCACAGAAACACAGTAATACAAACATCCTTTCTCCATCATTTCCCACAATGTGGAATGAAAACATACACAGTCATGAGATAAAATCAATCCCATGACTGCAACACGGGGAATGAATCCTAACACAGTATGGTTTCAGATTGGATGGGGGACTGCATGTTTAGATTCCTACATTGCAGGGAATGGCCCTCAAGGCCCCTTCCAACCTATGAGTCTATGATATTTTCACCCATAAGCAAATGGCACAGTGAGACAGATAGAAACAGTCCAAAGGGAGTTGAATAAATGTTACTCCTTAATGCTTTAAAAGTCTTTGAGACCAGGGACACACAACCCTTGAGATACTTGAGACTGATTGCCTCTTCCTAAGAGGAGAGTGTCCTGCTGCATTTACATAATATTAGCATAAGTTGGTCATTACTAAGTTAAAATTAGCTTCTGTTTATGAATTCATTGATAGAGGAGCATTTTTTTCCCCAAGCCAGAAATGGATAATTTCATTCAGTCTGCATTTTAAAAGCTCTAATTCATACCTCCTGGACCAATGCATATATTAGAATAGAACAATCCTTGGTGTTTTGTCTTTCATCAAATTCTGCAAAATAATTCTTGCTCCAACAAGTGTAAAAAATTCTTCAAAATGCATTTTAGGATTAAAGAAACATTTTGATATGTGTACCTTGAGATAAAATTACATTTTAAAACAGGGATAGGTTTATGTTTGGGTAGGTGATGAGTGGGATGTTGCTGGAAGAGTATCCGTTGTTAGTTGTTATGTTTTCTGTAAGAAAACTTATCTACGAAACATTTGTATACACAATATATGTTTAAATACATATTTTGTGACAAATGTGCATTTGAAAAGGAATTTGAGAGGAATGCCACAGATGAATTTGGAAGGGGGATGGAACAGATTTATGAAGAGGATCATTCTTTTAAAAGAATCCTCAACTATGTGGAGCAGCAGTGTGGGACAGCGTGGGTATAAAAGAATCAAACTTCACCTAGAAGATCTTACCTGCAGGTTTAAGTAGTTTCCCAGTGCTAGTAGTCCCTCAGTACAACTCACGCTGCTTCCTGGGTTGTGAGCCTTGCTCACATCCACACCATACAGGTAAAGAGATGCACACCTCTTTCTTCAGGCATTTAGAGTGAAGACATGTGATAAATGAAGGCAGTTCTAAGTATGACACAATTGATGTATTAGTTATGTGGCTATCTTATGTGGATTGCTTTTAATGACTTAATTATATTTTGCAGTGTTTCATTTGTTGTACACTCCCCTGTGACTGTCATGATGAAGGGGGTATAAAAATTAAAACTAAACAAATAATCCCAGGGATTTATTCATCTACCGAGTTTTGCAAGCCATTGCTGGAGCTTGTTTCAGCTGAAAAGCAGGGTGAAAATGCCTTAAATAAGTACCTACTTAGACATAGATAGCTCAGTGAGTGTTTTGTGTGTGTGGGGGGGTGTTGTATGTTTGTTTGCTTTTACAGAGCACTAAGCATAAGTGTTGATAGCTCAGTGAGTTAGAGCATGGTGCTGGTAATGTCAAGGTTGCAGGTTCATCCTTGTATGGGCCAGCTGCATATCCCTGCATTGCAGGTGATGGGACTAAATGACTCTGACAGTCCCTTCCAACCCTACAGTTCTATGATTCTATGAATTACATTCCACCCTGTCCTCCAAGGTGCCATACATGGTTCTCCATTTTATCCTCACAACAACTCTGTGACAAAAACATAGCCCATCTCCTTAAGAGGTCTGCATCAATCCACCCCTAATACAAGTGAGTTTTAACAAGGGAAAACATATGAAAAGCAACCAGGTTGCTAAAGGTTGGCGCAGTCAAAACTGAGCCAAATAGGCAAATATTCTATGTGTGGATGAAGAGCCTATATAACAATCTGTGACCAGGTTATCTAAAGAACCACCTTCTCCCATGTCCAACAGTAGAGAGATCACTATCAGAAACCAGTATACTGAGGGGGGAACTCTGAACTCTGCTAATGTTCAGTGACTGATATTTCCTTCCCTACAGTGGATGTGCTGAGGAAGAGGTGCCCAAGATACAGTGTAAAAAGCATTAAAGCCAATGCACTACTACCCCTTCCAAAATCAACTGATTCTGAACCATCTCCATGCTTTTAAAGTGAAGGTGGTGGAAATGAAAGCCTTGCTAAAACTCAAAAGGAAAAACTCCTCCTCCAGCACCAGCTCTGCCAGCAAAAGTGATTTAGGTCGACACATTACAATGAAACAGGGGGAACCACAGAAGCAGGGAAATTGCAGCCAAGTGGGTGTTGAGAAGGCAGGAATCAGCCAAGAACAGACGAGTCAGTGCAAGTGTGAAGGCTGATGCCTCTAACCATGTGCAGCTTTGAGATTTGAAAGTCTCATTCTTATTCTTCCTCTCCTGAATCAGAAGAAGGGCAGAAGGTTTTGATAGGAAAGACAATATAATTATCTGCGTCACGGTAGCTTCTCTTCCAGCCTTCAGTGGTTTTCTATTGTAGAAATAAATTGATATATTTGCATGCAAAAGCCTTGTATTATTACCCCCAGGCTCTGGACGGATTGAGAGCCTTCATGTTCCAGGGAAGCAAAAATAAAATAAAATAAGCCCACCCTTCAATGCTAGGCAAAGGTTCTTTGCATTCTGTTCTCTTGAAAAGCTGCTGCTTCACTTTCAGATGAAGCACAATGACTTCTTAACCTGTTCTTGTTTAGTGATGACCCACCACCTGAAGAAATCTCAAATGTTAACTAGCTTCTATTCAGGAAATGTTTGCAAAACCTTCTCCACATGAAATTCTCACTGCATCTGAAGACAGCAAAGAGGAAGCCAAACTCATCCTGTGTGGATTTAGGACAGTTGACCAGTGTATGAAGATAAATGCATAAGAGCTCTGTAGAAACACATCTCGTCCAGCACCCTTTTCTCACAGTGGTTGACATGATGGCTATGGGAAGCCTGCTAGCATGGTAAAGGACCCCTGGACGATTAAGTGCAGTCAAAGGTGACTAGGGGTTTGTGGTACTCATCCGCTTTCAGGCTGAGGGGCCCAGCAGTTGTCCCCAGACAGCTTTCCGGGTCATGTGGCCAGCATAACTAAACCGCTTCTGGTGCAACGGAACACCGTGATGGAAACCAGAGCGCACAGAAACGCTGTTTACCTTCCCACCGCAATGGTACCTATTTATCTACTTGCACTGGCGTGCTTTTGAACTGCTAGGTTGGCAGGAGCTGGGACAGAGCCATGGGAGCTCACCCTGTTGTGGGGATTTGAGCCACCAACCTTCTGATCAGCAAGCCCAATAGGCTGAGTGGTTTAGACCACAGTGCCACCTGCAAGCATGACACAAGTGCAAGTGTGCTCCTCAACTGTAATTCTCAACAGCTGGTATTCAGAGGCATTCTGACTCCAGCATTGGGAATAGAAATTCCAGCTTCTCTGGGTGTTGGGATACTGCCAGGGAGACAAAGGCCATCGTGCCCCCACGTCGTCACCCGGTCTCCCACGGAAACAGTATCAATTAGCGAGAGGAGCCTCAGAAATAGCTGTCCACATTTCAGGACTCGTGCACACCCTTTTTGCAGAGTTTCCACAACGAAAGGTGCACCCAGGAGAGCATATTTATAACTTTATTCAGCGTTGGTCAGAACAAAGGAAAAACATGCCTGCATGTCGAGGCAACAGAGTGAAACAAAAGCTATATACAAAACAGAAACTTCCTGTGAGCCGGAAGTACACAGGCTTGTCACAAACAACAGCCTGATCCCTGTTTAAGGTGGAATGGAAATATCCTAACATCCTCCCCCTTTCCGTGTAACCTGTAGTACCTGTGGTTCAACCCAATTGCAACCTCTGTACATAAACCTTAAGTTGTTCTCTATTAACAACCTTAGACAACAGATCAGCAGGAATTTCATTTTCTGGCATGTAGGACACCTGAATGAGTCCTTTCTGAATACACTCTCTTGCACAATGTAGCTTAATCTGCAAGTACTTGGTTCTTTGCTTGCAACTCTCTGAGTTCAGCAAAGCCAAACAGGATCAATTGTCTTGATACACTTGTATAGGACATTTCACAGAAACTTTGATGTCCTGAAACAGTTGCACCAACCATTCACAATCCATGAGTGAAAATGACAAAGCATTGTGTTCTGCTTCACAGGAACTTAGGCTTACTGTCGTCTGCTTTTTGCACAGCCAGTCAAACAGACAGTGGTTGTACATGTAGCATACTCCAGAAGTGCTTGTACCATCCATGGTGTCACTTCCAAAACTAGCATCTGCAAAGATTTCAAGACCCCCAGTCTTCTGACTGGTGAACCTCAGCCTGTAGTGCAAAGTCCCTTTCAAATAGTGGGCTATGCGCTTCAGAGCTTTCCAATCCTGAACAGTAGGATTGTTAGCATGTCTGCTAAGCAGGTTAGTGCTTACAGCTATGTCAGGTCTTGAACATCTAGCAATGAATGGAGTGTCCTATCTTTGAATTATCTAGATTGGGCTGGCGTTCTTTGTGTGTTTGGCCTTTTTGCTCTGATGTTTTCCTCTCCAAGGGAGTGTTACGGCTGGGTTCACCGCACGTATCCATCTTTGACGGCCCTTCCGAATGAATCATGGCCCTATGGCGAAAGCCATAATATAGATATTGGAGAAGGAGGAGTAACAGCAGTGTGGGTTAGTGAGAAACTGCAGGGGCATCAGGTAAATCTAAACTGGCTGGTACCTTAGGTGGTCTGCATTTCCTCTGCATGCTTTAAATGCTCCAGTTCCCAGTTTAAGCATTGGTGTATTGGCAAGAAGGATCCACAAAACCATGATAAATCAGCCCTATATGGCACTGAGACTCTAGGAAACACAATTGAAACTGCACTGTATAAAGCTACTCGATGGGTCCCTCGCATAAAAATAATTTAAATCCAAAAGGCGTAAGCAGGTTTTACAAACACAGCAGATTGCTGATGCAAATAGATAAACCCGGTAATGGTTCTGTCTTGAGTTATTTGAAAATATTATTCATTAAAATATGTTTTGTATTGCTCCTAATCCCATACAATCAACCTTTATTAGCCAAGTCAAGCTGTGTAGCCTTCGCACAGAGCGCAATCTTCCACATGCTTTATTCTCCTTGACAGCCAACTGGGGAGAACAATGTATGCAGTGACATTTAATATGGAACTTTCTGTTGCTCATGCTTTGTTTTATATTTTGCTGCTAGAAATACTTGAGGCCTCTTAACACCCAGCCATTCTACTCCTTCCCTCCTCCATGAGCTAATGGTATGGACAATTTTGCAATTGGAAGCCATTCCTGACAGAGAACTGCTTTGAGACCTAGCAAATGACATGATTAGTTTATTTGATTTTCCCAGTTTGAGTTATTGTACTAATTTACAAGGCCCTGAACAACTTGGGTCCAGGATACCTCAAGGACTGCCTGATCCCTTATATCTCTGCCTGATCACTGAGATATTTGGGGGAGTCACTGTTCATGGTCCCCCATGCCTCAGATACACAGCTCACATCTCTCAGAAGCTGGACATCCAATATTGTGGGCCCAGTTTTATGGAACTCCCTTCCAGTTGAGGTCAGACAGACTGCCTCCTTGATGAACTTCAGATACCTACTAAAGACTTTTAAAAAACCATCAGCAGGCATTTTAATCAAAATCTGATTTCATCGTTTCTTTTCTGCATTGGTTTTTTGTTGTTTTTTTTGTTTTTTGAATACTACTTAGAGGCAATTGTAGTTAAGCAGTATATAAATTGTATAATAATAATAATAATAATAATAATAATAATAATAATTAATAGAAAGCCACGGTGATCGCTAATCACACCATTCATACCAATGCAACTCCTAAGCACAAGGGATGAGGGACGAAGCTGTGAGCCTAGAGCTGTTGTTGGACTCCAAATCCTATCGGCATGGTCAATGGACTTTCCCCACTACCATTGTTCTAATTTAATTAATTTTTTTAAAGAATCCTCTGATGGGGGGGGGGAGAGAAACATCCTCTGGAGCTCCTCAGGGCTCTGCGGACAGCTTCCTGGTCAGCCAGGCACTTTGGACCTTGGAGATCATCCTGCTGAGGCATTATGTAAGCAGGTATTCCAAGAAACCAGCTATAAAAAAATGAAGTTCAAATCAAGAATAGACACCACCCAGCCACCTATAATGATTTTCAGCTAGGACCACCAAGAAAGCCCTTGTGCCTCCTCTGTGACTCCTGGCAATGGTGGTTATGTTCTGCCCCCACTTTCAGAGGCATTGTGGCTTTAAATACCACTTCCTGGGAATCACAGCACATGTCTGGTCAGCCATAGCTTGAGGATGTTTTAGGGGCTTGTGGAAAGGGAGTGGGAAGACAAAATGTTTCTGCTAGCATAAGGAGGCCCTCTCCTGCCCTCCTCCTCCTCCTCCCCCCTCCCCCTTTCTGTTGGGCCCCTAGTGTGTCTACAAGCTGTATAACCCACTTTACAAATAAATAGATTGGAGTCTATGAGCACAGCAGATGATGTGTGAATCATAATGCATAGTTATCTGCATCCTTCCCCCTCCCCAAAGGTGAAAGATTGTAAGAGTCATCACCACCTAAGTGAAGCCTATCTCTTAATTCACTGAGAAGAACGGGGCTCTGTGACTTTTACAGATATTGCCTGCCCATTCACTCCTCTTTTCTTTGCATCATGGCAGTTTAACGGAGCTGGAACAGGACTCTAGATTGCATCGGAGTATTAAACATGAGTGTAATCAAATTGTCAAAACAGAAGGCAACATATTTCCCTGTTGCATAATGCAAAAAGCACACTCAAGGCAGTAACACAAGAAAGAGATTGTGAGAGGCCCGTGTCCTTTGGGGGCTTAGGAAGCTGTTTGCAAATGGAGTCATAAAATCATAGAGCTTTAGAGTTGGAAGAGATCTTGAAGGTAATCTAATCCAACCCCCTGTTTAGTACAAGACCATCCCTGACAGATGGCTATCAAGTCTCTGTTTAAATAACATCAGTGAAGTTGAGCCTTCCACCTCCCAGGGCACTCTGTTCAAAGAGCTCTTACCACTAGGAGGTTTTTTCCTAATGCTTAATGTTTCCTTGTCATTTCTATCCATCATCATCATCATCATATTATTATCAACACACACACAAACATACACATGCTGGCATGCTTTTGAACATGCATATGCCAAAATGGCTTCGAAGGAATTCACAAGTATACAGTCAGTAATAAAACATCCATAATTAAAATATATAATAAAGCCAAGTTTCTTAAAAAGCATAATTAAAACAGTTAAAATAGCAATAAAAACAATTAGATCAGGAAGTTCATATTCAGGGGAATGCTTGTCTAGACAGTCTTCAAGAGCCAGTGGAATGCCAATACTGATGGGGGCTCTCATATTTCAGCAGGAAGGACATTCCACTGCTGCCGCCAGTGAAAGAGCCCACTTCCCTGTTATCATTACTTATAGTCCTGGCCTCTGGACCAACAGAGCAAATCTGTTCCATCTTCTGCATTACAGCCCTTCAAATATCAATGAGTGGGGGCACCTTAGTTTTATTTATTGTTACATTTATATCCTAGCTTTCCTCCAGGGTTCTTCAAACACACATATACACAGAGCATTTTGTCCTCCCTGTGAAGAGGAGCAGTTTGTGTGATGGAGTTGTGCTGCACCACCCCCCTGCTGACAGTGTCTTCGCTGCAGCCTACCAGGATGGGGCAGAGTGGCAGCAAGGTCAGGGCTACTTTGCTATGCGGGTGGCCCTGTAGTCTAAACCACTGAGCTGATCAGAAGGCTGGTGGTTCATATCCCCATGACAGGGTGAGATTCCATTGCTCTGTCCTAGCTCCCGCCAACCTAGCAGTTCGAAAACATGCCAGTGCAAGTAGATAAATAGGTACCGCTTCTGTGGGAAGGTAAACAGCGTTTCCATGCACTCTGGTTTCCGTCACGGTGTTCCATTGCACCAGAAGTGATTTAGTCATTCTGGCCACATGACCTGGAAAGTGGTCTGTGGACAAACGCTGGCTCCCTCAGTCTGAAAACAAGATGAGCACCACAACCCCATAGTCGCCTTTGACTGGACGTAACCATCCAGGGGTCCTTTACTCTCTTTTTTTACCTTTACTTTGCTAATGTTCCTGTGCAGCCCCCCCCCCCAGGGGACCAGCCCCACACTGACTCTGTAAACCTGTCACTGTCACTAACCCATCATTCCAGCTACTTCTGCCTGTGAGATTAGACAGAGAGAGAAAGAATGACCTAATAATGTAACCCAGTGAGCATCATGGCAGAGCGACAACTTGAACCCTGATTTCCCACATTCTTCTCCAAAGCTATACCCACTGCACCACACCAGCTGTCACATTTGCAATGAACTGCAGCAGTGACTCTGCATGCTCCAGTTTCTAAATTAATTTAGGGATTCTCCTAGCTAAATCAGAATTCAGGAGAGACTCAGGTCAGAGCAAACCCATGGAAGAATAAAGAAATGGAATTGTCAGGGTATCGTTTCCACCTCCAATTATAAAACAAAACACATATTTGAGGGTTCTACATCCCTAGAATTTCTTCATGGCATCTCTAGTGAATTTCCAGCTTGATAATTTATAAGGTTGAACTTCATCAACACATTCATAAGTAAAACTAATCCCAGTGGAGGCAGAACCTCAAGGGATCAGAAGGTAGCTAATTCTGCATGCTCATTCACCTTTGATCCTTTTAATGAAAGTGCCAGTACAAAATAGTTATGAAGTGCATTGTATAGCTCTCTCAGGTGGATTGTGTTCCACTGAAATGTAGCAGGAAGCATAGCGCTAGTTAGTCGTTTTCAGCGAAAATCAGTTAGTAGAGACAGGAAAATGTTGCCTTGAGCAGACATTTATTACCATACATTTCAAGGGATTTCATATGTCTCCCAAAATAGACACTACCACACACACACACACCCAAATTTCCCAGACACACAGTTTTAAGACTGGGAGCATACAGGAGCATGCACAAGCCCTTTAAATGTTGTCAAACTATGGGTTAATCTACCCCGCAAGGAGAGGGGGACCTTTTTTCAGTCCAAGTGGAATGTGGAGCATTTCAGAGGTTTCATGCCAGAGGCAAAAATAGAGCTTTGCATGTGACTCTGACCTCTGGACAGCAGGCTAAATTCTATCCATACAAAATCAAGGGGTTTCTAGATCCAGACACACCTCCACCCAGGTCAACTACCCCCCTTCCCCCGAAGGCTTGTGGTAGGCGGGAGTCGTAGGAGGCAGCACACCAAATGTCACCCCCCTCGGTGATTACACGCGGGGCGGCCCGCACCCACCTTACTCCACCCCTGCCTTCCACCCAGGCCAGCAGGACACTTCAATGAAACATTCCAGCCCCACAAAAGCATTCAAGGAGAATGCTGAGCAGGACCGGGAATGGGTGGAACCTGGGAGTGCCTCAATGGCTAAGTAGAGAAAATATGAGGACCACATTTGTCCACTGGTGCTGAGGTTCTCCACTCCAATCTACCCCACATTGCCTATTCTGACTGGCCATAGATCTTCAAAGTCTCAGTCAAAGGTTTGAGACCCAGCATATCAGCCTTTCCATGGTGACGTGTTGGAGGGTTTGCTTAGATGGCTTTTTATGTGGTCCTCTTTTCACACATTAAATTTAGGTAGTACTCGTATTACCCCTGCACACATGCTGATGTAGAAGGTGGTATTTCTGATTTACCAATGTGGCAGTGGAGGCTGGTCCATTAGGATGATGATGGTGATGATGATGGTGATGATGATGATGATGATAGAAGATGGATGGGGCACTGTCCCACAAAGCACAGTCTTGTGATAATCTTTGATTATCTTTCTCAAATACAAAAGAAAGTGCAAAGTGAGATTTTGATGCGCCTGAAAGTGAAACTTTTAGGAGACTTAAATGTTAACATCACAATTCAAAAGATAATTGGAAATGATGTGTGTGCTAAAACATTTTCATTTGTATTTGAGAAAAATAATCAGATATTGTTGTGTTACTTATTCTGGCAATTTAAAATAAATTCAGAAGTTTTAAGTTTTGTGCTTTTCATTTTTTTTCTACAAGACATCTGTTTTTGGAAATTGAAGTTAGCAACTTTGGGGGGGGGGGGGAGTGTGCAAGTAATTAGCTTTACCTAGGGTGCAAAATAGCCAGGCACTGGCATGGGATGTCTTTGAATACCAAGAGGAAAGAAGATGAGGGGGGAAACTATTGTGAGTTAGCCCTACCCATCATGGACTCTGGCTCCTACCAATCTGGTCTGTCTGTCTTCACCCCATCAATCAAAATGAACACAACCTACTGCTGCAATAAGGAATATGTGATGCTATTCAGCTATATGATGTTTATTTATTTATTTCTGTGTTCCCGTATCACAAGATATGGGGATAATGCAAAAAATCAAACTATAAAACACATTTTTTTAAAAAAAAAAAAACCTCTGTAAGTGGCTAATCAAAAATTAAAATTAAACATCTGTAAAGGCCCATCTGCATTTAATAACAGATTTAAGAGATGCCCAAAAATCAAAAGCAAGGATGTCAGCTGAATCTCTGCTGAAAGTGGTTTCTACAGCATGGGACTAGTGACAATAAATTCCTGACTTCTAGCTGAGACCAGCTGGGTCTTGGTAACATGGGGAAGAACTGACAGTCTTCTTCCAAATGATTTCAGCAATTGAGCTGAGATATAAGGGTTCAGGCAATCCTGGACCCAGGTTTTTTTTAAGGCATTCTGTGTTAACCCAAGAACCCTAAACCTGGCCCAGCAATACAATATAATTAAAGTAGCATTCACAGTGGTTGAATGAGTGGTATTCTAGACTCTGTGGTTGCCCATTTAAGAGATAGCAGGCAGACTACCTGTCCTCAGTCTGTGCTTCTGGGAGCAAAGGAAGCGACCAGGACAAGAGCAGATACTCTCCATCAAGTCAGCATTCTGGTATAGAGTTCATTTTGCTTCATCGTGCTCCAAGCCTGATCCAGTTTCAGGAGTGCAATGACTTGTGGCTAATGCTAATGTGATTGTGATAAATGGTTCCAAATACCTTCCTGCGTAACCGTGCAACATGCTGACATGATTAGTACTATAAGCATGCGCATATGTGTGTACAACTGCATCACTAATGATTAAAATGCAATTATATCTTCATCTTTATAATAATTTTCAGAGCAGAGGGCTTAATTTGAGTCAAGGATACAGCCCAGATCATATTTTTAGCTGCAGAACATGTAAAGTAATAATCGCCGTGTCTGAGCGAGAACCAATTAAAGATGCTTAGTTTTTACTTGGGTTTTAATCCATTAATCAACCAATTTAAAATAATGTGCCTATTTTCAAAACCTTGATAAAGGTGGGTGTCAAAGATACAGGAATGAAGGGCAAAATTTCTCTTAGATGGGAAATGACAATGTTACTCTTAAATGGCAAGCTGCCACTTCACTGAAAGGCCTCTGTTAGACAGAAAGGGTATAAAATCCATTGTAATGAAATGCACACATAGGCCCCTCCCCACCACACTTTTTTTTTAAGTAGTATTTTCTTATTCGGCAACATAAGAACCTGGAATGTATATCATATGATTTTATAGTATTCAAAAATAATTTTATTGACTCAAAGTATTTTTGAATTCAGAAAATTTGCAGGGTGGCTGGCTATAATCAAATCTTCATGAGGAATAAACTCTAGAAATGTAGTTTCCTGTACTTTCCCCTTAAGATTAAGGGAGCAACCCTCTTCCAGGTGGCTGAGGGGATGCCATGGAATTCCTTCTCTGTGGTCCACAGTTGACAGCTTCATCAATACAGCAGCAGGGCTGAAAGCAGCTTTGATCCAAAGGCACCCCTTTCCCCCTCAATGCAGCCCCTCAAACTGACTGAAAAGCTATGCCAGTCCTGCAACTGGAATAGTTAATCCTCACCATCACTACCAGAAACACCATCCACCACAGAGCCATGTTCCCACACACCCAATTGGCATGGCTTAGGAATTGCCAGTTTCTCCTCCAAACAATCTCACCCACTACCAGCTTCTATAGGACTGCTATGTTAGAAGTCTACCCCCAAGTGGTTTCTCCTTGAAGTGGTTCCTGGTAGCTTTGACAAGGAGCTGGAAGGAAAATCAACCCTCCATTTCCTTTCAATCAAATTTGGTACATGGCTGTTTATGTGGCTTGAACACTGTGCTTGGCGGCAAATTTGCAAGCTTCAAAGAAAACTTGATTGCAGTGCAAAGCTCTAGTGATGATGATGGTGGTGGTGGTAGTGGTGATAGTGATGATGATGATGATGATGATGATACTCAGTTGAGTGCCCCAACACAAAACAACCACAGCCCACTAAATGGTAGGGTGGACACCTTTGCACCTGTTGGTTTACAAGCCCCCTCCAGAGAAGCTGGCCCCTCTCACTGCTCTTGGAGCTTGCTTACCGGTAACCTCCTCTGGCTGACATCCCAGACAGACCAGGGAGATTTTGATAGGCAACATTTTCCCAGCGTGGGTAAATGCACACCCCCTCCTCCTGCTTTTTCCCTAGCAGGGAAAGTAGACAGTCAGAAACATCTATTTACATTCTTTTATTTCTGACTACAGCACTAGAGAAAAACATGTCTGTTCAATTCAGTTCTTCTAGCAAGTCTGACAAACTTCCTGTACATACGCAAACGGAAGGTTTCAAATTACACTCTTCACAGAGCTCTGAGAAGTCTGTGAACTTCTGGGAATCTTCTTTCCCACAGCTAGCCGCATCTTGTGATGTCAACAAGCTGGCTGTCTGCAGCTGCAATGTTCTCATATACTGACAGCACCTCTCTCTTTGGGATAGGCTTCATTCTGACCTGATAAGCGTCTTACTGGGAGAGTGTCAGCTGGATGGGGGTGGGGAAAACTCAAGCCCTGCCCACAAGCCTATTTGAGAGCGGTTTTTTTAGCATCGTGTGAAAGGAGCTGGCCTTGTATTATTAATTGCCTGCATAAGCCTGGCAGAATAGAAAGGTTTTCAGGAAGCATTTAAAAGTCTAAACAGAAGGGCCTGCTGAATCGCTATCCACAGAGTAATCCACAACATTGAGCCAATGGCACTAAAGGCTCTATTTATTGTCGTCCAATGAGCCTCACCAAGTTGGGGGGAAACCAATGACATTCCTGCAAATAATCTCAGTGGTCAAGCTGGGACATTAGGTTTCAGGCGATCCCTGAGGTACCCTGGACCTAAGTTGTTCAGGGCTTTCTAAGTTAATGTAAGGACCTTGAACCTGTCTCAGTAGCAGATGGGTAGCCAGTGAAGATGTTTGCTATCATGTGCTCTGCTGGCTCTGCCCCCCATCTGTCCACTGCATAACCACATTAATGTCCAATGAGAACTAAACAAGCTCAGCTGCTGTGGAATGCAGAAATAAGAGCAAACAGAGTGAGACAGGAGAATTCAGTGCAGCATTCAAGAAAGGGGCATGGCTAACGGAACAGGATTGCTCCACACTGCAACATTTTGTTGCAGGTTCAGCTGCTTGAATCCTATTTTCAAGCATGTCATCAGGGACTTATTATTAGTACGGAGGCATATTTGCTTAAAATCAGAGCTTGCTTAAATTCATTTCCATGGGAGGCACATAATACTTCATTGTAATGACCTGATCAAAAACCTTTGACCACCATTACACATGCTCATTTCACAAAGAAATTATCTCAGCACAGAAGGTGGTCCTAATATAGCAATTAGGGTGCTATATGTATTGAACCATTTGAATATGATTAGAAAAAAAATATCAAGAGATCTTTCAAAGAGTGAGGATTTTTTTAAGCACTGAAAACACTTCAAGAGAATATAAGTCTCAATAGGAATCTTTAAGGGAAATGTCCTTTTGTATTTCCAGAATCAGTGGGACTAGTTATATCAAAGGAAGGATTATTTCATAGCATAGGTGCCTCTATCTCCACATGGCTTTGTCACGGCTTTGTCACCATTTACAAAGACATGCTTACACATCGAAGAAGGATAATTTCTGAAAGGGCCAAAGGGAACTTTCTTATGCCATTAGCATGTGTCTATCTCTTGATTCAGCTCAACAACACTGGAATGTGGTGAGAGTTGGGGTGATTTTGGTTATTTGTAGTTCATTCTAGATGATATTGGTTGAAATACCATAAGAGAAACAGGGGAAATTACAGGAATAAAATGTGGAGAAAAGGAATACAAAGTTAAGGCCTTCGCTGATGACATAGTCCTGACATTACAAGAACCTCAAACTTTGATAGTAGAAGCATTAAAAGTAATAGAAAAATTCGGAGCGATGGCAGGATTTAAAATTAATAAAAGTAAAACAAAAATGATGGTAAAGAACATGAATGAGGAACAACTAGACCAACTACAAAGCAAAATAGAAATAACAATGGTAAAGAAAAGAAAATATTTGGGTGTTTGGCTTTCCCCGAAAAATACAAACCTATTCAAGGATAATTATAAAACAATATGGAAAGAAGTAAAAATGAAATTGGAAATATGGGACAGACTGAAGCTATCCTTCTGTGGAAGGATAGCAGCTATTAAGATGAATGTCCTACCAAAAATGCTCTTTTTATTTCAAACCATTCCAATTATAACAGGACAAAGCCAATTCAATGAGTGGCAAAAAGTGATCTCCAGGTTTGTATGGCAAGGGAAAAAGCCTAGAATAAAATTCAAACTTTTAACGGACAAAATAGAAAGAGGAGGCTTTTCACTACTGGACCTCAAAATATATTATGAAGCTGCATCTATAATATGGTTAAAAGAGTGGTTTAGTTTGGAAAATACAGATGTATTAGATCTGGAAGGTTTCGGAAACAGATATGGGTGGCACGCATACCTTTGGTATGACAAGGTCAGAGTACATCGGGACTTTTTAAAATCACATCATAAAAAGACCACTATTTGAAGTCTGCAAAAGATATAAAGAGTGGTTCGAAAGAAAAACGCCATGGTGGCTGTCACCCCAAGAAGCTTTTTCACTGAAAAAACTAAATATGAAAGGAAAATGGTTGACCTATAGAGATATGTTATTGGAAGAGAACAATGTAATTAAGATCAAATCATAAGAGGAATTGAAAGATAAACTGCAAAGTTGGATGGAGTACCATCAAATGGGTGATATCTTCTCAAAGGATAAGAAAACAAGAGGGTTTGAACAAACAAAATCAATATTAGAAACTGCAGTACTACAAAATAACAAAAAAGCACTGTCTGAGGTCTATGAGTATTTATTAGAATGGCACACAAAAGATGAAGAAATCAAAAGTGTCATGATTAAGTGGGCAATAGATGTAGGCCACAACACTGAGTATGAAAAATGGATAAAATTATGGAATACCAGCCTAAAATTTACAGCATGTACATTGTTAAAAGAAAATCTGTTAAAAATGATGTATAGATGGTACCTCACACCAATTAAATTGTCAAAGATGTATAAAACAGGAAATAAAAATTGTTGGAAGTGTGGGGTGAAAGAAGGCAGTTTCTTCCACATGTGGTGGACTTGTGACATAGTGAAAACGTATTGGGAAAATATATATAACGAATTAAAGAAGATTTTTAGGTATATGTTTTTGAAAAAAACAGAGTCATTCCTGTTGGGAATGGTGGGAGAAGACATTGACAAGAATGACCAGAAACTGTTCTTATACGCAACAATAATTATACTCATTATACTCATAATGGGAAAATACAAGAAATTTACTGGATAATAATATCAAAATGAATTAAAAATGTACCGGTATATTAGGACTATTATTGAACAATATTTGTAAATGAATATAGACAGACAACAAGAACTTGTATATATAGAAAGATTTATTTGTTTACGGACATTTAATGGAAAAAATGAAGAAGAACAATCTTATTGAAAATGGACAAAGACAATGCGAAAAGTCAAAGAGGACATAAAAAAGCCAGAAGAAGAAAGGAGG
Source organism: Podarcis erhardii (assembly GCF_964252035.2). Taxonomy (NCBI): domain Eukaryota; kingdom Metazoa; phylum Chordata; class Lepidosauria; order Squamata; family Lacertidae; genus Podarcis; species Podarcis erhardii. The sequence goes on along the minus strand of NC_138507.1, from coordinate 88,201,214 downwards.
GAAGTCAGCTCGGGAGAGCAAGAACAAATGTGAAATATAATGTATGTGTATGTACAGTATGTAACTAAAAATTTAATAAAGATCATCTGAAAAAGAAAGAAAGATATTGGTTGAAATACATTTGTTTGCTTATTTATTTATAAACATATTTATTGGCTGCTATTTCATAAAATATATCAATGTGGTTTACAGCAAGAATACATAAAACCATGCAGTAATAACACATTAAAAAAATTAAAAACAGGCATCACTTAGCCATTGTGGAAAGATATATTATTGATTGCCTGCATAAGCCTGGCAGAATAGAAAGGTTTTCAGGAAGCATTTACAAGTCTAAACAGACGGCGCCTGCTGAATCGCTATCGGCATAATAATCCACAACATTGAGCCAATCGCACTCAAGGCTCTATTTATTGTTGTCAAATGAGCCTCACCAAGTTGGGGGAGAAAACCAATGACATTCCTGCAAATGATCTCAGTGATCAAGCTGGGACATTAGGTTTCAGGTGATCTCTGAGATACCCTGGACCTAAGTTGTTCAGGGCTTTCTAAATTAATGTAAGGACCTTGAACCTGTCTCAGTAGCAGATGGGTAGCCAGGAAGATGTTTCAACAACGGTATCATATGTTCTTGGGCAGATGCCCCCATCAGCAATCGAGCAGCTGCATTCTGCACCAGCTGGAGCTTCCAAACCAGACCCAAGGGCAGCCCCACATAGAGCACATTACAGCAATCCAGTATTGAGGTTACCCGTGCATGGACTACAATGATATCTGCCCAACTAAGGAATAGACACCAATTGTGGAATGGATTCACCTCTCCCTGCAACTCTTGGTGCACTCTCAAAATCTGCTTCAGAGGGTTGGGGGATTAGGAGAAGATGGGGGAGGGCAGGTGGCTAAGAAGCTGCAGAGGGTGGAAACGGAACAGACATCTTGTCATATGAATGAAGATCTGCTTGCATCCCTTATAATCCACATTCCCATGAAGATCGTTGAGAAGAATATAGCACTGCATTCTTCTGATGCTTCATCAGGGCAAACATTTTGAGTTGCCAACAGGGGGCCAAGGAGCAATATTTTGAAGAAGGGGGCTGGGGCACCCCAAAATTCTGTGGTGATCCTCCAAAGCTTGTGTCAGGCTGAAGATGCTTGGCCCTGCCACATTCTTTTGTATATCACCAGCCCTGTCATGTCCCTTTGACGATCCCCAGAGTACCTCCCCGGAAGGCCCGCTGCTGATCTCTGCCAGGGACGCAGCAGGGCAAAGCATCCTTGCCCTAGCACATCCCTTTGAAAATCCCTAGAGCGCCTCCCCAGCAAATGGTGGAAAGTGGTGAGGTGTTGGAGTCTACCCAACTCTCATCTCTCTGGCAATTGGCTAAGTTTGCTAAGCATGATGGGAGTTGTAGTCCAAAAACATGTGGGCACCCAAGCTTGAAGAGCACTGCCCTAAGCAAGATTGCTGAAGTCCAGTTCAGTCAATTCTGCATGTGGCATGGAAGAGGGCTACCATCAGGTCAGCCCTGGAAAGAAGAAGAAGAAAGAAGCCCAGGAAAGAAGGAAGGGGAGGGAGGGAGATCAAGGCAGGATCTGTCAGCTTAGTATTAGTCATTAAAAGCATTCTGTTTTCCATTCTTCTCTTTCAAGTCAACATTCTTCATTTACTCATCTCTTTCTCTTTTGTGGTTTTTGTTAAATATTTAATTGGGTTTTGTTACCGTAAGATCTTGCATTTGACTGACTTGTTGCTTTATTGGTATGACCACATCTGACAGAGTGTATGTTGTGGAGCCACATTTATTATTTACCAGTTCCCAGTTCTGCAGTCACAGTGCTCAGTAATATTAAAATCTAAGTAATGTTATCATCTGTAAAAAGGAGACAGGGGTTATCCCGTTTCTCTTTGTTGTAAGGACTCAAATACACATCAGAAAACATAAAAAAACTGAAATGATCTTGAAATGTGGGGGGAGGGGAGTATAAGAAAAAGTCTGGCCTTACAATTAGAGGATGAAAAGACTGCACATTCATCTTCTTTACTTCAGTTTTCACCCCAACTCTGATAGAAATTATTCCAGCACTAAGAGAGCAACAAGAAGAAAAATTCAAGAAAATAATTCCTGTGGCATTTCGCAAGCAAACTTCTCAGGGGATTCATGCAGCTATACAGATTAAAAAATGACCAAGTTTACAGGCCTTACTGAAAGGGAGTAATAAAGCACTGTGAAGTGCCAAACTCAATATGTTTGTTTTAACATTGGCCCATGTTCATTCACTCATTTGTAAGCAACTCTACCTGCACATGGTGCAGTTGTCCCATCGTAAGCCCATTCCATGCATATATAAGACATACCCAAGTTCAGACCAGAGCAGGGCCATGCTGTTGCCATTATTACCATTATTTAATTCATTGCCTCTTGCATATATGCCTCTTGACAATTTAAAAACATCTCATAAGAATAGCTAAAATGGTTTTTAAAACAGTACGAAAACCGGCTGAATATTGGTTTAAAAACAATACAAGATGGACACCTAAGGCAGAGACCTTTTCGCCCAGATGCAAAAGAGATAAAAATGTTGCCAGTTGTTTCTGGAAACTACAAATAGTTGAGTATGTGTAGTATCTCAACAGGGATGCAGTTCCACAGAGTAGGAGCAGCCACAACGACAGCCCTGCTCTCCTGGTTACTGTGGAGCAGGCTTCTGAGATCGTTGAAACTTGCAGGAGAACCTTTCCTGCAGACTATGGTGATCTATTGGTATTTCAGGGATAAGGAACTCTCTCAAGTAAGCTGGTCCTGAGCTGCACAGGGCCTTATATGCTGTTACTAAAAACCGTAAACTTGGCCTATTAACAGCTTGGCAGCCAGTCGAAATCCTGCAAGCAAGGTGTTATATGCTGGCAGTACTGTGACCAGCTTTTTAAAGGTCACTCTTTAACAACACACACATACACACAGCCACTACCTCACGTCTACCAGTTCCATGCAATTGGGATACCTAGCTGTGTGAGTGTCCCAATTGCACAGAGACCCTACCCATGAAGAGAAACTAGGAAAACCAATTTAAAAAATTTGAAAAAAGAAGAAATCTTTCCTTAGCTGGTAATAATACCACAAGTACATATGCACAAGCCTCCATATGCAATCACTATGATTAAATTTGAGGCCTCGTCCCCCCCCCCCAGTTTGCCGGGTTAACGTGGTCTCTGTTTCTATGTCAGTCTATTTTCTCCTCACACAAGGATTGCTTAACCTTTTGGAACTAAAGTAATTGCTTAAAAATGCAGCAATAGATAGCCTTTCTGCTACAGGGTTTTGAGTCTTAATGGTGATGGTTGCTGCACTATTAAAAGACTATCTTAGGACCCTTATTTTACAGTCCCATTGTCCACATTGCTTTTAACTGTTGTCTCCTTTTTTTTTGGTATAATGTATTGACTAAATGTTGAATCTGAAGTATGACAGCAGTTAGCAGCAGAAAGTCTGATGAAATATTCGATAGCAAGGTACTGAGGCTTAGAAAGAGAAAGTGTTTTGCAAAGAAGATAGGATCCCCAGGGGTGTCCAACTCATGCAAGCTGTTAAATTACATATATGAACCCAGAGAGGGGGAAAACGGATTCTCCACACTGCCATAGCATTATGTTTTCATCCAAATTTATACTGCATGGGGAGAAATATATTCCCCTCACCAGAATGAAGACATGAGTCTGCATTCACAGTAAAAGGGCCACAACTTTATTCACCAACAGAAATTTGCAATGAACATCTCCTTTAACCGGAATAACTCTAAGGAAGACAGGTGGGAAGGTGTTCCCATTTTGTTATCACTATTCCAACTCAAGGCATCAGATTTTGCCACACCATGATTTTCATTGCCTGTTTACCACCAATGTGAAATTGGCCCTGCACTGCACTGGCCAATTTTCAAGGCCCTCAAGTCCACTGGCAATGAGAGGTAGATTGAGACAGATCCAGTTCACACTCTAGGTGCCTCAGAATGCTACCAGGGTAGCTGTCTTATGGGCTTATGTGCCTGCATTAACAGCCCATTGTGGTCAAAGGAAGTAACCAATCATCCAGCTCACAAGTGCTTAACAAACTGATGCTTCGGCATGATAGGCCAAGAAGACGTACACCACAGGCCATCATGTGTAGGGAACAAAGTAACTCATTTGCAATCTCCCTTTGAGATTCTCAAAACCAGACACCTAGGCCTGACAATATGTGTCCAAACTATAGCACTTGCAGTTGAACCAATGCAAAAGGTGATGTGCATTAACACAAACTCTTAGCGAACACATTACTTTCATTGGATATTAGAGCTGCTTTGAAATCCAGTCAGTTCTTTCACCTGCTGTTCTCTGGAAGGGCAGCCAAATTTAATAAACTCCTTTCAATATCACATAAAAACGAAACAAAGTGGGGGCAGCAATTTTAATAGGATACCTTTCTTTTTCCCTTTTCTTTTTTTCTTTTTCCAAGAAAGCATATTCCTCATTTTTCTATATTTGTTGTTTATTTAGCAATGGATGAGCTTCTGTTTGCTGGGAAATAAACACACATATCAGGCTGTGAATTGCTGATTTATTAGCCAAGCCAAAGGAAAATGAATCTGGAGCTCTTGGAGGACATCAAAGCAGCTGCAGAAGCAACACGAGCCACCCTACTAGCAAAATGCGGGGGTGACTAGCTTTGGTGCATAATGCATGAGAGGAAACATGAGCAGGGGGTGGCCAGGGAAGCTGTGAAAATCATTTCCAAAAACGCAGCTGCAGCTGCTCTTGTCGTAGATCTTGTGCGCAATGATTCATGTCTGCTATGATGTCTGATTTGTCACACACCCCTTCCCAAACAAACACACACACACACAACACCTGGAGCTTCAGAAAAGAAAGTTTACTCTGCCCCTTTCAAAGGACAGTCTCCTCCAGGGCAAGGATGTGTTTGTCTCTCTTAAGTAATAGAACGTAAATGTCCAAGGGTAGAATTTCCAAAGGCAAGCATATCAACACCCTTTCTAAAACTGATTGCTGCTCTCCATGGTCCTGAAATACATAGCTAGATTGACTTATAACTGTGGCACTGTCAAGTGCAAGGAATAACTTCAAGATGAAAGGGTGTATGGATTGCTGTCAATCACAGCTAGAGTTGTTTGCTTAATCATAATAATAATATTCTACCTTCTTACCTCAGTGGCCCCCAAACTGGATTACTGAATAAGTGAACATAAAGAACCATGGTAAAATCCAAACGTAAGAGGAAGTCAGGGCAAAGAAAAAAACAGTAATACAGCCACTTCACATATTACTGATATGCAGAGCACTGCTAATCAAGTATTTTGTATTTTTATTCTGTGAACCGCCCTGTGATCTTCAACTGAATGCAATAAATAATAAAATAAATAATAAATAAATTGACTCACACTTCAGGCAGACACGTAAATCCTGTAAATGATGAGAATGTACATTCTGATTATTATCATTATTAGTAGCAGTAGTAGTGTTGGATCTATTGATTTTATACCAGTGCAAAAGCACTTAACAAATGTGGCACAAATTACCATCTGAATGTTGGGGGAGTTGCATCTATAGAGCAAATGAACTCCATCTCCCTCAAGAATGTTGTTGGAAAGTAGCCAGCAACATATCTTTATCAACTACAGTTGCCTTGGCTATGCAGGCGTTATCAATAAAGAGCCACATTCCCCCTTGAAACCCTTCCACGCTGCGTTTAGGAGATATGTGAGATTATTAGCATTGTTATTATTATTATTATTAGGACATGCTGGCTTGTTTGACTTTGCATTTATTATTTCTGAACAAGCCATTTTTTTAAAAAAAAAAATCCCTTTGCTTCAGAATGTATCTAGTGGAAAGTCATTCCAAATTCAAACATGTCACCTCTGAAAACCTCCTTGTTGAGGTTAATAATGCCAGCAGAGTTATTCATGGTTATCCCATCAGTGCTTGTGCTAAGCTAATATGCCATCATAGGGTTATCTTTAAATGAAGCTTTGAAGCACAGTGTTGAATGATTGCATTTAACAGTCATGTCTCATAACAAAGTTGGCTTCTTCAGCAAACTATGTGATTCTCCTTTGTAAAATATTTGTTCCTTGAACTATGCAAATATGCCATAAGCTCTCCCGACTGAGATGTATCACTGAATAATAGTTGCAGGACTGTGAATTTCTGGTAGCTAACTCAGGGTTTTTTTATAGTGCAAGTTGTGCCAGCAGCCAAAATGCTACAACACAGCCTTTCCTACCTGCTAGACTTTCTGTGGCACAAACCCGCAATTCACATTGCTGCAGTCGAATAGCATCTTGCATTGGACTGGGCCTGTGTGAACATAAGAAGAGCCCTGCTGGATAAGACCAAAGGCCTGTCTAGTCCTGTAACCTGCTCTTACAATGGGCAGCTAGATGCCTATGGGAAGTCCACAAGAAGGGCATGTGGGCATCAACACTCTCCCCACTTGTGATTCCTAGTGACTGGTATACAGAGGCATGCTGCCTCTGACAGCCGAGGTAGAACATAGCCATGATTACTAGTAAGCAACGGTAGCCTCATCCTCCATTATCTCTATAGCTGAAGAATAAGTATACATGACTGGAGCAACATGGGATCCATTTCCAAGCTAGATTTCATGTTACTGCAATAATAACTTGCATCAGGTTGTGTGACAAACATGGCTGTTTCTTGTACCAACATTGCTCCTCTCTGGAGCCCAGAAAGAACCCTGTAGGGTGCAAAATGGTTCTTTCCTATGACAATTTCTAGAGTGGGATTGGATCTAGCCATCTCTAACACTGACCTGGTAATCTGATTTTATCCTGTGAGTAAAATTCAGTTGAACACCACCCATGACGTTTTGATCATCCATATGGAGTCAGTGCAAATGATTGTTGTGATCTATTTTAAGCTGAATAAGGGACAATTCTCACGATAATTTGTTCTTGCTCTTCCCTACTTACCCAGTGGCATTGCAATGGGGAGGCATGGGGGGTGTACGCCCCAGGTTCCATGTCTGCGGGGGTGAAAAGAAGTCACCCCGCGGGGGCTCACAGGGGCGTGAGCAGCCATCACACAGTCGCAGCCACATATGGAGGATCCTCCGTCCGCAGCTGCAGCCACAAGCAGAGGATCCCAGCACCATCCATACAGCGCTGGAGTGGTGCTGGGCTGCAAACGCTATACAGCACGTGTGTGGTGTCGCTACATACAGCGCATGTGTGCGACACTGCACGTGCGCTGTACTCAGCGGTTTGCCAGTGCCACTGCTCCAGCGCCGTACAGACAGTGCCAGGATCCTCTGCTCGCGGCTGCAGCCGTGAAAGGAGGATCCTCCATTTGCGTCTGTAGCAGCAACTGAGGGATCCGGGCACTATCCTTAAGGTGCTGGAGTGGCGGTGCCGGCAAACCACTATACAACGCATGTGTGGCGTCGCTACATACGGCACATGCATCATACGTACTGACGCTGCACATGTCCCCTACTTAGCGATGCCCGCCTTGGGTGTCACAACCCCTTCCTTTGCCCCTGCATTTAAGATAAAGGTAAAGGGACCCCTGACCATTAGGTCCAGTCGTGGCTGACTCTGGGGTTGCGGCGTTCATCTCGCTTTATTGGCCGAGGGAGCCGGTGTACAGCTTTCAGGTCATGTGGCCAGCATGACTAAGCCGCTTCTGGCGAACCAGAGCAGCGCACGAAAAAGCCGTTTACCTTCCCGCCGGAGCAGTACTTATTTATCTACTTGCACTTTGACGTGCTTTCGAACCGCTAGGTTGGCAGGAGCAGGGACCAAGCAATGGGAGCTCATCCCGTCATGGAGATTCGAACCGCCCACCTTCTGATCGGCAAGTCCTAGGCTCTGTGGTTTAACCCACAGACCACCCGCATCCCTACCCCTGCACTTACCATCTATTAATTCATTTAAGGGGGGAAATAGTGCTGCCCACCTCAAAAGATTAAAGGCTACCTTTAAATATTAGGCAGTGATTTCTGAAAAGCTCAACCTTTTCCTGAACTATGATCTGTTTCTGCTAAAGAGCGACATATTCTAGCATACGACGATTTGTTGTAAGACAGCACTATTGCTGGAGGCTAACTATAGTGCAGGGGTGCAGCTGAAAGGTATTTCTTCTAATTAGCTATCTCTTAAGCATAGCTGACAAGCACAGAGAGTGTGTATTGGAGTGACACTTGCAGCATGATAGCTAGGTGCTGGGATCTGAAAGATAGTATTGGAGCCTAGTCTCTGAATTGTCTTCTTTAGAGACAAAGATGCAGAACTCATGTTTGAAAAGGGGGAGTAGTGCAGTCAAATGGAAGAGGAGAGGCAACAGAAAACTGTCATGATGTTGTAGTCAGGACAAGAACTGAGGCTGCATGAGAGGAGCAGACTGAAAAGAGAATAAGAGGTGAAAATATGTGATAAGAACTGTTTTTGTTTAACTGTTTTTATTTAACCAGATATGAAAGCTGTCTCCAGGGGAAGTGGGTGCATGAAGCACTAGCTTGTTGCTTAAGAGTCAGGATGTGTGACTAAAGGGATTTAAAGAAAAAGTCCAACCCCATCTGGTAGTGGTGGGGTAAGGTAAAGGTAAAGGATAAAGGACCTTTGGATGATTAAGTCCCATCAAAGGCGGCAGTGGGGTTGTGGCACTCATCTCGCTTCAGGCCAAGGGAGCCAGCGTTTATGGACAAACAGCTTTCTGGGTCGTGTGGGAAGCTGACTAAACCACTTCTGGCACAACAGAACAGTGTAACAGAAACCAGAGTGCAATGAAACACCTTCCCGCTGCAGCGATACCTATTTAACTACTTGCACTGGCATGCTTTTGAACTGCTAGGTTGGCAGGAGCTGGGACAGAGCAATGGGAGCTCACCCATCACGGGGATTTGAACTGCCAACCTTCCAATCAGACTTTATTCCATAATGCATTGTTGTAGAAAGTCCAAAAGAGTCTGTGAGCAGTTTCCATCAGTACACACACTATATAGAAAATATGCATCATTGTAGCTGTTTCATTCTCTAACCAACCACATTCTGCCATCCCATTTGCTTTCCACTACAAGATTGAGCTTCAATTAGCTTTAATGGAAACAGTCTTAAAATAGTTACAAAGTAAATGTTGGCAAAAAATAATAATACTCATTGCACTTAAACTAGCAATGCTGTCCAGTCTTCTTTCTACTCCTGAATACAGTTCAATAAACCTTCCTCTCTTTGGTGCCAGAGAAAGATCCTATGCTTGTTCATCATCCCTGAAGTTCAAGGACTGACTAAGACACTGAGTTCTCAGGTTTCATTTCCCTACTATGAGAGTGATCTGGGATGAGTCATAGGTTAGCCTAAACCCTCAAATGGAAACCTCCAACCTTTTTGTTGTCTCATTTGCTGGAGACAAACCCCCTGCCTAATGCAAACTTCACAAACTATTTTCAAACACAACACATACAGACATAACATTTAATGCATATTAAACTTGCATCTTTAACAGCCAATACAAATTAATAATAAGTCTGGCAGGCAGCCTGACTGAAATCAAAGAACAGGACAAAATGCCTCTCAAGTCAGTGACACAGCAAATATTGTGTGGAATAGCTCCGGAGAAACCTGGTGATTCCCCTGATATTCTGCAGGAAATGGTTTGTGGGCCCAGTGTCCACCTTATTCCCTACCCATGGAGCTCATATTTAAGAATATATGAAACTTTCATTCTTATCCGACGCACCCACCCACTCTGAATCAAAAGGCAACAAAGAAGCATATTGCTGCTCTCAGATAGTGTGGTGCTCTGGAAAGCTGTGAATCACATCAGATAAGTAAATGAGTGAGTTGTTTCAGTCTCAGTTCAAACAGCGATGCAGTTAGGTAATTTTAGACTCCGGACTGCATGGTCTTAATCCCACTTTAGATAGTAATGTGTGCTATTTCACTTACTTCAAATTGTCTTAGAGGGTCTCCCTGTTTAGATGGTGATGTATTTCACTAACTAAATAGGTAAAGGTAACGGGCCATCGGATGGTTAAGTCCAGTCAAATTCAACTATGGGGTACAGTGCTCAACTCCACTTTCAGGCCAAGGGAGCTGGCGTATGTCTGCAGACAGCTTTTCTAGGTCATGTGGCCAGCACAACTAAACTGCTTCTGGTGCAATAGGACACCTTGACAGAAGTGCATGGAAATGCTGTTTACCTTCCCACTGCAGCGGTACCTATTTATCTACTCGCATTGATATGCTTTTGAACTGCTAGGTTGGCAGGAGCTGGGACAAAGCAATGGGAGCCTACCCCATCGCACGGATTCGAACCGCCGACCTCACAATTGGCAAGCCCAAGAGGCTTGATGGTTTAGACCACAGCGCTACTGCGTCCCCCCCACTGACTAAATGGTCTTACTGGGTCCATGCTCTTTAAGTGGCAATGTGCATTACTTAATTTGCTTCAAAATGTAGCAAACTAGCCCTGTTGTGTTTGGAAGCCTTCTTGCTTGTTCTGCTGTGTGGGACCCTCAGCATCTCCCCACAAAGCCTGACCTGTTTCCCTTTAAGCTGCAATTAGGCCCGTGCTCCTTGGGTGGTCTCAAGCAAATGCCTTGCAATCTTTCACCTGTGCCTCCCTGCCTGTAAAACCCTCTTATTCTTCACAGGGTTGTTGTGATGATGAATGTTTTAAGGATTAAAAAGCCATTTGTACACTTTTTAAAAAGCTCTCTAGGCATTCATATTTTTGCTGGGATGCTGAGTATATAAACACAGACCTTCCCATTGTATTGGAGACAATGTTGCTCTAACAGCATTAACAACAATACACTGCGTTGTTCTCAAAGATGTTACTGGGAAGCCTCATGTGCTCAACATCTGTTCACTAAGTCCAAGATCAATATTTGAGATTTAACTATGGTGGTTCTTCTAATGAACAGTTGTAACTGGAACCAGGTGGGCAGTATGAAAACAAGGCCAGTATTGACTTACTAAAAATAGCACACAATGAAAGGTGCATAGGCGGCTAGCAAGGAAACTAAGAGACTGGGATTCAATTCACTGTTCTGACAAAGAGATCATCATTGGAAGCCCTCCTCTGGGTGACCCCCTCCATCAGATGTTAGGAGCTGGCCACTGAGCAAAAGGGGCATCAAATTTCTGCAGCTATCTGCCCAAGGAGGCTCCCCTGGCACCTCCTCCTCCTCCTCCTCCTCCTCCTCCTTCTTCTCTCAAAATTATTTTGACAAAGTAATAATCATAAAAAGATGTGCACCCCACCACCAAGACCATTCCATTGTAACTATCCAACCTCCCAAAATTTCAGCAGACCTTGCGATGGTTTTACCACTTTCCATTTTATCAGTACACATTCCACAAACACCCTCCCTATCTCCTCAAAAGCATTTCTCCTGCATATTCCCCGTCTTACCTTAATGGCACATTTTAATTTATCCTTCATAGCTATATCCCACACCTCTTTATACCATTCTTCCATTTTATATTCTGCTTGCTCCTTCCACTTCCTAGCTGTAAAAATTTGTGCAGCTGTCAATCAATTTGTGAGCAAGTCCTTCATAGCCTGTGAACCTTCCAGGGTGTTTAAGGAGATGACAGAAATCACTGGGTTAAAGCTGACCAGAAGTCCAGAGGCAGCATTATTATCAATTTATGATGGCACCTTCTTTAATATCTTTTCAACACTGGGCAAAGAAGATCTTTTCTGTTTTCCTAGGTTTTCCTAGGTTTTGGCCCTTCACCATCTGAAAGCACCTTGAGGTCACCTATGGTTGTAGTTCAGTGAAAGAGCATCTACTTTGCATGCAGAAGATATCCTGTTCAATCCCTTGCATCTCAAGGTGGGACTGGGAAAGGCCCTTGTCTGAAATCCTGGACAGCTGCTGCCATTCAGTGTAGACAGAACTAAGCCTTGTTCTCAGTTGGAGTAAGGCAGCCTCTATGTTCCTTGGGTCTTTCTTTCTTTCCTTCTGCTGCTTATATGATTTTGTTGTAGGCTTATTGTATTACACTGAGATGGGGGATTGGTTTGAATGTTCTCTCCCCACGCAGTGACTTTGGCTGTAAAAAGAGATTGCTTGGACAAACTGGATGGACAATTACAGCCTTTTGTTAGGAAGACTAGCAGTGATGTGTCTGAATAGCTGGCCTTTACATAGGAAAGGAAATTGCTGAAGATTCCTTCTGGAAGCGGACAAGTCCTTATACTTCCATCTTCCCCTGTTTCTGAAAGGTCATCCAGCTGTATCTCTATAGACTGGGAGTGCAAAGGACCAAAGTGGTACTATTTCTTGGGATGTCTGGAGGGTCTGGGTATCCCTCAGAAACTTATTGGGGAGCAGGATCTGTTGGAGTGTGAATACTGCAGCTCCCCACTTTATGCTCAGCATGTCTATTTGTAAATAAATGCAAATATTTCAAAATGCCACAAGGCTCCTGTGATCTCTTTCCAAAGGAAATGGAATCAAATGACTGGGACTCCTCAACACTGAAAGTGGGGTGCTTGATAGCTCTCCACAGAATCAGACCTTGTCAGTCTCTGTGTGTGTGTCAGCAACATGTGGTCCATGGCTAGTGAGACTAGCCTAGTCCCCTTAATGTTCCTGGCAGGACATTTCTGTGTAGCTGCTTAGCCAGGGTCTCCAGGCTCCGTGTATGTGTGTGCATGTGCAGCTCTCTCTCTCTCTCTCTCTCTCTCTCTCTCTCTCTCTCTCTCTCTCTCCCTCTCTCTCTCCCTCTCCCTCTCCCTCTCCCTCTCTCTCTGATTACCACTGTAAAGGCTGCAAAACTACATGACCCTGCAGAGCAACACACAAGCATGAGCAGGAAGTGGCTACTTGAAGCAAAACTGCAGCCCCTTCTCCCTCATTTTTTAAGGAAGAGCAGTCGGAAAGCCTGAAGTGCCTATGGGGTGGGGGTGGAAAACATCCCTGCAACCTTAATATCTCACTACCCCCCTCCTCTCCTTCAGCCTCTCTCTCTCTCTCTCTCTCTCTCTCTCTCTCTCTCTCTCTGTGTGTGTGTGTGTGTGTGTGTGTGTGTGTTGAAAGCGTGGTGCTTTCATAAAATAAACCCTCAGCCCCAATCTGCCAGAACCTGAAGGATCGGCAGCAACATGCAACAACCAACAACATGATCATAGAAAGGGAGATGATGAAGAAAGGGGGGTGTTAATATATTTATATATTTTTTTGGGGGGGGGAATCCACCCTTCCGCCTGCGGTTGTCTTTTTCAAAAACAAAAACAAAAACAAACAAACAAAGCAAATCCAAACTTCTCTTCTTTTTGCAAGCTGCTAGGAAATGGCAAATTGACCAGCCAGAGAATGGACCTCCTTGGGAGGCTGTGGACCCTCCTTCATTGAAAGTCTTTAGGCTTCTGCCAGGGATGCGTGAGTGGAGATCCCTGCCTTGCAGGCAGATGATCCTAGGGGTCTCCAACTCTACATACAGCCCTAACTGTTCCCCTACAAAAAAATACACTGCACACCACTGGTGTGGGCAGGTAGGTGTTTGTCTGCTTGTGTTGATTGGCTGGTTAGATGCAAACATGAGATGGATTCTGGCCAGTATTTACAAAAGGCGCAAGCAAATAAGCTGAGCAAAGGCTGAATCTACAGAAGCATCCAAGGTGTTAGTTGAGCAACAGCTGTCAGCAGCATCAGGAGACTTCGCTCAAGAAACCCCAAAGAGAAAAGGTTCCTCACAAATGGAGTTAATTAACTTAGGGAAATAAAAAGACAAGGGGGTTGCTTCTGAGGGAGCCTTTTTTCTCATCTCTCTTTGGCTGAAAGGGTCTGTGGGTAGCACTCCTCCTGCTAAGTCTCCAGAGTAAAGTAACTGGTGCACTGTTAAATATTGCTATTAAACTGTTTTCTTGGGAGTTGTTTTTGATTTGCATGGAATAGATTAAAAGTCTGTTTCTAATCCCACCAGATTTCCCATGGAGTATAATTATACATGAAACAGAATAAGAAATGTGGGCCAACAATTACCTTAATTAGACTGTGGTTACGAAGCTGTCAGTGTGCCTAACCCCACCAAGTACGCAGAGAGAGGACTGGGGTAATGGAGTCGTTGATAAATGTTTGCACAGCAAGGGAATTAATTATCAGTATAAATAAATAATAGACTGCAAGACCCTCAGCCAGCAAGCAGGGCCCTGCCCTTTAAAACCACTTATACCATGAGGGTTGTCTAAGATTCTAGTCCTGTTGACTGCCCCTCAGAGAAAGCTTTGAACTCCGGCTGATCTGTTGATCCTCTTTATATTTCAGCCTGCGCTACCTGGATAAATAAGATAGAGATTGCAAAATACACAGCCTTCCTTTCCTTTCCTTTGCATGGCTGTTGGCATGTTATTGGCTCAGGCACCAGACTCCCTCTCACGGTGTGGGAATCCCTCCCAGTAGGAGATCAGGCCCTTTGTTTCAACCTGGGATCACCAAGATGTAAATAGTGTGTTGTTCCACTGCGCTAGGGCCCCTTCCCTTTTGCAACCTGTATTGTCCTGGCATATGTGGTTGGGCTCGAAGCAATACAGGATCCTGCCCTTGCTGGAAACCCACAGAAACCCCCTTGCTGGACACCCACAGAGATGAAACGAACTGCTTGCCTCTTCTTTCCTTTGGCAAATGATTGTGCTGTTGAAGTGGCGACAAGATCACACTGGCCTATTTATTCTGAATGTATTCTGAATGTTTCTATGTGATGCCAGTAAAGGTTGCTTGACTTGAATTAGGAAAAATAGGAAGCCTTATACTGAGTTAGATCATTGGGTCCATCAAACTCCATATTGCCTACACAGACTGCCAATGCTGTCCAGGGTTTCAGACAGAGTTCCCTCCCAGACCCACCTGGAGACGCCAGGGATTGAACCTGGGACCTTTCTGCATGCAAAGCAGATGTTCTACTGTGGAGCTTCAGCAGTTCTGCTATGACTGAGAGGATAGGGATCTTGTCTGTGGAGCTGGCAGTGCAACTTTGAGCCCTTGGATCTTGCTTCTGACAGAACTGTCACTCGCCAGGTGTTCAAAAGATGAGTAAGCCTTTGTTGCTCCCATTCCCCTGGTGGGATGTGAGTGCACTCCACCTGCTCCCAAAACCCATGCCTTCTGCAGCAAGCTAATGGACATGGTTCCTTTGGAAACACAGCTGTGAGCTCCCTTATTGCCTGTCCTGGTTCATCCATTTCCCGCCTAGTGAATGATTTTGTCTCCCTCGTCGTGGATTCTTGAGCCCTTGCCTAGAGCAGCAGAACTGGTCCTCTCTATGGGGCTACCTTGAAGTGAGCTTTGTAGGCCATGTGTTATACTCCTTTTCTTACCTTCCCTTTGTGTGTCGAGGGGATTGGAACTCCTGTATGCAGGGATGCCTGAGGAACTCGGGTGCTAGTGTAGGGTGCTGTTGGCATCATTGTGCCTGGAGTGTGGGTGGGGTTATCTGACATAGTAGGGATATCTTCCTGTCACATGGGCAGATTGGCTCTTCTCATAACAGGCTGACATGGAGGAATTACATTCTCTCTGTAACATGTCTATATCACTGCCATGTCGTCTCCCTCTTGGTATGCCCACACACACCCAAGTCTGTGAAGCAGGTGGCCTCACGGCTTTGGAACTGCCTCTCAGCAGATCTGCGGTGGGGGCCAGCCTAACCAATCGCTAGGTACGTTTCTGTTGGTGATTTGTAGTAGTGACGGTTGTTGTTGTTTTATTTTTATTTTTTTAATGTAGGTTTTCTTGATGTAAGCTGCTTTGGATGGGCTTACCTTAGACAAGGAATATTTTTAAAAAATAAATAAAATCTCTAATGATATCTCTGCAGCAACATCTCACCGGCACATGATTATTGAATACCAGCAGTCTTGGCATGAATGTTGTGGATGTAGCCATTGTTTTTGCTCCATTTTGTGGTTCTCAGAGCAGTCTGCTTTGCCCTTCTTCTTTTCTTGACTGGCAAAAATGGGATAGGAAGCTGTGACAACCTTGAATCATGGTGCATTTATGGAACTAGGCTATAAGATTGCTTTGATAACTTTTCAGTAATCAACCACCAATTCTAATACCTTTCTAGGAATGTAAGGAAGCAACAATTCCCCTCCCAACCTCTGTTTCTCACAATCAGTGCTGTTTAGGTTCCGCTAAGGTTTGGATTCCACTAAAACTTACGTTATTTGTCTCAGTTTCTGCTCTGGCTGATTATGTAATTAATTGTGCTATTAATTCCAATATACCTTAATGGGAGGGAAATGTTAAAGACCATGCAGAAAATATTGTAATTGTCTCGTGTTCGTAGACTTAAAAACAAGCAAACCACTGATAGCTAAAACTGCTCGTATTCACTTGCGTGATTTCCATTCCTGACCTCAGACAAACATGCAAATTGTGGCAATTTCTACTCCCATTTCTGCTTCTAATCAAATTTGCTTACATTCCTGCACTTATCTCTCCTTTTTTGCCACCATGAGAAATTGGAATATTTATCACATATTGCTCTAAATTCAGTAATATGTAAAAAATAAAATAAAATAAATCCAATAGATTGGGTTAATGTGAGCAATTGAGTGCCTTGATAATACAGTAAAATACTCAGCTCAGCTGGGTCTTTCTTTCTCTTTTCTCTCTCCCTCTCCCTCGCTTGTCTCCTTTTTCATTGGATTTCTGCAATTTTCCCTTGATACTGTCAATTTTCAGAGCCTGCATTTAAATCTTATGAGTTAATATTACAAAGTGTTAAGAAAGATTGAAGGGCAGCAGTAACAATATCATTTTAAATGTCACTGTAAATTATTTTTCTCCTTTTTGTGGGGGAACGTGCTTCTTGCATGTTTCTTTTCATTTCTTCCCCAGGTATGCAATGTCTCCTTGCTTCACATGTTTCCATACCCATATGCCTCCACATTTCTAGCCAAAGACTAAGGAATACCTGGCCTAAATGGCCTCGGCTAAGGCTATCATACTTTTCCCGTGTGAACTCCCCAGTGTGAAAGCTGGAGCCAGATACAGGTCAGCAATAAAGCAAGCAGATCTCCATTGACAGAGACTTTAACTCTTTGTTCAATGAAACAAACATACAACTCAGCCTAGTGGTCTCAGCAACCCTTCCCAGTAGGTATTGCCCCTATATGGAGCAGTTGCCAGGACTGAAGGTCCTTGCCTTCCACACCTCCCTAAGACCCCTCCTCTCTCTGATGTTTCCCAAACAGTCTCAGACTGCACCTTCACCTTCTGACTTCTGCTCTGCTTTTCTAATTACTCTGCAAATTCTTGGAGACCAGGGATGTGGGAAGCTCATCGCAGCAGGTGAAGGAGACTCCCTGCAGCCTTCAGCCTTGGAGTCTGAACTGCTGCCTGTCACAAGCTCTTCCTGCTCATTAAACCCTGTTGCCCTTCAGCATTCAGTCCCTACTCCCAGCTTTCTCCCTCTGACCTCTCCTCAGTGTCCCACCACCAACCCCCTGGCTCTGAGCCTTCCTTCTCTGAGGTTTCCCTTGGGGGTTCCCCAGCTGGTGCCTCCCACCACTCCCCTTCATCCAACCAGTTCATGACACCCAGCATCCTTTGCAGTGTCATGCCCCAGCATCTGCTACCTAAAGCAGCTGCTTTACTCAACATAATGATAGGGCTGGCCTTAAACATAAGCTGCTTTCAAGACCATGTTGAGCAAAAAAGGGTGACCATGGAAGTAAGGTAAAGGTAAAGGGAACCCTGACCATTAGGTCCAGTCGTGGCTGACTCTGGGGTTGCGGCGCTCATCTCACTTTATTGGCCGAGGGAGCCAACATACAGCTTCCGGGTCATGTGGCCAGCAGGACTAAGCCGCTTCTGGTGAACCAGAGCAGCGCACAGAAACACCGTTTACCTTCCCGCCAGAGCGGTACCTATTTATCTACTTGCACTTTGACGTGCTTTTGAACTGCTAGGTTGGCAGGAGCAGGGACCAAGCAACGGGAGCTCACCCTGTCATGGGGATTCGAACCGCCAACCTTCTGATCGGCAAGTCCTAGGCTCTGTGGT
The DNA here is from genome assembly GCF_964252035.2 of Podarcis erhardii. NCBI lineage: Eukaryota > Metazoa > Chordata > Lepidosauria > Squamata > Lacertidae > Podarcis > Podarcis erhardii. The sequence goes on along the minus strand of NC_138507.1, from coordinate 88,183,182 downwards.
TTAACCCACAGCACCACCCGCGTCCCCATCGCTACCCGCGTCCTCATGGAAGTAGATAATGCCAATAAAACTTAGGAAAATGCTTTAGTGACCAATGACCTAGCAATTACTAGCTAATAAAGTTGCTAATTATGTCAGCAACATGGATCCACTGAACATGATTCACAGAAGGTACATCTGCAGCCAAGACCGCATAGCTAAGGGCTGTGCAGGTAAGTTAATCTCCTTTTTTTTGGAGCAACCCACTATCAGTTTCTTTTAGCACTGGAAGTTCTCAATTACCACACTGTCTTATAGGCACATGACATGAATGAAGCAGAGTGGCAATGTGTTGGATGACAGTAATTGGGCAGAAAAATGATTTTCAGTGGGGACTCTTATCTGCTGAGTGGCCGGAGTTCAAAACAGTTAAGCACTGCATCTGCCCTGATGGGTAACATTAAACAGAGCGATGGGTAAATCAAAATGTGGCACACGCCTCCGTCCAAAGAAGTTGCTCCCATAAAAGACATTAATGATCTCTCATTCTCAGGGATCAGCATGGCAATAAGTCCCAATACCAAACTCCTATGAAGTGAATTATTATAAGCTTTTTCCCCCTCCTTGCTACATCTCATAAGCTTTTAAATTCGGGAACCTTTCAGCCTGACCTGTCCTGCAGAGGGATTTTGTGCTCTACTGATAGAATACAGGAGAATAACAATGAGCTCCTGTGATGGAGACCCTCCCATCCTGTAGGCCACGTGGGACACTTACAACCCCACTGATAGATTCAACAAGAGGCAAAGGTCATATTAATTACTCAGCGTGGCTACCTGCTGCCTGTAGATATTCTTTCCATTGGAAAATCTGTTCCATTTAATTTTTTGTTAAATGTGGGGTTTGGGGGTGGGCTTTTTCCCCCCTAGGCAATGTCCACATAAGCCTGGGTGATTAGCAGAGATGTTCAACTGACTGCAGGGCTAGAGGTTATGAATTATTTATACAAGTTGAGGGAATAACATCAAGCCCCACATTTTCCATTTCTGTTGAAGCCTCCTGTCAAATGCAGAAAAGGTTAATTAGTTGTCACGCGGGCATTTTGGGATCAGAGCTCTGCTCCCTCGCTTGGAAATCTGCAGCATCTACTGTGGCTCTTTGTTCCCCCTTCCCCATTCCTTCCTCACCATGGCATAGCTGCAGGGAGAATGACAATGGGTAAAATTATTTTAGACCACTTACAGATGAGTTTAATCCCCTAACCAACACTGAAGGGAGTGACTGAAGGGTAATCTCCCTAATGGTTCCAATAAAAATCCCCCCTGTATTATCAGATATGGTTTTGTAAGTCAAGAAACTCCGGGTGATGCACAGGATCCCCCCAATTCCCCTATTTTGTTCTTACAACAATTCTGTGTGATAGGGTGGGGTGAGGTAGGACTGACTCAAGGAAGCCCAGTGAGCATCTGAACCCGTCTCCCTGGTCCTCCTAGTCCAACATGCTGGCCACTGCAACATGCAGATGGGAACTGTGTGGTGAGGCTTTGGAAGCCCTTTGTGACTCTCAAACAGAGGGGCTGCACAGGAGAAATGGGCAGGATAGTAAAGGGCTTTCAAAGTCTCCCTGTGTTTCTCCTTTCCACCCCCAGTGTTGCCGATGGAAGGGAATTGTGGGGGGCAGGAAGAAGAGGAGGAAGTCTCCCATTTGTTACCTCACCGCCACCCCCATGACTGCTACCACCGCTAAAGGAGGCACACAATAAAATGCAGCCTTCTCAAAGCAAGTGCTTGGAAATGCCAAAAGACATGTTGACAGGGGGGTGGGACAACTCACCTATCAGTCATATGATATCATGTGATCAACAGGTGGCTAGATCCGCCTTCCAGTCAAATTTGGTCCATGAGGCTGATCCCCACCCCTGCTTTAAACTGAGTCAGACCATTTGAGGCTGAATGTTCTGTTTCATTTGTTGCTAATGTTTCCTGCTGTTATGCTCAAATAATTATAAATAAGGCAACACACACATGGATCTGCTTTATTAGAATCCAAACAATCTGTCATTGTAAATGTCAGTTGGGGTCACTACTCTTTGCGTTTATATGTGTATCAACCCTGCTGCAGAATTTACTGCAACAGAATGTACTTGTTTGACACACACAAGGCATCATGGGGCCAGTCAGTATCTATGTAGGAAGCTGCTTTATTCCAATGGTCAATCAAACTGAGCATTATGTACACTGACTGGCAGTAGGTCTCCAGGATTTCAAACAGAGTTCATTCCCAGCCCCATCTAGAGATGCCAGGGATTGAATATATGACTTTCTGTGTGCAAAGCAGATGCTCTACCACAGAGCTATGGCCTTTCCCCAAGAAGCAACTCAAATGCTGTTTGTGGGTTGCATATTGAAGAGCCAGCACCTAGATACTTGTGGGAGATTGCATTCAAATACAGCTAGGTAGTACATGAATGGGTTAGGACAATAGAGCTGTGTCCCTAGACTCAACATAGGTCATGTCCTTTCTTCTCTGAGGAGTCTAAGCAAGCTGCAAGAGGAGTCTAAGCAAGCTGCAAGCTTAGAGCAGGTCTTTGAAGCTATCTTTCTTTATTTTATACCCAAGAGTATTCTGCCTATGTTCTCCTTGCTGCTGCTTGGATAAATGCACTAATCTGACCTTTGGAGCATTTTGTAAGTAAGGCATTTTAAACTTACTTAACAGTGTGCGGTCTGCTCATCGCAAAAGGTGTAAAAGAGAGAGGAGCACTGTTTGCAAGCAAACTAATTGGGATACAAGGGTCTAACAAGCTATATTCCTAATGCTATATTGCTGCTTGACTTTTGTGTGTTTAAACTCTGCTACTGGGGGCTTTCTCCCGCTAGAGAGTGTGTTTAGCTCCGCATTTTGAATCCAGGCACCCAGCCAATTCTTTTGTTATTTACCCCACACATGTGGGTCATGGGGATTTACATATTTTCCCTCCCACAATACTGACATGTCATCTGACACAGTGATCAGAACAACCTGATAACATATGTAACGAAGGATCGTGTTGCTAGGATGGAAATGAGGTGCACAGTTTGAGTTGGCACTGATGTGCCGAAGAAACTATGGCACAGCTAAACAATTCTCTGTCATGTTGCCCTTTTCCCTCATTTGGATGCAGCATCATGCCTCAGTCAGTTAGATGGAAAGACAATGTAGCCTGCTTTTGTTTTTTGCCTCAACACGGAGCTGTCACTGTAGTTTTATCCTCTCCTCCACTGAGCAAGCTCGTTATGTATAACCCGGGCTGAAAAGTCCATTATAAGCAAAGATTAAAATACATAAAATATACAAAAAAGGGAAAGAAAACATATGACATTGTGCATTTACAATATCCCTGTTAACAACATCAAGCTAGCGTATAAAGTAATGCCTCTTGCTTGGCTGCATTCCCGCAGTTCTGCAACAACAATTGCAGCTTTATGGGATGGCAATACAGGAGGTTGAAGAGGGCGATTTATGTTGGTGTGGATGGAGCTCTTGCTTTGTGTACAGTTTACCTCTGGGAATAAATAGTGATATGACTCTGTTCCACAACCAGATATTTGGTGCTTTGATTAAGTTCTGCATTAAAGACACATGAAGCCATTGGTTCAGCTTGGAGCCTGGCTGCTGGAAGTTCATTGCAGCTAGCATTGCTCTTTGCTTCTCTTTGTTAAGCCCTCAAGAAAACAAGGCTGCAGGGGTTTGGGGGTTTGTTTGTTTTTTTAAAAAGCAAATAAATGAATTGTGAGTCACTTCCCTGAAAATAAAACAGTCTGTTCTTCCATTTTGGTTAACAAAAAGAAAGCTGGTGTCATGTAACAACTAAGAGACAGAGCTACAAATCAGGAAGTTCAAATCTTGCCTCTTTCAAGAATTCACACCATTCTGAGTTGCTTGGCTTCCATTTGTTGAATTTGTTTTGAAACGGCAGGTAACAGTCCTCCCCCCAGATCTCCATCACCCATTATGGACAGGTATTGCTAGAAAAAGAGGTGCCGGAACTCACCATAAATGCCTCCCTTGTTCTGTTATCATGGCAATGGCACACACCTGAGACGTGCTGGAACTGAGTTCCAGTGAATTCTAGCAGGGGGAAAAGCTGTGGGCATTATACCTAAACAGTTTCAGCCTTTAGATTAGAAATGTATAAGTTACCTCTTTCAGTGTTCCAGATTTCCGCTTCTATATTTTTCTCTTTTTTCCCTTTAGTTCACAGTCGAGTTTTGTTATGTCTGTTTTGTTTGTTATGTATTTCTTATTTGTCAGAGAAAATTTCAATATAAATTGTTTTGTTTTGTTTAAAGTCATTTGGCCTCAGCCTTAGCCCACCGCATCTGCAGTATGGGATAGTATAATAGTACTGATTACAGCTTGCAAGTTTGTGGTAAGGATTACAATTAGATATTGTATGTGACATGTTTGCAACATTTGAAAGTGTCATGCAAATGCTAAGTATTATTAAGACAGCCACAGTATACACCATTTCATCATCCTGACTCAGCCCCAGACACACTGACCAGATGTCTGGAAGCTGTGGCTGGATGGTTACGTGGGAGCCGATTGAAGTTAAATCCTTCGAAGACAGAGGTCCTCTGGCTGGGACAGGGCGATATGGGATTGAGGGGGCAACTCCCATCTCTTGCGGGGGTGCAATTAGTGCCAGCACCGTCCGTTAAGAGTTTGGGTGTAATCTTTGATACCTCCCTCTCTATGGAGGCGCAGATTACAGCTATAACAAAGGCAGCATTTTTTCATCTCCGCCAAGCTAAGCAGTTGGCTCCTTATCTCTCTCGCCCTGACCTAGCCACTGTGACCCACGCGACGGTCACCTCCAGACTGGATTATTGTAACTCACTCTACGTGGGGCTACCCTTGAGACTGACCCAGAAACTCCAGCGAGTGCAGAATGCCGCGGCGAGACTCCTTACGGGGTCTTCGCTGTGAGATCACATTCACCCGGTACTATACCAGCTGCACTGGCTCCCGGTGGAGTACAGGATCAGGTTTAAGGTGCTGGTTTTAACCTTTAAAGCCGTATACGGCCTAGGACCCTAGGACCTACGGGACCGCCTCTCCTGGTATGTCCCACAGAGGAACTTACGGTCTGCAAATAAAAACATCTTGAAGATCCCAGGCCACAGAGAGGTTAGGCTGGCCTCAACTAGAGCCAGGGCCTTTTCGGCCGTGGCTCCAATCTGGTGGAACGCTCTGTCACAAGAGACCAGGGCCCTGCGGGACTTGACATCTTTCCGCAGGGCCTGCAAAACAGAGCTGTTCCACCAGGCCTTTGGTCAGGGCGCAGCCTGACCCCCCCTCCTCTGGCAATCTGCACAGAATTTTGCTTATTGGTTGCCATAAATTTGATTTTAATTAATTTTTATAATGAAATGTTTTTAGAATCGTTGGATTATTTTGATTGTTGTTAGCCGCCCTGAGCCCAGCTTTGGCTGGGGAGGGCGGGATATAAATAAAATTTATTATTATTATTATTATTATTATTATTATTATTATTCATGCCCACCTTTCTATTTTTTTTCTTCAAGTTAAAAACCCCCATTGTTGTAACTGTTCTTCATGGAGGAATTGCTCCAGCCTAGTGATTGTCCTTTCCTGCACCTTTTCCAGCTTTTGAGATGCAGAGACCTTCACAGGATACCTAGTGTGATCTCACCATAAGTTTATATAAAGGTATTGTAATACTGGCAGGCTTATTTTCAATCTGTTTCCTAATGATCCCCAAAACTGAATTCACCTTTTTACACCACCCCAGCACAGCAGCTGCCCACTGGATTGATTTTTTTTTTAATCTAGCTGTCCACCACAACCCCAGAATCCCTATGTAATGATTGGTCAGCACTAGGCCAAGAAGAATTGTTTCCTTATTTTAGTTAGCTAGAGCATTAGTCTGCCACTCTTTTGGTTGAAGCCGCTCAGATCAGCATGCATAGATGATAGATAGATAGATGATAGATAGAGATAAGCAAACAATACATACAAAGAACTCTATAAAACAATGTAAAATAAGAATGATTGAGATATTATATGGTACCAATTAGGGAAAAGGAAGTTTGATCTCAGTAAGTCAAGTAAGCAGCATACTGTCAGCCACAGGGATTTGCAGGACTCTACTAGAGTCCCAAAAGGCAGTAAAGAGCTAGCTGTGCTTGGTTTTGCCCGTTCGGCTTCCAAGCGCATACCGGTAAGTTCATTTATCCTCCTAGCTTCAGAGGTCCTGCAGCTGGGAGGGAGAGGAGGGGAGGGGAGGGAACCTTCCCCGATGGCTTTTTCAGGGTGTGGCACAGTGCCAGGCACCCCTTCAAAGGTACCCATGTGGCGAGATTGATGACAATGTTCAGGCATTCCACATTTAATCATTTCATAACTAATTAATACGGTTGTTACCACAGAGTGGTGGGGAAAGGATGATTATTAAAGGTTAATGTAATTGTTGCACATGCTGTGCTCTGAATTGCTATAGAATTCCCCCCCCCCCCAAGTCGTTTAATTGAATCTATAAGTAACAATGTAATTACATTTAATAATGTATGGGCCACAATGTTCCCCAGTGAGGCTGCTAACAGCCTACAACTCCGGTTGTGTGGAGGAGAGAGAGAATAATTCTACTGGCCTTCCTGCTTTTCTTTTACACTTGAGTGTCATGATCTTCCTCTTCTGGGTTTGTTCCCAACAGATTGAGTAGCATGGCTGCTTCACACACCACACACGCACATATAAAAGAGGAGAGACGAGAACACAAATTTGCACAAAATGCACACATATATGTTCATAGAATTAGAAAGAATTACTATAATAGAAAAGGGACGCGGGTGGCGCGGTGGGTTAAACCACAGAGCCTAGGACTTGCCAATCAGAAGGTCGGCGGTTCGAATCCCCGTGACAGGGTGAGCTCCTGTTGCTCGGTCCCTGCTCCTGCCAACCTAGCAGTTCGAAAGCACGTCAAAGTGCAAGTAGATAAATTGGTACCGCTCCAGTGGGAAGGTAAATGCCGTTTCTGTGCACTCTTCTGGTTCGCCAGAAGTGGCTTAGTCCTGCTGGCCACATGACCCGGAAGCTGTACGCTGGCTCCCTCGGCCAATAAAGTGAAATGAGCACCGCAACCCCAGAGTTGTTCGCGACTGGACCTAATGGTCAGGGGTCCCTTTACCTTTACCTTTTTACTATAATAGAAATAGAAATAGAGCACAGGGGTGTGTCCCTCACTTACATGGGGCCACTGTGCACATAAGTGGAAATCGTGTAAGTGGGGAGCACCTGCTTAAAAGTCCCTAAACACCTGCTGTCCCCCCCCCTCACAACTCTCTCATCAACTAGAGTTGAAGCTGTGTGGCTGGCTGGAGGCTGCACAGGAAAGCGATTGCTGCTGTGATACCCCACACATCCTCTGCCCTTACTAAAGTCCTCTTCAAGCTCCGGGGGGCAGGGGGGTCTCCTCATAAGCCACGAGTTCTCTCCCACCATTTCCTGGTTTGAATTAATCTATTTATTTATTTTCCTGGTGCCACATGTATATGTGGTCAAATGCGAATCGATCATGCGTAAGTGGGGGACGCCAGTACATTTCACAATAGCGGGGGGAGTGACCAAGTATCCCAAGTGCCTGTTCAGTGTTCTGTCCAGATGCTCACTGTCAATGGGCAGCTTCAGCAGTGGCAGACTTTGGGTTTTTTAATTTCAGTGGCACCCTGAGCACCACCAAATTCCCCCCCCCCCAGCCTCTCATCTTCCATCACTGTTGCAGCACCCTCTCAGGGTGAACTGGGCACACTCCCCTAAATTCATACCTGGCTTGAAGGCCCTCCCTGCTTATTAAGGTTCTTTATCATTAGACTTACCTTGGAATAGAATCTGCCATTGTAATGGTCATTCATCAGGTTTGGAGAGATGTGTTTAGTTTTGACCTGTTTACCCAGGTGTTTGATAGCTGAGGGTTCTGTCCCCGGAAACCTGGAAACTGGTGGTTTGAGAGTAGTGATTCTAGGAATTTTTAACTGTTCTTTAGAAAGTTGTTCTTAACTGGTTTTTGGAAGTTAATGAGATTGGCTAAGAACCCATGAAGATCGAAAGGTTCAACTGCCTTGTGTTTTTTTTACAGAGGACGAGGGGATGAGAGTCATCAGTGGGATATTCTATTTCTATGGCAGATCTCACCCACAGATTTCAGGGCAAATTATTGCCCTTATTCCTCTACACCCACCAGCTGCACTTATATCAGTTGGCCCTACTTTGCATCATGGTAACCAACATTTTATGAACTAATCTCAAAAAGATTTATGGTGGTATTCAATTTGTTAATAAAGCCAATCTGAATAATAGGCCTAGTGTTATGTTTCCTTATATTAACAGGTATAATAACAACACAGAAACATGTACTTATCCTATTAATGGATTTGGTATTTCTTGGCTTAGTAACTATGGCACTTGGTTCAAATTGCAGCCTAGGTGTAAGAGGTTGCTTTTTCAAGACCCTCCTTGCTAAGTACACTAACTTGTTATAATGTGCTGCCCCAAAAAAGTGGTTCAGCTTGATCTGCAAACGTTTCCTGATAATAACACTTCTCTCGAAGCTATGAAAAGCTTCACCTGCTGATTTTTGCAATTCAGGTGCCTTTTAAAGGAAGACAAAATAAAGCAGTCCAGAACATTGCCCTTCCCTCCATTATTATTACTTTTTGTAAATAATTTTAATTGTTTTTAAAGCTGTATAACAAAATACAACTATTTAATTGACAACACTGCGCCAAGATGAGAGTGGACACTTTCACATAATCTAAAAAGAGGGAAATAGTTTTGCTAATTTATATGTAGTGATGCAGATTCGGAAGCAAGCACAACAATCTGAATAAAAATTGCTTTTTATTCCCCATGGGGCGAGGAAAATATGTCTGGGTGACCTATATGCCAGCTTAATCTGATGTCCAGCTGCTAACTGTTGATGGGCAACTTCATATTCTTTTTTAAACATTTTGTGAATTTTTGAGAATACAACTGCAAAAAAAAATCAATAGAATGTACATATCAATCAAAGGAAAACAAAAAAAAACCATGACTGTGGCTGTTCTCTGTTCTTATGGTTCTTTGCCTTTAAACAAGGCTTGGACTGTGGACAACCCTTCAAATAGAAAGGAGGGTCTTTACTGCAGTGGTTCTTCATCTTTAGAACACTTTCCCCAGAGATGTGTATGTGATTCCAATTTCTTTCTGCACCAGACCAAGGCTGTGTACACACTATACCTTCAAAGCACATTGAAAACACAGTTTCCCCTCAAAGAATTCTGGGTATTGTAGTTTTCCCCTCACAGAGTTACTAGCAACTTTTAACAAATAACAATGCCCAGAATTCTTTGAGGGAAAGAAAGTGTTTAAAGCATTATAAAGCTTTCTGGAAAATGATTTATAATGAACTGGGGAAAAAATGTCGAAGGTATCTTTTACCACAATACCAGAAGCTTTTCTTTTAGGGTTAATAGGTCAATACATACCCAAAGACCAGAAAAAAAAACCAATTTATGTATTCAGTGATGGCTGCCAGGATGATTTACGTTCAGATATGGAAAGAAGAAGCAGTTCCAACCAAGGAGGACTGACAGTTAAAACTGATGGAGTATGCAGAGATGGCCAAATGGGAAGAATAAGAAACCAGGAGGAGAAAATGTTTAATAAAGACGGGGGGTGGGATTATTGACTATTTAAAAAGTTATTGTAAACAACTTAAAATGTTAGCAGGGTTAATGTAAAATGAGCAGTAAATAATATATAAAGAAATCTTTAGAGAAAGCAAATAATTAAGGATTTTTGTGGGTAGGAAGATATAGACATCAAGTGGAAGGAACCACGGATGGGGGAAGAGTCAATTTGATGTTCTTTTTTGTTTTGTTAACGTGTATGTATTATTGTAAAATGGAAAATGATAAATATTTTTTTAAAAAGAAAATAAAGTATTTTTTGTACACTGAAGTGTTTGAATGTTGATAGTGGTCTCTCACTCATTCAGGTGGATAGTTTTTGGATACTTTTTGTTTTATGGTGATTGCTTGTGATAATTTCGTGGTGGGAAATGTATAGTGGGCAACATTTAACAAGATCACATTTAGCTGTTATTATTGCTGTATTGTTTAACTATTAAATTATTTGCTGTGCAAGCCACATTGAGCCTATTGGATATAATGTGACATATAAAGCTGTTATTGTTAGTATTAGTATGACATAGAGGACAGTCCTTTCTAAAGTGTGACATATGGCTACCTTGTATGCTGATGGGGCTTTGTATAAATCCTAATTTATTCCAAGCATCCCCACCAAGAGTTGGTCTACCAAAACTGAGAAGCATCATACCCCTGTTCAGGATGGCATTCCTCTCATGAAGTTAGCACAACTGTTTTTACTTGGTACAAGAAAAGTGGAAGAGATTTTGCAAATCAGAAAAGTACGGTAAGTGGCTGGCAGAACACATTTAATAAAAGGAAACTGTTTCCAAGCCCAAGTAATAAAAAGATGCTAATGGGTTTAAGCAGAGGGTCCCAGAAAGAGGTACTTAATTTACACTTCAGAAAAACAACTGTGTGCAAATTAAACATTGATCATAAAAGCCAACTCATTAAGTTGTTCTAATTACAAAACACTCAATTGTTGCTCAATTTGAGCACAATTACCAGCAAACAAATATTTAACAACAATCCCCTTAATATATTAAGTCAATATTTTTTTTACAGACTTCCAGAAAGAAATGAGTGTCATAAATTCTGTTGAAACAAGAAACCATTTTTTTAAAAAAAGAAGAACTATGGTTACATATTTTGGTCTTAAAAAGTCTAGAGTCAGTTCTACAATCTGTGGATGATTGGAAAGGTCCATATCCACAGACTGAATTGTTTAATCAACTATCTTAACTAGGTAATTTTTTTTTAAGTACTTGGAAGGAAGAAGTGCAGCCTGATGATTATTGGCTTGTCATAACATGGAGATGTACCAGCACTGGTGGAATTTAATTTATCTTTTAAAAAGCAAAAACCATCAGAACCAAATCAATGATTTATGATTCCAGGGGTACAGCAGGAGAGGTGGTGGGTAAGCCTCCTGAATTTCACAAAGGGAAGGCCACATCCAACTGTGGCTTTTCTCCAGTTACCAGCTGTCTCTGCCTCAATGGCAGGAGCAACTGGGGAAAGAACATTTGTGGGCAACCTCAGCATAGGAGCAGCCTAATGTAGCAACAGGCATTTCCTCAGTCCCGAGCCAGAACATCAAATTGAGATTAGAAATGGACTTGTGGTATGTTGGCTGTATCTTAAGGGGCCTGCAAGGAAACCATCCAGTTTTCCTTCTGGTGGTTCCCAAGCTTTTTATGGCTCCTTGGTTCCACAAACTCTTCCTCAGTGACCCCTACATACCCTATAAAAAGCATTTTCCCATGAGAGCACAGTGGCCATTTAGGGTGCTGTGATCTTACATGTTTACCGCAGAGATCTTGTCCTGAAAAAAGCACTTATTTGGGGTCTCAAACCCCCAAAAGCCATGTTTTTGGGCACTGTGAGAACACAGCCCCCCAAAAGCATGTCTTTCGGGCTCCGTGATCTTACATGCGTCACGTGACTCACATAGAAGCATGGATGAGAAGATATGTGTCCCGGTTTTGGGAGTCAACAGTGTAAATGTTGAGCTTTTCTTTCATTAAGGTTCAGAGACTCTTGCCTGGTCTCTGTTCCACCTCTGAATAATACCTGCTTTTTCAGGCTGGCCACAATGCGCTTTTTGTTAAAAGTTCCATACCCAGCTAATTTCACAGCTTCAGTAGTCAACTGGCTCTTCACTAATTGAAACAATCCAGAAATATTTGCAGTTTGTTATTTTTCTCAAAAAAACAAAACAAAAAACCAGACAAGTCCCATGCTTTTCCATATGCAAAACTACAAGGTTAGCAGGAGTTTCATCTCTTAGTACACAATGGTTAAAACATTCTGCCAACCTCACCAGCTTGCAGCTGTTTCTTTCATGTACATGAGGAGGCCTGGGGGCTAGGGGAGGGGAAAGATGCACTTCCTATTCATGTTGGTGACCTCAGCCAAATACGTTTCACTAATGGCACCGGGTAAGAAAGACTTATTAGTATTCATTTTTGCAGCCAGATGACAAAATTGGCTAAGCCCTAATTTATTCTGCATATATGCTCAAAGTTCTCTTTTCTCACAACTGTCCAGAGGTTATGGGGCGATATTAATGGAGCTATTTGGAAAATGGAATTGCATGATAAATTTGGATCAATTAACATTTGTTTCATTCTAAATCAATGTAAACAGTAGCATTAAAATAAAAAGCTATGAATGAAAATCCCTTTCTCATTCATATGGAAACACTTCACAAAATGTTAATGTTCAGGTGGTTGGACCCAGCCTACGTTTTTTGCTGTTATTGGATCCTGCTGAAATCAATTGGACTTAAAATATTACTATCTTTCTCTCTCCCTCTCTCTATATATATTTAATGGTACCTGTTTTCAACTTTGTCTAGATACAGTCTGAGGAATTTGATAATTTTCCTTACGAAGTAGGGCTGAAAATTATAAACTTCAGAATGGAAAATTATATATTTATTTACTTCCTTTTAAAATTCATTTTATTCTGCCCTGCCTTCCAGCACTCAAAAAGAACCACAAAGCAACTTCCACATTAAAAATACAAAAGTACAATAAAAATAATAAAATAAAAGCAAATATTATATCATGAAAGAAGTAGCAAGAGAGAGGTATCAAACAAATGGGTCTGTTCTAAAAATGCATTGTGTTGTATCCATCAAAGTCATTTTGTGAGCAGAACTTCTTTGCAATGGACTTTCCTCTCCCTTTCTTCCACTTCTGTACCCCCTGTATCCCCAAAAAGATCTGTTATGGGATTTTCCACAGATCTCTCAAGAGCTGGTTGGAGGAGGACTTACATTCTTGGCTGCTACTTGTATAAATCAACTCTACCCAACAAAGGTTTGTACGTATGGAAATAAGATGGCTCCCTCTCTAGGGTAATTACAATGGCTGGGGGCTTGCAGACCAGGTGCCTGTTTGTGGGCTCCAGACCACAAAGGACTATGCTAACAACAAATGGGTGTGGGTGCCGAATCTATCTCTGATAGTGCCATTTTCTGTTTAGGAGAAAAGACTGTAAGAGAAATGTTTTCTTGAGCCCTTATGTTGTGCTTAGATGACTACATTATGGCTTTTTCCAATATAAGCAGAGCAATGAACCTCAGGGAGTGCCAAATAAGGACATCAAGCTGCTTGGTGGAAACAGTAAAGCACTTGGGTCTCACTGACAGACTCTGAGTCCCCAGTTCAAGAGCCCCTTTGCCTTCAAAGTCAGTCTCAAATTGATCTAAATATATATATATATATTTATATAATAAATACATCAACAGAGTTCCTGCAGGCGCTCCGAGTTGCAATGAATTGCTGCTTTCCAGGCATGTGCAATCTTGGCTAGCTGATAAAGCTCCATCAATAAAGAAGCATGCATTTTGAAATGTGCAGCACTGTTCTCTCCAAAACCTAAGCAGTGATGTTCAAACTTGTTGCCACCCCGGTGGTGGGACTGTACGAACTTATTTGGCCTTCCCTCCTTCCCTGTTCACATCTTCATCTTCCACCCTCACATCAGTGTGATGATCACGCACAATTGCCTCTTGCACACGTTGCAGGCTGGCGCTCATTAGAGCAGGACCGTTCATTTTGTACACATCTTGATGGTCCAAGAGAGGCTAATCTGAATCGAGCTTTCTGAAGCACATCCAACACCCACAGTCTACATGTAAAATTTCTGAGCCCTGCGGGGCATTTCTAATTTTCCATTCAAATGATTTTCTCTCTCAGTTCCTCCACTTTGTTCATTAGAAATGTGAATTCAGTTTTAATCGGGAAAGAATCCAAGTGGCTTCTTGCCTGTGCATAAAAACGTGCGGGTTGTTTTTTTTAAAGAATCACCCTTAACTACAAGCAGCATTCTGCTGCTTGCTAAATGTCAGCATAAACACACGTTTATTCGTATAGTCTTAGTATAGGCACATCTTAACATGTGCCTGCAGTGTCCCCATCCCTGTAGTACAGGAATAACCCCAATGTAAAGGTACAGCTGAAAGCAAGGGTGGATAACCTGTCTAATCTGAGGACCACATTCTCCATCTGGGTAACCTTCCAGAGCCCACATGCCAGTGTTGAGTTTTTCCAGAGGACAAAGAATGTGAACTTTATATTTATGTAGCAGACTAATATAACACATATCTCTCTATCCTTCATCCAAGCAAGCAGGAAGTATTACCAGAGTTCAAAGACATATTCTAGCCAGGCAAAAACATTCAAGGAAGGGTGCAAGCAAGACTGGTGAGGTGGGTGTATTTAGATTGAGCATGCAGATTCCCTGAAATTCTCAGCTGGTGTGCCCGGTAATGGACAGAGTATGTTGAATTCTGCACATATTTTATGCTGTTTTGCAGGTGGTCGTGATTCTCAAACCAAAGTGTACCAAACAGCGTATATTTGTGGAACTAACACAAAAAAAGGCATTCTATTGTCTAAAGTAGTACTACATGCTTGGCTGAAGTAGTAACATTGTTGTTATATTTGATTTATATTCAGTTGTATTGTATTTAAATGAATGTTTTACTGTTTTAAACATTGCTTTTGATGTTTATTTAATTGCACCCAATATTTAAATATGGTTTTATTGTGTTTTAATGTTGTTCCTCACTCTTGTGTGAACAATGGAGAGCAGGGTAAAAATAATTTAAGAAAATAAATAGGAAGATCTCCCTTTAGTTCCTTTCACCTGGGTTGAAAAAAGGGGGGAAACCTCATTACTCTGTGTATTCAAGCAAAGTATTGTACTCACATGTGATGTTCCCATTGCCAACTGAGCATGCACCATCTTCTTAAGTAGACAGTTAGGTTTCAACACAGCTGCCAACATTTTTCAGCTTGCAAAAAACTCATTAGCACTTTAAATGGGGGGGGCAGAGGCTTGTTGTCAACCAATCACCTTCTAGGCAGCTACAAGCAGAAGGGCTGTAACTCAGTAGGAGAGCATTTGCTTTGCATGCAAAATGCGCCTTTCCTGGCATTTTAGGAATGGAGATGGACGCTGTCTGAAACCCTGGGGAGCCACTGCCCCTCAGTAGATATAATCTAGTGTGAGGTGGACCAATGAACTGACACAGTATAAGGCAGCTTTCAGCTTTCTGGAACATAATGGGAAGAGTCAGTAAGCCAGAGTTCTTCCACCTACAATCCCCTTAACCAACATGATTAGTGTAATTGGTGTCATCGGTGATTATCTGTCAGGGTAATCCATTTGTAGCAAAAGTTCACCATCAAGACAGAGATAATCCTGATCCTATGTGGGCATATCATATTGTCCCTAGCTGGACTGCAGCAAATATTTGATATGCGCACAAATAGAAGAAAATGTTGATTTATTATTATTATTATTTATTTATTTATTACTCAGGAGGCCCAAGTATAGCTTGAGGGCTATGAGGATTAAATAAACTGGATCAAATTAGGCGAACTCAGCTGTACTAAGGGCTTAAATCCTACTTTAAGCCCTCGGAGGGCTTAAAAAGGAATGCAATAGTTCCATTGTGACCATCAAGCAAAGCAAGTATCTCTACCTCTGCCCAAGGCACATGTGCTTTTCCACGACTGTTTAGTTCTATTTAAGTGGTGTATAGGCGTTTTGCTGTCCCTGAATGCAGGAGTAAATTCCGCCCACAAGGATAGTCATGCTTCATTTCCAAAGCATTACTAAGAACCTGAACAACATGAAATCTCCGGGGGGGGGGGGGGTTTACTTTGTAAATAGTGTGAGGCCCACCCAATGCATCCAGCAAAAAAAGAAAAAGGTCATGGAATAGAATTTGACCAAAAGAAAAGGTTTCCTTTCAGAGCATCATTTCACCTTGCTAAAATGGTCCATTGCCTCTATGAACTTCAGAGAAGGACTTGGCTTATGAAGCTCAAATGATGCTTCGGCAGTGGTTTGTCATGTTCCCTAATGGCAAACAAGTCAGGGATCACCAAGGCGATATAAGCATGACCCATGGGACATTGACCCTGTTTTCTTCCTTTTTAGTAGTCAGGAACTGTCTGCCGTATCCTTTGACAGCTCACTGATGAAAGCATTAGCAATAGAAGAAGTGATCTGTGGCAGATGCCTGGAAGATTGCACGCTCCTTGCAAAGGTTGTGGCACTAAATGAAGTGTCTACTGCCAACTCAGTAGGCGCGAGGGAATTCCAGCAAAGCAAATGCAGTTAAGAATGGAAAGGAATGGCAGCTGTCTGATTTTGTTCAGTGCTGTGCTGAAAAGTTATCCCACTTTTTCTTTTTACCATTCTCTGTTAGTTAAAGAGGAAATAAATTGCATATAAAATTAACAAAAGAGAACGGAAATTGTGGTGACATTCTCATGCATGCAGTGCAAAACTTTTTTTGTACTCACCTTACCTTTGAGGTAGCCAAGGGGTGTTTGTGAGTACCATTTTTGGGGGGGAGAGAGATTTAATTCAGTTGGCATTTAAAGCAAACATGCCTAATTTTCACTTTCTGAAACAATTTTAGAATTAGATATCTTTTGAAATTTGCATTTCTCTGAATTTTGCAATGCAGTTCTCCAGTCAAGTTTTGTGTGCAAAAAAAATGCATATACTGGGGTAAAGTGTGCATAGAGATGCATATATAAATGTACAATGCATCCTATTGGGGGAATCACTTTGTAAAAAATAGGCATATTACCAAAAATTGCGGCCATTTCCGACAGCCAAAGTGGTTGCAAGAAGAAGACACAATGTTGGGAATAGGGCTAAAATCACGGCTCCACTCATGATAAGCATGGTAATGTCCTACACATTAATAGCAAATACCCCAAGAAAAATCTTCTGTAGTACGGACTTTGTCCCCCCACTCCTTTTAAGCTCAGTGGAAGAGTATCTGCCCTGCTTGAAGAAGTTCCAGGTTCAATCCCAAGTATCTCCTAGGTCTGGGAGATGCCACTACCTAAAATCCTGGGGATCTGCTGTCATTCAGCATTGACAATGTTGAGCAAGATGGCAACTTCCTCTGCTATTTTTCATTCCCCTCAAGACCAAGAATACATGAAGGCTTTTGGAATGTGATTAGAAGCAGTACGGAGAACCAGGAAGACCAAAATTTGAATAAGGAATGGGGAAAATATATAATTTACCTTAAAAATCATTGTAAACAATGAAAAGTTTTAGCAAGACTAGAATGACACTTGTAGTTTAATGTTGGACTATGTTTGTAATGAAATTATGATAGAATTGGATTAATAGAGAAGATGCAGGAAGAAAAAAGTTAACATAAGGACCCATGAAGGGTAGGAGGGAAATCCATGGGAAATTATGGAATGCTCTTTTTGTTTTGGTTGTTTGATATATGGAGAAATGGCATCTCCTCCTTCAGGACAACCCATTTATAATTTTCTTAAAGGATGCATTCTCACAAATGGGAGAGGCTGAAGTGCAATATAAGTTGATTAGAGCCAAATATGATCTTTTCTTGAAGAATGTGAAATCATTTAAATGAACTGAGAATAGGCAAAATTACAAGTCTAATGCTTTTCTAATTAAAAGATGAGACACTGACAGAGTATAAACCTTTAATAAAAGCTGCTGATTTTTATCTTTTTAGTCAAAAGGGAATGTGCCTGTATGTTTAACGCCAACTATAACTGTGTGCGATAAATTTAATCTTCTTATGAGAAGGGCAAGGAATAATTACTTTACCAGCCTCAGCTATACTAGACGGTAACAGCTCCTGACAAAATGCCAAAAATAATCAGAAGAAGCTTGGCAAATAATACAAACAAAAAATTATGGTTCCAATCTTCATGCCTAGAAGGTGTTCTTAAAATAGTCATTTCACTGTCTAGAATTGCCAGGAAGGAACTGAAGCAAAATTAGATTTAGTAAATGGATGAGAGGAATTAGTGGAGAGAGATGAAATTATAACAAATGATGTGATAAGTATGACAAAGAGAAGAAGTGGTTCATCTGTATCTGAGGGAAAGGAGCAATATAAATATCCTAGGTAACACACAAAGAGTAACAGGTCACAAATTCTTTTCCAATATGCAAATCACAGCATCGGCCAACCCAGTGGACAACATTCACTGTGTTGTGAATATTAAGCACCTTTGTGAGTCTGATTTGGAGCTTCCTTCAGAGTACGAAGAGAGCAACAGATCTATGTCTGTATTCAGAGAAGACAGCCAAATGCAGTTGAGACATCTTTCCACTGGATACGAGAAAGGACTTGCTGTTGTCTGATATCCAGCTCAGCTCTGCCTGGGTTTCTTTTCCCCATTCGCCTAAGCTCATTTATCTTAGCTCAGCTAACCAAATAGGCACTACAGATATCTAGGATTTTTTAAGAGCAACCAAATACCCTTTCCTTCCACCATGCAACCCAAGAGCTACATGAGATGGGAACCATGTACAGCCTATAAGCCTTGTGTATGCTATCTCCATCCCTCTCCTTTGAATTTTTAAAAAAATTAATGAAAAATCATTTAAATATATATTTTTCATTTTATGTAAACCACTTAGATCAAGGTTTCTTAACCTGTGGTGCATTGACCCCTAGGAGTGCCCATGAATTGGACACAAAGGGGGTGGGAATCCTTTTATTTCCATCCTGTTACTTTGAAAATGTTGTATGTATGCCTTCAGGTACCTTTTCTGGGAAGGTGTCCAGAGCTTTCAGCAGATTCTCAAAGGCGTCCATGACCCTAAAAGAACCATTGGCTTAAAGGTTTTTGTTATTAATATAAATACGTAGAATCATAGAATTGTAGATTTGGAATGGAGCCCAAGTGTCATCTAGTCTAACAGGAATCTCAACTAAAGCATCCATGACAGATGGCCATCCAAAATCTGCTTAATCCCCCCCCCCCCAATGAAGGAGAGCTCACTGCTTTCTGAGGGAATCTGTCCCACTGTTGAACTGCTGTCAGAAAGTTCTTCCTGAGATTTAGTCAAAATCTTCTTTCTTGTAACATGAGGAACATTTTGTGGCATCACTTAATTCAGGGATGTGGAAGCTTTTCTGAGGTGAATGACTGCATTGTCATGGGAGACAGATGTCAGGGGGTGCATTCCAAACGTGGGCAGTGCCCTGAAGGAGTGTCTCCACCCTCATCGTTCTACCCGGACACTGAGGTCCAGTGCTGAGGGCCTTCTGGCAGTTCCCTCACTGCGAGAAGCCAAGTTACAGGGAACCAGGCAGAGGGCCTTATTGGTAGTGGCACCCGCCCTGTGGAACGCCCTCCCACCAGATGCCAAAGAGAACAACAACTACCAAACTTTTAGAAGACATCTGAAGGCAGCCCTGTTTAGGGAAGCTTTTAATGTTTGATGCATTAGGGTATTTTAATATTTTGTTGGAAGCCACCCAGAGTGGCTGGGGAAGCCCAGCCAGATGGGTGGGGTATAAATAGTAAGTTATTATTATTATTACAGTGGTACCTCAGGTTAAGAACTTAATTCATTCCGGGGGTCCATTCTTAACCTGAAACTGTTCTTAACCTGAAGCACCACTTTAGCTAATGGGGCCTCCCACTGCCACCGTGCCGCCAGAACACGATTTCTGTTCTCATCCTGAAGCAAAGTTCTTAACCCGAGGTACTATTTCTGGGTTAGCGGAGTCTGTAACCTGAAGCGTCTGTAACCTGAAGCTTATGTAATCCAAGGTAGCACTGTATTATTATTATTATTATTATTATTATTATTATTATTGAGTGGGTGGGGCCAAAGAGGCACAACCTTCTAATCCAGAGACAAAAACAAGGCTCCTTTTAGCATAGTATGCACACAATTGCACATAGAGACACATTTACCATGCAGAGTTATGAGAGACAGACGGACATGGCCATTTAGCATACACAGCATTCACACAAATGTATACCTTCCCCTTCTCAGTCTTCACAGTCCCTCCATTCTTCAATTCATGCAGATCAGCAAAGGGGTTGTTTCCCTCTCCCATCATGATGCCATGCTGGATATGCTGACTGGAATGCAGACAAAAAGGGTCCCCCCCTTTGTGCCTCAGCTGATCTCATTGCTCTTCTGGGTACCATGAATGGGGAGCCCAGGGGCGCAATGGAGAAGAAAATTGTTCTCTGCTGTTCCACACTTCCACTCCCATCCCCACCCCTGGTCATAATGGCAAGCAACTGGCAAATCCTTTGAATCGGCATCACAGACTGGATCTAATCCACAGGCTACCAGCTTGCTACCCCTGCTTTAAGTGCATGGGTGTGAATTGCAAGTGGGATCATTACCTGGCTAAGTTTCTGAACTTGGATCTGCCCTTGGGGGTCGTTACCAAAGTCCAGCATGATGGATTTTCAAGGGGGAAAGAGAGAGGAAATAGCTTGGTAATAGTGCCATCCTTCTTTATGCCTAAAGATTATTGTAACAGACAAATCTTTAGTTCACTGTACGCTTTAAATTCAGGTGGTATTGTAAATCTAGCACAAAGGTAGTTAACAATAGTATGTGCAAGATTAATCACCCTCCACAGCTGCAAGGGAGAACAAAGGCCCAGAGGAACAATGTTTTAATAGTATGAATAATCTATTTAGGAAACAAATTTACATGAATCCTTATACCTTTTCTCCCCGGTATTTTTTGGTGCATATTGGTTCGCCGTCTGCTCCATAGTTACAGTTTGTGAAAATGAGAGAAGAACCATTCATTTGTTTTCCTTGGATTTAGGATTGGGGAGACTTTCATTTTTGGTCACAATTTTTAGTGAACTGGAGTAATGCACACTTCTCAAAATAATGCACAGATTAGGGCAAAATCAGCCTTCAGAGCTGGCACTTGTGATGATTAATTGCAGCAATCCTTACACATCCCTAAGGTGATACCCATCTTCAACAAGTCTGGGCAGCTTAGGGGGAAAAAAATCCTTACTGAGCCTCAATTAAGTGAGCCGGTAGGGTAACTTTGATGAAGAGGGTGAGTTGTGCTGCCTTCCCATGTGGCCAAACTATTTAGGGTAAGGTTTTATATGAGTCTTCCAAAATTTCACAAGGCTCACATAAGGCTGTGAGATCCTGTGACCCATGAGATCTAAAACTCCTATAAGCTTCTTGTGATAACTGGAAGCTCCCAAACATTATAAGAGTTCTTACAAGCTCCATGATACCTGGATAAGTCCTCACGTGCAATACACCCTGGGCATCCTTCAAAGGGGTGGTAGCAGTGGATGGGAGGCCAGGGTTGCCTCCATGATCCCCACAACCTTCCCTCTCTTATCTCTCCACAACCACTGTCAGAATTCCTGATCTATGATTGCAATCATGGGATTTTTGTCTTTCACATGACGGTATATGTTTTGACTCCACAGAGCAGGAAGTGACGAAGACAGGATGTTTGTGTTACTGTGTTCCGTGAAGTGGGACTATTGTCCATTGTTCTTTTTCTCTTTGCTGTCTGATGCTAGAGAGAGAGGGAGCCATGTCGCAGTGCTCCGTGTGTGTTTATATGTAAATAAAGTAGATTAGCCAAAATGCTGAGTTGCTGAGGTCTGTCACGCAAGTTGCGAAGACTCTGAGGATTCCTAAGTGTGCTGGTGTCGGTTGGCATCGGTCACTGTGATGTTCGGGCAGAAGAAAGCTTTTGAAGCTCCCAAACGATTGACCAGGAGGGAGGGAACATGCCAGTCGAGCATGTGTCTCTGGCAGGGTCCTACTCGAGTGTAGGCTGAACTCCTGACAACCACTGCCATGGATCACGGATCCTATTTAACCTTAAAGCAATTAGGTTTGGCTGGATTGTGCCCACTATGTACTCCTTGGCAAGTAATTCATACCTTGCCATGTTCACAGCAGCATGGGAGCTCCAGGGGAAACTGACCAATGAGGGCTGCGTAAATCCACCATTATTTGCAAGTCTACAGTGGATCAAAATGTTCCAAGGAAGCCTGGAACTGGCACTATTCTGTGTCTCTTCCTATTTCTTCCCAGTAACTGCTATTTGAACCCAACTTGTGATATGACATCGATGTGTTGTGCATAGCCCTGTTCCCAGTCCACATCCTTGCCTCTTAGTAAAGGGAGCAGGGAAACACACAGAAAAAGAGGGATAAAAGACATGCAGTGGCTCTTTCTGCTTCAGGACCACCTTCCTTTATAGGCAGCCTTCCAGGGGCCACCTGCCAGTGCTGGGCATAGCAAAGTTTGTGTGCTCAGACACACTGCTCTCCATCCTTTATCCAGGCAAACAAGAGAGGTTATCACAGTTCAGGGACACAATGCAGCTAGGTAAAATCAATAGAGGAGGACTCAGAGTTGGGTGAACAAAGGTGATGGTCTGAGAGGAAGTGGCCAGGGAAAAGTCCTGAGAACCAAATAGAGAAGCCTGAACAGTCGCATCTGAGCCCCAGGCTTGAAGTTCCGCACTTCTATTCTCATAACTAGCGTGCAGGCCTGGAGGAAATTTTGCTGCCTGAGGAGAAAGACAAAATGGCACCCCCCACCCCCCCATCATTTCAGTCACAAAAGCTGCCCAGACTGGCCGTTGAATCTTACTGAGGCACTGGAAGTAGAACAGTTTCTTCCACTGCCCTGAGGGTTGCAGGTTAGCTTAGGAGATGAAGGTCAGGTCCTGTTTCACACCCGGCTAATTCCACCCCTCAAGAACTGCTGCCTGAGGCGGCTTCCTCACTCTGACTCATGGTAAGGCCAGCCCTGCCACTTTTGCTTTGTTGGGAAGAACAGGGTTTTCAGTAGCTTACCAGCACCACTGTTAAGAAACCGGCAGATTTAAGAGCTAAAGTAATTATTCCGGGAATAAAGCTCTGTGACCTCAGTATTTCACATGAGCCCAGAGGCTGCTCATATTATTCAGCCTCTGAGGTTGGTTTTGTATCTACGGAGAGGAAATATTTATCCCTCGTAAATTTGATGAGAAAGGAAAAAGAACATATATTCTCTCTCTAATCAGTGTAGCCTTTAGCATGCCTGTATTTTGAACAAAGATGTTTTGAAGGAAACAGAAGATAAACAGCACATTCACAAGCTCTTTGTTAGAATTGCCCCGCCAGCGACAAGCAATGTGTGGAGAGGGAAAGTAGGGCTTGTGACCACTGTCTGTCTCCCTGACCCCCCACATATGGATCATTTCTTGGGCACCCTCTGTCAAGGGCCTTCAACCTTCTTGGGAACATGAGAACAAACTTTAAGCACTGCTATGGGCACCATACAGGCCCTGCAACCAAGCACACACCACAGCCTATTGGTAAAGATAGAGGAAAAAGTTGATCCACTTTGCATTTATAGGCAAACCTATCTAATTTATACTTGCTAGAGCTATATGTGAACTGAAATACAGCCATCTTCGGAAATTCACACATCTTTGACTTTTGTAAGGCAGTTCTCCAGTCAAGTTATATGTACAATAATCCATATGCCAGTGTAAAAAGTGCATAAAAATGTATATAGTCATGAAAATAACAAGCAAAAAATACACTCTATTAGCGAAAATGTGTATATTGGGCAAAACTGAATTCTGCATATTAGCAGAAATAATGCTGGTGATTATTCATGGGGATTTAAAAAAAAATTGCAAGCTGATGTGGAAATGGGGTGAATGGAAGCTAAGACTGGCAAAATCAGAAACCAATAGAAACCGACATTGATTGATTGACCCATACTTATGACTGAATAAATAGAATAGAAGAATTTGTAGCTACTTATCCCAGAACTGGAAAGATTAAAAACTAACATTTAACTTTTAAATCAGATTTTTAAAAAGAAATAAGTAAAACTACTGATGTTTGTATATATGCAGAAAGGTTATAGATTAGACAGTGATTTGTCGTGAGCAGTACCAGACATCTGAACCAAATATGATTATTTTCCCTGCTTGCAAGAGCAGGCTGTGCAAATTTATTATTAATATTTTAAGGGAAGGAATGAAGAGGCATTCTTGTCTATTGTCCCAACAATAAATCACCAGCCATTTCCGGTGTCCAGGCATTGTGAGTAAGCACAATGGCAACCCCCCTTCAGGAATGCATGTCCTATTGGACTTGAAGATGGGTCCCTAATAAGACACGCTGTGATAGATGCTCCTTTTGTCAGAGCGGAGGCGACAAAAGGCTGGGGGGGGGGAAGCTTCTTTGTCCAAGTGAAGACAACTGAATCAACCCTTGCAAAGGCCAAGTCTGGAGGGAGCCTAAACGTCAGTGAAACTCAGCTCTACCTAACAGCACTCGAGAGTTGCAACTTTCACTGCTGACAGTTTCATTGTCATTGTGTCTGGTGCTTTCAGGCCCTCGCCTCCTGCCAGCAATCGTGTGCCCAGGACATAGCCTCAAAACTAATTAGATGTACCATGGGAAGCAGACACACACACACACACACACACACCCCTAACCTATCAGCTGTGGAAGGTGCAGCTCACAGAGTTGCACAGCCAGAGTGTGTGGAGATGAAGCAGGCAAGGAAAAAGGCTGCTCTTGAATCCATCCTCTATGATAAACCACCCTCTACGATAACAACAGTTAATTATTAATCATGCAGGCCAGTCTTCCTGTCATTCAGGACTGCTTCTGAAATATTCACAGATTTGCTCCAGTGTTGTGTTCGCCCCCCGCCCCTTCCTGGAGCCTGCAAATGAGTCAGCTTCGATCCATAGCAAATCATCTCCAGTCATTCTACAGGTTCTCCTTTGTGAAATTGGACTATCGAAGGGGCATGAGTGGCCCCTGCTATGAGGTAGGGGGGAAATGGCCCCACTATACAGTGGTACCTCGGGTTAAGTACTTAATTCGTTCTGGAGGTCCGTTCTTAAACTGAAACTGTTCTTAACCTGAAGCACCACTTTAGCTAATGGGGCCTCCTGCTGCTGCTGCTGCACCGCCGGAGCCCGATTTCTGTTCTTATCCTGAAGCAAAGTTCTTAACCTGAAGCACTATTTCTGGCTTAGTGGAGTGTGTAACCTGAAGCGTATGTAACCAGAAGCGTATGTAATCCAAGATACCACTGTATATGTTCTGCATTCGTAAGGGAAAGGGTTAGGAAATCAGACAATGAAAGCTGGTTTTTCTACTGGGCTGTGTAAATAACTCCTCCCCGCCCCCAAGCAAATGTATAAATCTTGCTCTGACCCAATCCCTTCTAGAACAATTCAGTTTTGTTCCAACTCGCAGTGGATCCAAACCAGATTCGGAAACGGACAGCTCTCCAGAAACCCCACTGACCTACGCTGCAAAAGTGAAATGGCTATAACTCTCTTGTTCCTTTTCCGCACGGAAAAGCTAGCCTCGCACAGCGCAGCTCTAACCTCCTGACACTGTGAGCATAACAATCGTCCATGCAACCTGCTAAGAGTTCCCATTACATGCAATTTTCAAAGCATCTAGCCTAGAGGCAAAATGATACCCCCTATCACCATCACTTCACAATTTCTCAGAGATGCTCTGCTTTCCTGTGGTCCACAGCACAGAGAATTACAGGGCTGATAAAAATCACCGTCTTACCAGTACTTACAGATGGAGGTACTAATTGCAGCTTGCTGAATTATTTAGCACTGGAAGTGGGGACAAATAAAATCGGAAGTCTTGAAGGATGCATCTGTGGCCTCAGCTAGATTGAGCTTGAGACCCTGCACTCAAAATTCATAGCAAAAGCAGGCTGAGGGCAAATACTAGACGTGGGCTTCATGCATAGGAAGCGGCTATATATTTTGTTTTTCCACACCTAATTACCTGTGCCATGGAATCTGATTCTCACCATGATGGGAGAGTGTAAGGAAAAGACTGTGTCTATGTGTTTCCAGCCTTCCTGCCAAAGGAGCCCTGGTTAGCAGCTACCATAGTGGTAAAACAATAGTTAGAAGAAGAGAGAAACATGTTTGAAAATCTTAAAAATATATATAGTCACATGCTGTCCCCCCCCCCCACAGAGTTAATCATTTCAGAGTTGCCAGGAACAATAATGTCCAGCCACCAAATATCACCAAGTATCTTAGAATCATAGAATTTTAGATTTGGAAGGGTTCCACCAATCCTAGGGTAAACAAGATTTTTTTTAAAAAAATCTCATGGAA
The DNA here is from genome assembly GCF_964252035.2 of Podarcis erhardii. NCBI lineage: Eukaryota > Metazoa > Chordata > Lepidosauria > Squamata > Lacertidae > Podarcis > Podarcis erhardii. The sequence goes on along the minus strand of NC_138507.1, from coordinate 88,157,043 downwards.
GTCAATAATGAGGGAGATGAACACACCTCACCAGAGAGGGTTTCCACAAAGGGGGAGCTGCCACCAAGAAGGCCCTGCCATGGGCAATGCCAACTGGGCAGCTGCCAGAAGTGGAGCCACCAACAGGACCTCCCCTATCAATTGTAGAGCCCAAGGCGGTTGATATTTGAAGAAGTATTTTACCATTTAAGGCTTTGTATGCTAGCACTAAGACCTTTACCAGAATGGAGATTCCCCACCATGCCCAGCTAAAATTGAAAACCAGGATGAATGCCTTTACATTTTGCGCTGTTATTTAAGATGAGCAAGTAATCCTCCATGATGTATGCAGTGCCAACTAAATAGATATTGAAAGGGGCACATGGCCCCTTTAAGAGACACAGCTATGGCCCAGGAGGCCAGCTTCTGAAGAACTGGCTCAAGAGGTGTGGTCTGGCCTCCTCAGAAATAATGATCTGTTCTCCTGTTAACCCTGCTTCTACTGAGTTTATCTGTAAACAACAAAAACATCCCTTATTGCAGCTTCTTTCCTGCAAAACTTCAACCAAAGCGCATGATTTGCAGCCGAGAAGCAGCAGGGGGAGGAGGAGGAATCCTAAATCCATTCCTATCTACTGCTTTTCTCTTGCAACACATACATGTTGCTGTCCTACCTGCCATGGGTTCAAAACAGGGATAGTCAGTCTATTTCTGGACGACGCTGGCTTCTCATGCTGTCATGTCTGAATCTGCTCTGTTCCATTTCCACAATAACGTGCAATTTTTGCTCTTTTTTAGAACAATCTGCACAGAAAATCATATTCAAATCATGTATTTTATTCTATGTATTTATTAAAAAATATCTCTAGCCTCTAAAAGCAACCCCAGAGTGCATTAGAAACTTAATACTTTTGGGTATCAATGGTTCCTGCTTGCGTGTTTCCCATCTGGTTGGCCACTTTGAGAACAGGATGATGGTCTAGATGGGCCGTTGGCCTGGTACAGCAGGTTCTTCTTTTGTGTGCTCCCTACCCCACAAAAAAATCCCAAACCCTTCATACCACCCCATTTTGTGTGGATGGTGTTATTTTGACCTCAGTAGGATGAGCGTTTGGGAAACTGAGACAGATGTTTGTATGATTCTATCAGCAAGGAGGAATATGCAAACCAGCTAATGCTGCTATGGTGTATATTCAAGCTCTCTCCAATAAATCCATTTTAATTGAACAGTCTTCTTACACAAAATTTGTCCTGCTACAATTTAACCTGGCATATTTGGCTGTATATACGCCTCTGTCTAGGGAAACATTCAGCAGCCTCCAATGTGCTAGTTCCTTAGTTGGTGGAAACCTGAATAATTCTTAAGAAACTGATTTCTCTGCACGGGGCTGTGTGCGGGGTCCCATATCTATGCTTCAGTATCTGATCCAAAATCCAACATGTTTGTAAGCCACTTTGGGATTCATTTGAATGGAAAGTGGCATAGAAATACCATTGGTATATGTGAAACTGAAACTAGTAGTCATTCCTTATCTGCACCGTGTAATGTAAACTATCTAGAAGCAGGTGGCTTCAAGGTCAGAAGCATGAGGTAATGTTCATGCGCAGTGTGGTTTTGGGCCTAGACAAGAGGCTGAGAGAAAGAGCGGAGTTTGTTCATTTCTCTCTCTGCTCTTCTCCCTCTTGGGAGGGGGAGAATCACTCCATTTATGGGATGTACAGAACCATTAAGCTGTAAACAAGAAATTTAAATATCCAGAGGAGAAGCCGTTTTGGCATGTCATGACCAAACTTGTGGAGTTCATAAAAGCTAACAGGTTTGTTGTTTTGGCACACAGTCATGGACTGTAGATCAGTTCCTTTAGTCTGAAAGCTTAGCTTTCCAAGGTCAATGTAAAGAGGTGTGTCTTCAGCGTACAGCAGAAACAGCGTCATAATGGCACTGTATCTACATAGAGAGAGTTCTGCATTTTAGGGGCCACCACAGAAAAAGGCCACCATTCAAGTACACTTCTGAGAATGGCAGAACTCCTCTCTGGATGGTCTTAACTCATACAGCATCTTTAGAGATATTCATGGTCTTTCAGATACTTGGGTCCAAATTCATTTAGGGTTTTAAATACCAATGAGAGCACCTTGAATTGAGTGTTAAATTTCTGAATTTCTGAATGGTATAGACTTGGGGGGGGCATAAACAAATGTTTGGACATTGCTGTTTTGGAGGGCGATTTTGAAGGGGTTGGAACTGGACATTACCCAATTCAGCACACAACTTAACATTGTTTAATGTCACCCACAGGGAACCTGCCACATTCAGCCCAATAGCAGGGTTGAATTAACATGGCACAGCTTCAGTGCACATCATGAAGCGTCCTGTGCTATTTATTACTAATGCCTCCCAATCAGCTCATTGGGTAATTACAAGTGTATTAGCCCATCAGTCCATTTTGCTCCGTGTTTGGGTGTTCCGCATACAAAATAAAAATGCCCTGGCCATTTGTTTTGAACCAAGCAAGCTCGCTGTATGTTTTGTGGTGGGGTTTTTTGTTTTTTGTTTTGTTTTTTTGTTCTTAAATTACGAGCGGGCTTAGCAACTGAGATGCAGAACTAAAGCAGGCACAATGAGCCCAACAGCTGGCTTTGTGCTGCCACCATAGAAATGTCTAATTGCAGCAGAGAACACATGTTGCTCCTGATGGCAACATATCCACATTCAGATGCCTTTGTTCGGCCCCATCGCTTATCGAAATGACTATTATTTTCGCAATTCCACTCTCCAAGCTTTTATAAAAATCTATGAGCAATTTGCAGCCATTAGCCCACAGATACAGGCTTTATTCAGTGGGAGCACATGATTGCCAAGATGTCAGCTTCCCTGGTGTTGACTCCAGCTCTACAGTCATGTAAGCACACTTGATTCCAGGGGAAATGTCGCCTCTGGTTTTGACTGATGCCTCATTCCTTTCGTCACGTTGCCAAGTGAGGTTGTAATTCATGCCCGGACGAGTCCACTGTCGCCGATTTCTGCACTGAACATCTGTCTTTGCTTTTTTCTGAGTGTATTTTTAATTTGTAGGTTTTTGTTTTCCTGAGCGGCAGAATTCTCTCCACATTTGGAGTGGCAGCTTCATAGAACATACTCAAGGGGGAGAGCCAAAAAGAATGGATGCTGGAAGGCCCTGGGCTTCCTGGTTCTGCCTCATGTAAAGTTTAATGTGAGGGAAAAAGAGAGTTGGCAACCAGAGCTTTTGGACTGTGATCTTGTCTGCTACCTTTCTTCAAGCAGTATTGGATCTCCGCAGCATTTGGATGGGAAGAGAGTGACAGGCATTGAAGAACCAGCAGGACCCTGGTACACTTTTCACTCTGAGGCTAAATTCAAATGAGCAGAAGTAACATTTGGTATCATGTTGGACAGTGGGCTCTTCCCAACAACCTGCTTATGGGTCATTCATCCTGATTTGCTTGCATAATAGTTATGCAGAGGTTAAACTAGGACTGGTCTTTCTTGGGCATTCCTTATTATTTGTTGGCAGGAAGGTTATATGACAATGTACATGCATCCTGATTTTCTTGCACCATGTTTACCATCTTTCCTGTCAATTACTCTTTCATCCCACACTTTCCAGCACATTTCCCCATCACTTTCCTAACAGCAAAATGCCACTGTTGATTTTAAAGTGAATTTGTTGCACCAGAGCATCAGAGTGTATTAATCCACTGCAATTGCACAAACCTAAGTATCCAGCATGTGTTTGAATCTCTCCTGCAAAATGCTGATGTATAAACATGTGTGAGAATCACATGTTTTATACCTCGGATCATTATGTAATGTATGTATATACACATATATACATGTAGATATATAAACACACACCCTGCATATCTATGTTGGGGGATATTTCTCCAGTCTTGGGAGTCTGTTTTTTCCATAAAGATCCTGCTTGGCCCTTTTACAGACAGAAATATAAGCAAGTGTTTTGCTTACAAAGTCCAGTAGCAATCATAGCCAAAGAGCACAGACAGTGCTGGAGCAAGAGGAGTGCGGGGGGAGCTCACCACCACCGGCAGCGCGTTCCCGGTGGGGTGCCATTGCGGCTGCCCTCCCAGCCCGCGCTGGATGCCACCCTGCCACAGGTGGCACGCTATGCCCCTGGGGTGCACGCCAGCTCCGCCCCCACCTGCTCTTTGCCCCCTGGTGCTGGAGCATGAAGCTCCGCCACTGAGTACAGAAATCCCAAGATATAATGGTAACCCTTTAAAACTGTCAGGGATCTTTCTTTTTCACTTGCTGATCTCAATTGTCCTCTCTGCTGGCTCTTCTCAGCACTGTGGAGCAGCTGCCTTTTAAGATTCAAGCTCTTCTCATTAAACTCCTGTTAGGCTTCACTTGGACTAATTAGCTCTGCCTGTAACCACACACACATCATCAACCAGGAAATGCACTGACAGTTACAGTGAAATAACAATGACATTATCAACATGAGGCTAGCCAGAGATAACTACATTGCACACTTCTGTGGTGAGTATTCTATCCAAAAAAATACAGGCAAGTAGGTAAGGGTATTTATTGAGAAATGACAGAAAAGCAGTGGTTCCTTCAGCCTGCTTAATAGTAATAATAATAATTTTATTATTTATACTCCACTCATTTGACTGGGTTGCCCCAGCCACTCTGGGTGGCTTCCAACACATTTAAAAAACATCAAGCATTAAAAACTTCCTGATACAGGGATGCCTTCAGATGTCTTCTAAAAGTTTGTTTCCTTGACATCTGATGGGAGGGCATTCCACAGGGCGGGCGCCACTACTGAGAAGGCCCTTTGCCTGGTTCCCTGTAACTTCACTTCTCACAGTGAATGAGCCACCAGAGCCCTCGGAACTGGAATTTTGTATCCAGACTGAACAATAGGGGTGGAGTTGCTTCTTCAGGTATACATGGCCAAGGCTCTTTATGGCTTCAAAGGTCAGTACCAACACTTGTTCCTGCCTTCTCACTTTGTAACATATGAACTGGCTCTCTAATCTGCCATTTTCTGGAGGTTCCTTGGACCTACTATTTCATTTCCTAACGAGCTGCAGTATTGAACTAAATTCTTCCAAGCAAGCACATTTGCAGTTTCTTCTCTTCTCTCGTCCGCCCCAGTCCCTAACACTCTTCTAACTTTGGCAGAAGTTAGAAGGGAAATTTAATGGGGGAAACTGGAGCCAGCCAAACGGCCCTTTGCTGATAAAAGGACTCAACTGAAACTGAGTCTGCAATGAATCACAGCTTGACAGAGATATATCAGCAGCAGAGCTCAAAACAGAAAGAGCTATGCGAGCCACAGTCTGCAAATCAGAAATGAATTCCCTCTGCTCAACGGCCTGTTTATTGTGTCCAATTCCCCTCCCACTTTCCTTTCCTAGAGATATGGGAGGGATAAAGGTGAGGCACTGTTAATTAGCTCTCTGAGAGGACGAAGACTTTTATCGCTGATACAGGAGATAGCTTGCCCATATTACACTGCTTGCCCAAGCAAGGATTAATGCCACTACATTTGGGATGGCACCTGACTCTTATCTACCAGCTAAGACCATTTTACCCGTTGCTGATCAGCTATCTTCAGAGATGCAATGGGGAATGTGCCTTGCAGATACCTGTGTGAACAACTTAGTCTGCTAAGTATCTCAGTACGACACCCAAGCAGCTAAATGTTTAGCTGCACATATTATTCCCACTCGCCAGTGGCCTCCGCACACCTCCGCATTACAGCTGGGAGGTATTCACAAAGAAGTATTGTTCGTATAAACCAACAGCTCCACACGGCTGTTTTTCATGCAGCTGCTGCGGGATTGGTCCTACCATTGGGCAAAGCGAGGCAGTGGCCTCAGGCAGCAGGTGTTGGCATGCTACAAAAAAAGCAGCCCATGGAACTCCACACACCGAACTGGGTAGTTGGTCTGGCAGCCAACAGCTAAACAGCCTACAAGCAGGACCTCAACACAGCAGCACTTTCGCTTCAGGTGGTTTCCAGCAACAGTTCTTTAGAAGCATACTGCTTCTGATGATGGAGGTATAATGTAGCCATTAGTGTTAGTAGCCATCCATGGACTGTTAATTGGAACTGCTGAGTTCCACATGTGTCTCACAAAACGGAGTGGTGTTCCGTATTACAAAGTTTATTCTTCTTTGAGTTATGAAAAGAACGTAGCACACTTCAACTGTTTGACAGCGTAGATTCAGTTTTGCTCCTTCTTTACCTGTGCATCACTTTCTGACTACTGCCTGTGCTGCTGAAATATTGTGCAGTAATTATTCTTTCTGATGCTATTATTATGCCACAAGTTAAAGCAATAAAAGCCTTGGTTTATTGAATTAATGTTTCATATGAGGAGCATTTGATCGAAGTGAAATCAACATAGCACACCGTGATTTCCATAAGAATGTTTGTAATATCTACAAATCAGATAAGTAACATCAATATATCCTACAAATTCCAAGGTCCTTTAAAAATATCAATAGCTTGGAACTCTGTAATACTTTTATCTACCCCCTCCACTATCAGAATGCAATGCAGAAATTACACTTGACAGGCTTGGAGTAGGGAGAATGGATGTAGATGGATAGAAATAAATCATGTGGAAGTTGGAAGTGGTCACAAGAAAACCCACTTTCTCCCTCTCATGTATGCTTCCAACAAGAGAACACAAGGCTTGGCACATAGGAAATACCTGAGACTGATTCCTGAGAAATATATATATATCAGAAAAACAAACAAGAATCACGTCAACCCTATTTGGGCTTTCAAACAATATGTATTTTGGGAGGGGAGGAGTCTATAAAGGATCTCTTTATAGGGATAAATTTGATTCAGTTTGCATTTAAAGTCAAACCTACCTAATCTTGCACTTTCCCAAGCAACACAAGAACCAAAACACCAGACATCTTTCAAAAGTTGCACTTTGCAAAATCACTGTCAAAATTTGCACTTTGCAAAATTCACACTTTGCAAAATTCACTGTCAAAATTCACTGTCAAAATTTGCACTTTGCAAAATTCACTTTTGCAGTGCAGTTCTCCAGCCAATGAATATGTACTAAAATGCATATGCTAGGGTAAAGTGTGCATTCAAAAAGTATATTAGTGAAATTAACAATAAAAAAGAAATTGTCATAGGCAATATTGCTTCGCGAGAATTATATAGTAGGCAAAATGGCATACAAAAATGATGTTGAAAGATGTACTCAAATGCTGGTGAATTTTCATGAGCATTTTTTTAAAAAGACATTTGTGCAAAGAGATGTGGAAAACTGAACGTAAGACTTGGGGAAAATTAGGAACTGAGAGCATCTGAAATGTACAGGTGTGGCCATTCCTGTGCCCCTGCCCCCAACATTTCCAAGGAGGTCTGAAGGGGGTGGTTCTAAGAAAAGCCCTCTTAGAAGCCTCTGCACAATGAAAACCCTGATAATGTTCTAAATCATGTGGATGTTTCTAGCTGTGCTGAGCTGAATGCAGAACCCATCCTTAAAACCTGTGTTCTCGGTGCACAAAAGTCTCCTATGGGGACAGGGCTGTTTGAGGCAGGGCTTGCAAGCACGACCTCAGTGCCTTCTTCCTGTCTTTGCTTTGAACACCTAAATAGAGCTCCCTTCTAACTGCCAATTCAGGTGGCTAAGTGCAGAAAGAAATTGAGCCAAAATGGGACCTTGTGTTTCTCTTTTTGTTATTATTGTTAAAATATTTTATTAACATATAGAACACTTACATTTACATTCACACAGTACATGTACACAACACAATACCTTATTTTCATAACATAAAGCACACCTACATTACTCTATATTATACCTACCTAAACTATACATACCGACACACCTACACACCTACCCCACATGAACACCCACAAAGTGACTTGACTTCCAGCCTTTCTTGTTTCGCTACTTTATTTCCCCCATTGGCTTAAACGCATTTTATTATTTCTTTAATATCTTCTACTGTCTTAACTTTACTCTCCTTTCTCTCTAATCATTGGATTCACTCAATACATGTCAAAAGTTCTACTTTTCCCACATAGCTTTTGATGTATTCCTTAAAGCTAGCCCACTCCTTATTCATTTTTTGTACCATATCTCCTCTTATCCTCCCTGTTAATTTGGCAATATGAAAGTATTCCATCATTTTAGATAGCCAGTCTGTCTTAGTTGGGACCTTGTGTTTCTCAGCAGGGTTGGGGGGAACACTGGGTTTTTCAGCCATGAAAAAAGACTTTTTTAAAAAAATAACCCTTAAGGATCACACATACAAAAACATCCAACCCAGCAAGGACTGGGCATGGTCAATGCTGGTTGCCAGTTGGGGAAGGATAATTAAAAAAAAGAGTGAGAGTGGTAGAACAATCTGCTGGCATGGAATAGCTGACTTGAGTCCTATTAAGAAATGATGGTACACTACAACATTCTGTTACAGAACGCACTTGCTTTTATTATGTAATAAACACAGCATGTAAATGTACAAGGTATTAGAGAAAAGCAGATACAGCATATGTAAAACATAACTGCAGAAGTTCATTTTCAAATGAAAAATGAAAAAACAAAACACTTTTTTCCTTTTCCCTCTCTCAAATCTTACCTGATGCTCCCAGGACTAGCAGGTTTTACTATGGCTGGATCTAGACACATTTAAAAAAAGCATTTCAGGAAAACACATTGAATTTTGCCTTGGTTTGACAGCTGTTGGGGGGGGGGTGAATCAGGAAAATTCTTCCTGCAGCATAAGGCCTCCCCCGCCCCCATTTTATGGGAATGCATTTCATTTGCTGGTTTGTTTGTCTGTTTAGGCAACAAGAGCTCCACCACTTTCCCACGAATGTGGAGCAGCTGGAACTATCTGAAATTCAGTGATTCGAAGGTAGGCAGTTTTTCTTCTCCCCAGCCCCCTGACATGTCTCCTTAGGTCCATTGCCTAGCTAAAGAACTTGGGATAAACATATCACAATGCCAGAACAGTTGTCAAATTGCATTACTCGGGGATGACCGAAACATTATAAGTGACTGGTCCAAATTTAACCAATGCTGTCAACTTCTATGCCAGAAAACTATTCTAACCATGAAAAACAAACCAAAAAAAACCTCTACACCTATGGGGATTCCTCTGTACTCAGACAGCTGCTTCGTTGTGTTTCCAGCCCACTCTTAGCTACGATTTTCCACATCTATCCACTCACACAAACACATGGAATGAGCAGGCATGCTGTATCTGTGGAAGAACTGCTCAGGAACAGGGTGTGGGTAAATGACAACTGTCAATATGCAGGCCAGATTTAGAAAATTATTACCAATGCAACTTTTTGTAGGGAGCGTTACTTCCCAAGCCTATTCAAATATTTTGGCTCAGTTTTAGTTTTTCTAAAGGCATGTGTTTGTTTTGCTTTGTTTTGCTTTGCTTTGCTTTGACATTTAAAGAAATCAGTGCAGTTGAGATAGAACAAGACAATCACCCAGAGCATCAATTTCAGGCACTCAGTAACCAGCCTCCCCAGCTCCCCACACTTCAATCAAACCTGTGGGGAAGAGGTTATGAGGTAACTCCTCCCATGGGACTTTTTCAGATCAGCCAAAGAGGCTGCAGAATGCTGGAGCAATGTTTTATGGAGAAAAACACAAACGCACTACCCTTGACCACTTTGCCATGCATGAAGCATCATCCACCAGTTGCTTCTGATGTCTTATAAATACATATATTTTTGCCCAGGCTTTCCCTGGCTCAAAAGATTGAGATCTGCTATTACTGCATTTCTGACTTAATACTTTTATAATATTGTACTGCTGTTCTTATGATGCTGTTTTATTGTTTTTATGTTGCATTTTTAGTACCACTCGGATATTTTTAAATATTAAGCTGTTTAGAAATGCTTATAAATAAATGACAAGATAAACGCAACCCCACATCCATTGAAATTGCAAGAGAGTTTTGGCTTCTACTTTCCTGAAAAATTCTGTTTTGTTACCATTTGGTGTGTAAACTCCTACTATAATTAAATGTTCTTTACCTTTTGTTATTTTGCACTTTCCAAAACATAGCCATCCTTTAAAAACATGCACTTATCCAAAATTATCAATTTTGCACTTATCAAGACACTTATCAAGAGTCTCCAACTCTTATTTACAGAAAATGCATATATTAGAAGGAAATGTACATAAAAATGAATACCGTATATTTGTGAAAATAACATACTGCATTGTATTAGGAGAAGTTGCTTACAAAAATGCATTCATTGGGAGAAATTCGAACAAAAATGCTGAAGAATTTTCATGAAGATTTAAATCACAATTAGCTACGGAAGTGCAGAGAACTGAATTTAAGATTCTCATTCTTCCAAACTGAGAGAACCGATATTGACAGATCCTTCCATCCTTACCTGCAAATGAGGCAGAAAAAAGAAGCTCTGGGAGACAACTTCCAAGCATTTAGACAAAAGGTTTTGATATAGCACCAGGACTCAAACTGCTTATTCATATCATGAAATTGTGCCACCTTAGAATATGTGAAAGCAGAATCAGATGCAGCTTGCCAGGTGAGGCCACTCCTCTAGCTTCCCAACATGTGGGTCATTGTTGTTTACCGGAAGAGGTGGGAAGAGGAAGCAGGGAGCTCTGTGCAGGTAGTACCCGGTGCAGAATATTTTTCTCCCCCCCCCCAACACACATTAACCGCTCAGGTAGGTTTCAGAGTCATGGGTGGGAGGTGCACCGAATGTCACCCTGCTCAGCGATGACAGCCAGGGTGGTCCATACACACACACACACACACACACACACACACACACCACTTCCTCTGGGTCTGAGCAGTGTAGACGGACTGGCAGAACCAATACGGGCAAAGCACCATTGCGAATGAAAAGTCCAATATATTACAGAAAAAGCTAGGCTAACCTTCATCCCAAATAAATTAACCTTCACACGCAAGAGCCTTTCTCACTTCCTTGGCCCATTCCCAGGGGAGGGGAAATTTCTAGCAACACAGAGAAAACATGTCATGTAAACACACACCCCATCAAATGAGCTATGACTATGACCTTCGTATATTTACAGGAAACTCGTTGCAAGACCAGAGATTATTGAAAAAATGTCACTTGTGAAGTCGCTTGGAATAATGAATAAATCTGAGGGGGGGAGTGAAGACTTCAAAGGGTATCTCACAGGCAGAAAATGATGAGGGAGATGCCTGATAAATATTTTCCCAAGTGGATTTACACTCTACAGTCAAACATGAACTAGTGTGCGAAAGAAATGCAATTAGCTAACGTGGCCAGGACATCTAGCTTCATAGGGGCATGGGTAGCTGCATTCTACTGAGGTTCATCTACCTCAGCATTGTCTCTACTGACCGGCAGTGACTCTCTGGGATTTGAGGGAGGGTTCTCTCCCATCCCTATCTAGAGATGTCCTACCTGGGACCTGAACCTGAATGCAAAACAGGTGCTCTACCACAGAGCTACAGCCCTTCTCCTAATCTACAGCCTCTTTGTGAGCTCCATGAATGAGAAGTCTCACCATCCAGGAATGTTGCTTATGTGTTTTTATGTTCATAAATGGCTCCAGCAGCTTCACGGTGGCCTGGCACACATCGGTGCATCTGCACAGAATTCAGCAGAGCTGGGCAAACTGAAAATACAGCCTGTGGTTGTTAATTGGGTGGGGAGGAGGGGAGAGAGAGAGAGAGAAAGGAAAAGTCAAAAGCAATTTCCTCTCTTCATGTGGTTTGCATGCTGGTTTCACAGCAGTGCTTTCTCCATTTGTTTTTGCGAAATGCCAGGGAGAAGGGCGACCTGAGCCACTGACCTGAGATGCCGCAATGCATCCACCTCTTTCCTAGTGTCCCCTGTCACATCTGGGTCATTGGTTTAGTAAAGAGCAGGTGTTCTCCTTCCAGCAGGTGCGACTGATGGAGCCACTGAATATTTATGAATGCATCGTGGTCACTCAAGCTTGCGTTATAGGAACTAATTTGTTTATCTGTTCTGTTTACAGATAGGTAGCCGTGTTGGTCTGCCATAGTCAAAACAAAATAAAAAAATTCCTTCCAGTAGCACCTTAAAGACCAACTAAGTTAGTTCTTGGTATGAGCTTTCGTGTGCATGTATCTGAAGAAGTGTGCATGCACACGAAAGCTCATACCAAGAACTAACTTAGTTGGTCTTTAAGGTGCTACTGGAAGGAATTTTTTTATTTTGATTTATCTGTTCTGTGTTACCCATCTTCCAGTCTCTGAGCCAGCCGGAACTACTTTCGGGCCCTTTTGACCTGCCAGTCTTGTGCTTGCCTCCATTTAATGCCTCCTTCCTTATATAATAGGCATTAATCAATGGCTGACTTTCCTCATCTTTCTGGCTATTTACCCAAGGTCAGGTAGAGTGAGAAGGCTAAGGGGTGTGATGTTAGCATTGGCTAATGTAAAATTACTTGGTTTCTAATAAATGCCAGACTTCAAACGTGCCTCCGGGCTATGCATTTCAACCTAAATGAAATAAGATATCTAACAATATATCCATGAGGAAATAGAACACATCAAAATTGTTCCAACACAATGGGCAAATATAAAATGAAAGATCCTTCCCCACCCAACCACAAGGTGAACAGCTAGTGCACACAAAGTCTGCCTACAAACCCAGTGCTATATTAATGGCCCAAACTTGCTTAATGTTGGAAAGTTGACAATGTTGGTGCCAGGCGAACTTCCCTGGGGACAGCATTGCACAGGTGGGGAGGCACCACTGAAAAGGCTCGTTCTCTCTTCCCCATCCTTCATGCACCAATTTATCTTGGAGGTGGCACACAGAGATTGCCATCATTGGGTCCAGATAGGCACAAGGGAGGAAAAGCAGACCTGAAGGTATTGGGGTTCCAAGTTGTGTAAGGCTTTATGGGTCAAAACTGGCACTTTGAATTGGGCTCAGAAACTATTTGGCAGCCGGTGCAGCTGAGTGACTATTAGTATCATATGCTCAGAAAGCCTAGTCCCAGCCAATAATTAGCTGCCGAGTTCTGCTGTAGTTACAGTTTTTTAACCATCTTCAAAAGCAGTAACGCAGCCCAGAACTTACCAGAGAGCAGACCACCTGGATGAGTGCATATATTCCATAATTAGATATTGTTATGCATTTTTATATTTTAAAAGCAAATCAAATAGACATCTGTTAGGATATGTTTAAGTATAATAGATCCTACTTACAGTGAGCAGGTAGAACTGATGGCCTTTTTATAGTTCAATATAAAAATCCAAGTGGAAATGGAATGTGTTAATTTGATTTAGGAAAGGTAGCAAAGAGGTTAAAGCTGATTGTGCAGGATACAGAAGTCTACATTTGCGCAAAGTAGAGACATTTGCTAGAGCAGGTGTGTGTGATGTATAAACTACATAAGATATGTAGAATGCATTACATCCTTGGGGAATATTGCAAGACAAAAACAAAAAAGTTGGAGACGGTGATGCGTGTCCAGTGAGATATAGATAGCATATTCACTAATTCGCAAACACACACACACACCGGTATATTGGACCATTTGGAAGATGAGAATTGGTGGTTTTTTTACTATCAATGTTGTATCACATTGCAGAATCCCAAATGTCCTATTTCTTAATCAAAAATAAGAAGAAAAAAACCCACCAAAGCCTAAAGTTCAAAATTCACATGACAGTAAATCTATGAGTCATCATACCAAGTCAATTTGGACTTGTTGGTCAATATACCAAAAAGTTTTGTAACCACTGAGATAGGGGAAAGTCTCAGCCTGCCTAGAGATGGGAGAAGAACTTGGGACCTTCTGAATGCAAATCAGATGTTCTACCACTGAGCTACAGCCTTTATTAGTCTCTGGGTAGTTCAAAATTCTGTCCAAACTACAAAGCCTTGCCTAGGCAGTCATAGGATCTTATGTGTATCTCCCTCTAACAATGAGTGCCTGTCAGCTTGGAAACAAAACAATGCTGTATTCTTGGAAGATTCTGTAGCTACATAGAAGCATTGGGGAGATTCTGTAGGTACAAAGAAGTTTGAACATTAAAAGAAAACGACATCTTTAAGAAACCCATAACTGCCTGACAAGAACCCATGAGTTTACAGAATGATGGCGTTTGAGCCTGTAAAGTAGGGAATCCTGTTGTCTTTTCTGTGAGCACAGAATAAGGTGAGGCTGTGGTAAATAATTGAAGTGACCTATGCTAACCAAATTTCATTTATGAGTGACAAATACGTGAGATTGTTCAAAACTGTGTCTAGGTCAGCTTTCTCCAATGTGGTGACCTCCGGAAATTTTGGAATACAAATTTTGGAATACAAATTTTGGCATACAACAATAGCCATGTTCAAATATATAAAAGGATGTCACATAGAGGAGGGAGAAAGGTTGTTTTCTGCTGCTCCAGAGAAGCGGACACGGAGCAATGGTTCCAAACTACAAGAAAGAAGATTCCACCTAAACATTAGGAAGAACTTCCTGACAGTGAGAGCTGTTTGACAGTGGAATTTGCTGCCAAGGAGTGTGGTGGAGTCTCCTTCTTTGGAGGTCTTTAAGCAGAGGCTTGACAACCATATGTCAGGAGTGCTCTGATGGTGTTTCCTGCTTGGCAGGGGGTTGGACTCGATGGCCCTTGTGGTCTCTTCCAACTCTATGATTCTATGATTCTATGATTCCCCTGTCGTCGTCATCCCCTGCCCCACCATGCAGAAGTAGCTCTCTGCATTGATGCAGAGCTTCTATGCAAGCATCTCAGCAGACGGGTTGCAGTTGCTTATTGGGAGGGAGAAGGGAGGGGTAAGGAGGTGGGGTGGCTGGTGGAGTGCAATTGCATTGGTGGAGGCAAGTCAGTGTTCCTACCAGTGCATTTGAATCATGCAGACCTCCCTACCACCTTGCCCCTCTCCCTTCTGGTAAGCAACAGTGACCTACCTGCTGGGAACCTAGTGTAGCGACTCCACTCCATCTAGAGTTGCTTGTGCCTCTGCATGCTGGCTGTGGTTGGATGGCATCATGTTGGAAAGGGCTGGGCTAGGCCCTAGTAGGCCTCTTATTTGGACCTCACCTCTTGACCATGACCCTTTCTTATGAGAGGGAAAGCTGTGAGGGGAAGCTGGAGACGAGAAAGGGTTAAGCACACCCTTTCCCCACTCCCCCCCCCCACTTCAGCTACCTTTCTAATACAGTGGTACCTCGGGTTAAGTACTTAATTTGTTCTGGAGGGCCGTTCTTAACCTGAAACTGTTCTTAACCTGAAGCACCACTTTAGCTAATGGGGCCTCCCACTACCACCGCGCAGACAGAGCATGATTTCTGTTCTCATCCTGAAGCAAAGTTCTTAACCCGAGGTACTATTTCTGGGTTAGCGGAGTCTGTAACCTGAAGCATCTGTAACCTGAGGTACCACTGTATGTATGTAATTAGTAGTTAGCCCCTCTGTTATCACGATTGTGATATCCTCCACTAATCAGAAAAAGATTTGAAGGAGGGGAAATTCATAGCTAGTTTCTCACACCTGCAGAATTGCAGCACCTTTTCCAAATAATAATGGTAAAAAAAGAATAATAAATTAAAAGTCAGATTTATTTCCTCTGACAAGCCTATTCTTATTGTTCTTGTTCCATATAAGTGACACACAGTTCTGTTCCCAGTGCTTTGTCACCGGAAAAGATAAATAACTTTTTTTTTTTTAGGATTTGTTTATTTGATTTTTTTGCATACAGTAGGGTTTTTATGCTCCTGCTTCCAGTTAGACTGCTTACCCAATGGAAAAATAAAAATAAAATAAAAGTCAAGATAATAGAAAAACTTTTAAAAACAACTTTCCTTTGTGTGCAGCACTGATTTGAGCTGTCAGCAAGAAGATGATTTAATACCACAACAAAGAATTCTGAAATTCAATGTGGGCTACATCTAAATGAGTACACAAACACCAGAATGGAAATGATGCATCTCCCCCACCCAAAGCTGACTTTTTTTTTTTTTTGCTAAAAAAATGATTTATGTTGGCAGACCCTCCTGTTGTCACTATAAAGGTCATAGGCAGATGGCTGAACTTTAGCCTGTCATGGCTACTTGCACTACAATTGGCAACAACCGTATTGCAATATCAGGCCAAGAATGATACACAAGAGAGAGTGTGGGCACCACCATGGCCAGCCCTACCATTAGGCATCTGCTTCAGCTGGCAGAAGCTAGAAGTGGAGCACAAGCCACCCACCCACCGCTCCGCTCCCTAAACCCCTAAGACAGCCTGCCTTGCACCCCATTCCTTAAAGATCATCTCATCACTTGTATATTCAGCTGACCACTGTGCTCTGCAGAAGAGGGCCTCCTGCAGACACCATCTTATCAGGAGGTCTGTTCCACACATCATAGGAATTTGTGCCTCTAGTGTCATGGCACCTACCCTTTAGAATTCCTTCCCATTAAATCTTAGACAGGTAGCATCTCTGTTGTCTTTTTGGTTCCTACTCTTTCAGTGGGGATCTTTCCCAGCCTGCATCTGTACTGAAATTATCTTTAGATGTTTTAATCATTTTATCCTCCGTGTGCCTGCCACCCCAGGCTAGCTTCAGGAGAAAGGGCAGGATACAAATGTAATAAATAAAATTAGATAAATAAATATGCTAGCCTGCTGCCTTCAGGTATGCTGGAGGACACTGTCCTGTTGCCAGTGCTTCCAGGCATAGCAGGAGCATGTGGGAGGCAGAATGTCCTTTGCCTCAGATAGCAAAATGTCTTGGACACCTCTCTCTGGGAGTAAAAAAAAAGACAACAACAATTTGCTGCTCTTTAATGTTACAGTAGTGATGTATGGAAGTGAGAGCTGGACCATAAAGAAGGCTGATGGCCGAAGAATTGATGCTTTTGAATTATGGTGCTGGAGGAGACTCTTGAGAGTCCCATGGACTGCAAGAAGATCAAACCTCTCCATTCTTAAGGAAATCAGCCCTGAGTGCTCACTGGAAGGACAGATCCTGAAGTTGAGGCTCCAATACTTTGGCCACCTCATGAGAAGAGAAGACTCCCTGGAAAAGACCCTGATGCTGGGAAAGATGGAGGGCACAAGGAGAAGGGGACGACAGAGGATGAGATGGTTGGATAGTGTTCTCGAAGCTACCAACATGAGTCTGACCAAACTGCGGGAGGTAGTGAAAGACAGGAGTGCCTGGCGTGCTCTGGTCCATGGGGTCACGAAGAGTTGGACATGACTAAACAACAAGTACAATGTTACCCAAAACCAATCACCTGAGGAAGCCACCACATTCTGCCTAATGAAAAGACTGGAGCTTCTCCACCTAAACTGACTTAACTCCATAATGAATTGTGGCTAAAGTCGTGTCCTGCTCAGCTATCATTTACATTTTATTTTATTTTTTGGTAAATTAACAACAACAAAAAGGATGGTCTTTCAAGGCCAGTTGCATTACCAGTGATGGAGTGAACTTCTAGAAGCATAACTGAGAAAGGCCTCTTCTTTTTAATCTTCTTTGCTTCAAGAGATTTCCCTCCAAGATGTCTTAATCATGTAGCAAATCATGTCTATTTCTCACCACTACTGCCCCCTGAGGTCTTTTCTATGCTTTCATTTATATCATGCTTGGAAGACATAACTTCCTGCACTATTAGCAATGTGAGGATAGGCTGAGATAAAGATATCCATGTTCTATAAGGCCTGGGTGACATTTATTCCATTTCAGAGGGCATTAAACCCTTTGGGTAACATTACAGTATTTGTGGTTAAAAGATCACATTAAATGCTAATGCATATTACTGGGTAATAGGATAAATCAGGTTCCCACATGAGTTACTTATCACTGGTGAGCTTTCGGGAACATTTGCTGGGGGAAAATTGAGGCTGCAATCTGATTTTTATTTCATTGAGGTTTATAGCATAATCCTATGCATATCTACCCAGAAGTGGGTCTTAAGTTCAGTGGGGCTTACTCCCAGGAATGAAACTTTGTTTATTTATTAATTTAGGTTTGCATATGGTCACCAAAGTGGTTTCCATATAACAACCAAAAGAACACAGGTAAAATTCATAATTACCGTATTTTTCGCCATATAGGACGCACTTTTTCCCCTCAAAAAATGAAGGGGAAATGTGTGTGCGTCCTATGGGGCGAATGCAGGCTTTCGCTGAAGCCTGGAGAGCGAGAGGGGTCGGTGCGCACAGGCCCCTCTTGCTCTCCAGGCTTCGCGGACCTCTCCGCAAGCGGGGGGAGCGCTCCCGCCGCTTGCGGAGAGGTGCCTGCATGCCGAAGCCTGTGCCCGCTGAGCTCAGCGCGTCCAGGCTTCGCGGACCTCTCCGCAAGCGGGGGGACCGCTCCCACCGCTTGCGGAGAGGTGCCTGCATGCCGAAGCCTGCGCGCGCTGAGCTCAGCGCGTCCAGGCTTCACGGACCTCTCCGCAAGCGGGGGGAGCGCTCCCGCCGCTTGCGGAGAGGTGCCTGCATGCCGAAGCCTGCGCCCGCTGAGATCAGCGCGTCCAGGCTTCGCGGACCTCTCCGCAAGCGGGGGGAGCCAGCCCTGGGCTCCCACGGCTTGCAGAGAGCTGCCTGCATGCCGAAGCCTGCGCCCGCTGAGATCATCGCGTCCAGGCTTCGCGGACCTCTCCGCAAGCGGTGGGAGCCAGCCCTGGGCTCCCACGGCTTGCAGAGAGCTGCCTGTTTGGGGGCTGGGGTCGGGGGAAGCTCGGGAGGGCCTCCCCCGCCCCAGCCCCGCACCTGAGGTGGAAATAATTTTTTTCCCTTTATTTCCCCCCCAAAAAACTAGGTGCACCTTATGGGACGGTGCGTCCTATAGGGCGAAAAATACGGTACATTGAAAACATGAGCACTACAATAACAAACAAAGCAATACAGTAATGCAAAAGAAAACTCCAAGCCAAAAATAATAATAATCACAGGGTGGTTCGCAACATAAAAATACAGAAGGAGAACACAAAATATATAACAGAAAGCAAACCAATAACCCTTCCCACAGACGCTTTTTAAAGGCCATAGAATGTTCAATCAGCCAAAGGCTTACTTATAGAGAAATGTTTTCACCTGGCACCATAGAATCATAGAAGGAATGTGCCAGGTGAGCTTCCCTGAGGAAAACATTCCACAAATGGGGAGCCACCACAGAAAAGGCCCATTCTCGTGTTGCTACCCTCCAGACCTCACATGAATATGAGCACGGGATCCAGCAAAGTTCATATGAGGAGGTGGTCCTTGAGGTATTGTGGTCATGGGCCATTTAAGGCTTTAAAGGTCAAAAACAGAACTTTAAATTGGGCCCAGAAACCAACTTGCAGTCAGTGCTGTTAGGCTAAGATTGGCTTGATATGCTCAAACCATCTTGACCCACGAAATTCTGCACCATCTGAAGTTTCCAAACTGTCTTCAGAAACAGACATACAGTGCTACCTCGGGTTAAGTAATTAATTTGTTCCAGAGGTCCATACTTAACCTGAAACTGTTCTTAACCTGAAGCACCACTTTAGCTAATGGGGCCTCCTCCTGCCACTGCGCCGCCGCTGCACAATTTCTGTTCTCATCCTGAAGTAAAGTTCTTAACCTGAAGCACTATTTCTGGGTTAGCAGAGTCTGTAACCTGAAGGGTATGTAACCCGAGGTACCACTGTATAAGGTATAACATGGTGCAGTAATCAATTTAGAGGTTACAAGAACATAGGCAACAGTAGTTAGGCTATCTCTGTCCAGATGGGGGCGCAACTGGGCCACCAGCTGAAGCTGACATAAGGCACTTTGCGCCACCATGCCACCGAGGCCCATAATGAGTGAGCTCCTGCACCACAAAATTTACCACCAAGCCACAAAAAGCAGCAAAAGGCTGAAGGAAAATGAAGGGAGGCAAGTGAAGTGGGTGGGCTTTGGCAGCAACCAATGAGCAGCTAGTACAGACACACCTTCATGAGACCTTCACTTCTGTGTGACCAGCAGAAAACGCAGGTGCTCCACCAGCAAAATGAACGTGAGCTGCATGTGTGTTGTGGCAGGTGTTGTAAGATTATGAAACAGCTTCCCAGCATGACTTTGCATTAAGTGCTGTTTCACTGGCTTTAACCATTTTACTTAAACCCTCATAAACACATGTTTGTTTTGCTGGGACGATGAGCTGCCATTTAGACAGTGAAGGCTCAATTAAGTCAGTTTCTGTTCTTCTGCAATTGATGTAAATCAGGCTATTAGGAAGGCAGTGAAAATAAGCCAGCAGAATTGGCTCTAACCGTTTAGCGGCTGCTAATTGAGATGAAACTGAGAGTGATACATTGAATTTAGCATTCTCCTTGGTGCTCTTTTTTATTGCAATAATTTATGAAGAGTGCTATGATAGCACCATTGAAAACATGACAGTGTAATGGCATGACGCCTTTCTTTCTTTTTATTCGGCAACAACTGGGAAAGATGGGAGCTGATAGAACGTTGCTTTCTGTGCTTTCTAAGGAACTTTGTGGTGAACCTGGCACTTCCTAATCCCCTTCTATGGCTAAATAATAATAAAAAGTGTGGCCTAAAGAGAACACAAGTAAATCTGCATCGTTCCCAGTCAATATGTACGTTGAAACATGGGAAACTTCCTTATATCCAAGGCTTTTTTTTCAGCTGGAACTTGCCGGAACTCAGTTCCGGCACCTCACAGGTGGGTGCCATTGCCATTATAAGAGAACGAGGGAGGCGTTCATGGTGAGTTCTGGCACCTCTTTTTCTAGAAAAATGGCATTGCTTGTATCAATGGTCCATTTAACTCAGTACTGTCTACACTGACTGGTTTCAGCTCTTCAGGGTTTCAGACAGGAAACAAAATTATGTATAAGAACATAAGAGCTTCCTGTTCCCACAGTCGAGCTTCCTGTTCTCACAGTGACCACCAACCAGATGCCTATGGGAAACCTGCAAGCACTCTTGCCTTTTGTAGTTTTCAACAACTGGTATTCAGAAGCATGACTGCTTCCGACAGTGACGGCAGAGTATAGCCATCATGCATGGTGAGAAGAAAGAGGATGAGGGGACGTTTTCTCTCTCAATCATAATACAACAACTTGGGGACTTCCAAGCTGAACATTAGATGATTCAGAACAGATAAATGAAATTATTTCTTCATACAGCACATGGTTAAATGATGGGATTCACATTTAAAAAGTTGAGACAGATTCATAATAAAGATAAATTAATTACAGAGGAACAATGTGGATAGGCCTGCCAACCTAGCAGTTCGAAAGCACGTCAAAGTGCAAGTAGATAAATAGGTACCACTCCGGTGGGAAGGTAAACAGCATTTCCGTGCGCTGCTCTGGTTCACCAGAAGCGGCTTAGTCATGCTGGCCACATGACCCGGAAACTGTACGCCGGCTCCCTCGGCCAATAAAGCGAGATGAGCACCGCAACCCCAGAGTCGGCCACGACTGGACCTAATGGTCAGGGGTCCCTTTACCTTTACCTAAGGCATATATCAAGGGATGCGGGTGGTGCTGTGGGTTAAACCACTGAGCCTCTTGGCCTTGCCAATCAGAAGGTCAACGGTTCGATTCCTCGCAACGGGGTGAGCTCCCGTTGCTCGGTCCTGGCTTCTGCCAACCTAGCAGTTCGAAAGCACATCAAAGTGCAAGTAGATAAATAGGTACCACTCCGGTGGGAAGGTAAACAGCATTTCCGTGCGCTGCTCTGGTTCACCAGAAGCGGCTTAGTCATGCTGGCCACATGACCCGGAAACTGTACGCCGGCTCCCTCGGCCAATAAAGCGAGATGAGCACCGCAACCCCAGCGTTGGCCACGACTGGACCTAATGGTCAGGGGTCACCTTCACCTTCACAATGTGGATAGGAGCTGGACTGGTGGGAACAGGTGGTGCCTGGTAAGGAGGAGTTGTGTGGGTAAATCAGGATTAAGTACCCCATTGCTGCACAAGTCTTCTCTACAACAAAATACACACTCCCAGCCAAGAAAATCTGAGACAAGGCATGATGTGCCTCAGAAGCAAAGTTTCCAAACTTCACAGAAAAACAATCTTCCCCACAGGTCACACACTTATATTTTCCTCTCTTCTTGATTCCTCTCTCCTTGTGGGCACTTGGAGATATGTGACCATTAGCAGGAAAGCATTAATGCCATATATTTAACATACATCATTGTTAATGATGTTATCTTAAGCTATACTTACCTCAGAGGTTGATTAACCGCTGACTGAAATCATAGCATAGACCATTACAGAAAGGGCTTCTAGGGTGATAACTATCACCTTCTATTAATAAGAATATCATTAATGCTCCTTAATTAACTCCAGTCCATGGTCCCAATAGCTGGAAGGTCTGACTCTTTCCTGCAATTTATTGCCAGTGAAGCACAAGGAGGTGCCCTTTATCAATCTCTTTCATTAACATATCACACTTAACGAGAACAGGATTATTCTATAGAGCTCAGACTTGGAGAACATACTAGATTTAGAAACAGCTTAACCTCAACATTTTGGGGGTCATAATTCCACACTCCAATTGAAGAAGTTCTCCAGCCAAAACGTGTGTTCAAAAATGCATATGCCAAAGTGTGTATACAAACACATATATTAGTGAAAATAGCATACATTGTGTTAGGGGAAATTGCTGTTCAAAAAGCAGTTCATAGTGGGAGAATCATAGAATTGTGGAGTTGGGAGAGACCCAGGGGGTCATCTAGACCAACCACTTGAAAATCACACTTAAAATACGGATGGGTTTTTATGAAGACTTGGGGGGGGGGAGACACACTGATGTGGAAATGTGAAGGACTGAATCGAGGATCTGAAAAATTAAAAGCTGAGATAAAACAGATGTGCTAATCCCTAATTACAATAAATCAACAGGTTCAAAGCTATCCCTTGTGGACTGCACCAAGATGAATGATGTTTAGTATGTGTTTATTGGCTTACCAATGCCGGGTTGACTGTGTTATCAACAACTGTTTTGTGAATTATCACTGTCAATTCCATAATTATCATGGTCTGTACTGTACTGTTTGCGGTGGGGCGCTGTTGCTGGGTCACCATACTGGCTGCAGCAGTGCTGCCATTTGCTGGGATGGGGCAGGGCATGGAGGCAGCCAGCCTACAGCTTCCACTGCCCTCACCATTGCCCTGCCCAATCATGGTTCCACCAAGCACCAGCACCCCACCTCACCTACCACAATTGCTGTGGGTGCCACTCCAGAACTCTCATGCGGCAAATTCCCTGGAGGACCCCTCGGAGCTATATGGGTCCTGCAGCTGGTTGCCAGGGGATATGGTAAACAATTCTGTTCAAAGGACTCTTGGAAAGAAACATGGCATTTGAGGACTAATATTTTTTGCCAGCATACTGTTCTCATCTGATATGGCTGGCTGGTTCCTCACCAGAAATCAATAGCAGGTTGGAATTTATTTATTTATTTTTTTACACTATCTATTAGGCATAAATAAAACATATGGGGAGAGTCATTGTTAAAGCAAAACAGCCTTTTTAAAAAAACAACAAGGACAACTCATTTTCTTTTAAGCTGTGCTTTGCAGTCCAAGTTGAGGCTGCAATCCCAAAGCTGTTAAGGAGTGTGGCCCATTGAACACAGTGGGGGCTTTAACTTCTGAGTAAATGTGCACGAAATTGCACTGCAGCAGTAGTAGAACCTGTAGGGTGGAAATGCTAGGCCTGGGACTCAGGAACTGGGTTCAAGGCCGGCCCACCTATGAGGCATGGTGAGACAACTGCCTCAGGCAGCAGGGTCCACAGGAGCAGCAGATCTGGTCTCCAATGGATATATTGCCCACTGCTGATGCTTTGGAGGCCGGACCTGCCACCTCCTCAGCAGTCCTGCACAAAGCAGCCTCTGCAGTGTCCTCTTCGCAAATTGGAGGTTTTGCTGGTCTTCTCTCACCCTTGTTCCCGATGTAGACCTTTATTTTCCCCCTTGTTCCTGACGTAGATCTTCACTCACTCCTCCTTCTCTGGCAGGGCGTATGTGGACTTTTATGGTTTGCCTCAAGTGCCAAAATGCCTTGGGCTGGGCCTAGCTGGAATGGAGTAAGAAGAAGAGCACAGCAAACAAAAGACTACAGCTCTACTGGGGCATTTTGGTACTGGATGCAGACAGAGCAGCAGCCATCAAAGTAGTAGACCAACAGGAATCAGTAACAGGTATTGAACAGAGCAGTTGTTGCTTCAGCAGCTGCTAGAGCTCAACCTATCCCTTTAATGTTGCTGTGGTAGCTAGCATAAGTTTTCATCCTGCCTCACTGGTATAATAGTGGTGCCAAGTGGTCTTTAAAATGTGACTTAGATCCTTTGCTATTGTCATATCTTCCATGGAACCTCCATCCTGAAGGAGCTTCTTGGTTGCTTGGCTACTTCTCCTCAGCTGTAATCAGGGCCAGGAGAGCCCAGCAGCCCCCTTGTAACCTTAGTGGAGATGGCCTCTCTGCATCAGAGTCTCTGTCCAAGATCTGGCCCACAACATCAGCCTCATGAGCTGCTGGTCCAGAACTGGGGCCTAAGGATCTGGATGCTTTGGTTCCTGTGAAGTAAGCCACCAAAGTAGAGTGAGGAGCAGTCCCTGGTCAGTAACGATTTTGTAGGCTTCAGAATGACTTCACTCACCCAGACTGCCCATTGCCTTCTTCTGTCTAGGAAGGACAATGAAGTTTTCCTATTCAGGCTGAGACTTGGCCTATGCAACAATAGCATCATTCCCTGTCTCGGCTTCACCTCTCTACCTCAGCTGCTGCCCATCGTTGTGCTGAGACAGTGGGCAGGAAAGAAATACTCAAAGCGTGGTACCATTTTGGATCATACTCTTTTCCTCCTGCTCCTTCTGACATTAGGGCAAAACTACACATTACGTTTAATATGTGGATCAAGACTGCTGCAAGCATGGATGAAGAGGGGATTGACCCTTCCTACTGTGCCATGAGGAGAAACTCCCTCTCCCCTCCACTCACACACATAGTTGCTACCCGGCATTGAATGACATCTCCCACAACGTCCTCCTTATTGTGCATCGCAGTCGCAGTCCTTATTATCTCCCCAGCTTCTATTTAAAGGGTGGGGGACCTTTTTTCACCCCAAAGGCCACATCTTTCTTCCCTGCTAGACAACCTCCTGTGGGCCACAAACCAGTAGAGGGTAGGGCCAAAGGAAAAGGGGTGTAGAGATACAAATGCAAAAGTTACCTTCGTACAGTAGGCTAGTCCCTACACTCTCTCTGTATCTTTCATCTAAGCAAGCAAAAAGATAGATAGTTTATTACAGCCATAGGCCCATATTCAATAAATCATACTGCAAAACAGGTATAACAAGGTAAAATTAATAAATTAAAATACGGAAGCAAGCAAAAAGCTTCATCAGACTTCAAGGATGAATTCCCAGTCAGGCCAAAACACTCATGTGGCATGCAAAATAATAATAATAATAATAATAATAATAATAGTAATAATAATAATAATAATATATTTATTTATTTATACCCCACCCATCTGGCTGAGTTTCCCCAGCCACTGTGGGCGGCTTCCAGCAGAATATTAAAATACAGTAGGACTGGTGAGGGCCTGAGGGCCTGACAGAGATAAATACAGATGGAATTTGCAGGATGCAGTCTTCTGAAGAACACAGTGACTGATTGGGTATATAAGGGATGAGACCATATTTTTGTGTGTTGTTCATTAATTTAAAAAATAGTTCCTATGAACAAAAAAAGCTGGCATATACTGAGTGAGATTAAGCAGATGCTCTACCATGCAGATTTGGCCCATCTCCACCATTATTTTTTTCATTCCCGAAATTGTTTTTCTTTCATTGCTGGTGCCTCTAATTTCCTGAGTTGGGCTCTGTTCTGAGCACCACTGTAACTGCCTGTGTCAATAATAAAAAAGTGTCACTTGTCTTCGTAATCCAATTAACCCCTGGGTCTGTATTTGCTTTTGGATGTGACATTTGTGACATGCAGTGCTGCAGGTATGACAAGCGGAGCTGGGTCTCAGTGTCATGGCAAATCAAATCAGACCGGCGTGGGAGGCGGAAATGCTAAATTTGTAACCCTAAGTAACCTTCCTCGGCAGAGTGGGGCCTCTCATCAAACTGGTGGGCACTGCTTGATTAGATAGGCAGCCCAGGGGACAGGAAGAGAAAAGAGAAGCCATCTAACATTTGGATCTTATGTTGGCGAATATGTAATGTAATAAAGGACCTCATTTTCTCCTGCAATGAGATTTGCTTAGTCTCGGGGGTCAGAGGATGCCTTGTTTTCTTTTTAGCTTTCTGCATTGTCCAGTCTGTGCTGGGACAACTGTGACTCAGCATAAGTCAGCTCCCAATGTTCCTATGATTGCTTGTACATCTCAGTACAACAGTTAAGGCCAATTGCAAGGTTAAAACCAACTGGAAAGTCGTACCTTAGGCAAGAGCTGTCTCCCTTCCTTCCCTCAGATTTGCCACTGCTGTGGCTGGTTAAATGCATTTGGGCTACACTCACTCAGCACTTTAAGCACTGCCATGCAAATGATGCTATCCAAAACCTTTTGGCGTCTTTCACCCAGCAATTTGCATCAGAGGAGAACTATTGATTAATTTTCCTGTTGGCAAAAATGACTTTCTTGTAATGAACCTGAAACTTAATTTTTCCCCCACTAAGTCTCTGTGGGCCATTTGGATGCCAAAAAGCATGTATCCCCCCCCCCCATAAATCTCAAAATGTGATGGACTTTAAAGAGTTTTCGCTTTTCAAAGAACAAAAAGGAGTAGAGAGAGTTATTGAGAAAGCTGAAAACAACTATTCAAAAGAGGAAGCTGTGAAGTAGTTTTGAGAGTTTTTCTCTTTAGCTGATCAAGGCATTTGTCTCTGAGGAATACACAATGTTATTAGACATGTCCATCATTCTGGCTTATGCCAGCAAATAACAAAGAGCAGAATGTTAAAGACGACCACATCGAAGTAGCCATAAAAACCTCCTGTTGTGTGGATGAAAGTGTTTCATGCAGTACTCTCAAAGGGCTAGAGCTTCCAGAAGCTTCCATTCAAAATGGAGTCTGTAACGGTGGCACATGGCTTAGCATTTACACGAGCCTATTCATGCAGGTACAAGCTGTCGCCACACATGTGCAAGTGTTTGTGTGATACAGTGTACTCTTGTTGATTTGTACAGCTCAACGACTGCATGCACAGACTTGTTTGATGTTACATATGCATGCACAGCTTGAGCTGAACTGTTCCTCCTGAATTTTAATCATGAGGGAAACAGATGTACTTGCCCATGTTCCACCTCCACTGTCACAGGCAGTATGTTGTGGACCACAAGTGTGGGACGGGAGGCATGCTCTTAAACTCAGGTCCTGGTTGACAGCTGTAAGAGAAGGATGCTGGGTAAGCCTTTGACCTGATTCAGCAGGGCCCTTCTTAATTTCTTATAAATGGGGAATCATTGATACAATGGCAAGCTACAATAGATTGAGAAGAAAATTTGATTAATCATTTAGGAAGCGTCATACTCATAACAGCAGTGTAGCAATGCAACAAGCCGAAGGCTGTGGGTTTTCCTATTTGAAGGTTTGGAAGCATAGACAGTGCACACATCAACTGAGATGACATAAGGTATTTTAGAGTCAATGGATTTTTCCTTAGGGCGGAAGGATAACCTGGGGAATGTGCAGAGACCCAGCTCAGTGTTGCTTGCGTCAAACATCTATAGAACTATGGTTGCTGCTTTTTATACAGTTATGAACAATTACAGATGAAGGATGCTGTATGGAGCTGTGCTTTGGAATGCTGCAAATGTAACCACCGAAGCTTAAAGTGACGTACAGCAGCTAGGTTCATTAGAAAGGACAGGTTTATTTCACCTCCCTTTGAGCATTACCCTGCAACCTTCTACCAATCAAGCACCACTGTTTTCTGCTATGCAGGAGATTTCTAAGGCTGCCATCCATGGCACACTTACTTGAAAGGAAGCCCCACTGAATCAATGGAGCCCACTTCTGCATAAAAAATACACAGGATCAGCTATGCCTGACAGTTTTAGAGTTTTGTTTTTCATCATTTCCTAATGATGTCCTACTTAAACAATAGCCAGAAATGAGGAAAATGTATTTAAATACAGAGTTTTAAAATATTTTGTTGAAGTACACTGCCAGCAATGGACCATGATAATGTTTAATCTCTGCTTGGAATTATGCCACACATAAATTTGAGGATTGTCTCTAATTTGAATATATAGCCTTCCATCTGAGGTGCAATGTATTCCTTTTATTGTCAGTTTCGTACCTTGCCCGTAGCAAATGGCAACAGAAACAAATTGGATCAGATCGCATTGTGCCAAGTCTGAGCAATGAATTGCCTTTATTAAAGCACCTACACTTTCGGGCAGAAGGAAGGAAATCATTGGCCCCGTGACTTCGAATGCTGCAACATGATGATTCCCTTTCTTCATTCTGTGGCGTTAAAAAGTGGTGAACCACACAGAAGCGCTTGAACTGTACTCTCGAGGGGGAAAGTGGCCTTTGATTTTAAATGATGCAGCTTCAAGAGAAGCAATTAAATAGCCTGATGGATAAATGCGTCCCAAACTGGTGGCCACCTCCCTGCACTGTCTAGAATGTAAAAGAATAGCTTGCATGTAAATTTCTAGAAATGCTTAAAGAAATGATACAACCATATAAATATGATTTTAAAAAATCCTTCATAGCACCTTAGAGACCAACTAACTATGCACTTAGTTGATCTCTAAGGTGCTACTGGAAGGAATTTTTTTATTTTGTTTCGACTATGGCAGACCAACACGGCTTCCTACCTTTAACTAAAGCATATAAATATGGTAATAATATTCAGTAGCCTCCCTCCCCAGGGGGATGTAGGCCAACCCAGGGTTGGGCAAGCTTCAGGCTTCTGGGTTGTCCTCTCTCTTTTTAATTAGACCCACCAAATGGAGCCAAGCACTTCCATGGTAGCTCAGTGTAACAGACGTTTAGAATTCATGTATTTCTTTTAAGGCTGCTGTGTTGCTTTTCAGGTAAAATAGCCTCTCAAAGAAGTCCATAATCATAGTAACATATAAGGACAAAAAAATGAAAATACTGAAAATATCCAATTACAATACACACAGACAGATAGATAGAGCTCGGCTATTACATAAAGTTGTGGCAGATTAACCCTCTCTGGCACCCAGGGCGGGGCAGCCCATACAGAGTGTGCACGTGTGGCATCCCGCGCATGCGCACCCTATATGGAATGCCACACATGCGCACTCCGTACAGGCTGCTGCTTGCACGGCGATTGTACAGGCTGCTGCATCCCGTACAGACTGTGCATGTGCGGCATTCCGTATGGAGTGCACACACGTGGCAGCCCATACAGTCACCGTGCAAGAGGCAGCCCATATGGACAGTGCGTGAGAGCGGCAGCCCATATGGTCGCTGTGCGAGCGGCGCCCATATGCAGTGCGCACACCCTCGGCCGCTCTACAGCTGGGGGGAAGCAGGGGTCACCTTGTCACCCCCCCCAGAGTGGCACACAGGGTGGCCCGCCCCCTCCACCCCCCACTTCGTACACCCCTGGGGGTAGGGGGTAGGCAGAGTACGCAAGTGAAGTGAGCCCGGATGGCGGGATATGTACATTATATGTAATTATATATACTTCATGCCCCATAGCAAAAAGGCTACTTCTACTTCTTAAAGTTAATGTGTCTTCTGCTCTAGCTGCAAATACCTTTGGGCCATTAACGTATACAATTTTGAATGCAGTTTCTGACTCAATGCATCATTAATTACCTGCATCCCAAAGGATGTTACTGTGCAATTGTGCACACGTTAATTATGAATTGCTGTTGGTGCCATGTTAATGATGCACTGAGTCAGAAAATGCTGCATTACAAAATATCTTGATAGAGCCTCCAATTACAAACTGCAAGTCGCCCAAGATCTACTACCTTTTGCCCACTCCTGGGATTACCAAGTCAATTAAATGATGCTGAATTGTATTTTGTGCACCATTCACCTTTGACATGGTAGTCCACCTTGCAAAGATCTGTAGAACCAGCACCCTTGCTAAGTCTGGAATTCGGTCTGCTTGCCAGTTGCTGCCAATACATTCCTGAGACTTCAACTTATTGGACTTTAAATACCAAGGGGATTACTAGTTGGATAAGTACTCTGTGGAAATGCCCAACCTATAACTACATTCTAAAAATGAACTTTGAGATGGAATCAAAAGAAAAAATCATACAAAGCTGGTTGTCTTCTTAGCTGTATGTTTCTCTAAGCTGCCGGTATTGGATTAGGCTTGTAGAAATGAAGGAGTGATTAATAATATAGTACACAATGAGTGATTAGGTTATGAAACTTACCAAACCCTGACTTCCGCTGAACTTGGTAGAGAAGAAAGGATGTTCTCCTGAAAGCCTGTAGTTTCTGACGTGGGATGAAATCTTTTCTCCTGGTTATGAATACTCTTCTTTGAGGTATATGTAATGTCAAAGCCCTCAAGTGGGTACTATATACTACTCTATGGCAGCACTTGTAAGATCATTCCATATTGACCCTCAAGTATATGTGTGAGTCACTGTCACCAATTGCTTCCCATAAAAACCTTCATGAGGATCTCCAATACAAAAACACTGATTGCATGGAGGCCTTTTCATACACAGTTGTACATATGAAGAATCTCTCACTGCAAAGACACATGGCATCCATCAAAGGGCGGAGCAAGGCAATGCGGTCCTGATGATGCAGTGGTATAGCATCTCACAAAAACGCTGGCAGCATCAAGATAAACTCAACAGAGTAAACAATATTTGATGTACGTAAAAGTGGGGAAATGATTTGAATGGTTATATTCAAATATGCGGAAAACCATTTACCTACTTGCACTGGCATGCTTTCAAACCACTAGGTTGGCAGGAGCTGGGACAGAGCAATGGGAGCTCACCCCATCGCAGGGATTTGAACTACTGACCTACTGATCAGCAAGCCCAAGAGACTCAGTAGTTTAGACCACAGTGCCATCCACATCCCATATATGTCATATGAACCATGGAAGGAGAAGAAGGGAAGTCATTGGATATTTTAAAGTTTGCAAAATGTTTATATATAACATTGCATGGATAGAACTTCTGAAGAAAGCTACTGATTTTGATTTATTTGAAGAAGATGTATAGCCACGTTTATCTGTTATCTCCAAGTATTATTTGTTCCACATTTAGCACACAAAAGATCTGACTCTTTCCCTTTGAGGCAGGACCATATGTTGTGGCTTTTGGAAAGCTAACTGTGCTTCAGAAGATTCTCTGTAAATAACAGGGCATCAGTGTTGAGAGGTATCCAGGTAATCTCTGACTGCATTGATCTTTCTGAGAAAGAAGCTCCATGGGATCAATGCACTGCAAACAAAAGGAATGAGGCAAAAAGCCCCATTAAATGAGTTTGATTTTAATAAGAGGATGATGAAGTTAATTAAAGCTCAGACGGCAAGCTAAACTAGGATGAGAGTTCTTCAGGGTTTTTCTTGTTGCTGGGCTCCAGCTGTTACTTATTTTCAAGCCAACAGCAGGAGCCAAAGCAATGCAATTTGCCAGTTTTTATGCAGACGAGAACTTCTGTCAATGTACTAGGTTGTTGGTTCCCCCCCTCCCTCAGTGCTACTAATATGAAGTCTGTTTTCAAAGTTCTGAACAAGGATTCTAGTGCAATCCCTTTCCTCCTCCCAGATCAAATCTGCATGTTTTAGAATTATTTCAAATGACATGGGCCCTTCATCTTCTAAAGCCAAAATTTTCAAAGACCAAAGCTTCCCCTCTTGGTATATTACCATTTGTTGCATGGATGAGTGGTCAACATAAGAAGAGCTCTGCTAGATTAGACCATCAAATCCAGCAGCCTGTTTTTAACAGTGACCAAGAAGGTTCCCATGGAAATTCTGCAAGCAGGACCTGACTACAACAACATTCTCCCCTCCTGTGGTTTCCAGAAACTCTTGTTTAAAGCATACTGCTTCTGACAGAGGTGGTAGAAGATGAAGCCCTCCCAAAAGATCATGGGAGAAGAAAATGGTTTCTCTGTGTCTTGAATCACCTGCTTGGTTTTCATGAAGATGGTGTCCCATTGGCTATAGCTACCTTGCAGACCCATCTGAGATATCAAACTCTTCTATGGCTTGTAAGTTGCCAATTGCATTCATTTCTTCAATAATTAACAACAACAACATATATTTATTTTTATTGGTATTTTTTCTAAATTTGCACCTATACATATCAACCAACATATGCAAATGTTATGCAAATCTATTTTTTATCAATGCATAAGTGACCATGCCATTAATAAATTCTTAAACATTATTCTGCGGTCTGAGTCACCAACTAAAAGTGCACCCCCCCCCCCATTAGCTCAGCTCAAAACTATGCTTCAAAAATAGTAATAGGTACAAAATTAATAAAGGAAAACTAATGTCCTGTTATTGATTTGTCTCCAACTAAAGCCAATGAAGAAAGGAAGCTCATTAACAGCTTGGGTATTTGGTAAATTAAAGTGGATTAAAAAATCGGTTTGATGGAAAGAGCTACTGAGCAAAACCATTTTTTGTGCGTCACAATGTAAACAGAGTTAAGATGGCAGATTAGTTTGCAGCATCCCAAGCCACTGTCCATGGAGCCTACCAATGTCCCCTGAAATGTCAGAGGTACTAACATTTGAAAGCAATTAATGATGACATTTGGTGGAGGAGTAGGGCGGTACTTGCAATCTAGACAGAAACTCATTGGGCTTCATTAAATGTTCAGGGGATAGGAGGAGAGAGATCAGGAAGAACAGATGGTCTGAAACATGGTTCTCATTGTGTGAGGTCAGTTTCCTTACTGTTCCTGAGGAAGAAGAGGCAAGATCTTCTCAAGTGTTATCTCCCTAACTGGAACATTTGGAGGGGCTGCGTCCTACCTGAAGCACACTCTGGATTTGAACTACACTGACACACTGCCCACATGCACACACATAACTAAGCACATTCACACACCAGATGACCCGGTTCCAGTGGGTGGTCTTCAGCTAAGTTTTACTCAGACGAGACCCACTGAAAATAATGAACACAACTAAATCAAATCCATTAATTCTAAAATATCTTACTTGAGTAAAATTCATCCAAATACAGTGGTACCTCCGTTTACGAATGGGATCCATTCTGAAGCCCTGAAAACTTCATAACTGGAGGCGCCCTTCTGCGCACGCACATGGTGCAATTGAGTGCTTCTGCGCAACTGCGCAGCGAAACCTGGGAGTATACACTTCCAGGTTTGCCGTGTTCACAACCCAAAGTTTACATATCCAGAGGGATATGTAAGCAGAGATACAACTGTACCTTTAATGGTTATTTAGAGCAGGGATGACCAACTTCTGTACTCTTTTTCTCATAGTGGTTTATGTGTCTGCAGCATATCTTGTCATCGACAATTGCCATGTCACAAAAGCTTAGGTTCTATATGGGACCTTCTTCTCTCATTTAGAGGAGCAGGGATTACAGTGGTACCTCGGGTTACATACGCTTCAGGTTACATATGCTTCAGATTACAGACTCTGCTAACCCAAAAATAGTGCTTCAGATTAAGAATTTTGCTTCAGGATGAGAACAGAAATTGTGCTCCAGCGATGTGGCAGCAGCAGGAGGCCCCATTAGCTAAAGTGGTGCTTCAGGTTAAGAACAGTTTCAGGTTAAGTACGGAACTCCGGAACGAATTAAGTACTTAACCTGAGGTACCACTGTATAGCTTAGAAGTAGAGCATGACTCTTTCATGCATCTTAAGCGGCAGCACCTGAGCAAGTATGCAAATACTCTCTAATGACGAGGGAGGGTCCTGTTGAGCACAGAAAACTTTGTAATACCAGATCAGACTGTTTCTTCAACTAGCACATTAATGTCCACTTTAACTGGCCCAGCTCTCCAGAGCCTTCTGCAAAAGTCTTTTATATCACCTGTCACCTGCTCCTTTAAAGTGAAGAGGCCACGGATTGAACCTGAGACCTTCTGCAATGAAGATAGGACTTGCTTTCCAAACCAATAACTATGAAAAAAGGTTAAAGGAACCAAGTATGTTTACCTTGGAGAAGAAACTAAAGGGGACAAAATGGTACTTTGCAAATGCTTGAAGGATTGCCATGTAGAAGAGGGCAATTATTTCTTCTCCGCTGCCCCAGAGGGAAGGGTCAGGTCTAAAGTATTTAAGTTATATGAGAGTAGATTTCAGTTGAACATTAGGAGACATTTCTTGAGCTGCTTGATCATGGGATTTCCTAGAGGGGTGTCAGCGGGCTCTTCCTCTGGGGGGGGGGGGTCTTTAAGCAGAGGCTTAAAGTTGGAGATGCTCTGGATTTCCTGAAGTAAACCAGGGATTAGCCTACAAGGACCTCTCCAACTCTACGGTGCTAAGTTTCAAATATGAAAAATACAGAGACAGAAAACAAGAGCTGCTCCATGCCAAAATTTGAATAATCATGCTGAAGCAGATTATGAATAATATGTGTGGTGATGTATGAACTGTGAAGGACAAGTGAACCAGGAACCCATTCCTTCTATTTAAGATAGGATTCTGGGACTTTATCCAAAGAAACTTGCTTCGCTGAGCGCTTTTTGAAAAGTGAGAATATTAAAGATTAGGAAACCTGTGGCCCTCCATATGTTGCTGGGCTCCAACGTCTATCAACCCCAGCCAGCATGGCCAATGGTCATAGAATCATAGAATCATAGAGTTGGAAGAGACCACAAGGGCTATCGAGTCCAACCCCCTGCCAAGCAGGAAACACCATCAGAGCACTCCTGACATATGGTTGTCAAGCCTCTGCTTAAAGACCTCCAAAGAAGGAGACTCCACCACACTCCTTGGCAGCAAATTCCACTGTCAAACAGCTCTTACTGTCAGGAAGTTCTTCCTAATGTTTAGGTGGAATCTTTTTTCTTGTAGTTTGGAACCATTGCTCTGTGTCCGCTTCTCTGGTCAATGGCCAATGGTCAGGAATTATGAGAGTTGTAGCCCACCAACATGTGGAGAGCCATAGGTTCTCCATTCCTAGGTTCAGGGTTATTTCTAGTGCTGTGCTCAAGTATCTGACAACAACGCTTTCAGCAAAATTTGTGGAGGCTGCAGAAAAGGAGAGAGAGAGAGAGAGAGAGAGAGAGTGAGTGTACTGGTGGATTTTATTTTGAATTGCTGACAGCAGAACAGGCAAAATAGAAAGCACTGCCGATTCAACCTTATGCTTGTGTGTGTAAAAGAAAAGTATGGTTAAAGTTAAGTTATAGGGTAATTAAGCAATACAGTCTTTGGCAATTGAGAGTCAAAGTGTGCTGAGCAGACTCAGTGGTGTCAGCTGATAGCCAAGTACAGTGACATTGCAGACTGGATCAAGACCTCAACTTATACTTCCTTACATCCCTAGGGAAATCAAAAGGTGTGAGAGTACTAGATCATAGGATGCTTTGTTCTTTATGTCAGCATCTAATCAGTTTCCTGTAGAGCTTAATTGTGCTTACAAATGCACATAGTAAGTTCGGATTTCATAAAAGAAGCTGAACAATTTTGTTGCTAAGACGGAATGACTTCATAGATTTTTCAACACTAGGTCCTGCCATTCTCTAAGCTGTTAAAGCGAAGACAATTAAATCCTCAGGAGAGATGTCAATTGCAAATTATCAACTCGTCTGTCAACAAGCAAATGAAACAGGGTCAACACTGCAATTAAGCAGTTTTATTTGTACTAGGGTGTCAGCATCCTCAGTGCAACACATATGAAATCAAGTAAATATGTGTTTTACTCAACAGACTTCCTCTTCATTCAGCTGCAGCTGTAACTATATACTTAAAGCAATTATGGCTGATTTTTAAAACTGAGATATATGGTTTGTTATGGGGCAGCTGTGACTCAGTCTAAAGAACCAGAAAGAATATCAAAGTGAGAGCCGACATTGCTTTTAGGTATGCAGCTTCCTGCTTCTCTCCATCTCATCTGAAGCTGAATCTATACTGCACAGCCTCACCCCACATTCCTGTTTTCTGTTTCCCTCTCCAATGGAAAGCCTTCAGTGGTCCAAAAGTTGATTATTTATTGCTATATAATAAAATTGGAAGGTTGTCATCAGGCTGTCCAGCATAATTATAGAACAGTAGGCAGGTGAGCAAGGAAGCAGAATATGGCCAGGATTGCAGGGGGGATCATTTCCACTGGCACAACATTTGAACAAAACTTCCCTCTGGAAAGGGCTGGTTCCCTGAAGTAGTTTACAGTACAGTAGTTTACAGTTTACACTACAGTAGTTTACACTACAGTAGTTTACAGTAGTTTACAGGTGTGTTTAGAGGCACATGTCCCAAGCAAGAATAAGAAATGTGTGGTTCTCCCAGTGGGTCAGAGCTGCAATACTAGCTTGTCAGTAGTGGCATTGCTGCCACTTACAGCAAGGGAAAGAGGGGAGGTAAAGGAGAGGCAACCGGGAGATTGGAGCTGTGTAGGCTACTGCCAGCAGGCTAGCATTGGGACTCTGTTCCCCTAGATGAGCCACTTCTTTGTCCATGTCCTTCTATCTTTAACTGGTCTCTTTAGTTTCCAATTCCTCCCACCCACCATTTCTCCTGACTTAGCAAGATAAAGAAGCCTCACCTGGCAACAAGCTCTGGGGGTGAACTTTGAATTTCGCCCAGCCTTTTAATGTCATCCTTCCATGTTCTCTTTGTTTCCTGGAGTTGTTTTGTACTTTTGAGTGGCTACACTGCTCCTGCTGCTTGCAAATATTTATTGTGTTTTAATGTTTTATGCTTCTTTTCCTCTCATTTGAACACTGTGAGCCACTCTGAAAACCTATTGAATAATACTGTATATATAACTTGCTCTTCCTTATTCTTCCATAGAAGTGGAGATGCAGAAGTAGGTTGCAGAGAAGCTAAGCCTGCAGCAGGGCCTGAGGGTGTTTGCTTGATGAGGTGGCACAATCTTGGGGGGAAAGGGAGGGCTATGGGGCTTCTTTATAGCAGGATCAAAGGACCTCAAGTCCAGGGGCCAAACAACTTTTTCCAGGCCTCCCTGTCTGGCCCTCTGTACACTCCCCACACTTTCCCCAACCACACACCCTCTCCCCACACTATATCCCTCACAAGTCCTGCTTTGTACCCCCATTGAGCATCTGTGCCTGGCTATACGATGTCTTTCTTTCTTCCCTGAATAGAGTTCTTTCTTCCCTGGATAGAGGATGCAGAGGGGTAAGTGTACAAAATTCACATTTGTTTCCCTATGCTCTTTGGCCTCAGGCCCTGCTCACCACTGGCCTGCATTAGGATTTCTGTATAGACAGCCATGTGCAACCATATGGTGGTGGCATAGAGCTAAAAGTGCCAACACATTAAAGGCCTGATTCCTATATCGTATGAAACAGATCTCCTGATAAGATGATGAGATGATCTTTTAGGGTTTCCGCCAAATCAGTGTTGAAGAGCATTGTTGATTAGATTCCTTCTTTTTATTGTACCTACATGTGGCAACTATTTTAGGGGTGTCCAATGAAGTGCAATCACTGATGCATGGGCCCTTTTGGACACAGAAGAGGGCAGAAGGAGGGTGGAACAGGGATGGAATGGGGTGGAACAAGGTGAGGCCAGGAATGGAACCACCACACAAAAAGGTCACCACCTGTATTATGTCTTTCAGAAAGTGCCTTGCCGGCCTACTGTATATATGACCAGTTGTCTTTCAAGATATCATCATCCAATTTGGTGTAATGGTTGCCAAGGTGGAGGAGCAGCATTTGGATGCTGTCTGTTGCTATTTTGATTATGGAGGAGGGGGGGCAGAGAGGAGAGGGCAAGTAGGCCTGACATTAAGTACATGCAGTTAAGTACATGCAGAAGCCATGCAAGAGGCACCCACCAAGGCTGCAATCTTGCTGTCCTGTACTGGCTAGATGCAGAGGAGTGGTGGGAGGAACCAGCTGGAGAACTTCTGCAAGGGAAGAAGGCTCAGAGCCAGGGGATTGGTGGTGGGATGATGATGAGTGGTCAGAGGGAGAAGACTGTGGGGAGGAGGAGGTGTCAGAAGCTAAAGAGGCAACAGGTAAGTGAGCAGGGAGAGTCTGTGGCAGAAAGAAGCCCAGAAGTAGAAGCTAAAGCTGAAGCAGGAGAAGAGGGAGGCCAAGAGGTAGAGATAAGTTGGGCTGGTGAAGAAGCCAGGGGTTCTCCCTCTCCTGCTGTGACCAGCACCCCTCCCCCCTGGTCTCTGAGAACTAGAAGAGGTATGAAGAGGGAACAGCAAAGACAGACATGGTGATGGAGTCTCAGATTGCTCGGGAAGGACCTGCGGGAGGAGGAGACTTAGGCAACTAGGAGAAGGCAGGAACCTTCTTTCCCCACAACTGCCTCACAGGAGCAAGATCTACCAGGATGAGTTGCTGTGCTCAGTAGGCAGTCTGAACTTCTGAGCAAACCCTATTTCCTTGAATAAAGAGTTAACTTCACTGACATCGTGTGTGTTATTGCTGACCTGCTCCTGACACCCACTCCTGACACCTGCTGGCTGCAGCGGTCTGCTTTGCCATTGTGTTCCCTGCAGGGAATTTGCTGGAAAGGCAGCACCCAGCAAGATCAAACTCTCCTGCTCTCTGCAGCTTGGCTGGAATGGTGAAGGGGGAGTGAGACGCAATGTGTCCTTCCCTTTCCCCTCTTCCAACCATATAGACACCCATAATAAATATTAGCCCCATCCTTGAATTTATTCAGTGGCTGGTTCCTGGTTGGGTGTTCTCCAGGTCAATGCAGAACAGAGCCAAACACAGCCCTAGAAACTAACAAATTACATTATCAATTAATAAATTTCAGTGGGTTGCCTCTGTTTTGAAGAGCGGAGTTCTCAATCCAGCCCCAGTAATTACTTTTTAAGACTTGTGCTATATGGTGCTCAAGTTTTATGATAAAGAAATTCATGTTCTGAAGCAGATGAAGCAACCAGGACTGCTATCTCTCTGTGTGGATGGAGGTCCTGTGGTTATCCTTTCTGCATGGTGGGGGGCTTTATGAAGTTGTCAGTTTAAATACTGACGGGAAGCTGCTGGAAGCCGTGCCACTTAAAGAAAGAATGAGGACCTGTGGATGGAATACAAGAACTCAGAACTTCGTAAAATATGAGTTCATCCAGGCAGCAGATCGGGAGGGAAGGAACAAGAGCTTGGGATATTCTTGGAGACTCTGCTACTTGGCTAGCAACTCCCCTTGTAAATTTGGGCAGTTTGTGCACGCCAATTTTTCTTTCATTTTAACACCACATTTGAAGTGAAACAGCTTGGAACTGATAAAGGCATACCCTTTTACTCCATTATGGACCACTGAAGCATTTAATCAGGGTTTTACTAATCTTCCTGGCCTATCAGAACTCCAACTGGCTTCTCACAGTAAAATCAATGAAACAAGACCTCTCCTTTAATATTGGCTCTGCTGCTATAATGAAAACTCTAGAGCTGCTCAGAATTTGAATTCAGGGCTTCTCTGGGTTTAAGGGAGGCACACAGATTTTTTCATACTTCTGCTCACAGCTTCATACATCCATGCAATGTACATACATGAATGTGAACCATACTTGGGCCGCGCGCGCCTAATCAAACTGGTGGCAGGACCATCTCACTCAAATAACATGAAGGCATTTGAAGGACTCACTCACGCACAGGTTAACATTTCCTAGTTAGTTAGTTTTTTCATTAATTCATTACAACAGAACACTAGCAACACCAAAAAAATACGTGGTGGGGGATTTAGAACATAAACAGGGCAAGCAAAGGACAGCAATTGCATTTAAATCTTGTTCCTGTGAAAATGTGCTGGGTGAAAGAAATGTTCCCCTAAAGCTGCACATTCACACATTTTAGTAACTTCAGGCTTTTTGAGGAGCCTTAGGGAACCCTGGAGGTGCTGATCTATTGGAAGAGAGGGAGTTGCACCAGTACCATCACTGGAGTTTCCCCAGTACACATGCTGAAAGTTCCACCACGGGTCATGCATATTCTGCCTCTGATTTTCAGCACTGGGAAGTGGGCAAATGGGATGATTGTGGATTAGGGGCATCAGAAAAATTCTTCATAATTTCATTTATGAATTGTGAATATAGGGTCCTCCTAGCCCACCTTGTCATGACTTCCTCCCCCCACCCCATTTTATATGCTCCGTTTTTTGTGTGATGAATTAACGAGTGGTTCTTGGCTCAGCAAAAGATGGTTGGTTTTGGGTTTCTTTTTAATTTGTTACATAATGCAACTGTGTACATTATGCTGATTTTACTGATTCCAAATGACATCTCTCTGAAGATTAGCCCCTATGGCAGCAGATCACCTATACTTGGCCCATTCTTCAGTTATGCGAAAGGAGTGTGCCGGGGAATGTGCCAGGTTATCTGCTTAACAAAAGAAACCAGTTATCTATTTTACAAAAGAAATTGGATAGCGAACATGATCCCTTACGTAATAAAAGTGCAATGCAAATAACTAAATGGAAGCCTGATGAAAGGTGCAAATACCATGTATAATTTCACTGCACACAATGAAAAAGAGGAGAACACCCAGAGACAGGAAAGGGTTGCCTTGACTAAACCACCTTGACCTTTCTGTTCAAGGTCAGGGCAACAGGGATGCCATCCTCCAGCAGGTATCCCACTCTGACAGCACCCCAACACACACAATATTCAATAGCAACATCAGAAGGAAACTGTTGCCTGTTGACTCATATCTAATTCAAATTCATATCTACAGAGTTGGAAGCAATCCTAAGGGTCATTTAATATAATCCACTGCAATGCATCCATGGCAGGTCGCCATCCAGCCTCTACTTAAAAACCTCCAATGAAGGAGAATTCACAACTGTTCCTACTGTCAGAAAGATATTCCCAGTGTTTAGTCAGAATCTCCTTTCTTGAAGCCATTAGTTCGGGTCCTACCCTCCAGAGCAGGAGAAAACAAGCTTGCACCATCTTCGATGTGACAGCCCTTGAGATACTTAACAATGACTATCCTATCTCCTCTCACTCTCCTCTTTTCCAGGCCCAGCTCCTTCAACTATTCATCATAAGGCTTGGTTTCCAGACCCTTGATCATCTTGGTTGCCCTCCTCTGGACACATTCGAGCTTGTCAATATCCTTCTTAAATTGTGGTGCCCAGAACTGGACATAGTATGCTAGGTGTGGTCTGACCAAGGCAGAAAAGAATGGGACTATTACTTCTCTTGATCTGGACACTATACTTCTGTTGATAGTATATAGATGCTTGTTCACATCATCGAGCTTTCTATGCACATATGTGGTTACTTTCTCCCTAATTTCATACGTCTTAAAAATTCTAGCCCTCTGTGGTTATTACTCATGTGGCATTGCAATGCAAGCACTTTGGGAGTGCCAGTCTTTAGGACAGAGATGGGAAACCATTCATTCATTCATTCATTCATTCATTCATTCATTCATTCATTCATTCCCTACCTTTTTCCATGACAAGGGCTCAATGTGGATTACAGATAAAAATAAAAAACAGTTAAAAACATAAAAAGCAATCATTAAAAAACAAACATTGGTAGAACTAAATGTATGTACACACACACACACACACACACACACACACACACCTATTAAAACCATACAAATAATTACAATGAAAACAGCTTGGCACCAGACCTTATTAAAAGCAGTCAGTTTCCAAAAGCATATTGGATCAAGAAAGTATTCACCAGTCGTCAGAAGGATAACAAGGACATGCCCAGTCTGACTTCTGCAGGGGGGAGTTCCAAAGTCTGGGAGCAGCCACCAAAAAGGCTCTCTTGTGTTGCTACCCGAGAGGATGGCAGAACCAAAGATCTTAGAACCTGTGCAGGTTCATATAAGGGAATTTCAGGTAGCTTGGACCTAAGCCTAATAGGGCTTTATAGATCACAACCAGCACTTTCAATAATACCTGAAAACAGACCAGCAGCCAGTGAAGCTGTTGTAATAAGGGAGTTGTAGGATTCCTCTAGTGTTGCCAGGCTCCATCTCCCATTAGCCCCAGCCACTATAGTCAATGATCAGCAACAAATGGGAGTTGTAGTTTAGCCAAATCTCCCCAAGTTCCCCACCCCTGCCTTAGAACTGAATAAACAGAACAATTTACTTATTTTTCCTTTCATCTCTCCAAGAAAGCATTAATAAAAAGGTTCATTGAAAATTCCCTTTTAATTATAAAGCTATCTAATCTTTATTTAATACTTCTTTACCAGAAAGACGAGTCCCTTGAAAAAGAAAGAAAGAACGTCATTCAAGACTCCACTCCCTCCCCCTTCCAGTATTTTTAACGAAAAGAGAAAGGAACTAAATGTCAGCACACGAACTGCTAAGTGCATTTTATCATTTTTAGCAGATGACATCTTGAGAAACCATTTTTTGTTTTGATGCACAGTGGGGGGTCTGCCTGGTTTATATGGCACTGCTATCGAGCATGTGCTGTTTTGCAGCCAAGCTCTGCTTATCATGCACTGTTAAATCCACACGTGTGTGTGTTTGCAAAGACCAAAAAAGCCCCATAGGTTGCTTTGAAGTACAAATTCCAATGGACAAAAAACAAGCCAGCAGATCAACAACTAAAAGCACGATGTTCTGCGCTGTCAGTTTTTATTCTGGCTGTGTCTGCGCAGAGTTTTCTTCTTCTGCTTTCTCTAATGTGAATATTAAAGAGGGGCTTTAGCATTGGAACAAATGTGAAAGATGGGGACATAAACAGAAACAGACAGTGCCCTTTATAAACAATGATGGCAACACTGCCAGCTACTGCTTAACATAATCCATCCTGACACAACACTTTGTGGCTGTCTTGGACTGCTATTCATTATGACCTTTATAAGTACGGTCCTAATGGCTTTGCAATGCAGGCCCCAACTCTTGTGTGGTGTTATCTTCAGAAGCCTTCTCTCTATTTTTAAAGCACTGTGGCATCATCAACAGGTTTTTCAGACTGAACAATGATAAACAGAGTGAAACCTAATTGAACTATCATGGCTTCCTCCAAGAAACCTGGGAATTTCAATTCCTTTAGTGAGGAGTGGTGAACCTGTGGCCCTCCAGATGTTTTGGAGTCCAACTCCCATCACCCCAG
The DNA here is from genome assembly GCF_964252035.2 of Podarcis erhardii. Taxonomy (NCBI): domain Eukaryota; kingdom Metazoa; phylum Chordata; class Lepidosauria; order Squamata; family Lacertidae; genus Podarcis; species Podarcis erhardii. The sequence continues at coordinate 88,113,945 of NC_138507.1, read as the reverse complement.
CCAGCAGGGAATTATGGGAGCTGTAGTCCCAATAACATCTGGAGGGCCACAGGTTCCTCACCTCTACAACTCGTGCTTCTTAACCCTCTCATTGGACAACAGTTCCCAGGATTCCTTGGGTGAAAAAAAAGGCATCCTGTTTTAGATTTGTAGTGTAGACATACCCTTTGAAAATGGACAAGAACAGGTGGTGGTATTTCTGATGTTCAGCCATGAGAACTGATATTCAGCAGAACAGAGTGTATTGCTTTCCAAGAAGCATTTGAAATACATTAACTTGATGACAGGAACTGTTGTTCATGTCACTGAAAACATCTGTCCTACCTTTTATATAACACACATTTGCCATTTTTTATTATGCAAAATACAGATGAGAAAGAAAAATAAGTGCATACCAGCCACATCTGCGTCAAAATGCAAAGAGCATGAAAACCCAACACTTAATTAAAGGAAGCAAATGAAGGATAAAAAGATAAATGGCGTAAAAAGAGAGAAACTCTGCCAAATGTAATGTCCTAGACCACCTTTCACCAACCTGGTATGTTCCAGGTGGTTGGGACTACAGCTCGCATCAGCCCCAACCAGCACAGATGTGCAATTTATGGGAAAAGAGAATTATAATCTGAAACAACAACCCTCGTGGTCCCTTCCAACTCTACAATTCTATGATTCTGTGTCAACAGGGGACAACAGGATGGTGAGGGGTTTTCTGAAACTTTGCCAAGACTTTCACATACAATACACTTTTTGATTCCAAAATGCTCCCCCCCCATTTTATTTTATTTTAGGTTTGATGAGGCCCTAAGCTACTGAAGGTAATAGGTATTGTTGATATTGCAGTGTCCCGTGCACAGCGGAATGATGAGGAATACGTGCACATACTCTAAGTTGCTTTATTTACACTTCAAAGCTGGTAGGTTACAGAAAAACATCTTGCCTCTGCCGGAGCAGAGAAAAGCATCCTCTCTCCTCTAAAGCACGGAGAGAACAACACTGAACTGCAAAGAACAGTGAAAAACAGGAAACCAGTGTACGTCACATCCAGTCTCCCTTTCCCGTGGGAAAACTCCAACAGCAATTGACTGTGGAATGTAAACATTGTCTTGTGACAAGCATTTCGCTGCACAGTGAAGAGAGCAGAAACCAACATCCTCCCCCTTTCTGTGAACATCACTGGGCAGCGTGTTCGTACAATATCAGTACAAACCCAACTTCTGCACATAGGTACAGTGTTGATCCCTTGATACAATCGTGGACAATACATCAGCAGGAATTTCATTACCTGGCATATAGGACACCGTTACGAGTCCCTTCTGAATATGTTCCCTAGCATGTTGCAACTTCAATTGCAAGTGCTTCGTGCTTTGCTTACAACCTTCAGAATTCAGCAAAGCCAAACATGCTTTGTTGTCCTGGTAAACCTGGATTGGACATTTGACAGGAATTTTCATGTCTTTGCACAATTGTAACAACCATTCACAATCTTTAAGTGAATAAGACAGTGCATTCAGTTCAGCTTCACAAGTACTTAAGCTAACTGTTGTTTGCTTCTTGCATGACCAATCAAATAGACCCTGATTGTACATATAGCAAACTCCAGACGTACTTTTCCTGTCTGTAGTGTCACTTCCAAAACTTGCATCTGCAAATATTTCAAGACCACCAGACTTCTGATTGTTAAATCTCAGTCTGTAATGCATAGTGCCTTTCAAATACCGCGCTATGCATTTCAGAGCTTTCCAATCCTTAACAGTAGGATTGTTGACTTGTCTGCTTAGCAAATTACAGCTAACAACAATGTCTGGTCTTGAACATCTGGCAATGAAGTTTAGCTTGCCTAGCACACTTCTGTACAGTGTAGCATCAGAAAATGCTTCTTCAGTGTCATCTACCTGATAACCTGTTGTCATCGGTGTGTCTACAGGGTTAGCATCCATCAGGTTCAGTTTGCTTAACACATCAGCAATTTTCCGTGACTGGTGTACTAGAATGTTACCATCTTGATCTCTCTCTATTTCCAGAGATAGGTAGTTGTTTACCTCACCAAGATCTTTCATGTCAAAGTGCTCTTTCAGTTGAGCTAGGGCATTATTGTACATTGTGACATCCTTCCAAAAGAATAAAAGATCATCAACATAAAACAAACAATACAGTTTCTTTTGCCCCTCCTCTTTGACAAATACACATGGATCAGCTTTCCCTTGTTTAAAACCTAGAGAAAACAATACTTCAGTGAGTTTTGTGTGCCAACACCGCGCACTTTGTTTGAGACCATAAAGGGACTTCTTCAGAGCACAAACAAATCCCTGTTTTACCTGTACGCCATCAGGTGGAAGCATATAAAGTGATTCATCTAGAGATCCGTACAGAAAAGCTGTATTTACATCATGGTGACTAATGTGTAGATTTTCCTCTGCAACTAGCTTGAGCATAAGCCTAATGCTCTCATACCTCACTGTGGGAGAGTAGGTCTCGTGATAGTCTTCACCTGGTACCTGTGCAAAACCTCTGGCTACCAATCTGGCTTTGTGTCTGACTATCTTGCCATTTTGATCAGTCTTCGCTTTGAAGACCCATTTGCTTCCAAGCAGTTTCATTCCTGGAACTACTGGAACTAGGTCCCATGTTTTGTTCCTTTCCAAGGAATCAAGCTCAGCCTTCATTGCATTTAACCATGGCTCAGCTTCCTTTGAATCCAAATCCTGGATTTCTTGGAAACCTGAAGGTTCAAATACCTTCTTGGAGCTTTTAACAGCTGTTACTGCTATCTTAGCAAATTCATCAGCAAATCTCTTTGGAGGTCTGCCTTTTATGGCTCTTTGTGACCTGCGAATTAGCCGTAGGTCTTCAACACTCTCCTCTTCCTTCTTAGGAGAAAAGTGGCCTATTGTGAACAATGGTTCTTCCAATTCCTGATCAGAGCTTTCAGAGGGTCGCATAGAGGCTTTCGCACTCTTGAAATCCTCTGAATCACCTGATTCAGTTTCAGACTCAGAATCAGAACCTTCATCAGTGGGTGTGGGTGTGGGTTGTTGCGGTTGCTTTTGACTATCCTCCGTCTCATCACTGTCATCAGGATAACATTGGAAAATTCCCACATTCTCCCCCCACTTGGCATTGTACTCAACACTTCTTGTGAGTTTAATTGTCTTAGAGCCAGTCATCATTATTCTGTAAGAACCTTTCTGATAACCTAGAAAGATACCATGCAATCCACGCTTGTCTAACTTGGAGCTTTGTGGTGAGTGAACCCACATGTCAGAACCAAAAATTTTCATGTGTTTGTTGTATGGCTTTTTGCCAAACATCTTCTCATACGGGGTACAACCAATCGCTGAAGATAACCTGTGATTATAACTGTAAACAAAACACGAGAGAGATTCGGCCCAATAACTCTCTGGAAGATTTGCATCATGCAGCAAGGTTTTTAACCCTTGAAGCAATGTCTGATTTGCTCGTTCTGCAAGTCCATTCTGCCATGGCGAGCGAGGACTAGACAAATCGTGTTGAATTCCTTTCTCAGTCAGAAAAGCTTCAAACTGCTGAGAAGTGAATTCTCCCCCGCGATCACTGAAAAGAGTCTTTACCTTCTTACCATGCACATTTTCCAACCAAGCACAGAATTCCTTGAACCTAGGAAAAGCCTCTGATTTCTGCTTGAGATTGTACACATAAATATACCTGGAAAATGCATCAATGAGAACCATGAAGTACCTGTTTCCACCCAAAGAGGGCGCTAGTGGTCCAACCAAATCAGCATGAACAATTTGGTATGGTTCTGTAGCTTGCCTACTAGACACCTTACCTTTCGCAGCCATTTTCACCTTGTTTGCTGCGCATGCCTTGCACTTCATGTGGTACCTGCAGGGTTTAATAGTCATACCTTCAACCAAGGCAGGCATCTTAGATACTGCCTCAAAATGCAAATGACCAAATTTTCGATGAAAATCATGAATACATTCTGCATGCAAACTTTTGTTAGTACCTGCAATGCAACAAGTGTCATCCTGCACATCATCATCAAAATACAAAACATACAAACGATCAACATATTCAGCATACAATACATAATCATTTTTCTTTGTGATGATGCACCTTTTGTTCTTAAAGGAAACGTCAATTTTCCGCTCATTCAGCTGTCCAACGCTGAGCAGATTATGTTTGGCATCCGGCACATAAAGCACATTCTGTATCGATAAGTCCAAACTGTGAAGAACAACAGTTCCGTAGCCTTTACTGGGGATTGTGTGGTCATCCGCCTGGTGAATCGCACCTTCCTGCGGTGTAAAAGACACGAACAGTCGCTTATCGTTGCACATGTGGTGGGTCGCTGCTGAATCAACCACGAAGAAAGATCTAGACGTCTTCTGGACCTCTGCAACCTTTGGAGTGAAGCGTGAGACCATTGCCTTGGGCTGCGTTGTCCTGGACACTGGACCTTTGCCTTTGCTCTGGCCTCTTCCACGCAATGAGCTTCCACTGTGCTGCTCTGTCTTGGCCCTGGGATATTTGCATTCCCTCTTCATATGGCCTAGACGTCCACACGAGTAGCATTTCACTGCCTCCAAAGCTTTGGCGCCATCTGGTGGTTCCACTGCACTATGGGATGACGTCTGTGAAGTCTCCCCCTTGCCCATGCAGCTATCACCCTGGCGATCTGCTTCATTCTGAATCATGGCAGTATCACAGGCTACTGTGAGTTGAGCATTTGGCTGATCAGTGGTAACAGATTCCCCACTTGCCTCAGCCAGCCTTCTGCAGCTAGCCATCATGACTCTGGCATTAGCCTTCTGCGTCATCTCTGCTGCTTTAAATCAAGCTGCTTCACTGCTGCTTCAAAACCTCATTCCAAAGGCAAGTTCAAAGATGCTTTGTCTCTGCTGCCTTAAATCATGCTGCGCCACTATTTTCTGCAGCTGCTTTAGTCCAAAAGCACTTTTAAAAAGTTACTTTCGATTTCCCCAGCATAGGAACTTGATCCTTTGAGCCCTTGCCTATGCCCGGCAAACGGCCTTAAAAGTTCAAAGTCCAGCCATAAAGCCATTAATTAGAAGCTGGCAGGCTGCCCGGAGCAGTAGCACATACCTCATCAATCATCTTGACGCGCAGAGATATCGTCCGATCCGTCCCTCTGCCGCTGTTCCGATATCTGGAGCCCATTCTTAAGATGACTGCGTTTTTCTGGGCCCGGAACCAAATATTGTTGATATTGCAGTGTCCCGTGCACAGCGGAATGATGAGGAATACGTGCACATACTCTAAGTTGCTTTATTTACACTTCAAAGCTGGTAGATTACAGAAAAACATCTTGCCTCTGCCGGAGCAGAGAAAAGCATCCTCTCTCCTCTAAAGCACGGAGAGAACAACACTGAACTGCAAAGAACAGTGAAAAACAGGAAACCAGTGTACGTCACATCCCGTCTCCCTTTCCCGTGGGAAAACTCCAACAGCAATTGACTGTGGAATGTAAACATTGTCTTGTGACAAGCATTTCGCTGCACAGTGAAGAGAACAGAAACCAACATATATGCTTACCTTTATATTTCCAGCTGTCCATTGTCAACAACAAATTGTCACTGCTTTTTTGTGTTGAATATATGCTATATAGGAGACTACGGGGAACAAAACCAAGAGATAAACTAGGTCTATACCATTTTGCTGCAACAGAAGTTCTGTCTCTTCAATAGCATGGCCTCCAGATGTTCCCAACAACCCAGAAAAAAATCAGCCCTTCCCTTTAAGATTCCTGACAGTTTATTAAGGTAGCCATAGCTCATTGGTAAATATCATATGGTTTGCATGCAGATGGCCCCAAGTTTAGTCCTTGGCACCAGAGGCGTACCTGAGATCCCTTACATCCTTGGCAGGGAGCTCTATTGCCCTGCCTGCCCACCCCCAAAAAAATAACATTGCTGCAATAGCTACATTACAAATTACTACATTTTATGCAACCCAAGTACTTGAATTGTCTGAAGTAAGGGTGAGGCAAGGAAGAAGGGCAAGGAAATTCACACATGCGAGAAGGACGAGAAGCTTCTCCCACATTTGATCTTGCAGCAGTGCATCACCACAAACATATGTCATACACTCTGTGGGGGCTTATTTCAAAAAGTAAAAACCAGACCCCCCTCCCCTGAGAGTTGCTGAGCTTGCCTAAGATCCAGGACAAAGCAGCGCCTTTCGGAAATTCCACCTGGACGTCAATTATGCCTTTGAAATCCCGGTAATGTTCAGGGAAATCTTGACATGTGGCAGCCCTAAGAATGCTTCCTGCATATTTATTTTTTTTTAATTTTTTTTTTTATTTAGAAAAAAGTAGTTACAAAGAAAGAAAAAGGAAAAGATAGCAAAAAACAAGATTCACAAGAACAAAAAAGAAAATGGAAAAAACGATAAAACCAACTTCCATCCAGCTTGGTCTAGGATTACATAACCAAAACCATACTACAGTCTCCGCAGTAGAACTTACAATAGCATAGTACATCGAAGGTATTAATTATCGTCTGCTGTTATATTGCTAATTCCCATATTGTTCTCAATGTAAATTAAAAAGTTCTTCCATTCATCTTTAAGTTTCGTTGTATTATTTTGCCTAATTTTCTGAGTTAATCTCGCCAATTCCATATATTGATATAGCTTCACTTGCCACTCTCCAATCGTGGGCATGTCAGGGGATTTCCATTTTTGCGCAATCAAGATCCTCGCAGCGGCTATAGCATATTGAAAAAAAGTTTGATCCGGTTTTTTTATTTCTTCACCAGCCATACCCAAGAGAAACAACTCAGGTATTCTGGGGAAGCTGTACTTCAGAATTTTTTTCAATTCATCATACACCTTTCCCCAGAATTCCTTCACTACGTCACAGGTCCACCAAATATGAAAAAAGGTCCCAATCTTGTCTTTACATCTCCAACAGTTATTGTCGGCATTTTTATACATCTTTCCTAATTTTGCCGGAGTCAGATACCAGCGGTACATCATCTTCTCTAAGTTTTCTCGAAGAGATGCACACGCTGTGAATTTCATTCCTTTCCTCCAGAGTGTCTGCCATTTATTATACTCGATATTGTATCCTAGATCTCTATCCCATTTTACCATCACTCCTTTCACCAAATCCTCTCTTGTATCCCATTCCAGTAATTGTTTATATAGTTTGGAGAGGTGTTTTTCATTACTCTCTAAGATTTCCACCTGGAACCTTGATTTTTTATCACTCAACCCCAGCTTCTTATGTTCACCCCACAATGCGTTAATCTGGTGGAAGTGAAACCATTCTTTTATCTTGTCTTTCAACTCATCATACGGTTTCACCCTCCATCCTTCTTCTGTCTTAACTAAAAGGTCCTCATAGGTCCATCTTACGCCCGTCATGTTTGGTTTTTTTATTTTAATAATGTCAACGGGGGAGAGCCACCGAGGGGTCCCTTTTTCAAACAGTTTTTTATATCTATTCCACACCTCCAAAAGTGAGCCTCTAATTATATGATTAGAAAACCCTCTGTGGATCTCACCTTTCTCCTGCCACAGGTAGGCATGCCACCCGAACCTAATATCGAAACCCTCCAAATCCAATAAATCAGTATTTCTAAGGGTGGCCCAGTCCTTCATCCAGCATAGAATGCTTCCTGCATATTAAACTCAGTGGACAAGGACATGTTGGTCTGAAACTCTCCCTGTTTGCATTGCTTCCACTTGGATGGAATGTCCTCAGCCAAACAACATACATAAACCATATGCAGACCTGGGTCAGGTTCAGTTCCTCTCTTCCTGGACCAGGCTGGACTGCTGACATTTTCTGAGACCAGTCAGCCCCCTCTGAAATGCTACCTACTTGGTATGCTCCGACAGCTACTTCTAGGAGGGAAGAAGGAAGGGTAATTGCCACACCTTATGCTGCTAAATACAAGTATGCTAGATTTCAGTTTAGTACCACAACTATCTCAAGTGATGACAAGAGCATGGGCCACACACAGTGCTACCAACAGTTAAGGTTTCCTTTTTTTTTTACAGAGTTGTCTATTCTGATCCTCATGTTAGCGCTGCACGTTGCTGGGGAGCAAACAAAGAGTGGTCAATGCAGAGAACAGAAGTCACATTTTGAAATGGCCACATGCATGCCTAGCCTTTAATGCTACGCTTCCCTGTAACATCCAAAACTAAGAATCACACCTTCTGAAAGGAGTAACTGCAGAATCTGCATTTTGGTCATAGTACTGGCAGTTACTGAAGTAAAGCCCAGGAGACACAGAGGTAGTTCACACATCCAAGTCTAACACAGGGTGACTGACAGCTGGAAATGTGTGAAATGTCTCCATTGCATCTGCAGTTAAGAAAAGATTGATTTAGTTAACTTATACTCCACTCTTTTTTCCACAGAGCTCCAAGCTGCATAGGCTACAATCCTATATATGCTTACCAAAGAACCTCATTTGGGAATCATAGATATGCGGCAAAATGATATGCCGCAAGGGCTTACCATAATGCTGTCTGCCCTCTTCCTCAATTTCCCTTTTTGCCTGTATGCCTGTGTACACAACAGATGAGCTGTACTAATCTGCAAATGTACACACTTCCACACAAACACTTGCATGTGTGTAGCGACAGCTTGTACCTGAATTCAGTGGAACCTATGAATAAGCCAATGGTGTGTATTCGTGCATTATCTGAAGCATCCCAGGGACTCAGGCTTGATGCACAAGGCCTTTATTGGCTTCTTACAATCAACAAGGCTTTTAGGGCTGCCATACGTCTGAAATTTCCCAGAATTTTCTGGTTTAAATGTCCAGGAAAACCCATTGAGGAAGTGGGGGGGGGGGTTGCTCAACAACTTTGCCCCTCCCCCCCAAAAAAGCTCGACATTTTTTTTTGTCTGGATTTCCAATTCCTGAAATGTGGCAAGATGTTTGCCATCTAAACCAGTTTGTGTACCGTTCATTGCACACCCAGTTCCTGTTGTACACACTGTCTTTCTTTAGCCAAGTTTAGTTTAAGCCTAATGATTAAGGACATTGTAAACGTGCACCTGGGCTTTGCCACCTCAGACTGAAGGTATGGTCCCACAAGACTGAATGCCCCTCACTAGGAAGAAATGTATACCCTGCAGACAGAGAACAAGCATCAAAGAGCAGGTTAAGCTCAAATTCTATTCCCTAACACATTGTGTGTGAAATAGCTGTAATGCAAAGAGTCATGGGAGCCTCATCTTGAATCAGAAGAACAGTCCAGACACAGTCTTCCCACCTCACTGTACTGGGCCTCATTAATAGAAAAAAAAAGGAAAAATGCCTTCGGGAGCTTGGTGAGCCGGTGGTGATGGCACTTTCTTTCTGCTTATGTTAGATAATTTTACTTCCCTGTCCCTGGAGGGCATGGGGGGGGGGAGCCCTGCTGCTGATGCAACAACTATTCTTTGTTTTATCTGCTGAGTCATTCTCCCAGCCTAAAATCCCCATGGTCCGTGAATCATTCAGTAGTTCTTTTAATTTTAGCTTGAAGATTCAGGGCATGGCATAAGATGCAAATCATTTACAAGTACTAAGGCAAAGTAATGTGTGTTATCGATTAGCTGTTGCTTGAGCTATCCTGACATTCTCTGCAGGATTCACGGTGGAGGCACCTCTTTCTCTCCCCCCCCCCCCACTGCTTCTTCTTATTCTCTGGCAACATTGCTCCTGGCTACTGAGCCCTTTTGCACTTGATTCCTGCCCCCCCCCCCAGCTCCCGCTATGATCTATGAGCCTCACCACTTCCCAAGGTCTGAAAGTGGAATCCGTAAATTAGGGCTATTTTTCATGTTCTATTTTTGCAGCATAGGACTATTTTTTGCAAGTCACCCTCATGTGCAACAGTATCTTGAGGGAAAGTCTATGAATACCACTATGAAAGCTGATATTGGAGTTCCTCTTGGTTCCTTGGGCAACTGCATCTTTCCTCAGGGCTGTGTTCCCTTCAACAATAGCAAACACCATGGGATATTTTTGTAGGGTTGCCAGCTCCTTCTGGCCAGACTCCTGCGCCTTGACCTGTAGCGGCAGCAGAATTGCCGCAAGTAAAACTTTAGTAGCACAGGAATCAGGTGAAAGTCAATGCTTAAAGGCACAGGTGATTGAGGAACATACTGACAACTTTATCAGGGCTTAGTCAAAAGACACACTTCCTATCCTGTTCTTGCAATCCTTTTATAATCAGGAGCATATTCCCCAGTCGTAGGTATTTTTATGCCCCATTAAAAAAAATACCCTAACCATAAGGTAAAGGGACCCCTGACCATTAGGTCCATTCGTGGCCGACTCTGGGGTTGCGGCGCTCATCTCACTTTATTGGTCGAGGGAGCCAGCGTACAGCTTCCGGGTCATGTGGCCGGCATGACCCTGCTTGGCAGGGGGTTGGACTCGATGGCCCTTGTGGTCTCTTCCAACTCTATGATTCTATGATTCTATGACTAAGCCGCTTCTGGTGAACCAGAGCAGTGCACGGAAACGCAGTTCGCCTTCCCACTGGAGCGGTACCTATTTATCTACTTGCACTTTGACATGCTTTCGAACTGCTAGGTTGGCAGGAGCAGGGACCGAGCAATGGGACCTCACCCCATTGCCGGGTTCGAACCGCCTAGGCTCTGTGGTTTGACCCACAGGCAAGTCCTAGGCTCTGTGGTTTAACCCACAGCGCCACCCGTGTCCCACACCCTTACCATAACCCATTAAAAAAATTCTCATGGCATTCTATGAGGAAAAATTATGCTTTCTTTCAGGCCATGGGACCCAATGTTCACATTTTCTTTTGGTTTTATTATGTCCCATAACAAAACATCAATTTCCCAATACGGTTCTGCCTTCAAATGTCTTCTATAAAGATTGTGTAGTTACTTATCTCCTTGACATCTGATGGGAGGGCGTTCCATGGGGGCAGCACCACTACTGAGAAGACCCTCTGCTTGGTTCCCTGTAACCTCACTTCTCACAGTGAAGGAACCTCCAGAAGGTCCTTGGAGCTGGAGCTCAGTGTCTGGGCTGAATGGGGGTGGAGATGCTCCTTCAGGTATACTGGCCCTAGGCCATTTAGGGTCATTTAAGTGGCATTTGACTACAGGTACTGACCTCCATGTAGTTGTTTGGGGGTTTGTGCCATTGGTTTCCCTTTCTTTTCTTTTTACACAGCAATGTCATGGATTCAATGCTAATAATAATAATAATAATAATAATAATAATAATAATAATAATAATATTTATACTCCATTCATAAGAGCATAAAAAAGGGCCCACCCAGTCCAGTATCCTGTTCTCACAGTGGCCAGCCAGATGCCTGTGAGAAACTCACAAGCAGGATTCAATCACAAGAGCACTCTCCCCTCCTGGCAACTGGTTTTCAGAAGCATTATTGCCTCCCACTGCAGAGGCAGAGCATAACCATGGCAGCCCATAGCCGTTGATAGCTTTCTCCATGAATTTGTCTAATCCTCTTTTAAAGCCATCTGAGTTGATGGCCCCCACTGCCTTGGCACAAAGCTGGCGAGTCCAGTTCAGAAGACTTGGCAGGGTGTCTCTGGCCTGTGGAAACTGCAGCTCCCCACCCTGTTGTAAGTGATCATTTTATTTGCTCAGGCTTTAAAAGTATTTTTATGTACTTTTAAATATTGCTGACTGCCCTTTTCTCTGCAGGGTTATCACTTATTTGAAGTTCTATAAATTTGATTTTTTTAAAAGCTTTTAAACCACTCTGAAATCAATTTTGATGGAGGTTGATTATTTGAAATGAATAAACAGACCTTATAAAGCCATTAAAAGCACTGGAAGAAGAAAACTGTGGCATACATCTTGCCTCACCTGGTGTCTCCAAACATCTAGCTTGGACAGCCATTCTATGCCTTGTGGTTATGAAGACATATGAGCATCAGTTGTCACATACATATTGTGTGTGTGCGTGTGTACACATGTGTGTGTACACATGTGTGCACAACATCCAAGCTAAACTGTAGTGAAGAACAATGGATTTAGAAATGCCACACAACTTTTTCTTTGTTTTTTATTTGTTCTGTTGCATAAAAATTCTGCCTTTTCTTCAAGGAGCAAATGAACTCCATCCTTGACAACAGGCACTATCCTTCACCAGCATCCAAAACTGGCTGACCAAATGGCATCTGTGTGTATGTTTCAGTCTTGTTTGGATTAAGTTGCCCAGTATGTTTGCCCACTGGTTAGAAAACATGCCCTGGCCTCCTCTTGCTGAAGTCCCCTCTTTTACACAGCTAAGAACCCTTGCCTTGGTTGCATCAGTTCACCCTAGAAAGGATTCAGTTAGCTGTCAGGATATTTGTTTTTAAATATATATATATATATATATATATATATATATATATATATGTTTGTCTTATTGCTGTTTTTGTTGCTTGCTGCCCAGGGATGCTAAGGGAACAAAGAGCAGGACAGAAATGTAATAAATAAAATAGAATATATATTTGGGGCTTGGGGGGTGGGGGAGGAGAGAGAGCCCTGTTGCAGAAGCCCTTGTGTAATGCTTCCACTTGTGGGCTTTGTTAGGTGAAACCCACCTGCAGTCTCTCCTCCACTCCTTGGCTTTATCCAGGTTTCTAATTAGTAAATAGCAGCTACACCAAGATACAGTGGACAGTGTGCCACAGAGAGGGAGCTGCAGTTTGCCCCTGCCGGGGTGCAGGGAAGAAGAAGAATCTCATAACACATAAGAATGGGTGAGATAATAATAATAATAATAATAATAATAATAATAATAATAATAATAATAATAATTTTATTTATATCCCACCCTCCACAGCCAAAGCTGGGCTCAGAGTGGCTAACAACAATAAAAATAACACAGCATTCTAAAATCAATTCAAAATCAAATTAATGGCAACCATTGGGCTACAGTTCTGTGAGGATTACAGGACTGTGCCTTGGCCAAAGGCCTGGTGGAACAGCTCTGTCTTGCAGGCCCTGCAGAAAGATGTCAAGTCCTGCAGGGCCCTAGTCTCTTGTGACAGAGCATTCCACCAAATCGGGTCCACGGCCGAAAAAGCCCTGGCTCTGGTTGAGGCCAGCCTAACCTCCCTGTGGCCCGGGACCTCCAAGATGTTTTTGTTTGAAGACCATAAGGTCCTCCATGGGACATACCAGGAGAGGCGGTCCCATAGATACGAGGGTCCTAGGCCGTATAGGGCTTTAAAGGTTAAAACCATCACCTTAAACCTGATCCTGTACTCCACTGGGAGCCAGTGCAGCTTGTATAGCACTGGGTGAATGTGATCCCACGGTGAGGACACCGTAAGGAGTCTCGCTACGGCATTCTGCACCTGCTGAAGTTTCTGGATCAGTCTCAGATTTAGAACTTATAAAAAATATCTAGTGTCTTGTCTAGGGTCACTTTTGGTTTCCATCCATTTCTCATTTTTCCTGTCTTAAACTCAGCTCTCCATTTTTCTTAAATTCACTTTAAAAACAAAAAACAAAACCCTCATATAGTTTTTCAGCAGTTCAATGTGAATTTTTCTCAATATACACCATTTTTATACACAATTTGACGATACAGTACACACATTTTTGAAAGCAATTGTCCATAATATATAAATACATCATTGTATGTTACTTTCACTAAAGTATGCACACTTTCATCTAACATGTGCATATTTCTACATAATGTTTGGTTGGGGTCCTGCATCAGAACATTCTGAGAACTGCAAATTTCAAAGACTAATTGTGTTTCAGTTTGTACATTGGTGCGAGAAGTGTGAATTAGGTTATATCTTATTAATTAGCCCCCCCCCCAAAAAAAAAATTCTCTCCATCCCTCTTAGTTTAATGGTAGATTTATTCAATGAAACTTAGCATCACTCTGAATCTTGGTGGGGAAATGAAGAAAGATGTTTTGAGAATGCTGATCTGTTTTTTCACAGTCACGAGCAAAACTTCTCATCCTTTGCAATATGTTTTAGGGCCAAAAGGAAGAGGAATGTGTCAGCAGGCAATGTGCAAAATGAACTTTAATTCCATTTTCTGTGCCAGCCTTGTCTTCACGTAATCAAAAAATAAGGAGCAGAACGATCTGGTTTGTAGCTATGTCACTACTTGGAGAACAGTTTTGTAATATAGCTGTTGTTGTTTTTAAAATGAAGCTATGCATGAGCAGTTGTCATGCTATCGAGCCTATAAGAGAGGGGGAAAACAAGCAAGGCATCATAAAATGTCTTAGCAAAAGAAACCTGATTCTCCTCACCCTTCACCCCTTGTTTAAACGTAGGAGCAAGCATTACCTGGGCTAGGCTTGGCAGTTGTCATTCGTGAGTACTTCACCTTGAGGCTAGAACACTAGAATGGACTCTTATTTCCTTGACAATTGCATGGAAAGTTTGAGCTGGTACAGAATACATCAGCTGGTACCCTGAGGGAGATGTGTTGCTAGGAGAATGCAATTTCCATTCTTTACCATCTGCACTGGCTTACTTGGACTGCATTGGACCATCTTAGCTGTCTCTTAGTGCAAACTTGGGTCTCAGAGACTTGCATAGTCTACAAAGACTTTCAGAGTCTTATAAGGCTTATGTTTATTTGGTTCTATGTTTTCAAGAGAATCTATCAAGAGTGCACATTCTGTGACTTTCAGAGATTTATAAGATTTCTGTTTATTTGGTTTTGTAGAGAGTGCATATTTCATATTGTTCAATGTTCTGTATAGATTAAATAAAGAGTTTATACTGACATCGCATTGTTACTTGGTCATTGTGTTGCTTTGGATATTACTGACAATTGTTTGCAACACAGGGGTTTAATTGTTTGGTTACTTATTCATGAACCACCATTGGCAGCAACAGCAGCAGATATGTTCTATGCTTATGAAAATATTTTATTCTCTTGTTAATTACACTGCTTTAAATGCACATTTTATGTTTGACTTTCTTCAAGGATGTTTTATTCTGGATTGTTTGATTTGCTGTTTTAATGTGTTGTATACCGCTTTGAGATTTTTTTTCTTTAACATTTTGTCTGGGGTTTTTTTAAAAAATGACTAGTGTTTTGCACCCTATCAGGGTTTACACTAGATATTGCTCCAGCGTTTAGAAAGGCACAGCCTCCGCTGCCACCAAGGATTTATAAGCCAAGAAGGGAGGCAGGGAAACAGTTGGGGGAAATGTCAACGTCATGCAGTTAGAGTTTGTAGTATGTCTCCTTAAGAGACATGCCCTGGTATGTAGAAGAAATTCTCCTCCTCTCTTTGGGTGGAGTTCCCTCTTTAGTTAACTGGGAATGAGTTGTAACCTTGGTTTTACCTCAGTAGCAAGTCCTAGCTGCTGTTCTGTTGTTCAAAAATAAACGTTAACTGTTGAAGTTCTCCTGACTCTGGCTGCTTTCTGGTATTAGGGCAGATGTGTTACGACAGGCTTCCTCAACCTCGGCCCTCCAAATGTTTTTGGCCTACAAATCCCACAATCCCTAGCTAGCAGGACCAGTGGTCAGGGGTGATGTGAATTGTAGTCTCAAAACATCTGGAGGGCCGAAATTGAGGAAGCCTGTGTTAGGAGGTTTCCTCACAAAGTGAGCACCCTTCACAAACCCACAGTATACTACAATGCATACTTCATGGGAGCCACGTCTACAAATCTATTTGTAAGCAAAGCAGAAGGTCCCATTTTACAAAGTGAATATGAATTGGGGAGGGGGGAATCTTGCCGTTGGGTGGTTTCGTTATTGATTTTTAAAGGTCTCCTCTGGTTGTATACACAAACTCTGCACAATTTCCTTGCCTACCAGGCCATGCAAAGCAAAGGTGACCTAACAGAATTAAATTGCTCATTGGGCCAGCAAAATGTTAATTGGTTTTTATAAGAGATTCATCTGTAGAATGCGAAGTGAACAAGCACGCTTGGAGGTTGCTGATCAAGATCCCCACAGTATGACTGCTGTTAGTGTGGCAGAGCATGGGAAAAGCTGGTTTGAAGACTTACCTCTTTGAGGTAGAACTAACAAGTTTTAAAGAGGACTTGTTCCTGATTGTTGGCTGAATCCATGTAGCTATTGGTGGAAGCAGGCTAGGAGAAATGACTAGCTGAGAAACTTCTCAAGCGTGCAAATAATCCAACAAAACCATTAGTGGATTTAAGGAGGTTGTATGCCACGGATGGAGAATAGAGAGGTTTGTATGTGAAAACTAGCCTACTAAAGGTAGTAAGCATGTGGCCCTTGGAAGGTAGTTCTGCAGAGAATGTGGCCCTCCAGCTGAAAAGGGTTTCCCACCCCTGTTCCTGATATTCTGACTGTTGGTTTTCTTTTCTTGTTTCACTGGCCTGCAGCAAGGTCAGAGAAAATGCTCCACACCCCCAAATATTGATTGTCCCTGCAGGATGAGCCTCTGCTCATCTCGCCTGTCAATGAAAACATGGTCTTGACTCTGCCTGGAAGAGTCCAAAAGATGAAGGGTGACATTCTGCTGCTTCTTTCCCCTTTGCAACTTCCCTGCTACTGGGAATTAATCTTTTCTTTCACAGTCCGGGCTGTTCACTCTTTTCGGACTCAATCCAAGACACATTCCTCTTCCTTGTAAAGAGATTTATTACCTTGTGGCCTTGACTTTTATGGGACGGTAACGCTCCTGCCTTGATTTAGATTCTTTTCAAATACCACAGTCTATTAAAAGCATCGGTTCATCAAAGTCCACAGTATTAATTTACCGGGGAAAGTCCCACAGGAATTTTTAATTTTTTTTTTCATTATTATGAAATCAAGCTTCAAACTGAACTAACAGAAATCTAATTATAAATGGGAGCGTAGCACTAATTAAACTACCTACCCTAGTATTAAGGCTCCTTTGGGGGGTTTAGGTACTGGTGTGCTGCCAGCTTGGACTGAATCACAGCATAAGTGCTCCCAATGCAAGTTAACCCTATCACCTGCTCCTCCTCCCAGCATTATGACAAAGGTTGAAAGGCTTGAAATCCAGATGTGGCTGAGCCCTTGAAGTGGTAAGCGAATAGCAATAGCATGCCAAGTTACAGCATTACAGTGGAAGCCATGTCATTGATCACTGCAGGCTACGATGACAACTGATGGATGTGGTCCTGTGGTTGGACACCTTACCAAAGAGAGTTCAGCCATGATCTCATTAGCCAACATCTGAAAGGCTACTTTAAGTGCAGTAGAGACTGGGCCACTAGGGCCAATAGTGCACTGCCCAACCAACCTCAGGGTTCTCTTAGCAAGCCCCCATCTTCTGCCTTCTCTCTTGCAACCAGTCTATCGGGTGACAGTCCTTAGTCTCAGTGTTGCCTTTGTAGAACTCAACAGGAAGGCAAATGGGGACAAAGCTAGAATGGGCTGGTTATGCCTGTCATTGGCTCTGCCTCCACCTACTGTTAGCCTCCCGACCTTCTGCCCAATGGGCACCAGCCATCACAGTGTGATTGAGGAACAATCTTCAGGTCACTTTTGACAGCTGAGTGGGGCTGTCCACCTGTCAATCTCCTGATACCTTCCTTTCTTCCTTTGCAGCCCTGGCTTGAATCTAAGACAAGGCTGCAAAGGAGGAAACTTGGCTTGAATTCCAGCTGGACTACAAAGACCTCTGCTAAAAGCAGGGCTTGCACTCAGCAATGAATTTAGTGCTGACTGGAAATGCTGCTTTTGGCAGCGATCAGGTCCGCACAGGAGCTCTGACTGGGAGCTCCCAGGCCAATTTCAGTAGGACCTTCAATTGGCACTGAACTTAAATTCAGCACTGACTGCAATCCCCACTTGCAGCAGTAATTGACTGTAGCCAGATGTCCTGAGTGGAGCCAATCCCAGTGCTCACACTTGGTGCTGAATTGTTGACAGTCTCCTCTTGATGCTGACATCCTGTTACATAGATGTCCATTAGAACCATGTTTTCTACTACTGGAAGCAAATGTGGGGAAATAAGTTACACTTAAAAGAGGGGGGTAATTTTTACTGGGTTTTCCTCACCTGAGAAGAAGGTGATAACTTTGAGGTATCTAGAAAAACTGGAAGAGATTTACATAACGTGACTAGCCCTATCAATGCATATACAGAAGTTATTTAGAAATATGCTAATTCATGTGTGGGGTATGCTATTTTTATTCTCCACTCTCCGAGCAGACTCCCTCCCTATTACAGATTCAGAATTTAAAGCATAATTCACAGCCTTGCTCTGATAGCTCTGGAATAGATGTATTTCTGGCATGGATTGCTAGAAAGAGATGAATCTTACAAATGGGTAGAAAATGTAGATTTGGCTCCTTAAATTACATTTTGCAGAAACTTTCACTAAAGCTTATTAAGTTCCCAGGAGGCCAACCTGATCTTTCTTCCTGAGGGACATTCACCTCCAGAAGGATTAAAAAGACACAGAAATCACTGCAAGATGACGCCTTGGGAAATAGCACATGGAAGAGGGAACGAAGCCTTGGAGAAGCCAACCACTTGCGAAGAGAATCCACAACCTTGAATCAGAATGAAGGTCACCAGTTTGTCAGATATGCTTCCATGGGTTCCTTACTAGTTCCCCTCCTTTGCCTCTAACAGCAGCATGATATCCAGAAATTTAATAAGCAAAGCTCTTCATGGCATGGCTTCTAGACATGTGTACTTCTAAGCATACTTAAAAGTGGACTAGATGCATAGGA
This sequence comes from Podarcis erhardii, assembly GCF_964252035.2. NCBI lineage: Eukaryota > Metazoa > Chordata > Lepidosauria > Squamata > Lacertidae > Podarcis > Podarcis erhardii. Next base: position 88,095,320 of record NC_138507.1, on the reverse strand, counting down.
TTACAGCCTTCTACTGCAACTGCTCAACTCACAGGAGCAGAACCAGTTAAAAAGAAGTTGGCATGTCTTGAACAGCTGTAGGAGAGGCAGCTATTCAATGGGTGTAGCTTTCTCAAGAATGGAGATTCAACTAAATTGGGTGCCTCAGCCCGGCACTGAAATGAGCATTTACTAATTTTTCAACAGCTACAGATCACGAATTCCCTGGGAAGAGGGACTGACTGCTAAACCACTCTGGGAATTGTACCTCTGAGTGAGGAATAGGAGTCCCCTAACAATTCTCAGCACCCTTAACAACCTTTGTTGTTTAGTCGTTTAGTCGTGCCCGACTCTTCGTGACCCCATGGATCAGGCACTCCTGTCTTCCACTGCCTCCCGCAGTTTGGTCAAACTCATGCTAGTAGCTTCGATAGTACTGTCCAACCATCTCATCCTCTGTTGTCCCCTTCTGTCATCCCATAATTCTTTGGGATATGGCTTTAAATGTATGGTGTGACTGTGGCCCAAGATCCCCTCAGATCTGCAGGGATAAGTCTCAGTAATACGGGCTCCGAGCAAGAAGGTAGACATCGAAGGTAGAGAACAAATGATTATACCATGGAGGCGGGAAGAGGGATGGTAGGCCCTTAAACTTGCCTTTAAACACCAGCCTCCGCTTTCTACCACACTGACATTTCTCCTGCTCCATCTGATGTGGGAGCACAACCAGATGGGACAGTGCAAGAGTGCAGAGACAATGTTTTACATCTAAGAAAATCCTTCAAGTTGTCCAGTGTAGCAAGGATTCTTGAACCTGTCCAGACATTGCTAACACTGTTTCTTTGGAATAACTTCCATCCCCCTTTATGACCCTGAGAGACTCTCTGAGTCGCTCACAAAAGATTCTTCATTCATTCATTAGTTTACTTTATTTCATAAAAGTTATATTCACCTATAAAAATAAAAATACTAAAACAGATTAAAGTTCCCTCAACTAAGCTTCTGGGTAGGCTTGTCTAAATTGGGATGCTTTTAGCAGGTGCTGAAAAGAGCATGGCAAAAGCACTTGCTTGGTCTCAATAGGCAGGGAGTTCCAAAAGGCAGGTGCTACCACGCTAAATGATTAAGTTCTTTAAAAGGCAGAATGGGTATTATGTGGCATCTATAGTAGTGTCAACACCATTGATCAAAGTAGTTGGGTGAGCACATGTGGGGTAAGGCGATCTCATAAGTATTTCCAAAGTTGGTAAGGGCTTTATATACTAACACCTTGAACTTGGCCTAGTAGCAAATTGGCAACCAAACCAGGTTTTATATGCTTGATATAAAACCACATTCAAATATATTACAGAGAGGGATAATGCATGGTCACCATGTGAAATCAATAATGCAGTATTTCCTGCTTTTGCTCTTGTTCTTTCCTGATGACATATCAGTCAAATGGCTTTGAAGATTGGCTGATCAGTCTCCCATAAGAAACTATTCCTTTAGCACAGGCAGGTTTCATGCTGGTGGGTGTGGGGAAGGGAGATGTGAGCTTTAGCTGCTTATTTTCATCCTATCTGTCTAATACATGGAAAATGTAGAAATGAACCTGAGACAGTGCTCGAGTTTTTCAGGCTTTGAGCCTAACTAGGTAAGGGAGGGGTTGGGGTACTAGGTAGGTCTGCTTCCTATCGTAGATTATCAACTTAACTCAGGTCCCTGTCAAAGTAAGACCTTACCCAAAGTGCTTGCTGGGAGCTGTCCAAGGTCCTGCAAACTTTAGCTTAGCCTGATGGGGAATGGCTGGAGCTCGGTGGCAGAGCATCTCAGGTTTAATCCCCAGCATTCTCCAGTTAGGGCTGGGAGAGAACCCTGACAGAAACCCTAAAAAGCCACTGGCAGTCAGCAGAGACAGTACTGAGCTACATGGACCAATGATCCAACTCAGGATGCATCTGAGGATAGGGAGTGGGGCTGAGCATCTGGATTTTCCCTAGTCTGTAATGAAGTCTTTCCTTTCTGGAAGTTGCCAGTTGCCAGTCAACAGTTTCATCCAAGGTCCTCTGAAGCAAGGGACTGGGTCTGTGAAGCTGTGTCTCATTCAGCTCATGGTGGAGACAGTCTCGCTTCCAACTGTCAGGCAGCAGGTCTTCTGAGAGTGGAGCTAAGCAGCAGATTCCTGCTCAGCCTGACCTGAGAAGGAACCAGCCTTCCCTTGTTGGCAATTAGTAGCAACTTGGAATTTGTTAGCAAAGTGCCTCTCTTTGTGTGGAAGCAGCTGCTAGCAAGCGGCAGGAAGATATAAAGAAAATCCTTTTGCACCTTAAACTGTGTTTGATGAATTTGTATTTCTGGTTTTCTCTGGGTGGGTGGCAAATTGGTGCGTCTGGCAATTAGCAAATAAGTCAGCGGTAGATTTTATTACTGTCTGGTTAATAAACTGTTCCTGAAGAACATAATCACTTGAAAATGTTATGATGGTATTGATGCAGTCTCTGGTTACATTTTATTGGGTCACTGGCCATTTCAGAAGAGTATTAAAATACTCAAACTGTTCACCTAAGCCACACAACTTCAAGGAACAGGAAACACAATTGTTCTAGATTACTAGGAAACAAAGTCGTGGATTGTTTCAGTGACCAAGACATGGAGGTTGCTAGCAGAAAGAATGTCCCTCTATCTTATTCTCAACCTGTGCTAAATAATATGAACAACTTACCTCATAATGTGATGTCATTGCACAACCTCTTTCCCTACACCCATTGTCAACACACTTGTGGTTTTGGGGTGAAATTATTATTATTGTAAATTTTATATCCTGGGGGGGTTTTTTAGGAACTTCTTCCACAAAGCAGCTTACAATCTCAAATAAAAACCAATCCCACGTTACAATTGCTATGTGGACACTAGACCTTTAAATCACATTTGAAGGACATTCTTTCCCTCAACAAATTCTGGGCACTCTAGTTTACCCCTCACAGAGTTGCAATTCCCAGCAACCTGGAAAAATACAGTTCCCAGAGTTATTTGAGGGAAAGAATGTGTTTCAGGTGTGCTTTAAAGGTATAGTGTTTACACAGCCATAAAAATACAAAATGCAGTAAAACTGAACAATAAGCCAGCATAAAGTCTTTAGTGTGGTGGCACCTACCTTTGGACCTGCCTTCTGTCACACACCAGACATGTACCATCTCTATTGTTTCTTCAGTGCCTACTGAAAACTATGTCTTTTCAAGAAGTGGAGGGCTTTGTCCTATTCTGTGTCTGCATTGGATTTGTAATTATTTTTTTCTTTTGAAATTGTTTTTCATTGTTTTCACATGTGATTTTTTGGGGGTGGGGGGTATATTGTTGGTGTTTTTGCTGTGAGATCACTACAGTGTCTTTTATGGGAAGCGATTCATAAATGGAATCAGGTAAATGAATAAAAAGAGACGCACTGAAACAGAATATAATACACAGCACAGATCACAAAAACAGCATTAAGGCATAACAACAAATGGGATTATAAACTGCAGAAATAAATCAGGCTAGTTTGAGAAGGCTTTGGAGAAATGAAACCTTTTTAAAAAATGTCTAAAACATAACAGTGTTGCGTCTTCCTTCAGTTCTAAGGGAATAAAATTCAATTTGTGCTAATACCGGTGATGAGAATGTGGGCATGATGTAAACTAGGGACACAATGAACAGCCACAGTTTTCATTTATGGAAACACAAAACTGCACACTCATAGCAGCAGATAAATATTCCCAATCCAATTGCTGTATTTCCAACAAGGATCTTGGAACGTCTGTAACAGGCAACAGTGCTGCCTTGTTTCACAAGATACTGCAAAATTCAGCAGAATTCAGCAGAATGCCAGTTTGGAATAAGGATCAGCAACAATAACTCAATGATCACCTTGAGTGGCTACCTATGATTTATTTGTTTTATTTATTTAATGGAATTTGTGTACTGCTTTATTGTCTAAAGCTCTAGGTGAGACTACGCCATGCCTGTACACAAATTGGCTGGCTTAATAGTGATATCAGGCAGACACCTTCTTGTTAATGTCTTCTAACAAGAGTTTTTGTTTAGGCAAGCCTATCCAGATATCTAGAATGCGGGTGTGTGTATTTTAGTTTATTGCTGGTTTTAATTTTTTGAATGTTTCGAATATATTTTTTAATTGTTTTTACCAATAATTTTATTATTTTGTCCTTTTTCTAAACTGCTTGGAGGTTTCTTTTACAATCAAGCAGTTTATAAATGTTATGAAATTGATTAATTAATAGCAACAGCACAGTACCTGCTCACATTCAGAATGGAAATGATACCTGATTAAGTCTGTGCTTTTCAGCCGGGAGGCACTGCTTGGCATGGACTGTTCAGGAAAGGAAGGATTATATTTCTCCTTGTTACATATATGTACATGCATTGAACCAAGTGCAGAGACAAGCTGATGAAAATTGTCAATGACCATCTCTAGCAACATTGTTTGTACAATGCATTGAGACCAGTCCACGTGATCACCATGCTTGTTGTCAACAATCATTTTTGCAGCCCCCATGAGCCTGCCAGCCAGCTAAGTTCTTCTCTGTTGGTCTTTCTTCATATGCTCCCCACCTTTTGAGCAGCTGTTGGAGAAAAGTACTTTCCTGTGGTTTGCTATGGCTGAGATGAAAGTTCTCATCTGATAACTTTGCCTTTAAATTTGAAGCAAGGTAAGAACAAAATGGAAGGCAAAGCCCCATCAATTTTCAAAGGTGGAGATGAAATCATAGAACAAAAATTTCCAGTAGCATCAGCACATCTTCTAATGACCATTATTATTATTATTATTATTATTATTATTACCCAAAAGCTGCAGAGGACAACATTCTTGGATGACATAGCATCATTTGATAGAGGCATGTGGCGATGGTGGACAGGGAGAGGTGATTAATCACTTGATTTTGAACACACACAAAAACCACTACCACAAATTTCAACCTAAAGTTCTGAAAATGTTGAACTCAGGCCTAAATTACATTCTAGAAATAAATAGAACCATGTTCTTAACAAATCAAATATCTCTGTCATTCATCACAACCTCAGATCTCCATTGGTCACACCCTGAAGGGAGGCTACATATCTCTTATGGTGAGTTAGGTAGTGGTCCATCTTAATACAGTCAAAATCTCATATGTATTTCAGACCCCTGCTCTCCATCATCCATTTTCTTCTGGGTCAAGCAAAAGTAGGTGGCCATGCTGCAAATTTGATAGTCCTGCACAGTGGCCTTAATAAGGTATCAAGTCTTATAAGCCAAAGGGCATGTCAGTGGCATAAGTGGTGGACTGCAGCCTTACTGGGTTTTAAATTTCTGCCTCATTTCAGAACCATTGCTGTTGTTGTTATTCACATTGCATTAGTCCCTTTCTCTCTCTTTTTAAAGCTAGTATTCCGTGAATTTTATTACTAGGCAGTCTTTCCATTGGGCTAATTCCAGCAGCTACTTGGAAAAAGATGCAATGTTTCTCTTATCTGGCCATAGCAAGATGAACTCCCCTCTGATAATAAGGTTTCACTTGTGAGATTCCAGCTTCCTTTTGACCATAACTCAGAGTGTGTGGCACTTAAAAGGCTGGACCAGCTGGTTTTGATCTCGGTATTATTGATAGCTGAGCTCCAAAATGCATCACTGCTAAACTTTGAAGTAAAGATGCTAATCACAAGTGCCAAGTTCTCTAACTGGTTCTGTCCCTCAATTCTGACAATGCTCCTCTGTTTTAGTTATTTCCCAGTGCTGAGCATATAATATAATATCTCCATCCCCTTTATAATAAAAGAAAGTGGGAACAGCCTTACTAGGGACTGGCAAATCTGTCAAATTTTGGTTTCTTTCCATTTCTCATTTTTCTAATCTTAAAATCAATTTTCTTGACTAGATGGAAGGAATGGGGACTGAAACGTTTAGCTTTTGATTCCCCTTTAGTCCCAGTAACTCAACATTCTTCATTTCTCACAGCAGCAAAATCAGGCCCATTTGTTAGGTGGAAAACAGTGGAATTAAATAAATTCAGTGACTTCTACTCTAATCAAAAGGCCCATACAGCTCCAGGAATAAATTTTATATTGAGAGTTATACCATGTGGCCGGTTAGAGATATACCAAATTATACATTTTCTAAATCAGCCAAATGTAAGGACTCAAGCATTACTCAGCTTTCATAGTTTTGTGCAACTACTCAACTCAACTGACCCACTGGGAAAGGGAGCCATCTTCCAGGTATATAAAAGCCTAACACAATTGGCTACCCTTCCTCTCACTTCATTAAGAGTAAAATGGGGGGGGGGGGGTTGGAGAAGAATGAGAGGAACAACTCTGGGAACAAATTTGGAATAAATGACCATTTGGATCCATCTCAATTAGAAGTCCAGAAATGCTTATCGATGGTACATGTGCCCAGCCAGATTATATATGCTTAATCATAGCACATCCAGCCTTTGCTGGTGGGAATACAATTTACCTGGCTCTCTCTAGTACACATGTGGTGGTTTTGCCCAAAAATTATTTCCTTTTGGGAAAATGTTTTTCAAACAATCAAATGATGGGACAATTGATACAACCAAACCCCAAATTAGCCCTAGTATCTTATTTTACTCCACAGATTAAGAACATAACCAATAAAGACCTCATCCACTATTTATTAACTGCAGCTAGACTAGTGATTGCAAGAAATGGGAAAACTTTAAATGCAACTCTTTTTGAAGTCTGGATTTTGCAGGTATAGGACATCGTGCTTCTGGACAAATTAACCATTTCACAAAAGGAATATTGATTGAAAGGGGGAAAGACTCTCACCTTCTATAAAACATGGTATCCTTTTATTGACTTTGTTAAAACAATCGAGTTTGGTTTTCACCCTCCATCGACTCATGAAACCTTATGGAGAGACACTTTCATTTGACTGCCTTTCTTAGAACATCTAAAACTACAACCATCAGCCACTAATTTTCTCTCTTTTCTGTACAACTTCTGAGCTCCATTTTCCTTGTATGGATATGTTTTGTTACTTGAAATTAAAAATCATTTTTAAAAAATCAATTACCCAGATTTCCACATCAGTTTGTGGTTTTTCTTTTAACTCATCATGGAAATTCATTAGTGTTTTAGTGCAAATTTTCTCCTAATATACAAATTCTTTTAACATCAAAATTCAGTGCATCTCGCCTTCCATTGTTCATCATTGTTGCAGTGCCCCATGCAGCGCCCCCTCAGCTCAGCACTTAGTGCAGATGAACTGGTCACACTCCCCTAAATCCACCTCTGTAGCAGGTGTGTGCACAGGTGTTGGTGGGGGGTGAGCACAGTTTACAACAGCAGCAGTAACAGAAGAAAAAGAAAAGAAAAAGGTTGGAGGAGTCATGGTGGTGCAAGCAAGGAGATCCTGTTTTATGAATTATCATTATAAAACAGTATTAAACACCTTAAATCACAGAAACACACACAGTCCAAATGCACAGAATAACACTACAGCTAAAAATGAAATATTTTGACCCACCATGTTCCATTATGGTGAGGCAACCACTGTGGTATGATCATCTGGTTCTTCACAGTCTTCAATTCACAGCAGGGAGAGCCTAATAAGAGGAAGTACATCCTTTAGTTTAGGGGTGGGGAACCTGTCATCCTCCAGATGTTGTTGGACTTCAACTCCCATCAGCCCCAGCTAGCATGGCTCATGGTCAGGGATGATGGGAGCTGTAATCCAACAATATCTGGAGGGCCACAGGTTCCCCACTCCTCCCCTGGTACCTGTTTCAAATCACAGCAGATTTTATTTGCCACTAGAGGCACTAAGGAACCCCTGTTCCCTGTGGCCAACCATCTCTCTTCAGCAAGAGGAGCCAAGGCTCCACAGAGTTTGGTCCGGGTAAGCATTGATAGTTTCTACAACCCAGTGGGGTTTGTGGTGTTGTTGTTTTTAACTTGCTTCTCAATCAAGGCAAATGAAGTTTTTCTCCTTCTGCCTCTTTGGAAGTCTTATGTGGCCTACGTATGAGCCATAGAATACATCCCAATGTCATTTTTAATATATTTGGATCATTTTATTGCCCTATTTCTTTCATTTTACTGTGAACTGCTTTGAAAACCTTTCTGGAGTTGCTAAAAAGAAAAAAAGCGGGGGGAACCAAACTCCTCATTTTTCCCGGCCAATTAAAGCTTAATCTGAAAAACCAACGACCTCACAATTTATCAGTTTATCTAGTTAGAAATGCATTTCCATGGTGATAACTGAAGAATAACAGAAAATATGGCTGATGCTTTCTTAACCAGCTCTGGGGAACTCTCAAGCCTAAGTTAGTGTTAAAGCCTCAGAATTCAGCTAATTGGGCATCAGTTCAGTACCTTCAAGCTTTTCAGATCACCACTAAGCTATCTCTAATTTTCATGTTGAAATTTTGCATGATCATCCGTCAACAGTCCCAGTCGTACAACAGCTCCTATTCTCCACAGTGGGGTTCCTTCGAATGTAATTTACTTTGCAATAGTGTTATGCACTTGCGGCGCAGTTACATATGGCTATATCTTTTTCTATGCACTTAGGGAAATTGCTTTTAGATTTCATCCAATGCAGCTGCTATTCCAAACTCCAGGCATAAGCCATTGCGGGGGCAGGGAGGGGGGGTGTGAACCTTAAGACACTGCCTTTTACCATATCTCCAGCTATACTTAAATGTAATTTTAGAGAAATGAAGCTGAGTTTTTCTCATCCCAGAGCCCTATCACATTAGATCCAACCAAGAATCCATCTAGTTCAACATTCTCCTTCTCCAACTGTTTGCTGCATCTTGGGCTATAGTCATATGTTTGCTTTTGTGGAAGTAAAGCATCCTGAAATCAACTAGACTTACTTTTAGCAGAGGTAGTTAGGATTGGGCTCAGTACCTTGCTTTAGAGTGAAGCAGGGGTTGCCAGACACAGTCCTGGAGTTAGCAGAAGGGCACCTTTGAGCAACTGCCAAGCGCCCCATGCTGCTGAGGCCATGATTCTGCCCCCTGCCCTTTTCCGGTATTCCTCCAATAAGCCAGGGTGAGCAATGGGATATGCACATATGCCTTGTTCTGCGCACAATAAGCATGGGACACCTTTGCCCAGCAGCGCTGTGGCCCATGGGTTTTGCCCAGTATCTTGTTTGTGTGGTGGGGTCAAAGGAAAAGACGTTCCCATGAGCCCTTGCAAAGGGGAAGGCTAAAGCCTATATAAAGCTGCTTCTCCTGGAGCTCAGGGCTATTTTGCCTTGAGAGCTTCCTGCCTGCCCAGCCACTCTTGGGTTAGAGCCTTCACTGAGCAATTTGGGATCACTGGTTGACAGGGCCGGAAAGCATTTTTTCCCCTCTCAACCTGACAGGCATGTGTGTGTGTGTTCTACTCTGCAGCCTCTTATAGTTGTTTTAACTGCAAGTCTCTTAGTTCTTACGCTCTTACAGTTGTTTTAACTGCATGTTTTTATTTGTTTTTTAGTTCTTATCTGTTTTAATTATCAGTTTTTATCCATCCATTATCCGTGTTTAATCTTGTATTTTATTCAGATGTTTTACCCTACACTTGTTTCTTTGTCCTTATTTGCTCCAACATTTATTAGTTAAAAAAAAAATCCTAACTGCTATTTTATTTAAATGTTGTTGCTTTTTATCCTGGTCTGTGACCGTAATAAAGTTCATTCATTCAGTGGTACCTCAGGTTAAGTACTTAATTCGTTCCGGAGGTCTGTTCTTAACCTGAAACTGTTCTTAACCTGAAGCACCACTTTAGCTAATGGGGCCTCCTGCTGCTGCCGCGCTGCCGGAGCACAATTTCTGTTCTCATCCTGAAGCAAAGTTCTTAACCTGAAGTACTGTTTCTGGGTTAGCGGAGTCTGTAACCTGAAGCGTATGTAACCTGAGGTACCACTGTATAGGGGGGAGCCCCATAAGGGGCCTGAGGGAAGGAATGACCCAGAGTCGTCCGCGACGGGACTTAACGGTCAGAGGTCCCTTTACCTTTACCTATATGCCTGCTAGGAATCTGCTTAGTTGACTTGTACCATGGCAAGGTTCAACACTGGCCAACCCCCATGGAATAGGTTTGGGGCAGTCCATATCTGGGGGATCCATTCCATCAACATGGGGCTTGCGGAATGATGAATTGTTACCTTAGGCTCTGGTGTTTTACTCCCTTGCCACAGCAGACAGGTTTATTTCTTCCTGAAATGAATAACAGCAGAGGATGTTTTTTAAAAAAATCTTCCTGCGTGGCAAGGATGTGAATTTACCAGATACTGATGATAAGAGCCCTTTTGGATCAGGCCAGTTTCCCACCTAGTTCAACATCCAGATATCACAATGGCCAACCTGATGCCTATGGGAAGCCTGCAGACAGACCCAAACACAACAGGTCTCTCACAATCAGGAGAAGGGCTCTCAAGCTTATGGTCTGTTGGTGCAGTTCCTATAAGCACTATGAAAAGGAAATTCTGGAGAGAGAAAGCTGCAGCCACAACTACAGCACCATGATATGAATGATAATTAAACTTAAATGTCCTGTTAATAATCTGCAGGGTGGTTTGCAGCATGATAAACAACACAACATACATATATAATATTTGTAAAATGCAAATGTGGCAAACAGCTACGATTCATAAAAAACAGCGGTGGGTAAGGATTCAGAGGCATCCTTCCTATTGGGCTTACTGGCGCCTTGCGCCAGGGCACCGGCCTCTCAGGGACGCCCCAGCGAGTGGGGGAGCTGCATGGCTTTGCCGGCAACCTCCCTTTTCCCTGCACCTGCCAGCTGTGCCTCGCCAACCATATGGCTGGCGGGCATTCAGCTTGCCTCCCAAGCCTCTGCAGGAGGAGAGCAATCCCTGCAGAGGCTTAGAATGGAAGCTGCACCCTGCCAACTATATGGGTGGCTGGCCTGGAGTGCTCTTTCTCTCTCTCTCTCTCTCTCTCTCTCTCTGTCTCTCTCTCTCTCTCTCTTTTTGGCCCACCCGCCCTGTGGGAAGAGGGAGGTGAGGCGAGGGGGAAACGGAGCACAAGGAGTAGGAGGAAGGAAGGAAGAAGAAGAAGAGAGGCTGAAGGAAGAAGAAGAAGAGAGGAGCTCCCCCCTTGCCCTGTTTTCGCCTTTGGTCTGGAGCCTCCTCACTGGGTATGCAGCCCTGCTTGCAGGGTCCCCTTGCCCATCCTGTTCAGCTACATCTAGCCCAAGCCATGAGTAGCAGCAGCTGCTGCCCTGGTTTCTCTCTCTCCCTGGAATTGTGCCCTGTGTTTAATGATACAGACAACTCTATCCCAGGGAAGAGAAGCCTCCTCCCTTCATTCTTCTTCTTCTTCTTCTTCTTCTTCTTCTTCTTCTTCTTCTTCTTCTTCTTCTTCTTCCGGAGGGGTGGGCTCCTTCTCCCCCCCCCCCACAAGATCCCTAGGGGTTGTAAAGCAAGCCTGACCATATAGCACCAACCCCATTCTTTCCAGCAACTGGCCATCACCCACTCCAAGCCCTGAGAAAAATATCATCACCATTATTATTATTGCTACTACTACTGCTACTGCCCTCCACCCATAGATATCAGGGCGGTTCACAGCCTGAAACTACAGTACTAAGCACATGCTAAAAACTAGAACAAAGGCAAACCAAACCAAGCCAGCAACCCTCCTTCTCCCTTATTTGTGAAACAAGCCTGTTAATTGCCTATCCAACTAAAAAAAAAAGGCACTGGAGGTTTTTTTGAGATCAATGCAAGCTAAAAAGCATTGCAGGGGGTTGGGCTAGATGACCCGCAGGATCCCTTCCAATTCTATGTTTTTCTGAAAAACACACACACACAACCCAACTATGGTCCCTCTGCAGTTCTCGCCCCAAGCAACTATGTGTGAGACTTGCTCCCCAGATAGTGTGCCTTGTCTTGCTACCTGTGGTTTTTGGTCTCTCGCAAGCCCCCTCCCCCCAATCTATTCATATTCTTTTCCTAATCTCCAATATTACATTTTCCTCTGGTTGAGACTTTAAACAAAAAGCCCTAATTCCCAACTGTGTTTCTTGCTGCAGTCCTACTGTCTACTCAGAAGTAAGGTCCTATTAGATTCAGCAGGGCTTACTCTCAGGTAAGTGCAGTTAGGGCTGCAGCCTTTGTGACCCAAGTTTTGGGTCCTTTTTAGGTTCAGGATGTCACTGCTTTACATCCACCCCCACCCCCACCCCCACCCCCACAATATTTGAAAACGTCAGCTTTGTACTTAAACACAAATTGGCCGGGAACTTCATTGTCTGTGCCTTTATTAATTTATTTAAAGAACAACAAACTGGTGATTGCTTTAACTTTTTGATATGTGGTGATTTGAATCATGAGGATGAATTAGAAGAACTGCTGAGTCTTGAATGAGTCTTGCTTTGGAATTGAGAACTTCAATAGATTTTCTTCTGCCTTTTCGTTTTATTTTGTTCTAAGTGCTTGTTAGAGATAATGTGTAAGCGTGGTGTCAGCTCCCCCCAAAAAGGTCAACAACTTAGACTATATGGAATTGGCAGAAATGACTGGCAGAATCCGAGACCTGGGAGAAGAGTCGGTGGAAGAGGACTGGAAGAAGTTCAAAGAATACCTCCAAAAGCATTGTAAAATGTTTGAATGTTAAAATGATGTTGGATATAAAGGGATCAGGGACATAGCTAAAAGAAACATGCAAAAATGTTTTAAGAAGAAAGGGTGAAAAGACCAGAGTAAAATTATGTCGAAACTAAACAAATGATATAAGGGATTAAGGTATAAAGAACATGTGATAAATGGATTTAAAAGGAAAGGAAAATCGAAGACATAATAGGTTGAAATGTATAATATTGAATAAGATTGGAAAGAGGGTAAGGAATTGCTGAATTTGATTGTGTAAAGGGGAACACAGAAAAGGGAGATGTGAGGAAGTCAGGAAAGAGGGTTATAAAGACAATAAGCAAAAAATTAGATTTTTATTTTTTCTCTGTTTTTTGTTCTTTCTTTTTTTTTGATATTTATTAACAGTTTTTTATTTTAATTACAGTACCAATAAACAATACAATATAACACATCTTTTAGGATAATTTTCTTAACTTCTTTGGACTTCCTCACATCTCCCGCTCCTGCATTCCTGACTATAACTTTTTTCCCAGCAAATTTATTTTTTCTCTGTTTTTTGTTCTTTCTTATTATTCTTTCCTATTTTCGCTGATGCTTTTTATTGTGTTTTACTGTTCTTGTTGGATTGTTGGATTGTGCTGTTTTTGATTGTTTTTCTTTTTTGTTTTGTTTGATTGCGATACCTGTTTTATTATGCAAAATCTTAATAAATATGTTATTAAAAAAAAAAAAGGTCAACAACTCTGGGGAACCTTTCCTTGAAAAGGTCAACAACTTTGGGGTTCCCCCCCCTTAAAAAAGGACGACAACTCTGGAAATTGGGGGGGGGCGCTGTAGGGATTTTTGCACGACAGTGCCAGATATGCTTAAGACGGCCCTATAAGGATTTATAAAGGATTTAGGTCACTGATAGCCTCATCCAAAAGCTGGCTGAAAGAGGTGCATTCCAAAAAGGAAACAAAGATGAGGCTAGATATATGTCAGTGATAGGTGGCCACTTTGAGAAACTAAAATGGTGGGCAGCTCACAGAAACATCCACCTGATGTGGGGAGCTCAGGGCTGGCATCAAAAGTAGGCTTTCTCAGGATGTTGGGATTCTGGCATCTGCCCATGAATGACATGTTGGCCTTGACTGAAGAACTATAAATTGCCATGGCCCTACTCTGAAACAGGTGGCTTGCAAGAGCACATGATTCTCTAGTGCTGTGGCAGAAGCCTAATCTAAAAATCATCATCCTTGCCTTTATTGTTTTCACTTCATTTTATAATAACCAAGATAAATTGCTTTCAACGATGAAATAGTTTTAGACTGGGCTGCTTTAAATTTTGTCTTCCAATTATTATTTTTTAATGCAATCCCTTTGCAGTAAACTCCTATCTCTGACTTCTGCGGGAGAAGAAAACAAAATGGATGTATCACACAGCTCAAAGTGGCGTTCCCAACCACAATGTACACTGCAGTCCCAGGTTGTGTTTTTATAAGATAAGGGCCCTTTTTATATTAACAAGAAGGTTTCATTATGTGGTCATATCTGCTGCTCACAGTGCCAAAGAGGTACAAAAGAAACTGCCTAGACTTCAAAAGATGTCGGAATCTTCGACGCTCCGTGATCATCAAACTTAGAACCATCACTTGATTTGTAGCATTTTTCGGTAGGCCATGTAATGTCTTCTATCAAATCCCCCTTAATGACTTGATACTGTTAACATTTATATATTGTTACCATGAAGGCATTTATAGACCCATCAAGCCTTCTTGAGATGTGTTTTCTCTTTTTCTAGACTATATAAATTTGGCTTCTCCTGTCTCATCCTTCAAATCTTGGGATCATGTTTCAGCGGCTTTCTCTGTACTTTGCTATGAAACCATGATTTACTTGTCTTGGCTCCTGGAACAGATTCATTCTATCATCATTGCCTCTCTCTCCCTTTCCCACCCTGCTTTACTTTATGCTTTCTGGTATGTCCAATGAAGGTGGATGCACCATAGTGAATGGAAAGCTCAATTGATTAGACTTAGAGCATGGTACTGATAATGCCAAGATTGCAAGGATGACCCCCGTACAGGACAGCTGCACGTTCCTACATTGCAGGGGGTTGGATGAGATGGTCTTCAGGACCCTTCCAACTCTGCAATTCTATATATTTATTCTTAAAAGTAACACCTATAATTCCTCTACACCAGATAACTAAAATTCCCATCACCTCTGACCATTGGAGGATATTGATGGAGGATATGGCTATCAATGATTACTAGTCTAATGTTCTGCTTCCACTGTCAGAAGCCGTATGACCTTGAATACCACTTGCTGGTGGTATTGACAGGTGAGGAGAGCACTGTTACGTTCAGGTCCTGCCTTCCAGCTTCGCATAATCGTCTGGTTGGGCCCCTCCTGTTGGTTATCAATTGGAAGCATTTAGTGTCTCTGATCATGGAGGCAGAGCATAGCCATCATGACTAGTAGCCTTCAATAACCCTCTCCTCCATGAAGTTGTTGAATCTTCTCTTAAAGCCATCCAAGTTGGTGGCTGCCGCTGCCTCCTGTGGAAGTGAGTTCCATAGTTTAATGTGTGTTGTGTGTAGAAGTACTTTCTTTCATTGTCCTGAATCTTCCAACTGAATCTTCCAAGTTCTAGAGTTATGTAAGAGGGAGGAAAAACTTCTCACAATCCACATTCTCCATGCCCTGCATAATTTTATAAACTTCTAATGGTGTCACCTCTTGCTTGCCCTTTCTCTCAACTTAAAAGTCTGCAAGCTTTCCACATGGGAGAGTTACTGCGTCCACTTTATGTGCAAATGCAGCCCATCGGTGATTATTTGGAAATATTTTGCAACATTCACAAAATCCAGTTCAGTATGCTAATTGTCAGTCATGAAGCCACACACTCCCTCACATTCCTTCCTTCTAAATGAGAAATGGGCCTCATATAATCTCAGATGCCTCATCCTGTGTCTGATACCGTGCCTAATTTGGGACATTTCTGAGAATTATTATTATTATTATTATTATTATTATTATTATTATTATTTATACCCTGCCCATCTGGCTCCCAATTGAGTGTTAAAAACAATACAGCATTAAATATTAAAAACTTCCCTAACAGGGCTGCTTTCAGATGTCTTTTAAAGATAAGATAGCTGCTTATTTCCTTCACATCTGAAGGGAGGGTGTTCCACAGGGCAGACGCCACTATTGAGAAGGCCCTCTGTCTGGTTCCCTGCAACCTCACTTCTCGCAATGAGGGAACCGCCAGAAGGAAGCTCTGTTGCTTCTTTCTCTCCTGTCACAGTTGGCACATCTCAAAATATCAGGGCTGGTGTTGTTTTGTCTGCTCTTTTTAGGTAAGAGACACACAGAAGCTTGAAAGCAACCCACTCCTCCCTTGCCATGCCTCCTGATTGAGTCAGATGAAGAGGAGCTCAGCTCCAACCCTCCAACTGCCCTGAAGGCTACAGTTTCATGCTGATCTCCTTGTTGCTTGGAGTTCTCAGCCAGTGTGCTTTGGACCACTATTCCAGCCTGAGAGGTTGGTAAAATGAAAGGAAACTATGTCATATCCACTGCTCTGCTTTTTCTTCTCAAAGATTTCCTTGAGGTTTCAGAGGAAGTTTTTTTTTTTTTTAAATCCCTCAGATAATGTGCAGTAAGCTGTGTGTGCACCTCAGGCCCTGGTTGCCTTATATGTGATGTCCAGGTCTCAAAAGGTAAGCATCACCCTTCCCAATGGCATGCCGGTTCCATTCCATGCCAATGGAGAATGCCTCAAAGGTGGACAATGTACCAATAAGATGAAACCTTCTGGCTGGGGGACCGACCAGTGATATTGAAGCCTGCATCACGGTCAGAGCCAAGTCCCATATGTGAATGACATCTTTTGTGATAATTCCCAAAGGGATAGAATCATAGAATCATAGAATCATAGAGTTGAGAGACCACAAGGGCCATCGAGTCCAACCCCCTGCCAAGCAGGAAACACCATCAGAGCACTCCTGACATATGGTCGTCAAGCCTCTGCTTAAAGACCTTCAAAGAAGGAGACTCCACCACACTCCTTGGCAGCAAATTCCACTGTCGAACAGCTCTCACTGTCAGGAAGTTCTTCCTAATGTTTAGGTGGAATCTTTTTTCTTGTAGTTTGGAACCATTGCTCCGTGTCCGCTTCTCTGGAGCAGCAGAAAACAACCTTTCTCCCTCCTCTATGTGACATCCTTTTATATATTTGAACATGGCTATCATATCACCCCTTAACCTCCTCTTCTCCAGGCTAAACATGCCCAGCTCCCTTAGCCGTTCCTCATAAGGCATCGTTTCCAGGCCTTTGACCATTTTGGTTGCCCTCCTCTGGACACGTTCCAGTTTGTCAGTGTCCTTCTTGAACTGTGGTGCCCAGAACTGGACACAGCACTCCAGGTGAGGTCTGACCAGAGCAGAATACAGTGGCACTATTACTTCCCTTGATCTAGATGCTATACTCCTATTGATGCAGCCCAGAATTGCATTGGCTTTTTAGCTGCCGCATCACACTGTTGGCTCATGTCACTGTTGGCTCATGTCAAGCTTGATGTCTGTACTAAACTCCTACCTCAAAGACAACAAGGAAACTTGTGGCACCTTGAAGACTAGCATGTTAGTTATGTCCTGGGCTTTTGTGGACTAGAGTCTGGTCTGTTAGTCTGGTGTCACTTTTTGTGGTATGACTGCAGGCCCAAATGTGAGAGTTTGATGCCTACTTGTTCATGCTCTCTTGTTGCCTTGTCTTGATTTGCTGTCTTAAGACTGTTCTCTGCAACTTTCTTCCCTGATGGATGAGTGATCAGATCGTGGAAACGTGTCTAGAAGAAGGATCAAAGGCTCCGAGGCAGTGATGCAGAACAAGCTGAAAGAGGGAAGTGGTGCTTTCATGATGTGGAATGTGCACAAAAGTAAAAGTGATGGAAAGTGACTCATAACTGCATTAAAAACCTTAATATGGTTATTATTAACAAGTAAGTGCAACTTCATTCAAAAATAGATTCCATACATAAGAATGGCACATAGGAGTATACTAATGCCCCAGTCTGCCTTCACTGCCCTCATGCACTTAGACCTTCTGAAGAAGCTGCTATTTTTGACTGAAGAAAAGAGCACTCCTATCTAGGATTAATGTCTCCTTCCACCAAGCATGCAGCATTTTTTCTTAAAAATTGAAGGGGACTGATTTTAAGTCTGCCTTGGATGCGGAATTGCCTATTTGCATCACTCTTACTTCATGATGAGAGAGAGAGAGAGAGAGAGAGAGAGAGAGAGAGAGAGAGAGAGAGATGTTGTTGTTTAGTCGTTTAGTCGTGTCCGACTCTTCATGACCCCATGGACCAGAGCACGCCAGGCACTTCTGTCTTCCACTGCCTCCCGCAGTTTGGTCAAACTCATGCTGATAGCTTCGAGAACACTATCCAACCATCTCGTCCTCTGTCGTCCCCTTCTCCTTGTGCCCTCCATCTTTCCCAACATCAGAATCTTTTCCAGGGAGTCTTCTCTTCTCATGAGGTGGCCAAAGTATTGGAGCCTCAGCTTCAGGATCTGTCCTTCCAGATAGATAGATAGATAGATAGATAGATAGATAGATAGATAGATAGATATTACTATTAGGCACAATGGCTATGTTTTACCTCTATTGTTGGAGGCAGTATGCCTCTGAATACCAGCTGCTGAGAATTAGGGAGGTTGCTGTTGAGCTCAGGTTCTGCTTCTGGGCTTCCTGTGAGCATCTTGTTGGCCACTGTGAGGACAGAGTGTTGGGCTAGATGATCCCTTGACCTGTACCAGAGGGCTCATGTTCTTAGGGGAGGCTATCAGGAATTCCCAACCCAGTTTTAATCAACAACAGTGACAATGGCCAAGGGAAGATATGCTATGTTTTTAGAATGGATTTCCTCCTCCTTCCACCACTGGCCACTCCTCCTATCTGCATTTTAAAAGCTCTTTTAATTAGCCTGCTTGACAGTCCAGAAATGACAGGCTGTGCAGAGAGGAGGAGAGGCACTGAGCTGATGCCTTCATGGTTTCTACTAATATGACAGGAATGGGTGAGCTTACCCACTCACATATTCCCTCCGTCTCTCCTGAAAGCTGAAATATCCTACTTCAGTCATGGGCCACCCCAGCCCACAAACTGTGATTGATGTATGCAGATTATTAACTTACATACAATGCATCAAATCAATTCATCAACTCATACAATGCATCAAATCAATTTTAAGCTGTTAAGAGGCAAGGCAATTTCCTAGGAATTTTAAATGTATTTTCTCCTGATGTGTCATGGAGCACAATATATATGGGGAGAGGGTGCAGGATTTATAGCACTCTGCAATACATTTTAATATCCTGAAAATTAGCCAGTTTTGTAAACAGCTGAAATGAATTCCAAGAGCTTTTGCTTGGCTCTTGTTCCACCATCTGGGACTGATAATAGTGTAGATGGATTGTCTAAGGATGAGATTCATAATGGGACATGAGATGTGAAGGTTGGTTTATGGCTTAGCAAAATTTAATTACAGAAGTACAGAACTTTTTGAAATTAGAAGAACATAATGTAAATTATGAGCTCCAGTACTTTTTGACTCCATGCAATTTGCTTTGGGCCTCACAGCTGAAATATCTGAGGCTAGATTTGCAAAAGTGGTTTTGTCGTAGAGAGTAATCAAGAAATTAACTTTTCCTCTTGTTTATCACACAGCAGGGCACTGATTCACATTTTGCTGTCTGATATAAGCCTATGTAAATGTTCAGGCTTCTTACACCTGAGGTTTATTTTTTTAAGGACCCACCCTATTCTTCATTATTGCATCTTTTGTAGTTGTAAGTTTTTAAAGTGTTTCAGTATTGTACATTTAAATTGTTGTAACCTGCCCTGGGACCTTTGGGAGAAGGGCGAGTAAATTGTAATAATAAAAATATCAGTAGACTCCATTTAGGGCTGCCTCCAGGGTCACGGATACCACCCAAATGGCTCACCATCTTAGTTTTACCATACTACAATTACTTGGAATTTCTGTCATTCTGAGTGGTGGTGGCCAGTGTCTACTGATACTGATGAGGCACAAGGCAGAAGGCCAAGAGTTGGTGGACCCAGAGTCAATGACCCAATATGGCAAGATGGTTCCCAGGATCATGGAACAGGTTCTGATCTCTGTTTGAATACCATCCGACAATGTTTGGATTCCAGATTGGAGACCAAACTGTTTCGAACTGTACTGATTTGGATGACTCTGAAGCTATTGTCGCTCAGTTTGGTGTGACATCATCCAATTTGTTGTGACAGTTCCCAAGTGCAAGGAGCAGGTTTTGGTCAATGGTTGGATACCACTGAATGCAGTTTTGAATCAAGATGGTATCCAACGGTTACAAAATGCACCACTTTGGACATCTCTGAAGATACTACCATCCATTATTGCTTCAGGTTATTTCCCATTGATAAGTTCAGGATGTCAAATTGCCTGGATGGTATGTTCTGTCCTCTCTTCCTCTCTGGGCTGGCCTTCAAAGGTCACCATTAGAGATGTCCCTCTCCATGAGAGGGAGAGATTGATTTGTTCTTCCACTGGGGTCTGAGGACCACTGCACAAATGTACCACTGTGCCATATGCACTCCTGTTCCACCACATGCACTTTCAGCTTATAAATAAATGAGATTCCCTCCCCAGTTGCTGAGGAAGCACATGGAAAATAGATGGCATAGTCCACAATCTGAAGCTGATGATGAGGCAGGCAGAGTCCAATTCATGACCCAGATCACAAATTAAGACAAAAGCACAAGGCTGGCAGGTCAGAATATCGCCCATGGTGCTGCAGAATTTTCGATAACCTAGATTAAGACATGTCCCATTTCCATCTTCTATCTGAAGGAGTCCTTTTTAGAAGGTTTGTCCAGTCCTGGTCCACTTTAAACAGTCTTCATTCCAACCAAATCCATACTTGCCGTCATTGACTCTTAGGCTCCACTGCCCCTGGATGAAAAGTAGAGAGCCTTAAAAATGGTGTGACTCAGGACTTGAACCAGTCAGTTCTCCATCTGTTCCCATCTACTGTGATCAGGCGCATAGGTACAGGAGGTGTTTGGCCAGGGGCACCCTTGGCTCCTCTGACTCCAGCTCAGGGGGTGCTGTTTCCTGATATCCTGGTTTGGGGGCCCTGAGTTCCAGTGACTCCTACCAGCCTCACTGTCAGTTCTTTCATCCAGTGCCTCCACCACCAGTGCTGGCTCACACAACTAGTATCAGACTTCAGGGAATTGGCTTCCTCCCCTGTGGCAGTGAATAAGAAGAGATCAAACAAAGGGAACATCTTACCAGTTAAGATTCTTTAATAATCACAGTGAAAGTCAAAGAACCAGTCTACCTATTATTATGTATTATTAAAATACATTTTAATATTTTAATGTTTCAATATTTTAATGTATTTTAATTTTGTTTTTAAGTTGTGTTCATTCAACTTATTGGCTGGGGAGGACGAAGTATAAATAAAAAAATATTATTATTATTATTACCTAGAATGGCGGTGCTCCCAATTAAGGCTCACACCCCCTCCATCCCTATTAATCTACATCACTCCTACATCTTGTAAACTGAACTTGTACCCTCTGCACTTTCTGTTCTAAGACTTTCTGAGCTCTTCTCAACCTTGGGGAGGGCGCTGGAGGAATGCTGTCCAATGACTGTGAATCTGTTAACCCTCTCTTTTCCACTGTTTCTTCTCCTAGCTGATCCCCATCCAGTATTTCCCAGCTTCTGCCTTCTAAACTACAGTATGCCTCTCTGCAAACCACTGTTCCAAATCTATTCTGCTCCCCTGCTCCTGGGAAGATTCAGGATCAGGATCAGGGGGAGGGGGTGCCTCCTACCATTCTTCCTCAGTGCAGCCCTCCTCAGCACAGTCCCCGAAAACTAGATTGGTTCCTTCCCATTTGTGTCTGAGTACTGACTGCTGCAGGGATGTGGGTGACGCTGTGGGTTAAACCACAGAGCCTAGGGCTTGCCGTTCAGAAGGTCCACGGTTCGAATCCCCGCGACGGGGTAAGCTCCCATTGTTCAGTCCCAGCTCCTGCCCACCTAGCAGTTCGAAAGCACGCCAAAGTGCAAGTAGATAAATAGGTACCGCTCCGGTGGGAAGGTAAACAGTGTTTCCGTGCACTGCTCTGGTTCGCCAGAAGCAGCTTAGTCATGCTGGTCACATGACTCGGAAGCTGCACGCCAGCTCCCTCGGTCAATAAAGTGAGATGAGTGCCACAACCCCAGAGTTGGCCACGACTGGACCTAATGGTCAGGGGTCCCTTTACCTTTACCTTTACCTTTACCTTTACCTTTACCTTTACCTTTACCTTTACCTTTACTGACTGCTGCAACATCTGAACAGTGCAATCTTGCTTTCCTTAGCACACACCGCCACTGGCTCATTCCAGATGAAGAAGAAATGCATGGCAACCACCAAACGGGACCTATTTGTTTTAATACGCATTCATTCAGAATGTAATCTTCATTTACCACGTAATGAAACAAACGTTATCGGTATTTTTAATCAGACAAATTGCCATGACTTTCAGTTTAATCCAGATGCTCTCTGGAGTGCACTTAGTGCCAGTACTAAACCAGGATGTTGAAGATGAATATAATGGACTTTGCAAGAGATGAATTGGCAAAGAGCATTGGGAGAAAATGAAACTGTGATCCAGGGAATCAGACCTTCAGGATGATATACTGTATTTGGATGGCTAGTTGGAGGCTGTGAAGTGACTCTGAAATAGTGTAGCAGCTCACCTTTTCTGCACCTTACCAAGGTGCCTCCATACATAATGGCTCATATTACGCTTTCTTCATAAACCAAGTGACATTACCATTGCTTCCCCGTAGTGGAATCCTATATTGCTAGGGAGAATATTGCAATCATGTGAGGATGGCCAATTGTGTGGGTCTTTCCTACACAATCAGTCCCTGGATGTTAAAAAAAAAGTGGTTGAAAGAGACCAGTGTGATTAACCATACATTATGGGAGACGATATTCACAGATACTCCCTGCAACATGCAATGCTATCATGAAGTTGCCTCTCTCGTGCCACTAGTTGTGAAAGGGACCCTGGCAAGTGCTTTAGACTGGATGCCACTTCTAGGTACATTACACTCTTTCCCCCTCTTCTTACTGTTTTCCATACAGTGGTACCTCAGGTTACATATGCTTCAGGTTACATACGCTTCAGGTTACAGACTCCACTAACCCAGAAATAGTGCTTCAGGTTAAGAACTTTGCTTCAGGATGAGAACAGAAACCGTGCTCTGGCGGTGTGGCAGCAGCAGGAGGCCCCATTAGCTAAAGTGGTCTTCAGGTTAAGAACAGTTTCTTCTTCTTTTTTTGAAAATAATTTTTATTAACAGGCCAATCAAATCACATTAATTCCAAATCCCATCAGTTCCAAATTACATAGCCAAATTTTTAAATTTTTGTTGGGGGTACCCATACTTCAAGCTTCGAACGGGATCCAAGCATTTTTCTTGCTGCTGCTTTGATGTATACAGTTCTGTCCAAATAATAATCACAGTTCTATTTCAATCTTCTCTTTGTTGTTTTCCTCATCTTCTTGTTGTTATCATATATTCCTTTATTTGTAATCTCTGATAGTTTCCACAAGCGGGTTGAAAACAAACATTGTTATATCCTGTGTGGATTTTACACTCATCCAAGAGCCATATCAAAATAGACAGACATCATTTCAACATCTCCGTACAAAATGTTTCCCACAGTCTGTCCTGATTTCCACAGGCCTGCCACTCATAAATTTTCTCGGGGACCCTGCCAGGCCGAACTCACATTCCAATATAGTTACACACCCTAGTCCTCCTCCCCCTCATTCCTCCTGTGGGCCAGCCTGCCATTACAGCCTCTTTTTATAACTGCGTCACAGAACTTTCTTTCCTTTCTCGATTTTCCACAAGCCATATCTTTGGTTAGTAATTAATTTCCACACAGTTCTTATCCTCCTGCTTGTGATCAGTAAATTGCAACGATTCTTTCTAAGGGGGGAAGGTTATTAGATACTCACATAAGGCAAAAAAAGAAAAGCCCCCCCCCCCTTTTCAGTCTTGCTCCGACATACCAATCCTTTAATGAATCTTCTTCTTCTTCTTCTTGATTTATTGTTGAATCCAGCCCGTCGTTCCACATTTCAGAGATCCCTTTAATTAGCAGTCTTTTCTCCCAATCTCACTTGACATATGTGCATTTGCTTCTTTCCTAATTGTTTATTTCAAGCTGCTGCAGCCAGTGCGCGATTAGAGACAGTGTCAGAGAGAGCCGGACCCACACAAGGGCTTTGTGCCTAGTGCCCTCACCCCCTTCTTTCGAATCCAGGGGTGATTTATGGCCACAGCAGGCAAAGGCAGTGTTCCCTATGTCCTTGGGGCAACAGGGAGGCTGCATACTCCCATATCAGCCTCTTAATTACCTCGTGTGAGCTGGAGAGATGGTATTGTCGGCCATCTTCCAATGTGCCCCTGGTGTCCCCCCAGGTTAAGAACAGTTTCAGGTTAAGAACGGACCTCCGGAACAAATTAAGTACTTAACCTGAGGTACCACTGTATAAATCAACTTCATCTTCAGCTACATTTGCCTTCTCAAAGTGGATTTTGCAGTCAAACTAGTCATGGAAGCATGACAACAACATCACAAAATTCAAAAACTGCATACCAAGCATTTTTTAAGGCCTGTGCCCTAATATTTTAATTTTATTGCCTGTAACAAAGCACTGTGAACATATTTAAGTCTGCCTTGATCTATTTCAGATGCACCTTAAGCTATTTCAAGTGTTGATGCCTCTACTCAACAAAATGCATTAGCAGGCAGAATGATTATTTCATTCATAGACTAGACATTGGAAACTGGTGCCTCATGGGTCAAATTTTGTTTAAGATAGGTCCCCAGCTGGTCACTTGCCCAAAGAACACACCCAAGTTCACCTGCTGTGGCTGTCACTACAGTAATGTTACTATTGATTGTATATTGGCTTGAGCTTCCTTCGTTGCAGAAAAATGTGGAAAACTCGGGTAATGTACATTCCATGCAACTTTACCCCAGTGTACTCATGCAGTGATCAGGAAGGTTTTTCCAGTTGAACTTCGGCTTGTAGTGCAGCTGTCAAATGCCCAGGAACCCTGAATGTAAAACTGTAACAATCCTTCTACGTGCACATTAAAATGGGAGTTGGTTATTACTGGTTCATGACCCTGGGTGCGGTATGATCAGTGCTTTTTTCTGGGGGGACGCAGGGGTAAGCATACCCCTAAACATTTTGTGAATCTAAGTTTGGCCTCATTAAGGGGTGGTATTTCAATATGAGTAGGAAAATGAGAGTATCCCTAAACATTCTTTTACCCAAAAAAAAAGCACTGGGTATGATTCCAGACAAACCAAAGGAAATACTTCTCTACATAGTTAAACTATGGGAAGGTTTTAACAGGGGAAGAAGCAATTTCATTGGGGAAATCAATGGTTACTAGTAACGATGCCTCAGAATACCAGTTGCTGGGGAGCAAGAGAAGAAAAAGACTATTTCTCTAATGTTCTACTTGGGCATTTTCCATAAATTTCTCACTGACCGCTTTGGGAAGCATGATGCTAGACTAGTAGATAGGCCTTTGGTCTCATTGAGCAAGACTCTTCTTATGTTCCTGTACCCCACAAAATTTGTGCTTAGGGGTTTCTCTATCTTGAGCAGATTTGGAGATGGTGTGGGATGAATGCAGGAGGGGGAGGGAAAATATCTGTTGCACAAGGAAAAGTTGTTTCACTTGCACAATTATTTAATTGAACATTGAAGTTCAGACTCATACCCATTGATAGACCAAACTTCTACGATTTTTTCTAATCCCCATTGAAGAAGTCAACAACTACAAACGATTTGTACTTAAATTTGCTTGATTTATATTTTGCGGGTTTTACTTTGACACAGAATCTACTACAGTACAACTGGTAACATAATAACTGCACTGATAAACCAATGATGGCAGGATATTCTGACTACACCAGGGATGGAGAACTTGTGGCCACCCAGGTGCTGTGGGACTCCAATTCCCATAATCCCTGATTGTCACAGAGCCAGCTAGTCAGTAAATCACACAGTTCAAAGCCAGAGTAAACTATTTATTACAGAAACACAATCTTCACAGAGTTGGCTGAGTTTCAGGCCTAATGAGCACAGCAGTTCGTGCCCCGTAGGTCCTATTCATGGAATCAGTTGTCAAGACTAAAAGTCCCCACCTCCCCACAGCCGTCTGTCTCCTTCTCTCCAAGGTTTCTTGCTTCTCTTCTTTGGCGATCACTCATAGCCGAGTATGATTGTCTTCCATGAACATGGTTTTAACAGTGAGTCCATGAGTGACTGTGGAGGCCAAATCTTGCAAGCAATAGTAGACTGTACCTGCATGCAACCTGTCTTTGCTCCTCCTTTTTCATACCTCTCCTGGTGCTGGGAGTCAGAGAGGAGGGAAGCTGTTGTAGCAGGTGGCAGAAGATGCCAATGACACTTCACTAGCCTGACTCATCTCTGCCTCTTGACCTCCTCTGCCTCCTCCCACTTGCCTGCTTTAGCTTCTACCTCTGATTCTTGGCTTCTGTCTGCCACCGATTCTGCCAATTCACTGAGCCCTGGTACCCCTTCAACTTCCAACACCTCCTCTTCCCAATCTTCTCCCCCTTCTCCCTGTGACCATTCGTTGTCTCACCACCAGTCCTTGGTTTCTGAGCCTTCCTCCCTTGGTTGCCCCCCCCCCACAATTCCTCCATGTCCAATCAGTCTGTGGCACTGATCCTTGGCCATTCCAGCTGGGGCTTATTGGAGTTGGAGTCCGAAAACATCTGGATTGTAACAGGTTCCCCATCCCTGGCCTGCACACACCTAGAAAGGCTAGAGCAACCATGCAGGAAAAGTGTGGCCAGTTTTCTTCCTTCAAATAACATTATCCCATTTGGAGAAATGGCATTAAAAGAGTCTCAGGGTGAATTAGAAAATAATAAATTCTTATTGAGAGCTCACTTTAACTATAGGAAATGCAGAGTGATAAAACAGAACTCTTCAATCAAACAGCTCTCAGACTGGCAAGTGATACGTGAGGTGAATGTGCATCACCTGAACTCTTGGTTGGTCAATAGGCAAGGCTTTGCCTTTTAGGTAGCCCAAATATTTGAGGAGGACTAAGTCTGAGGGGAGGAACACCTTGAAAATTATAACTATTAGAAAATTGGTGGGGAACCTTTAGCCCTCTAGATTAAGCTGCATTTCAGCTAGCAGCAACCATGAGGCAAGGTGAGGCAGCTGCCTCAGGCAGCAGGATCCCTAGAAGCAGCAGATCCAGCCTCCAGTGAATACATTGCCCGCTTCTGCTGCCACGTTTGTGGAAAGGTGTGGCTGGTGCTGGAGGAAGAGCAAACAAAGACTTTGAGTGGAAAGGCAAAGAGGAAGGAAGAGACTTTGTGCTGTGTAGCAGCAGCAGCCTGGAGACTTTGCAGAGAGCAGCAATCCCACCCCCCCTCTCCCCATAACCCACTTCATTGTGGCACAGGAATCCTGACACTGGGGGTGCTCTGGGCCACCTACCATAATGCTGGTGCATCTGCATGGGGGGGGGCGCAACGAGAAGCAGCAAGCTATGTTTCATCTCAGGTGCCAAAACCTCCCAGGCCACAACTGCCATCATGCTTGAGTGCTGAGTCTCTCCATCAATTTAGACATTATGCGTGGTGTCATGGTTAAGAGCAGTGGACTCATAATCTGGTGAACTGGGTTCGCGTCTCCGCTCCTCCACATGCAGCTGCTGGGTGACATTAGGCAAGTCATACTTCTCTGAAGTCTCTCAGCCTCACTCACCTCACAGAGTGTTGTGGGGGAGGAAGGGGAAGGAGACTGTTAGCTGCTTTAGGTTCCTTAGGGTAGTGATAAAGCAGGATATCAAGTCCAAACTCTTCTTCTTCTTCTTCAAGTTCTTGTGATTGCACAGATAAATCTCAAAATTATGACTGCAACATAACCAAGAAGAGCAGTTTTGAAAGTTGTTATTTGAAATCTGAATCTGTGCCCATTTGCTCCCGGTGAATTATGAAGCAGACTTGGATTCATTTTCATACTGTGGTTCTCAGTTTGTAAAATGGGAATGCTAATGGCTAGCCAAAAGATACCTCCTGTAACTAAATGCTGCATCTGAAGCCTAAAATATGATGCATGTGTAGTTCAGTCCTGTATATGTTTATTTGCAAATAAGTTCCACTCACTGCAATGGGACCTACCAAATAGGATTGCAGACTAACACAGCTGTCCAAAATATACTTACTAGGAGGAAGAAGAGCTCTGGGCCAGATCTAAAG
The DNA here is from genome assembly GCF_964252035.2 of Podarcis erhardii. NCBI lineage: Eukaryota > Metazoa > Chordata > Lepidosauria > Squamata > Lacertidae > Podarcis > Podarcis erhardii. The sequence goes on along the minus strand of NC_138507.1, from coordinate 88,067,359 downwards.
CACAGCAAATCCTCATCTGGCCCACAGACTCACCTCCTCGATCCTGCCCTTCTCCATACCTAGCTATGACTACCCTGCTGCCCCCAGCCATAACTAGGGGATACGTTTTATTAAGCTCAGGGAAACCTACAACTGAGCAACCATGCTCAGGATTTCATCCTTAAATTTCCTGGACTTTAACTTGTATGTATTTTAAAAGATCTATAAGAATGTTCCCCCATCTTGTAAAAGCACCAAGAAATGTTTCAGTTAAAGGTGGGATACTGTAAATAAAGAACAACTGTCATTAAAAGGAAATAGAATGTATCAGTGTGAACCAGCTGAGAAAATCCCCAAAAGGTGAGGTTGGTTATCCTATATGCTTAAAGGTAAAGGTACCCCTGACCATTAGGTCCAGTTGCAGACAATTCTGGGGTTGCGGTGCTCATCTCACTCTATAGGCCAAGGGAGCCGGCATTTGTCCACAGACAACTTCCAGGTCATGTGGCCAGCATGACTAAGCCACTTCTGGTGAACCAGAGCAGCGCACGGAAACGCCATTTACCTTCCCGCCGGAGTGGTACCTATTTATCTACTTGCACTTTGATGTGCTTTCGAACTGCTAGGTGGGCAGAAGCTGGGAGCGAACAACAGGAGCTCACCCCATTGCAAGGATTCAAACCACCGACCTTCTGATCGGCAAACCCTAGGTTCTGTGGTTTAGACCACAGCGCCACCCGCGTCCTGTTTCCTATATGCTTAGATGGTCTTAACTAATTAACTCAGGCTTGACCTGATAATACAAAAAGGGAAAGCCAAAAACCACATATTTTCATATTCATATCACAGCCTTTAACATATGAAAGTGATAACCATTGTTTGCCTGGACCTCATAATTCATTCCCAAACCAGCACCACATCCTTATTTGGGGCTGCTGATAAAAGCGTGAGAAATTATCTCATGATCTGGCTGTTCCAGGTGGTTACCATTTGCAGACATTATGGCTACTACATCAAGCCTCACAAGGCAAGCTTGTGTTTTCCTCAACCACATTGCCATGGTAATGTATGCACCAAGCTTAAGTGGAGGCTGATAAGCAGAAAGGTGTGGGATCATCAAACACAAATCAATCCTGTAACACACCTTTCCTGAACCGCAGCTTTGGTGTTCAGTCATGCAAGATGTTCAGTTTAATGCATCTGATCCCATAAAGCAATTAAACACATGATTAATTTTGAGTACATATTTAGTCCCAGCGATGCTGGTGGAATTACAATCATGATTATAAGTTAAGCATGTGTGTTATGGGATCTGAACAAAACCTTGCACTGCTGAGGTTGCATTGAATGTACTCACTGGGGCTAGAAGTAACTGAAAACACCTTGGAGGGAAGAATTAAAATTCAGAAGTATCTTGAAATTTTAAAAAGGAAGCTCAGGACTAACTTTTAAAAATGTGGTGAAGTAGGGGTGGGGAACCTGAGGCCCTTCAGATGTTGTCCTATCTTCCCTGATCTTTGGCTGTGATGGCTGTGGCTGATGAGAGCTGCAGTCCAACAGAGTCTAGATGACCATGGATTCCATGATGTAATGGGGAGGAAATGTAGCAAAACAGTAATACTTCTTGAAAGAGCCTTGAGGTTATAGCACACCACAAATTATGTTTGAATGACCACATAATACTAATCTAAAGAACAAAAAAAAATCATTATTTTACTTTGTTGTGGTGATTAAGACTCAGCTATAAAATATGGCAGCTTTCTTCAAACTGAAGGGCTATCCTGAAGCACAAGACTCAATCTAATGGGCTTGAGAGAGAGAGAAAGAGAGAGACAGAGAGAGAGAGTGCATCTAGAGGAGTAGAAGTTGTTCCATAGGCATGGTGCAACACAGAAGGCCCTGTAAGTGGGCAGTGAAGTTCTTAGGGGGGTTTCCCTGTCTGGTTGTGTGAATAAATTAACCAGGTATCCAGATTGCCAGAATGTCTATCAAAATCCCTATCCCTATCCCTTTTTTGCATACAGCCACTGGGTTGCTGATGGGTATTGTGAATTGTCCTTTAGCCCTGAACTATTCTTTTTAAGACAAATGGGTTACTCTAGAGCAGTAAAGGTAAAGGGACCCCTGACCATTAGGTCCACTCACAGACGACTCTGGGGTTGCGGTGCTTATCTCGCTTTATAGGCCGAGGGAGCCGGCGTTTGTCTGCAGACAGCTTCTGGGTCATGTGGCCAGCATGACTAAGCCGCTTCTGGCGAACCAGAGCAGCGCTCGGAAATGGCATTTACCTTCCCACCGGAGCGGTACCTATTTATCTACTTGCACTTTGACGTGCTTTCGAACTGCTAGGCTGGCAGGAGCTGGGATCGAACAACAGGAGCTCACCCCATCGCGGGGATTCAAACAACCGACCTTCTGATCGGTTTAACCCACAGTGCCACCCACGTCCCCTCTAGAGCAGTACATACACCCGAATCAGAGTTTAGTCCTTCAAACTGCAACCATCTTTTATCATGTTCTGCAGCTCGAAGGACATTATTCATGGATTTGCTAAGCCTCTCATTGATACTATGCAACCCATCTATTATTCTGCGTAATCACTCGTTTTCCATCTCTGTAATATTAATTTCTCAGCTTCCATCTGCATGGCCCTAAGCAACCATCTTTCCTTCTTTTGATACTGATCTCCTATTATTGGTAAGTTCCCTATTATCACAGCACTTTCCTTTCAGCTTTTAAACTGAATATATTCATACAGTAAATATTAGTTATAGTCTTAAAACTGTGCCCCAGCAGCCAACATGCTTTCATACGGGGCTATGCCTTTGTGTAGCTGTTGCTTTTTCTAGTAAAAGGCTGTATGGTTAGAGCAGCGTGAAGTCAAAGAGCTTTTAGGGCATCTAGTGGTGCAGAATGGAAGCTACATATTCTTGCAAAGAGGATTTATTTGTCTCCCTGGTGAGCATAAATGCACTCCCTGGATTATATGGCTAATGGGCTCTGTAAGAGTGATCAACAGGCCTGCATCATAGTCACATGCCCAGACTAGATTGTTTTCATAACCCCTCTTTTTACACCTTGAGCGATAAAACTGTACTTCTCTTTCGTTTTACTATAGTCTGCAAGCATTTTGGATCGATGCTTGCAGACTATTTGGACCTCCTCCAGTAAATAATTGAATGCATTTGTATCACTAACGTACCTGAACCTTCACATGGACTCATCCTGAGACCAAAAGCAGGACTGTAAAGCCTCATGTTCCCAATAGGAGAAATGGCAGAATTGAAAATCACGATTCTGCTTTGTGTGCAAAATTCAAAGCACATTCTGTGTCATCAAAGCACTTACATCTAGGGGAGCCCCAATCCTTTAAATTATTTCTTGACTGTATAATAGCTCCAGCCAACTTAACGGGGGGAGGGGGGTATCACTGTAAGGCAGAGTACTCTCTATAAGATGTGACACCTTCTGGTTTATATTTCATTTTCTTATTTAGAACAGCTAATAGGATGTCAGGTCTCACCCTAAAGCAACAGTCTTGCATAAGCCAGCAATTCAAGTCTGAAATATTGCTTACTGAGAATGCATAGGAGCCAACTCCTAAAATATTTGAGGGGGCTCCTGCCCCCAAGTTAGGGGGCATTGCCATTCAAATGGTGTGCATGTGCTATGTCATGTGATTCAGTATGTGGGGTGGGGCTTACCTCAGCCCCCCAATATTTTATTCAAGTTGACACCCCTGAAGAAGTTCCATTGAATTCAATGGAATTCCATGATTAGAATGTGTTTGTTGTACAGTCATACAGACGCTTCAGATTGCGTTTTTTCAGGTTACAGATGCACCGAAACCCGGAAGTTCCAGAACGGGTTACTTCCAGGTTTCGGCAGTCGCGCATGCGCAGAAGTGCTAAATAGCACTTTGCTCATGCGCAGAAGCGCCAAATCACAACCCACACCTGCGCAGATGTGCCGCTGCAGGTTGCGAATGCTGCAGGTTGTGAACATGCATCCCGCACGGATCACGTTCGCAACCCAAGTGTCCACTGTATACCCTAGAGCTTCTTGTAGCATTTAAAAGCACAGCATGCAATACTCCCAGGATTCTTTTAGGGAAGCCATGATTACTTAAAGCGGTATGATACTGCTTTAAATGCATAGTGCAGATGGAGCCTCAGTCCAAATAAAGTCACCATAATTTAGGTCAGGCAAGAGCACAGGTGCCAGATCCTCGAGGCCGAGGCACTGTGGGTCCCCCCAATATATTTTTTTGAAGGGGCTGGGCCCCCTCAATGTTCCGACAGCCCCCCTCACAACATGAGTATGTTGCGTGCATGGTGTCAGGACGTCGTGCAGCGTCAAATGCAAGTCCCCTCAATCCTCCAGAGAAAGTGGTGCCTCTGGTCAAGAGCAAGAACCATTCCACTCCTTTCAGTGGCACTTAGTCCTGACAAACCTTTGCTGGTCTCTGCTCTATTTGCACCAAGCATGCGTGTACTCTGTCACCACGATATAATGATATAGTTCTTATATAAGAATCCCTTGCTCATGAGAAGCAATTACAATCTCATATCCCTGTGGCAAATGGGGCTCATCCAGCAAAGATGAAACAGACAGAGACCATCAGCGAAACGTACATGTTTAGGGGAAGTTTTTAATATTTGATGTTTTATTCTGTTTTTAATCTGTTGGCAGCTGCTCAGAGTGGCTGGGGAAACCCAGCCGAATTGGCGGGGTATAAATAATAAATTATTATATTATATTATATTATATTATATTATATTATATTATATTATATTATATTATTTTATTTTATTTTATTTTATTTTATATTATTATATTATATTATATTATATTATATTATATTAATTATATTATATTATATTATATGTACATCCCCAAATGTCAGGTTTTTCATTGTTCAAATGATGCCTGAGACTTTATTTTTTACAAAATAGATACCAACCATTCAGGGACCACAGCACTATTAACACTGAAATGCCATTCAATATCAATCAGAGCAACCATACAGCAATACCAATGCTCTCTTGGTTCTTTTGAATCTAGGCTAGCAAAAGGTTTTAAGAAACCATGTTGTACAATCAGGTTGACCTCTATGAAGTTCTATGGGGTGTGTTTTGTTTTGTTTTGTTTTGTTTCTTGTTTTGTTGCTGCTGCTTTGTAGAAACCTGGTGGGGGTGGGGAGTGGGAATGCTGCTGCTGCTATCTAAATCCTCCAATTGAAGCCCAGCTCTGCCCATGCACAAAAGCCATGAAAGGAAATGGATGAAGGCAGAAGGGGCATCCAGCCTTCTTAAGATCTCAAGAGACAGCATTTGACAGAAATTGCAGAGTAACAGCAATACAGAACAGTCAAGGGTGATTGAGCACACTTTCAGAGACAATTATTTTGCGTGGCGGAAGCATTTAAATAGATACGAGTCTTGAAGGAAAGGGTGAAAAGAGAAAGAAAACACTGTCAGTAGTGGCTTCTGCTGCAGAAACTGAGAAAAATCAATAAATATTAACTTACGTAGGAAGAAAGTAGACATCATGCGGAATAATGATGGGGATAAACATTCAAATCCTAGCTTCTCAGAACCAGACAGAAACAACTTAATACAAAATCCTTGAGTGGGAAGAAGAAAATAAGAAAATTTCTTGGGCACACTTCTCCAATAGGCAAAGCCCTAGGGCTGGAGACTTCAGGGTTCATGGAATTTGTTAGTTAATGTATTTCAATACCTCCAATCCAAACCATACCTCTGCACCCCCCTCAAGCAGAATGCTGGAATGTGTACTGGCACTGTGTCAGTGCTATTTTCTAGAAACAGAGGTGCCGTAACTCACCATGAATGCCTCCCTTGTTCTCTTATAATAGCAATGGCGCCCATCTAAGAGGAGCCGGAACGGAGTTGCAGTGAGTTCCAGCTGGGGAAAAAAGCTCTGACTTTGATAACTCTTTCTTGCTTTGATGGAGGATAGAAAGACACATTCATGTACATAGAAACTCCTGGGTTTTAATGGCTGGAATGCAGCCTATTGTATGAAGGAAAGAGACGCATCCATTGTTCTGACCACTTCAGCCTTCGGGCCTGCCCATCACTGGAATTTGGCCCCTGGAAGACTCCGCTTGAAGAAATGTGGCCCTCAGGTTGAAATGTGTTCCCCTCTGCTTGCTTAGCCCATCCCAGTAAGAATCTTCAATATATTTTAAACCAGCTGCAGTTTCTGAACCATTTTCAGCTGCAGTCCTATGTACAGTGTCTAGTGATTTTGCCATCATGGGGGGAGGGGGAGAGAGAAGAAGGAGGAAGAGGAGGAGGAGTTTTTTAAAAGACCTTTCTTCCTATCCCTCTCCCTCTCCAGCAGTTCATTCAGACTGTTCACAGTGGAGTGCTAAACTTGTCTTTCTCTGTCTTTGTAACTTAACACGAGGGCAAAGCTAGCCTCCTACTCATGAACTTCAGTAAGAGGAAATGGTCCTTCTTTCATCTGCCACACAAAGCTAGGTGAAGGTGAAGAGAGATCCCCATGAATATTCATCCCTGTTTTGATACACGTTCTTTTGTGTCCTGTTTTCTGCTGCTTCTTTTGTGTTTGTGTTTCCCAGAACATGCGTGCGGCTGAGCATTACAAGGGCAAAATAATGTTCAGAGAGTGAAAGGTGAGCTCAGATAATCGCCAGAAGCCATTTTTAAATTTCCTGTCTGTGTTCGTTTGCAAGATGCCCTGCATTTTTATGGGACTTATTTCAAAAAGCTCAATTCTTCAGGGACTTTTGCTTTTGACATTTTGATCAGATATAATCCTGTGTACAATTCGTTGAGGCAGTTGCCACTGAAATAAATGGCGTTTATGCCTGAACAATACTTGCTGGATCCAATGCAACAGTGGTGAGGGAGTTTTTGTATTTTTCTCCTCCTGTTTATTAATAGGAAATTCTAAGTCCTTTTGCAAAAATCCCTCTGGCTCCATCTTTCTGTCTTCTGTTTTTCCTTGGCCAATTCACTCAGCTGATCAAAAGGCTGCAGCTGTGATTAAGGACATCACACTACATAGGCTCTATTTTTGCTTATCAACTTATTTTACTCTGCTTATTTATGCAGAACTTTGCAATTTTAGCCTCATGAAAATACATCTGCATTTTAGTGCAAATTTCTCCTAATATGCACATTTGGTATGATCTTTGGAAAGCCATCTCCACTAATATAATGCGTTTGTATATGTTATTTTCTCCAATAAATGCATTTTGGTACACATAATTTGGTTGCAAAACCACATCACAAAATTCAGGTACATGAGAATTTTGAGGGGCATATACATTTCAGTTCACATATTGTTTCAGAAAGTGTGGATCAGGTATGCTTGCATTAATATCAGAACTTATCAAATCCCCCCCCCATACATACCATCCAGCCATTGCCATAGTTGAAACCCACACTCACCCAAGCTGCAGGAGAGGAGAGTCTTCCACACTTCATATAAGCAAGGCCTGCCCTACAGTTAGGTAGAAGTGAGGCAGCCATCTCAGGCAGCTGATTTGGGGTGCAATGAAAGGACAGGTGAACTATTTGTTGTGGTTGTATTTTTACTTCCCGGAAAAGGCACTTGTGGCCTTTTTCTGACTCTGGTACCTAAATAACTTGGCTGGTCTTGGGTGCTCTGAAGCTTATCCTGAGGAGAAGGGTCATTTGTTGCTCTGCCTCAGGCAGCAAAATGTCTCGGGTCAGCTCTGTGCATCAGGCTGGCCGTCCACCAAAAAAATTACCAGTCAGCTCATCCTAATTGTGAAATGAGATTTAAATAAGTTCTCTTAAAGTATTAGAAGATTAATTTGTGTGCAACTTCCCGAGAATGCTGATGACCAAATAATTGTAAATACTTAGAGTGCATTCTACAGAAAGTTAGATACGCTCACATTCCATTGAAATCAGATGCTGTAACTTTTACCAATACCAGGGGGGCTAAAATCAACCATAACACTCTAATGAGTGGATTGCATTAGATGTACTGTAATAAAACTCCATAGTTTTCATTGGTACATCAATGCAAACAAACATAGGCACAGATTTCAATGACAAAGAGAACGCCTGATTAATGTGCCAGATTTTTAGGAAACGTAACTAATCCTGTACCCTGTCCTACATTTTTGTTTTGGGTTTGTGTTTGGTTTTTTTGTTTTAATTCATGTAATTGACAGTGCCTTTACATCTACAAGGCAAAGGAGCCCTTTCTTCCCAAAGCAAATCTTATCCTTTGCTCTACCTCCATTTTATTTTAATGACATGAACTGTGTCTGGTGTGGATTTCTGAAGCTCTCCAACCTCTTAGGGATGTATGGAACTGCTGGTAATGGCATGCAGAGTGTGGGATCAGAAAGGTTATTCAGCAGCTGCACTAAAGGGAAGCTGTTTAATAAGTGCCCACAGCAGAATTAAAGAAGACATCAGCAGTTCTTGTCAGATGAGTGACATGCCTGATGAAAAGCAAAATGACTGGCTCCAGACTTCAGTTGCTCCTCAGTCAAACAGAAGTTGGATGTTCCAACTTTATCCTCCGAGGGAATTCTTCTACAGACTTTGCTTTGTTCTGTTTCTTTTTTCCCCCCACAGAGATCCAGAACAAATGGTACTCAGTATAGTGGGGGGGGGGGAATATGGTGCTGGTGTTGTTGGACTAACAACTCTCAGCATCCTAGTTCATGCAGGCTGTGACTGATGGGAGTTCGATTTCAGTGATATCTAGAGGACCACAGGTTCTCCATCCCTGACCCACCCAAACTGACAGGGGGTGGATCTACGCACCCGGGGGTGTGTGATGCTGTAAATAAGTTAGAAATTAAATTGCTATTAAAAAAAGAAAAAGAAAACCGTTATGGAAAACCGCATAGAATTTTTTTGTACTCTCCAGCGCCATCTGGTCTTGCATGTTTATAACACTCCAGCGACCTCCCTCCTGTCTCACCTCTCCCAATAAGTACAATGCTGTGGCTGATGGGAGGTCAGATGTGCAGTAACCATCTCTGCTCTCAGATTGCAAGCTTAGGCCTTTCCCTACTTTGCTACTCAAGATTTACCAACTGGAGATGTCAGCAGCTGAACCTGGGACCTTCTGCATGCAGTGTGTGTGTGCTCTGCCACTGGTCTACTGTGGCTTTTTCCTTGAAGCTACCTGATACTTAGTCAAACCACTGATTAATCCATACTAATATGATTTGCCTGCCACATGAGTGACTCTCCAAGTCTTCTACCACCAGAGTTTTGAAGGGGTGGGATTTTCCTGCATGTGTGAAAAAGATAAACAACCTTATTTCCATGGAGAATGTATAATAGGAGTGTGTATCAGGAGCTGGCACTAGGACTGTGAGATGATGCTTCCATTTGTGAAACTGGCCTACCAGGTAACCTCAGATTTCTGTGACTCCCCTCTCCTCTCTAAGAAGGAAAACAATGTCAAGTTCACAGGGCAACTGAGTTAACACCAGTAAACCTCTCCTAGGTCCTGAGCTTCAGATCTCCAGAGAAATGCATAGCCCTATTCCAGGCATAGGCAAACTCGGCCCTCCAGATGTTTTGGGACTACAACTCCCATCATCCCTAGGTAACAGGATCAGTGGCCAGGGATGATGGGAGTTGTAGTCCCGAAACATCTGGAGGGCCGAGTTTGCCTATGCCTGCCCTATTTTCACACATACAACAAATAATTATCTCCTGAGACTGCCATTGCTCAATTCAAAAAGGATTAAAAGCCTGGAAATGTAATTAATGATTAAATCAAGTACCATAGGAATATCTGTTGGTTTAGCTGTACAGCTAGAAATGTCAACATTCCATTGACATAGTAATTGGAGGACGCACAGCTAAGTTCTTCAGGTAAAATCCTTAGGATGCTTTTTGTTTCTTTTTTAAAAAATAGAATAGAGTGTCTACAGTATCTCCCCAGCCATCACAATACATATTACAGGGAAATTTGTACCTCAGTAATGGTGTTTTGACTTCTTCAGTTACAAAACCCAGAGGCATTCTAATCAAGGGTACTACCGGGAAGGGGTGTGATATAGACTTTACCTGCCACTCCCTGTAATTCCTGGAATATGCCCTGGGGAAGCAGCCTGTGTGGATTCTCCCTAAACATCTTAATTTGTGAAAATGCATCAGCAAAAATCCAGTATATGAATGGCTGCTAACGGAGACACCTGCTTTTTCAGGTTTTTCCGCTTATCATCTACCTTAACAGAATCTACAGTGACTGGCAGTAGCTCTGCAGTCTTTCAGGCAGGAGTCATTCCACAGTCATAACTGGAGGTGTCAGGTTCCCTCACTGCGAGAAGCGAGGTTACAGGGAACCAGACAGAGGGCCTTCTCGGTAGTGGCGCCCGCCCTGTGGAATACCCTCCCATCAGATGTCAAGGAGATAAGTGACTATGCAACCTTTAGAAGACATCTGAAGGCAGCCCAGTATAGGGAAGCTTTTTAATGTGTAATGTTTTATTATGTTTTTGTATATGCTGGAAGCCACCCAGGGTGGATGAGACAACCCAGTCATATGGGCAAATAATAAAATTGTTGTTGTTGTTACCCATCATCTTTTGCATGCAAAGCAATTGCTGTGGGGATGATTAGGGAGGCAGGAGAGGATATACAGTGGACGCTCGGGTTGCGAACGTGATCCGTGCAGGATGCATGTTTGCAACCCGCAGCGTTCGCAACCCGCAGTGCGGGTCTGCGCACACACAGGTTTCGATTCAGCACTTCTGCGCATGCGCAAAGCGCGATTTATTGCTTCTGCACATGCACAACCGCTGAAACCCAGAAGTATCCTGTTCCAGTACTTCCGGGTTTCGGCGCATCCGTAACCCAAATAAACGCAACCTGAAGCGTCCGTAACCTGAGGTATGACTGTATTATTTAATGATATACTTCCTAACTTGCGCTAGCAAGTTCCATATTCTAGCAGAGTTCTAAACATCCTCCTTTTTAAATTATGCAATGATCAGCTTGTTGCTGACTCATCTGAGTCTTACTATTAATGATTCCTTCCTGGTAAAATCCCTTCTAATACCTTTTAAAAAGAATAAACACAAGAATCTGATTAAGGTTAATATAAAAGTGCTCACAGATTCATTCAGGTTCACAGACATATCCCTGAAGGCAGGCTTAGGTTACATAACAACTAGAACTATTCCATAAAGAAGTTCGTCCCAAGTGACTGCGACTAAGCAGTCACTTCTCCAAACACACAGCAACATACAAAATGGAGAACGCACACTGATCAGAACATGGAGGTTGTGTGCTCCTCCATGCTAGTACAACAGACCACACTCTCTTCAAGTCACATGTAGTGGAAGTCTGTCTCAGATCAGGAGGAAACAGGAAGTCTTCTCCTGAGCGGTACAAAACATCCCCTAACATGTTCACTGTAGGAATTTTGTACTTGACGGCAGTTTTACATCTCACAATTGCTCTGCCCCTGAACTGGCCTTTCCCACACCCTTCCCCCAAAACCAAACCTCTTCCATTTTAGAATACCCAAGATGGACTATAATGAGTGGTTACACTCCCCCCCCCCGAAACACAGCACCTGTGACCCAAGGGCCCCCTTGTGCCCTTGGCAAGGAGCTGTACTAGTGCTTCCTCCATTCCCCCCAAAATGATCACTTTACTGCACGCTTTTGTGCCATGGTGCAAGGAGAACAGGAAACGTCTTCTGCATTTGATCTTGCTGTGACAACAGTGCTGAGACACCCCACACATATAGGCTATACATTACATAGCCCGATAGGTGATTTTTGCACCCCACCCTGGCCTGTGCCCCAGGCGGTGGCCAGTTTCACTAACCCCAAGGTACACCTCTGCCTGCAATGCTACCTCAGTGAAAAGTGGAGCTAAAAGTCATGATGTTAGTTTGGAAAGGTGACTGGCCCAACCCGCGAGGCTTCCTCCATCTCACTCTGATATTACGTTACCATACTTTCACAGTCGTCCAGGTTTGGAGTTGCTCCTTCCCTTCCAGTTCTGTAGTAAACAAGATCAGGATCAAGCTTGTAATCTTGTATGATGGCCGGTGCTAAACATTTGTTTATCCAAGGGGAAAACTTGCTTTTGAACTCGTGCCTTTTTTCACAGCATGATGCAGTGACTAACAGAAGCTAGTGTTTGGTCAAATAGGGCACATAACAGCATGAGTTTAACAACACTGAGTTAAGAATGAGTCACTTAATGAACCCAGGCAGCGAGTGATTAGCATAGAACAGAATAAATGATACCAAAAGGAAAGTATGTATAATTCTGGACTCTCCCCCCCCATGTCCCCTATATACTTATAATGAAGTCAGCTTCTGGATTACGAGGGTTATGGAGTCAAAGCAGGACTCTTCTGGGAAAAGAAGATGCACAAACAATACTTGGGAGAACCACAAGGCTTGCAGAAGTAGTAAAAAAACTGGGGGAGGGGAGGCTGAGAAAGCAAAATAAAACCCACCCAAAACAGCCCAAGGAAACCAGCATGGTCAGTAGTTACAGAATGCTGAGTGTCCGTTGCAGAATGGGGAAATGCAAAATGGGAAATTGCAGGGGCGAGCTGGTGCACCTGGTCAACCTCCAGTTTTTGGTTTGAACAAGTTGTAGATAAGAGCTATTTGTAGGATCCTGAGACCCCGGCCACCTTGTCTCATGCGCTCCTGCTGATCCCAGGTGACTTGCAACATACAGTAGCTGCGTTCTTGCAAACAACGAATCTGCTTATGCTATAATGATCTTCGTTCTTAACCCCTACAAATTCCATGCTGCTGTGAGCCCCTCGTATTCAAGCATTTGTGTCTGTAACCAATGTGCAGTCACAATGATGGTTCTGTCAAAGCCCCATACCAAAACAGAAGGATGAATGGTGTCCCCCCCCCACCCTAAAAGGATATCTCAGTTGTCTTTGGATGATTTCTCACCACAGTCATGATGGGACATTTATGGGGAAGTATTATCAAAGCATACTTGCCATATTCCCAGTTGTGCACTATTGTGCCAATCTAGGAAGACGAGAATCTTATTGGTATATATGCCCACCAAAAAGAGGTGGAGGAGGAGAGGGGACAACAGTTATAGGGCAAAAATTTGCAAATGGGTTTAGGTAGCCACACTTTGTCTTCTGTGAATACCTTTGTCTTTAAAATAAACATTGCAAATGGCCCCAATTCTTATGCAATGGAATCAGTTGAAGACCAGGCAGTCTGCCCATATATTTTCTTTTCCTTGATATTTAAAAAGGCTTGGCTTATAAGTGATATTACCCTGGGCTGAAGCAATTTAGTCGGCACTGTACATGCATTCATTTATAGCTTTAATTTTAAAAGTTAAATGGTTGGGACTTCTTCCAACCCATTTTTTGATTACCAGCTGGACATTTAAAAGGGAAATTTACCATCCAAATGTCTTCTTCATTTTGTGCTTTGCTAACTTTTCATTTAAAGAAGAAGAAAACAACATAAAGGCATTTAATAATAATAAAAAGAATGTAACAAGTATAGAAATAATAAAACACTGCAGGTACCTAGGGACAGCAATTAAACTGGGGAAAGTATTCTCAGTCTTGTTTTTCAAAGCACCTGATAATGTTCTTTGCAATTTTCTAGGAATCAAACTCATTGTGGTTGCCCGCTGTCTTTTTTATCCACCTGCCAATATTAATCCGGGTTCATTGCCTTCCATTCATTCATTCATAACGCATGCACCTTCTTCCAAGGCTATGGGGTTATAGGTTTGATGGGGAAGTGTCATTTCCACCCCCTAAAACTTTTCTCACAGTCAACTCCCAAGGATCTTTGCATCTTACAAGGGATCACCCAGAGTCAGGCCTCAAGCATTTGACAAAAGTGAGGAAGCATATTTTGTGTGCTATTAATGGGCAGAAAATTGTTATATTACAGTGGTACCTCGGGTTACGTACGCTTCAGGTTACATACGCTTCAGGTTACAGACTCCGCCAACCCAGAAATAGTGCTTCAGGTTAAGAACTTTGCTTCAGGATGAGAACAGAAACCGTGCTCCGGCAGCGCAGCAGCAGCAGGAGGCCCCATTAGCCAAAGTGGTGCTTCAGGTTAAGAACAATCTCAGGTTAAGAACGGACCTCCGGAACGAATTAAGTACTTAACCCGAGGTACCACTGTATATTATTATGACCTTATTTTTATGGTCTATTAATGGCCTGACGGCTAGGATTGTCAGACAACAAAGAATCTCAATCTAGCCCTAGGATCACCCACCCACCCAATTTGGGGTGACATATCTATAGTATTTTGACCTTGAAGGCACAGGACTTTATAAAACAGCTCAATACAGCCAATTTTAATACAGTGGGATTGTAAGTTTAGATTTTAATATAGCCACTCTCAAAACTCAGTTGCTTTTTTATCAATGCTGAAGCCATGCCCAAAGTCACCCTGTTTCCAACTCCTCATACTCTACAGTCTTGGCACTTGGCTTGAGATTTCAGAACTCGATATCATCTGGTTGGCCATTATGGGAAGAGGATTCTGGACTAGAGGGAGTATCGGCCTGATCCAGCAAGTTGATCATATGTTCTTAGGATACTTAAATCCATGTACTTTCTCAACTGAATGTACTCTGTTTTCACTATCCTTCCCCCCCCCCCATTTGGGAATGGGAGGAGGTTCCAATCCTCAATGGGCTTGATCCTTAAACAGAGTTCTCATAAATATGCTCATGTTCTTTAAAAGGGCACACTTTCATAGGACTTATGAATTAATAAGCAGGTGCAGAACTGCTGTCTAAGTTACAGAGTTTTGCTGAGCCGGCATATGGAACACTTCTTGATAGTAAAAGTGACCCACTCTGCAATTTGAATAGGTTCTGCATTCCATTCAGTTCCACAGTGCCATTAGTAAATTCTTAGAAAAGAGTCTGGATGCAGGCAGATCGCATAGACCCCTGTCTTCAAAGAAGCAGAACCGTTTAGCTGATGCCCATCTTTGCAGAATCTTACCAAAACGTAGCTAAAATGCATCAAGAACTTCGCAAGGATTGGAACCCACCAGCTGGGAATGAGATGAAAAAACTCAACTGTGCTGGAACTGAGTTCCAGAAATCCCTTGGTTCATTAGGTGTTGGTTGTCATCATTAATTATCTCTGCTCTGACCACCAATTGCCCTAGAGATCTGAAAAGAGAGATACTCTGGCCTCTGCTACCAAGCAAGGCACTGTTGGCATGCAACCGAGGAAACAGGGGCAATTGGCAGGCCGCCAGCTGGCTCCAGCCCACTGGCCGGTGTGCCAGGCGAACTCCAGTCCTTGGTGCAGCATGAATCTGTGACCCGAGCTTCAGAAGCTGGGGCACGCTACTCATCAGAGTAAACGCTGCGCAACAGAAGTGGCAGGAGAGGCTGTGTGAGCATATTTTCAAGCAGTTTATTCAGCGTACATCAGGACAAAAGGAAACATGTCTGCTCTCCTTTGTGTCCAAAGCGAGACAGCTAAAGCAAAAGCTATATACACAAACGGAAGTTCCCAGCAAGCTGTGCTGGAGTGTAAACAGGCATGTGACACACAACAATCATGCCTGTTCCTTAAGGTGGAATGGACTATCCCAACAGGCACCAAGGCCCACCAGAAGGCTGCATCACCTGGCAAGGGGCAGACTAACCCAGCCTCATCCATCAACCAATGGAAGAGTAGCTGTTGCAGTGCTGGTTTTCCTCCTGTCCTCCCCATGAGTTCCGGCTGGGGAAAAAAGCACTAGGTATACACAGATGCACATTCTACACACAGAGAGAGGGGGAGGAGAGGGAGAGAGGAAACAAGGAAATGAACAATCTGGTTAATGACTGGTAGATCATGATATTCTTAACCTTAGGGTCATGGGTTCGAGCCCCATGTTGGGTAAACGATTCCTACATTACAGGGGGTTGGACTGGATGACCCTTGTGGTCCCTCCTGATTCCATGTGTCTATGTTAGCCTGCTTTTCTTCTGCACAGTAATCACCACTGAATCCCTTTTAAGGGCTAGCCTGCAGAGATATTAGCTAAACACCTCGTCTGAAGTTTTAATGGCACCACGCCAAAAGCCTTATAATTAATTTAACATTATAGCTGTGCGTCATGTGCCATTTCCTTATCAGCCAATGGAGTTATTGTTTAACACTGCTGCCAGGAATCCTCTGGTTTAAAAATATGGAACACACATACACAAAGCCACATATTTGATATTTGGTTAATGTGGCCTTCATTTGAAAGGAGAATCAGATGTCTCTTTGGGCGAAAGATGCGAGCCAATTTAAGATCATTTCTCAACTTGCCTATTAGCATTTCAGCAGATGACTTTCTTTAGATGTGAAATAAATACCGTAATTTCTGTTTCCCTATAATTAAAGGTCAAATGGAAACTAAAATGAATTAATCTTTCATTGCTGAGATGGTACTGGAATAATAAAACCGCATCACCTGCACAGAGTAGCAATGATATTGGGTATTGTTAAGACAAATAAAAAAGTTCAGTGTGCCGTGAAGACTGTTTTGAGAGCAAACCGGCAAAGTTAGGCATGGCTGAGCCTGATTCAGTCCCTTGTTGTCATCTGGTGTGAGAGATGGAGAAGCAGTATAGGCTCACTATAGTAAGCTCGATGGACTCACAAGGCTCACATGTGCAGAAGCCCAATTTCTATTATCTTTCTCCTGCCCTTTTCGACAGGAAAAACTGAGACCTGAAAATGGCTGCATTTTCAAAGTGGCTGCATTTAAAGCCTGTGTGGAAATGTCTGAATTATGCACTACTTTAGATGTGCGGAGAAGGGGAGGGAAGCCTGTACTGCTCCTTGAACACATGGACTCTGTTGACACCTGTTTAGTGCCTAGATCAGACTGAGTCACATTCGAATTGATGGGACTACAATGTGCAGTTAAATACCATTGGCTACACTGCTCAATTCATTTACTAGGAAGTGTCACAGAACGTGGGATGAGTAAAGCCAAACGCATGTGGCCAGAAACAATTTTCTGAAAGGGGGGCAGAAACACACATGACCAGACACAATTTTCTGAAATGGGGGGCAGTGGATCGGGGCAGGCCTTACGTGTGACCTCCATGTGTTTAGCATAGAGCATATGCAAGCAATATGTGCTGACCACATGCTTGAAGTGGTCAACAATTTTGTCTACCTGGGTTCCACCATAACCAGTAATACTCAGCTCGACAAGTGCATTTGGCAAAGGAGCTATGGCAATGGCTCCCCTTCCCCCACACCAAGGGGTATGGGAGAATGTGATGTTAATGTCCAATACCAAGATGAAGGTCTACCAGGCTCAAGTGTTGAGCACACTACTTTATGGAAGTGAGCCATGGGCAACTTACAACCATCAGGAATGATGTCTCAACGCCTTCCACACGCACTGGATCAGGTGGATTTGGGGTACCACATGGCAGGACAGAGTTTCAAACAAAGGTAGTGTCAGGCTTTGGGGAATCAGATCCCTCCCCCGGTGTCAGTAAATAAGCAGATCAAACGAAAGGAGCATTTTCACCAGATAGTTTCTTTAATAATCACAGTGAGAGACCAAGGAATGCATCTCTCTCTCTAAAAAAATGGTGTAGCTCCCAATGAAGGTTCACCCCCTCCGTTCCCATTAATCTACGTCACTCCTATGTCAGGATATCTGAGCTTGTTGCCGCTGTTCTAGCACTCTCAAAGCCCATCTAGTCTTAGGCAAGGGGGGGGGGGTCATGAATGCCTTCTAAAGACAGTGAACCTGTTAACTCTCTCTCTTCCAGTGTTTCTTCTGCTAGCTGTTTCCTCTCCAGTATTTCCCAGCTTCTGCCTTCTGAACTATGCCCCTCTGCAAACCACTGTTCTAAATCAATACTGTCCTCCTGTTCTTGGGAAGGTGCAGGAGAAGGGTGGCGGGGTCCCACCATTCTTCCTCAGTCCAGTCCCTGACAGGTAGACTTCCCATGGGCATTTGGTTGATCAGATGAAAACAGGTTGTTGGAGCAGATGGATCCTTGGCCAGATCCTTGGCCCCATGATATTCTTGTAAAGAAGCTGGTAAAATGTGGACTTGACTATGCTACCACTCAGTGGATTTGTAACTGGCTGACTGACCGAACCCAAAGGGTGCTCATCAATGGTTCCTCTTCATCCTGGAGAAGAGTGACTAGTGGGGTGCCACAGGGTTCTGTCTTGGGCCCGGTCTTATTCAACATCTTTATCAACGACTTGGATGATGGACTCAAGGGCATCCTGATCAAATTTGCAGATGACACCAAACTGGGAGGGGTGGCTAACACCCCAGAGGACAGGATCACACTTCAAAATGACCTTGACAGATTAGAGAACTGGGCCAAAACAAACAAGATGAATTTTAATAGGGAGAAATGTAAAGTATTGCACTTGGGCAAAAAAAATGAGAGGCACAAATACAAGATGGGTGATACCTGGCTTGAGAGCAGTACATGTGAAAAGGATCTAGTAGTCTTGGTTGACCACAAACTTGACATGAGCCAACAGTGTGACGCGGCAGCTAAAAAAGCCAATGCAATTCTGGGCTGCATCAATAGGAGTATTGCATCTAGATCAAGGGAAGTAATAGTGCCACTGTATTCTGCTCTGGTCAGACCTCACCTGGAGTACTGTGTCCAGTTCTGGGCACCACAGTTCAAGAAGGACACTGACAAACTGGAACATGTCCAAAGGAGGGCAACCAAAATGGTCAAAGGCCTGGAAACGATGCCTTATGAAGAACGGCTAAGGGAGCTGGGCATGTTTAGCCTGGAGAAGAGGAGGTTAAGGGGTGATATGATAGCCATGTTCAAATATATAAAAGGATGTCACATAGAGGAGGGAGAAAGGTTGTTTTCTGCTGCTCCAGAGAAGCGGACACGGAGCAATGGTTCCAAACTACAAGAAAAAAGATTCCACCTAAACATTAGGAAGAACTTCCTGACAGTAAGAGCTGTTCGACAGTGGAATTTGCTGCCAAGGAGTGTGGTGGAGTCTCCTTCTTTGGAGGTCTTTAAGCAGAGGCTTGACAACCATATGTCAGGAGTGCTCTGATGGTGTTTCCTGCTTGGCAGGGGGTTGGTGGTCTCTTCCAACTCTATGATTCTATGATTCAGATTCAGGTGTCTTCTGATCTTCTTAAGTAAGCAACTGCCAATCTGGTTAGCTTAGGTATACAATGTGGCAAGGCAACATCTTGTCTCTTACTTTAACAATAAAATGTCTTCATCCAGCCCTGATTACTTTGTACATTTTTGGAGCTGGGCCCTGCTTTTTAAATAATTTGATGTGCTCAAACTCTGGTCGGGTTAAAAGTGCAACAGCCTTTAACTTCTGCAACAGGGAACCTGTGGCTCACAACTGGAGATGTGGAGGGTGTTAAAAGCAATGGCTAACTATAGAAATAATAGTTTAAGAAGAGGGGAAATAGCATCACTCCCTCTGCTTTGTGCAAAATTCAAGCCACGGTAAGTGGTCCCCTCATTTTCGAACAAGCTCTGAAATTACAAAGCTGAAGAAGCAGAAAACACTTTTCGCAATGGATGCTAAGAAGAATATATATATATCAATAAGCCTAATAAAGACTATTCTGCTGTTTTGCAGGGATTAAGGCCTAATAAGCTAACATGATCAGGAGTAGCTTCCAGAAGGAGAGACAAAAAGCAAAGATGAGCATTCAAAGTGAAATAGAAACCAGAGGTTGAAGCAAAGTGAGTCCAGCTGAGATAATATAGAGGGAAGTGTTCTTTGTCTTGCTTATAAATAAAGCATGGGATTGTAATTGCATTCACAGGGTGTGAAGAGGCCTTGGAACACAACATAATAAGATAGATAGATGAGATCGGTAACACTGAAAAACAGTTGCTAAAAGAAAGCCAAGAAGCCAGAAATAAGCCATGGCAACCTTTGTTTCTGAAAATCAAAGCACAGCACATAGATCATAGGCTGAAGGATCATAGAATCATAGAACTGGAAGGGACCCTAACTATAATCTAGTCCAATCTCCTGCTAGCAGGAATATGCCGCTGTCCCATATGCGGATCAAACTGGCAACCTTGGTGTCATCAGCACCATGCTCTAACCAGCTGAGCTATCCAGTTGTACTGAGTCATACCATTGGTGCATCTAGCTCCATATTGCTTACACTACCTGGCAGCTGCTCTCCAAGATTTCAGGCAAAGGTCTTTCACAGCCCTTCCTGGAGATGCCATGGATTGAATTTAGGACCTTCTGCATGCAAAACAGATGTTCTACCACTGAGCCAGGGGCTTCTCCCAGGGAGTAGGGGTAGCCAATGTGGTGTACTCCTGCTGTTTCAGATTTCAACTACTATCATATCTGACAATTGGCCCTGCTGCATGGGACTGACAGGAGTTGTAGTACAAAACATTGGGAAGGGGGTGCCATATTGGCTAACCTAAGCGGAGGATCATTGAGGTTTCAGAATACAGGAAGAGAAGAAAAATCTTCATTCATTGCCTTCACTCTTAGGCTTTGGAATTTGATGTCTACTGTTCATTATTTCACTAACCAGAACACAATGGAACGGTGGCAAGTGATGCTCTCATCAACAAATGGTGCATTTTCAGCTCATGAAACAGAAACATGCAACTGTAATTATTTGAAGTGCCTGTTTTTTCTCCTTGAAAAGGCATGGGCTTTTGTTTGTTTGTTTGTTTGTTTTTGAAAAGGCAAGAACACAATAATACATACCTAAGTAAGGATTTTGTGTGTGTGCAGGTTGATAAATGAATGCAAGACAATAGAAATAGTCTTAAGGTGACTGGGCACTCTTCCAAAGCAGTCCTTAACAGGCTTACAGGGGGAAGACTTCTTGCCAAATGGGAGGGGGGAAAGCTGTATTTAACCCAGATGTGAGGGACAGTCAGTGGCATGCTATGATACTGCTATGAAATGGAAATCTGAACAGTTTGGGGCACTAAGAGTAGTAGATAACCATACAAAGAAAACGAGGTGGTAGGTGATGAGAGCATGCTTGAGAAAGTAAAATATACTCAGAGTCCTGCAGTGATTTCATGCTCTTTATTGCAGCTTGTAAAACAGTGGTTGAATTCCCCCCCCCCCCAAAAAAAAAAAAAAACCTCAGGCTTTTATATACATTATTTACACAATGAGTCCTGTCTGATTGGCTGATTCTGCTTCCGGCCTGGAGCCTGATCGGTCTTCTCCTGCAGGCCAATCAGTTGTTGCATTTTATGATCCTACCAGCCTAATAGGCTGATTAACTTCCTCCTGGAGCCTGACTGGTCTTCTCCTGCAAGCCAATCACTTGCTGCATTCTAGGATCCTACCTGCCTATTGTTCCAGGATCCAAGCTTAGTACACAACAGAGAGAGAGAATATTCAAGCAAAATAAATCCACAAAAGTGTTTTTAAAAGATGACATTTGGGTTATTTTATTTTCTGCCTTTAAAAACACTTTATTTATGGAGATATGAACACACAACTCTGCAATCAAGCTGGTATTGATAACAAAGAGCAGTTGCTATTAGATGAGAATGTTATAGGAACATGTATAAGATCCATTGCTCCATCTTGCTCAATATTATCCACACTGGCTGCCAGCAGCTCTCCTGGGTTTCAGGCCATTGTCTCTTCCAGCCCTACCAGGAAATGTTGGGGGTTGAACCTGAGACCTTCTGCATGCAAGGCAAATGCTTCACCACTGAGCTACAGCCCTTCCCATGACATAAAGAGCAAGGCCTGGTCATTGTCTTACTAGTATTGGGAGAAATCATTCCAAAAGGGGCCCAATATTCCTTTTGGACATTTACATTCTTCTCCAGCATTCCCAGTTGTGCTGGAGGGTTTTTGCCATAGTAAGGAATGCAAAATCTGTTTTGAATGATGTGCTTGCAGTATTGTATCACATATATCTTTAAAAGGTTTATCTTAGCAGCGGGTTCGGATTCTAAAGGAATCATCATCACCTCCTTCAGCTTGTAATCTGGTTGACCTTCTTGGGTTCTGTGTGATAAGGATAATGGAGCTTTTAATCTTGATAAACATTCTATTTCATGGCTGGTTATACCACTAGGCATCCCTAGACGATTGCCGTTTATAACAGATGCAGGCTATTTCTTTTCTCTCTCCTCACCACCACCCCGACGGAGCATGCGGTTCTACAGCTTGCAAACAACAGAGGACAAAGAAATCATGAAGCATCTGGTGCTACTGGAAAGAAGGAGATAGCCAGGCAAAAAAAGCAGGGGTTAACAGCAGCAATGAGAGAGGGCAGGCAAGGAGTCATGTATAACCAAGATGGGTAGTAGTAGCTAATCAGCACTGGGGACAAAGGGCAGAAGGAGAAGTATGTGAGTTGTTGACCTTAGTATAAGAGAGCAGACTAATTTGGATGCAACAATAGGAAGGGATGGCTGATGTCTCAATAGGACAACCTTAAGACTGCCAACATGCTACATTGTCCTGACCAAGCTGATAAAACCAGTAATTTGGTCTTGGTCTAGAAAGGCAGTCAAGAGCATAGGACCCAGGTATCTAAACAAACCTCCTCCTACATGGAACTGTTCCACTCCAGATGTTCTTGCCGTTGAAGTTAGTTGGTCTTTCTTGAAGTGTCTACCTGACCTTGAAACACACTTAAACTTAGAGCAATGGGAGAAATTCTGGCGAGATGGTATAAAATTTACCGCCTCTTATACGATTAAAGAAAATTTTGTTAAAATATTCCACAGGTGGTATTTAACACCAGTTAAGCTGGCCAAAATCTATAAATTGAAATCCAACCTCTGTTGGAAATGTGACAAAGAAGCAGGAACAACAATACATATGTGGTGGGGTTGTAAGGAGATTAAGAAATTTTGGGAAATAATACATGAGGAGTTAAAGAAAATGTTGAAAATCCCAATTGTTAAAAAACCAGAGGCATCTGTCCTAGGGTTGATAGGGAAAGATATACCACAAGTGGGGGGAAAAAATTCTACATGCAACTACGGCAGCCAGGGTAGTGATTGCTTCTAAATGGAAATCTCAAATCTTGCCCTCAAAAGAGGAGTGGATTTGCAAATTAAATGAATGTTTAGAACTGGCAAAGCTAACCTCAATCATAAGACATCAGTCAAATAAAAAATTAAAAAGGGAATGGAAATGTTTTGAAGATTATATGTTAAAATATTGTTCTAAGAAAGATATGCTAATATGCCTAGAATAAAAATGTAAGGTATATCTATGATTTGGAAAAGAGAAGAGATAAAAGAAATACAAACAATGATACATTTGGAGAATGCAAAGATAAAGGTGGAAATAGAGATTCAAAAAAGTCGAATTGTGGCGGAGGGAAGCTACAGGTGGGGGGGAGTATTATATGATAAGTATGTAATATTTGCTTTCAGTATTTTTGGATTGTATTCAATCTAATTTTCTTTCTTTTTTGCTGATGTTTTTTCTGTACTACTTATTTAAACAAAATAAATAAAATAAAAATAAAAAAGAAACACACTTAAAGCCTGTAGCTCTTCAGATGTTGGACTCCATCTCCCATTAGCCCCAGCCAAGTGATCAGGAATGATGGAAGTTATAGTTCCACAACATCGGGAGGGTCACAGATTCCCCACACCTGCCTTAGGGCATCCCTAGGTTCCATTTCCAGTGCACCTAAGGGACAGTAATTCCACCTCTCCCTTTACATATCAGAAAACTCACACCATAGAACAAAGTGTCATCCCTGGGTCATTCTGGGGCTCACCTCATTTCTGAGACCTCTAATGCACTGAGGAAGCAACCACAGTTCACAACTCCCTCAGCAGTCTTCAGAATAAAATCACATTGCGATTCTATCTTGACCCTTTTACCCTTTTTCAGTGATATCCATGGAGGGATATAAATTCTTAATAATGTATAATTGAGCCAATGATTAAATACCTACTTAAGGCATCACTTGAATTTTCTCAGTATGCGTAAATTGAAGGAAAAACAATAAGGCTCGGAGGCGATATACAAGCCAATGACTCCATCTAGCTGCTAAACAGCTTTTTGCTGCTTTGGAACACCAGGACAATAGCTGTATTCGAGCCAGTTCGGGAACGGATACTATATGGAAATCTTGCACATCTTGTGAAACTTTCCAAGAAATATCCCTCATGTACATTTTGACTAAACAAATTCACCCAAGGAACTTGCAGTCACACACAAGCATTGTGTGGTACTGGTTACAGTGTTGGACTAGGACCGAGGATACCTAGTTTAAAATCTTCGCAAAGTATACTGACCAGTCACCTACTTTGCATAGATTAAATGGGATGGGAGTGACTTCATAAATCACCATGGTGGAAAGACAGGAGATAGGAATATGGGAGAGGGACTTTGCCGTGATTGCACCTAGATTGTGGAACTTGCTGATACGGGAAATCTTTTTGGGCTCATCTCTCTTGACCTTCCATCATTTAGCCCCCACTCCCATGTGGGGTGACTGGAGCAAACCCTGTCTAAACCTTAGGAGGGGGTAGAAGAGTTTGATCCAAGGAGCTTCCTGCAGCCAATCAGAAGCCGTGCTTTGGAAGTAGAACGGACTTCCGGAACGGATTCCATTCGACTTCCGAGGTACAACTGTAGTGAGAGACAGACCTAAGAAATTAATTGCTCACCTATGGCTTACTTAGGCATTGGACTCCAGATTCTGTTTTGTGACTTACCAACTTACCTGCAAGTACATACCTTCCTCAGTTGTTCCTCTTGCTTGCTTCCCTCTTTTCTGTTAAATAAATTCTGGCCTTTGCCCACTCTCCCTCCTTTGCACCTCCTTTTGGAAAACACAGAACTGGCACAGAACTGAGGGTATTTTACATTATTTTAGGAGCCTGGGCATTCTTCCCCGTTATCAACCCCACTGTTCCCTAGCTAACAGGGAATTTCTGGGAGAGAAAGTGGGTTACAGTAATAAACTGCAGCTACTGTATATTTTACTCTCATGTGCCACATGGCATTGGAAATAGCTACAGGTTTGGAGCCTTGCAAAGGAAATGTCTTTGGGGTATTGCATCCTGTCCTATCAATCTATACTCTGTGTGAACTTCATCGGACACACGAAGCTCCCATTCAGACTTCATTCAGCAGCTTTCCGTGCGTGTCCCTTCGCACATGCAAAGCATTTCCCTTAATTGAAGTCAGTCATACCTCTCAGAAAAAAATGTACAATATAATTTACATGTCCGTAGGGAACGACTGGATTAAAAAAAAGCAACGTGTTTACATGGTGCTCAAGCCTCTAGAGAATAAAGGATTTATTTGTGTTGCTTTGCTGAGAAAAGCAATCATCGACGTGTTTATTCAATCCAAACCCCAGCCAGGCAGCAGTGGGGCTTAATGGAGAAGCAGAGGTACCACTGCAGTCCTGCCAGCCAGGAAAGAAGGGGGCGGGACGAGACATATTTATGCACCAGCACCACACTCAGGCCCGATGCTATCTGCAGTAGGGCTCACTCAGGCTCCAGAGGATCCTGGGCTGGCTCAGCCCCTTCTAACCCCTGCGCCCCATGCCCCCATGCCTGAATGCCCTGTTCGGGGGCTGTATGAGCAGGCAGTAGCAACCTGAGTGGGGTGAGGTATGCAACCTTAAGTACTTATATTTGGCAGAAAGTAATTATGTATATTTCCCATCATAAGACAAAAATACAGCTCATGTTCCAGAAAAAGAGAGAGTGAGACTAGCAGCTGATTGCTCTGGAAACAGGGCAATCAATGAATAAAAGCAGATCTTCAGTTCCACTCAGCACATTTCCCAGAAAAAGACAAAGCATTCAACTGATGGGGAGCCCTGTGTGGGCTAAAGAACCACACTGGCCACATCTGAGTGATATACACTATTTACAAAATGGTTGCTCCTTTTGATCAATGAGCATCGAGACAGAGGGAAGTATAAAACATTGTGCTAAGGTGATGGTTCTGTTGGTGGCAGGGAGGGGGGTGGAATAGGTACAAAAGGATAATTCCAGTATGCCAAGATCCAAGTTTGGGGCAACTTTTCTTGGGTGAGACAACCACAGCAGAGATTTAAAAAATCACAGAATATGCAGCAAAGTAAAATGTGGAAATATGGGCTATTAGACTTTAAAATATGCCCTTCTAAATTCCTTCCAGAGTTCCCCTTTTCCCGTAGCATTGAAAAAGAGCACATTTGGCAAGTAAAAAATTACTTACAAACTATTCAATGGTCAGATTCATGTGCTTTTCCATAAACCAGTCATAAAACACATGCAGTAAAACTTTGCTTAGTTGTAGTGGTGAAAGTTCCTAAATTATTGGTATAGGACCACAAGAATGGCTAGTGAAAGCCATGCAGCCTGAGCTTGGAGCAACCAATTCAGACTTCTTTACACACTGAGCTTCCTGGGAGACTGAAGGGAAATAATAGGCTTGATTACCTTCCACCCAAGATGAAGGGGAGTGACCTAAGCGTGGCAGGAAAGCTTACTGTATGGCATTAACCCATTTATGCATTAATTCGACTTAAGCATGTTGGCTATATGAGGCTGGTTATCCAACAGGTTTGGCTTGCCAGATGGAGCAAAAACCCCTTCCTCCCTGTGTGCTCTTCTGTGGGTTCTCCTAACCTCCCCCACCCACCCTAAACCAATTTTGGGTAGGGGCAAAGCCCCCTTGTGCAAGTGGAAGTCATTGCACAGGGCTTCTACTGATAGGAGTCATTAGTTGAATCCTGTCCAGAGTGGCAATCAGGACAACATACACTTGAAAGCATATGAAGAAAGTGAATTTTGCACTGATAGAATGAAATGAAATTTGTTAAAGGGCAAATATATTTCACATATGTATTTTTATTGTTGCTGAAGCAGGAGGACTACAAGTCGTATTGTGTAATATGGTACACAACGTAAAACAAAGCGCTAGGCCCGACTAAGGGCTCTGAGATAAAGGACACTCTCTCTCTGTGTGTGTGTGTGTGTGTGTGTGTGTGGATAAACAAACAGATAAAACCGCATTAGGCTTCCCAGTCTAACTGCTGCAGAGGTGACATTTGGGGCATGTCATTTCCATCACCTCCCGTAGACAGTGGTATAAGAGTCACTTCAGTCACCACACGAAATCGCTTCAAGGGAGGCGTGCGAACAATAGGACCTTTTCTCCTCACGTTACCGTCATGGCCGCAACAGAAAGGTTGGAATGACAGCTCACACGGAGTTAGAAATGTGCTTTCCCATTGTGTGACCGGCCCTGTCACACACCTCTGCCACTGTGGGACATGGTGTTTGTTTCACTGTACAAATTCAAAGCAACGGCAATAGAAAGTGAGAAAGACAGCCAGGCCCCCTGAACTCTCCTGCTTTAGGAAGCTAATAAAAAGAAGCTAATAAAAGAAGTTGATAGCTCCTTTACTCCCGTGAAATAGTTACCTGTTATTTATTTTATAAATAGAGTCTATGTTTTATGTTATGGACTATACAAATTATGTTAAACGAAGACTGTTTATTTTGTGACTCTGCATAAATCAGGGGTTGACAATGTGGCGTACAAAAAAGAGATTATTTGCTCTTCCTGCTCAGTTCCAGTTTTCACTCGCTCAGCAACCCCTGCATTGAAGACACTCCCTGAACATGCCCACATTTCATTGGTTCCCAGGATGGTATGCCCACTCCACTATTTGTTCTGAAGCTTGGAGAGGTGCAAAGAGCTTCTCTCTGTGAGCAAGCATAGTGGTGACTGATGAGTGCATGGCCATACCATTTTGTGGACCTGGAATCTACACACATATAAAAAACATTCTGAAAATGCTTTTTTTAAAAAAAATAGGCTGGTTACCCATTGAAATTGAAATTTGAAATTTCTAGAAGGCTCACCATCCCCATCTAGTGTCAAGTTGTATATAGCACTTAAAACGTACCTAAAACATTTTATTTGCAGCAGTATAGCTGAGTCCCTGGTTTCCCCCCACTCTTTAAGACATGGTGGTTGTTACGTCATGTACCCACTGCAGCCATTATGTTATGCTATGCCCCCACAGCAGTCATTTTGTGACCAGTACCCACAACACTTTTTGGCTCAAAAAGGTTGGCAACCTCTGGTAAGCAAAGGATAAAATATTAGGCTCATTATTCAGCTTTCTTTTCTGCAATTTGCAGCTGCTAAAAGAGGCTTAAAGGTACACAAGAAATGCATTGTGAAATTTCAGAGGCATATAAGGAATGCAGTGTGAAATCTCAAAGGCTGGGATAGAGGAATAAGTCACTGTCAAAGAACCAAGCTTCACTATCCCACTCAAAATTCCTTCCCTCCTCAATGTATTAAACATGCCTTTTCTATCTTTGGTTGTTGGTTATCACTTGATTCAATATTAGATAAATAAAAAATTCTCTCCCTTTCCTAACTCCATAGTACTTTTAAATGGGATGAGCAGAACTATACACAGAATTGTAAATGGGATCATCGTGTCACAGATTTATCAAATAGCCCCATGATTGCTGTTCTTCAGTGCTGGGAGACATGCAAACAAACAAAAATCTCTGAAATGAGCTCAAATTATATTTTCCGGTTCTGCTATGCAAGCCAGTGTAGGAAAGATATCTGGACACTCAGCACTCATTCTTTTTGCCATATAATTGAC
Source organism: Podarcis erhardii (assembly GCF_964252035.2). Taxonomy (NCBI): domain Eukaryota; kingdom Metazoa; phylum Chordata; class Lepidosauria; order Squamata; family Lacertidae; genus Podarcis; species Podarcis erhardii. The sequence continues at coordinate 88,038,783 of NC_138507.1, read as the reverse complement.
AAAACTCTGCAGGATGTAGTGTTAGTCATACATGGAACTAGCACACCCTTCACAAATAGCTGTATTCTCTGGGGATGATGCTACAGTCCAAACCATCTAGAGAGCACCAAGTTGGCAAAGGCTGAACTAGCATATCAAAATACAATTTTTCATAAGCAACTTATTTCTCGCAATAGTTATTTAACTGGAAATGGATTGCAACTGCAAACAACGATAATATTGACATTCGTTTATAGTGGGGTCCTTGAATTCATCTAGATCCTATATGATATATTCTAAACTAGTTCAAAGCAAGTTCAGAGTGGCCAAACTGATTGGCTGCGGATTGGCTGGCCGGGCTCTGACGTGGCCGGGATCTCCAGGCAACAGGGGACAAAGTCCCCTGCCCCCGGTGGGGAGTGGTTGACCATGCGGTCCACCGCAACTCCTCCCCACTGAGAAGTGGAGCAGATTTGCCAAACCATATTTTGAAGCCAGTGTCTGATCTGGAACTGATTTGGATAATTAAAAAAAGAATGATGAACCTGACTGGTGCAGAACCCTGTTTGCTTGCTTGCTTGCTTGCTTGCTTGCTTGCTTGCTTGCTTGCTTGCTTGCTTACACAAGGGGTTGCCAATCTGTCGTGAAATGGGAATTGGCGACTCCTGGCCCTGTGTGCCACGACCTACTTCTGCCACTGCAACCCCCCTGGTTTGTGCCAAACTCGGTGGGAGCCAGGTGCTTCTCCAAGTGTTGCTGCTCAGTTGGCTTCTCTGTGCCAGAATGCTGCCTGCTCGGTAGCGGAAAGGTGGGGGGGGGGATGACGCAGAGCGCCACCTCTTGCACTTCTGCCACTTGAGGCAGCATTTCACCCAGGCTGGCTCTGCCATTGGCTGGGGCTGATGAGAGCTGGAGTCCATAACATGTGGAAGGCCACAGGTGCTCCATCCCTGATTTAAATTAGAGTTAAGCAGAAGTTAACCAGTTTATATCAAAAGGACAACAGATCTGAGGCTCTTGAGTTGCTTTCATTCTTGTCAGGAGTGGTTGGATTAAGTACATGACGATCCGAGAGCAAAATCAATGTATTCTGTTCTAGTCAGTTTTCTCCTTTTGCCTCCTTTCCTCAAATGACATGTCAGCAGTGCTCTGAAGCTTTCCTTCCACATGAAGTGCATTCAATGTCACGTGAAAGACGTGTTATTAAAGGGAAATTTAGTATGACAGCTCTATGGCTACCAAAACACAAGAGGCTCTTGTCAAGAGCTGGGTGGTTTTGTTCTTGTGTTCTTTCTGCTGGCTGGAAACACAGAGGAAATACAGCATCCTTTCCACAGCTGGAAATCAACTTTTGAATCCCACTTCAACACAAATCTTACATTACAACAAGATGTTGAAATCACAGCATTCTAAATATTAGTACTAAATTTTTAAGCAGCCTTTAAGCATAGTTAATGTTTCTTTAATTTCAAAAATGGAAATGGGGAGGAGCACAGGCTGGATTTTCAGGTTCCCCAGACACAAAACTAAATTTGAATTTAATAAAATGTGAATCTTAGTTGGATTATTTATTCATTGCAGAATCATTGCAGAATCTGGCCAGGGGCTTCTTTGGCCCACAGATGTTTGTTACAGTTTCATCTTTTTTAAACATTGCACGGTATGACCATTGGCGCTTCTACATATATAATGTCAAAATGTTTTATAGACTGCAGCTTTTCTCAAATCCTGATGTAAGAGACTCTACACATGGTCTAATGAATGTGCATCTATCAGAGAGGGAGAGGGGTCTGCCACTGATGCTTTCATGTTAGTCCTTTTGGCTATCATGAAAGAGCTTGAATAGGATGTGCAAAGTAATTTAAGTTGCAACCATATACATTTACTGGGGGAGTAAGCACCACTGAACTTGATGAAACTTACTTTTGATTTGATGTGTATATGCTTGCACTGTAGATCCAATACAGTGGTACCTCAGGTTATATATGCTTCAGGTTACATACGCTTCAGGTTACAGACTCCGCTAACCCAGAAATATTACCTCAGGTTAAGAAATTTGCTTCAGGATAAGAATAGAAATCGTGCAGTGGCGGCGTGGCAGCAGCAGGAGGCCCCATTAGCTGAAGTGGTGCTTCAGGTTAAGAACAGTTTCATGTTAAGAACAGACCTCAAGAATGAATTAGGTTCTTAACCCGAGGTACCACTGTATTTAAATACGATCCAGCCCACTACTAAGGTGACTACTTAACTGAAGTCTGTTGCAGAAATTCATTATTTAATTGAATTTTCAAGGCAAATATTTTGAATGGTGTTTGGAACTCACTTAACAATTCTTCAAATTCCATTCATTTGAAGGTAAGCTTGTTTTTCAGACACGGAATCAACAGTACTGTGTTAAACTGGATTGTAGACTAGGCTACGCACAGCTAAAACAAAATTTACAACTGTTTTAAGAATAGAAAGTGTACCAGACATCCAGCACTTAATTGTGGAAACTTCATGTCTGTTCTCTGAGGAATTATGGGAGGGTGGCAGCTCCCACCAAAAAATAGTGCATATCTTTTTTTTCTGCTTTTTCTTTCCATTGCTCTACCCACTTTTGTCTCTGGTTCCTCCATGTGGCATGTGGCTCAGTGAAGCTTTTCTAGAAAGGCATGAGGCCCACAGGCTGAAAAGCACACACACACACCCCGCAACATATACTTTGACATATCCAAAAAGAACTATATGGTTGAATGTAGACACAAATTACCCATCATTTCACATCCTAATACATAGCAGGTGGTTGGGCTCATGCATGTGCTAAGTACATATGTATAAAGGACGGAGGACAAAATACAGGGACTGTGTCAGGTGAATAAGGAAAGTAGGAGCATGTGTTATTATTCAGCCGAACCACCTGATGTAGAGACAGCAGCTGTGTCTAATGTTAACTGCCTTGCCTCTGTTCCACTAGTTCCAATGGGCAGCGGCCACTGCCCCCACCTGAAAGCTCTGTTCAGCTCAGACTGACAGTGTGTGAGGAGAAACAAAACAAATTCCTTCCAGTAGCACCTTAAAGACCAACTAAGTCAGTTCTTGGTATGAGCTTTCGTGTGCATGCACACTTCTTCAGTGTATCTGAAGAAGTGTGCATGCACACTTGGTATGAGCTTTCGTGTGCATGCACACTTCTTCAGATACACGAAAGCTCATACCAAGAACTGACTTAGTTGGTCTTTAAGGTGCTACTGGAAGGAATTTGTTTTGTTTTGACTATGGCAGACCAACACGGCTACCTATCTGTAACTGGAAGTGTGTGAGGAGGAGAGAGAGAAAGTAAAGCAATGTGGAAATTTATCAGCAACATCTGTTGGCATTGCTTTCCCACCCATTGCCTTGCACAACTCCATCATCCTACACTGGAACTCAGCCCTCATCTGCCCGCACCAGCCACAGAAGCAAACACAAATCTGGTTTTGTTTAGTTTTTTCAATTGGTTCTATTCCTGCAGGAGCACCCTTGGCTCTGCCATCTGCCTTGCCCACATCATCAAAATGTTTAAAAATAAGGCCGGCCACTCTATAAAGCTGCCAAACAGGGGGAAATTTATCAAGTGAAACTTCTCTTTCCAGGGACAGGGAAAGCTTCAGTGCCTTTGATGTGAGCTCATAATCCCTGGAAGCTGAAACCTCAAAATAAAAATGCTCTTCAGATGGCTGATAAGTGGTGCTATTAGAAAATACCCAGAGTCTGTGGTTAACGAGAGTGACCCCCCCCCCCAACTTTTTTAGACTGTAAAATGTATTGTTATGTTTGTTGCATGTCTGGGCTCCCCTTCTAATTTCTGCACCACCAGCCCCTTCTAATACCTGGGTGCCAGGTGCTGAAATTAGCATGTTACAATATAAACCATGTTGAAATATAAGATGGGCTGGTTTTCTGATGCCATAATCACCTAGAGAGATGGGCTACCAAAAGAGAACAAATGGAGGGGCAATGACCCATTAAGAAAGCTCATCAGCAAGACTGGGTCAGCCAGAAAGTTGGGTAGTCAGAATTGCAGTATTGCAATTCACCTGATGTAAGCAAGAGGAAAAAATAGTTGTATTTCCAAGCAGTTTGCAAGTTGGAGAAGGGGGGGGGTTTGAGAGCAATATGGGCTGGCAGTTCGAATCTAAGGAGCCTCTTGGGGTGTAATGAAGGAAACCCCTCCATCAGAGGCTCAGGAATATCACAAAGACACCACTGTGTATCCGTTGGGCCTCGTTTCCAAAAGGAAACACGAACCCTGGGCAAGTGCCTGGAGCCCTGGAATCTCACACCGCTCAGAGACAGGGTTTTTATTCCTTGCTCATTCTGCTCAGCAGAGCCTTGGATTTATGCCTCTGACGCGCCCCACCCTCGAATAAACATACGGGGAGCACTTAAAAAAAACCAGACACAAATCAGGTAAGTTCACGAAGGCCCCTTTCTCTCCCTCTCAGAAACCAGCAGTCCGCCTCTGCAGAAAACTCTCCCTTATAGCGTCTCTTGCTACTTTTAGACTCTCAGCCAGGCTCGGCACTTCCGCGTCGACTGGGGAGAGTTTATGAGGCAGCACGCATCAAACCAACTACAAATCCCAGCATGCCTATCGAGGCCTCCTGGGTCGCTATTGGCTGCGGGCTCCGACGTCCCGTTCCTCTCTGTGCCCGGGCCGGCCGGTCGGTCGGCGCAGCTGTGTGTGTGTCTATCTTTCTGAGTTTGGTGCCGGAGCGAGCGGGGGAAACAGCGGCGGCTGCTGCGAGTTCGGCTTGGCGGGAGCCATGGCAGCTGCCTTAGGCGTCGCCAGGGCTCAGCGAGCGCGCCGGTGTCTGCTGCTGCAGCTGCCCGGGGCCTTCCGAGCTCCGCTTGGCCGAGGCTGCCGCTCTGGGGTGCCGGCGCGGCAGCAGCAGCAGCAGCAGCAGCAGCAGGCGCTGGCGGTGCCTTCAGCCTCTGCGGAGGTGAGGAGAGCAGAGGGGGCCGGGGCAGGTGGGTGGCTGGCTGGCTGGGGAAGGGGCTATGCATAGCTCAGCCCTAGCAGGGTCTCCTGCAGAAATAAGCCCTGCTGCATTCATTGCGGGCCTCGCTGCCTCCCAGGTAAGTGGGGGGTGACTGCGGCGCTAAGCGTGTTTACTCGGGAGTAGGTCGAGGGGAGTTTCTTCCCCCCTTCAGTCAATGTCCCTGTGTGGGGTTTTCCGCACCATGGCGCTTCCAGGCTGTGGGCAAGTGGGAGCCAGGCACGCGCCGCCGACGCATTTCAAGTTGCGCAATTTCAAGTCGGTGCTGGAGAGGTCTGTTGGAAGGAAGCCCCGCGGATCGGGCTTTTTTTTTTTGTTACTGTTGCAATAAATAGAAAAGGAAAGGCAGGGCGGTGAAGGTTCAACTGAAACAGGTTGTCTTGCAAGCGCCCAGTTCCAGCCAAGCGTACATGGATGGCGTGGTGGGAAGTGATTTTTTGAATGAAAGGGTGAAGGAGTTGGCTATGCTGAGCCTGGAGAGGACAGGGTAAAGATGCATGAGAACACAGAGGCAAGGAATAAATGTTGTCTTTTGGGGAGAGGGGCAGCAAAGGGGTCAGACCCGAAACAGCAGGTTCCAAATGCAATAAACCTTTTCCTAGGATGAAGTTCCTCATTTTTAATCAGAGGCCAGATGGCGTCCTATCAGCAATTCTGTAACAGAACATTTCCTGCCTTATTTTGGGATTGGACTAGACAAACTTTGAGGTCCCTTCCAACTGTAATTCCACCAGTGTATGCTGGATAAGGGAAGTGTGCAGTTAAAAAGCCCCTGGATGATTTCTGTGTATAATTTATGGCACAGTGAAATATTGCGTGAGTATTCTGGAACAAGGGTCCTTAAACTTCACAAACACCCTCCCCAGGCCCTCTGGAAATGGATGAAAATTACCCACCAGTCACAAAACGGTGACAGAAGGAAATACAGTGGCACTGTACATTGGGTTAAATACTTAAATCGTTCTGGAGGTCCGTTCTTAACCTGAAACTGTAGTTAACCTGAAGCACCGCTTTAGCTAATGGGGCCTCCTGCTGCTGCCGCGCCGCCGGAGCACGATTTCTGTTCTCACCCTGAAGCAAAGTTCTTAACCCGAGGTACTATTTCTGGGTTAGCAGAGTCTGTAACCTGAAGCGTATGTAACCCGAGCTACCACTGTAGTTTGTCACAATCTACTGATAATTAATGACATCACTTTCTACTGATATCTAATCCATCTTTGGGAACTGCAAAATTCTCTGCCACAACATTTTCCTTGCAGCAAGGAGTTCCATAGCTCAGCTTTCCTCAAAGTACAGATACTTGCTCTGGAAGTACTGACAGCCTCCTCTTTGAAGGCAAAGTATGCTCATCCAGAGGCTGTTATGTTTTTCTCTTCCCACCCATACATCTCCAAGTAAATTCTACTCATCTCCTCTAATTTCTTCTCCTATTTCACACTCAATTTCTGTCACCCTCATGCCAGTTTTTTTTAACCCCATCTCCTTGCTACTTTTACTTGTTTATTGCTAACAATTAATCACCTCTAATTGTAGAGGTGGAAGCGACCTCAAGGGTCATCTAGTCCAACCCCCTGCAATGCATGAATCTCAGCTAAAACATTTGGGACTGTTGGCAATCCAACCTCTTCTTAAAAATATCCAATAAGGGTAGACCACCACCTTCTGAGGGACACCATTCCACTGTTCTGCCTGAAAAGTTAAGTTTTGCCATTCGGAATAGATTTGGAGACAGAACAAAATTAACTCCCAACAGGTTAGCGCTGGTAATCTGGATTGCATGTACAGTACAGATAAGAAGAAAGAATTTGGGGATTATTAAAAGCAGGTGGTTACATGTTATACTATATTATCTTCTACTTTGTCAGCACTTAACCAAATGTTCTATAAAAAGTGCAAAGCACACATTTCTAGCTTAGAGCTGTCTAGGTTGAAGTGCAGAAAAGAAAAACAAGTTAATGCAGAAAAATGTTTGGTTATTTATATACTCCTAATAGTCAATGCAAGACGATCTTTTACTGTACATCACTCACAGCATCTTCAATGGAACTTCCACTTACCTGGAAGTGAGCTGCATTAGATTTAGAGTGACTTTTTTCTTCTCTTTTTCAGTGCTGAAAATGTTAAGTTTAATTAGCTATTACAATAGGTTATCATAACATATAAATGACCTATCTATAAATGAGTTAAACATTAATCAATGTAAACATAGTGATAATGGTCTTATAATAGGATCAAAATGTTCCTGCAATAAAACGTATGTATTGATTGTATATGGGACTACTGTATATCAGAAATGGAGGCTCTACTTTCCCATGAACCTGGGACCTATTTTTGAGTAGACGTTCTATCCATCGTATATAGGCTCTACAAATTAAAAAATCATAGATCCACTTAATAATAACTAAAATAGACAAAGCTATATGTTATTAAAAATGCCAGGGTATATATTGACTGTCATGCTAAAAGCCATTAGGTAGTCTTTTCAACAATATGCACCATAAAATCTCTCTCTCTCTCTCTCTCTCTCTCTCTGTGTGTGTGTGTGTATGAGGGGGTGGTATGTATGTGCAGCCTCTATGAATATTTTTTCACATTGGGATATCGTGAATAATGATTAGCTATTGGAGCCATCCACTTTGTGGCATGAAAAAAACTTACTACTGAAAGTTACCAAACAGCTATTCAGAAAATCAGGCAGAGAGATAACTCAGCTAAATTTTGTCACTTTGAATATATGCTATGTGTAATTTTTGTTAACTTTAATAATTGTTTAGATAACTTTAATTCATACAGAGCAACTTTTTGTTTGGTTTTTGACAACTTTGACAACTTCTAATCCTTCCAAGAAATGCCACTACAGCAATCATTCCTATGCACTGTGTGTAATAAACACAAGCATGAAGCTTCTGAGATATCTCCTGGCAGCAGGTTGGAAAGGCACTAAATTTATCTCCCTCAGAAAGCTGAGTAGGTTGTTCTCAGAAACTGACTTTCTCTAGTAGCTTATTATTTATACATAAAGCTTATGTATGGTTTCATTTCACATGTCCAGAAGGAATGGGACGTGTGTTGATAGTTCTAACCAACATACAGTAGTTTTAAATATGTAGGAAAATAAAGGAGATAATTTAATTCTTATTCCCATACTTTAATGCGTGCACACATGAACGACAGTTTCCGGACTTCTTCCACATGTTGGTATTATCAGAAAACTAAAATAAAGCCTTTTTACATGAAGGAGCAGAGCTATTCGGCGAGGATCAGAATTCGTTTTAAGTTGTCGCCACTACCTGTGTGGGTCAAAGTAAAACAAAATACAGCAATGTAAACTGTTGTAGGATGGAAAATATGCCCTTCCCCACCCATCCAACTGAGGACACTTAGGGTGGGAGACAGGATTTGCCTCCAGTCAGCAGGATCACATTTGGTTCTGCACATTTAAGTGCCAGGTTTGGCTCCCTAACCTCAGGAATGTTTTTAAGGTTAGGGAGCCCTTGCTCTGGGTGGTTCCACCTCTACAGCAGAGACAGATTATACAGAGACCCACTGCCCTCCTCACTGACTTCTATAGGGAACCCTTCTAGGACTCCACATGTGCACTTCTCAGTGGTAAGCACATCTTTTGTTTGGATGAGATATGAGTGGGTTCTTGCCCTTTCAATAATCCTTGCTTCCAAACAAGATCTCGCCTCTCCTCTGAATTAGGAGAGGGGCAGGATCAGTGGTGGCCAAAAATGTTGGCCTTGGTAAGAAGCTAAAAAGTAGTTGGACCATCAGACTGTGTGTTATGCAGTACCTTTCTCCGCCAGTAGTAATGGTGTGCATTTTGCTATTTCTGCAGAAAACTGCTGTATTGTTTCCGATGGGCCTCATACCTGCTTTTCACGATCAACTTGTAAATCACATTGAAACTAGTTTAAAAGCAAAGAGCCTCAGGCTAAGAAAGAGATGACATAACGTTACAGTGGCAGAATGTCTGTACATCACAAAGTAATGAGAAGTAAACATCCTGTCTTTCTCTGTGTGTCTGTTGTATCCCTTCCATTCATGTGATAGGTTGCAGTCTTTACTTCTCAGTAGTCCAAGGTGACATTAACACAGTGGATTCAAGATTGTAAATAAGGTATCTGAGGGAGCACTTTCCCCCATAAGTCACTATGCCTTCAAGTTTGAAACTTAATTGTGTGGGTGTTACATCTGCCCTGGTGTTTTTGCTAGCCATATTGAGCCCAAGCCACAGACTGCAAATCTGCTTCTTACTATAATTAACAAAAATGTTACTGCAGGTGTAATGCCTAAAACAGAAATGGAGGCAAAATGGGAGGAACACACAAACTCTTGAGATGCATCCAGTTCCTTAAGAATGGCAGAGTTGCATCTGTACCAAACCATAGTTTATGGATGAGGTGAACTGGAGTCTTTCCACTTAACACTCTTTAGTGGTTTAGCGTGCTAACTCTCAGAATTATACGCAACTTGGAATATAATGTTTTATGTCACTTTTGTATACATAATACAACTTACCATGAAATGGTGTGTGTGCACATGCACACACTGGGGCCTAGTGTCAAGCAACATCTGTTCTCTGTGTCTGGGCACCTTGATAATACCAGAGTTTTTAGCATAGGTAGAAGTGTTTGATTTAGCCTCAGGTTCAGTATCCTTGAATTGTTAACGAGACGTGTGCCTCTCTAAATATCCTTAAAGAGTTTCAGGGTATTAAAAATATCAAAATCACAAGTGGGACCTGTCCAGGGTACCATTTGTGCTTTTATGCTTGCCTCCAGGATACAGACACATTCTTTCTTCCTCCTACTCACAATGTTATCTATCTGGGGATTTTTCCCCAACTGAAAACATTTAGTGTCTTCAGGATGCCAGGGAGGGAGAGAGAAACACATTATTTTTGGAAAACATGGTTATGAAAAGAAAGGTTGCAGTGATGCAGGTGTGTCAGAAGAGAGAGACAAGTATATATTCACACATATATAAAGCAAGAGCATATTTAAACTTCCCTATTTCTTATTACTGTCAATGTAAGTAAAATGTTAAGAGTTGTGAAATCCTAATGGCCTGGAAACCTCAAAAGAGTTCCACATGGTATTGTGGAATTCATGTCCCTTGCATAACAGCTGTGCTTACTGATCCTAATAATTTGCTTTGGCTCTGTTTCACACATGCTACAGCAACAAACCAGGATTTGTTACCAAGTGTTTTCCAACATCTCTTTGTCATATTCACACTTTAGCTTTGTGGGTGCAAACTTTTTTTAAAAACCAGAGAACTTAGCTCTGTATCTAAGAATATGTGATGTTACTTTTTTAATGGTTCGGTAGTCTTTAAAGTTTGGTAATCTGTAAATGTTGAGATTTTTTTAAATGAGCCAATTGATTAGCGAGGCAGTGTTGCCTTATTGATCAAGAAGCTTCTGTGTTCGGAGTTGTAGAGTAGCTGGCTTGTAACTGCTTAAAACTGAATTCTAGCTCCTCACGGCTCTGCTGAAGAATAGAGTTAGCACTTCTTCATAGCTGTAAAAATGGAAAGTGTTGAGACTATTCAGAAATGGCACAAAATTATTGAATTCATCCTGTCACATGAGACATCTTAACCCCTTCTCCTCCTGAAACTGGGAATTATAAGTCAACCAGGCTTGTGATAGGTTATGGATTTCTGGCACATAGACATCACTTTCCTGACAACAAAATATCTTAATCAGCAAATATCTTTATTTCTGTTACAGATTAATTTATTATCTGTCACACTTCCTCGCCTTTTGTGCCCTTTATCTTGTGTGGCTGCAAGCTTTTATATCAGCTCTTGAACAAACCACAGTTCCCCATTGCATCTGAACTTGAAGAACTGTGGTTTTCTTAAATGGTGTTTTCAGTTCAGTGCAGTACTGTATTTGAATCTGGGGTATGATCCCTGCTTGTTATAATTAACTGATACTAAACCAGTTCCCTTAGTTCTGACGTATCAGCAAAACCTTGTTTCTTCTGTGAGGCCAGAGGTGGGGGGAGCATGTAAATCCAAAGCTCAAGCAGGAAACCAAACTTCTCATTTGACCCACATTTTTTTAACATCAAAGTCTATCATCCCGCAGTATAAATCCATTACACGTGTTATGATTTGAATAGCATGGCCTATTGATTTTATTACACCCTTTGAGGTTCTGCCTACATGTGTTTTTTGTTGTTGCACTTTTTGATGGAATGATAAATAAATGATCGTTATATTATTTGGAGGGTGGAGTCAAGAATGACAGCTGCACATCCCTGCATTGCAGGGGATTGGACTAGATGATCCTCAGGATCCCTTCCACCTCTACAATTCTGTGATTCTGTTATTCAGTTTAGGGCTGTCGGTGCTCAAGTTAACATGATTTACTAGAATCTGGCAAGCTGACAGCAGTCACACAGTCAAGTGAAGAACCACCAGAGCTTAAAGCTGAAATAGTATATCCATGTGAACCTTCAGAGTCTACAGATAAGCTGCTTTAGAGTGGCTGGTTCACTTTTTTAAAATGCTCTTGCCTGAGGTTCTTTGAAGGTAGGCAGTATTTTAAGGTAGATTTTCAGGTTTCTTGTATGCGGGCTTAAGCTTTTGCGGGCATGACCCTCAGCTTTCAGGCAAACAAAATATGACAGACAATGGGAGAGAGCAACAGGGAATAGCATATTCCTTTATTTAGTATTACTCAGTAACAGAATCACTGAGATAGTAAATCCTCAAAGCAAGGTTTTCCATCCAGCATGGGTGTTAAGAGAAATAAAATAATCTGATAAACATACAGAATGTACCTGTCTCCCAGGCTATTCTGCTGGGAGGATTGTGGAAGCAGACTGTTAATTTCATTGCAGCTGTATACTTTGTCTAGCGAAATCAAAGTGTAATAACTTGTCACATCTACACTATTCATTTAAAGTACTGTAATTCGGATTTAACCGAATTCATAGAGAATTCTGGGAATTGTAGTTTAAGGGTGCTGACCTCACAGAGCTACAGTTCCCAACCCCCATAACAATCTGCTGGGATTCTTCATTATTGCTGAAGCGGTATAATCATGCTTTAAAGGTAAAGTGTGGATGTGACCATATTATTATATAGTATCCATTAGGCATTCTGTCACTATCACTGCCTCTGGGACAGTCATGACACCACAGAAAGGCAACAGGGTGTTGTAGGGGAATTGCCAGGAGAAAGAGCTTTGCAGATGAATGTAATTCAGTCTTGCCCCTCTTATTTCAGAATCTCTGGTGTAAATGTCACATACCAGGGTGTCTTCCCTTGTAATGAATCTGTACACCCCCCCCCAAAAAAAAATTTGGGTGGAGAGGAAACTCCCATCCCAAGCAGATGACCGGATGATAAAGAGGATCCCCTGAGTGGTAGGTGGAGGGGGTTCTACCTTCACCAGGGGTTTGTGTGGATACATAGCCTCTTCCTTTTGGGGTACTGGTGATCTAGCTGACTTTCTTTTCTGTGCCTGAACGAACTGAGTTGAATTGAATTAACAGGCCCCTACTAATACAGTGGATTTCCCTTTCCTCCCATTGTCATTCCCCCCCCCCAAAAAAAAATCTGCTTTGGAGGGGTCTGCAGGAGCGTGGTGTTGTAGCGGAAATTCATTTTGTGAGCAAAGGTATGCTTATCTGACATTGGATCCCACACTGTAAAAAAGGTAAACCCTGGACAGTTAAGTCCAGTCGAAGGTGACTATGGGGTTGCGGTGCTCATTTCACTTTCAGGCCAAGGGAGCCGGCGTTTGTCCACAGACAGCTTTCCAGGTCATGTGGCCAGCATGACTAAACCGCTTCTGGCGCAATGGCAGCAATCCATCCTCATTTGCTTCTTGGCTGTCAAAATACCTAGCAACTATTTATTTTTATTATTATTTACTTCATTTCCGAATCACTTCCCATGAAGCATGCTGAAACACTTTACAATCTACTAAAACATATAAGACAGTTTTATATATATATATATATATACACATACACACACACACACACACACTGTTTAAAACAATGGCATATACATAAAATCTACTAAAACCCCAAATCCGATAACAACTGGCATAAAGGTTCTGGAAGTCTTGTTGAAAGAGGAATGTCTAGATGATTGGGATGAAACAGGAGTACTGTTTAACATTTAGAAGGGGGATGCCATGAAATTGAATAAAACGTAAATATATAGACTTGCTCTTTGTTTATTTAAACTGAAACTGGAGAAGCAGCCCTCTGTTCTGAAGCCTGTCCTGTGTGGTTTGCCATTTTCCTTGTGCTACATCCAATTTCCATCTAAAAAGCAACGGCATGAGAAACATCGTTAATAAATGATTCAAGAGGTCACTGTGGCCATTCATTCAGACCTTTGACACTGTGTTCTCCATATTGTGTAATCTGTAACACGATGTATCCCATGGGAACATACACTCACACTCTTGCAATCACTTAATCACTCCAAATGTTTTGGCCAAGGTTAGTAGCCATCTTCATTGTAGAATTGGCAGTTTGAGGACAATAATTCAAGATTTCAGAAAGAAAATTGTTTGATGGATCGGAACGTAATACCTGTCACTGAAAATCAGGCGTAACTGTAGATATTCTAAAGAAAAGTAATACTGATTCGCTGAATGACAGCTGAGAAATAAGGTTTTTTTCTCGCCACTGAGGTGTGTTAGTGGAGGGAGAGGTATGGAAAAGTAGTGTGCCATCTTTCCTGAATAGGTTTCAGTTCAAAGCAAGAAATTATTTGCAGAGCATGTGGCAATAACTGAGGGTTTTAATTGTAGGATGCTATTAAATGCCAGTCCAGAATACTGCATTAATGGGAGACAAATTGAGCTTGTAATTACCTCCTTCACAAATTTCAATTGGTAACATGAAAACACTTATTTGACTTGGGATAAAGGTTTTAGAACTCAGAGGAACTTTTCAAAGGGACAATGCCGAGAAAACACAGCATTTTGCAGTTCAAGGGCTAACATGTTTTCTGGTACTAGTCTATTATTTAAAAAATGCTTCTATAATTTCAATTTGAAGAGGTTAATGCTCTGCAGCTCCTAAATGAGATGGAGTTTGAATATTTAACATTTCCTAGGGTACAGTTCACAGGTTACGTGTTGATGTGGTCTCATTGTACAAGATTCAGCTAGTGAAACCTGTGTAAGGACTTCCACTTGCGCAATGGACTTCTTCTCCTTTCTCTGCATGCCCCTTAAAATTGTCTTGGAGTTGTCAGGAGAACCCCCAGAATAGTGCTTGGAGGGAAGGGGGCATCGTTCTGTCTGGGAAGTTGAAAAGCTTATTCTGACAGAACAATTGCCATGCTGAATTCCTTTGGGAGGAACATTTAGCACTAATGTGCAGGGTCTGGGGATTCCATGAGATGAACTGTTAGTAGAGGAAGATCATTTCAGCTTGTATGTCTAGCTGAGACTTGGTGGAATGACTCCCGTTATTTGGAATATAGCCGTTGAAAGGAAAAATATATATGGGGGCATTGAGGCAATTGCTACGTTGACGGTAAGCTTAAGGAAACACGGAAAGTATAATGACTGGACAGTTGGAAGCTGGTTGAGTAGTATATGAACAGAGAGCTTGGGCTACAAGTAATGAATGTAGGTTACATACTAATATAATTTAATAATAATGACATAAACATTTTTATTCATTTATCTCTTTTTCAGTTCTGTAGCATTGGAGGTTTTAAAACATATGCGTTTATAGAAGATTTTTTAAAAATAAATTCAGACACAGATGTATTTGGAAATTCAAACAAACACACTTGGACTAACCCAAATAGTTGTGTATGTACCTAGGATTTTTAGTCGGTTGCTAGGTTTCCAAAACGTTTGCCTCATTTAAAACAGCCTCTCTTTTCAGTCTGCTGTTCTCTGGAAGATGTTTGTCTTTAATAACCTGTGCTAGTTAAAAAGCTAAAGCTGATTGCCCAATAGCCAAGTGGGAGATTATATAACGATTAATTTTGGGTTGTTTTTAATTGCTTTGCTAAGCATGTTGTAGTAAACCTAACAGCTGCCAGTAAATCAAAATGGCCACATTAATTAATTAATTCCTTGCTGTCCCCTCTTGCTTCTCATGCTGTCAGAGGTGAAATGTTTCCTTTCTGAATACAGATACCCTTTGAACAGAGGATAACTGTTCCTTGCTATGAAGAGCATAGAGGGTTTTATATTCCCGGTTTCTTCTGCCTTTATCTAGATAAGCGAAAATATTTTAAGTATTTATAAGTCCAGCAATGTTATGATCTTGTCTAACATGGGAATGATGGATGGTGGTGATTGGTACCCAGCGTAGCATGTGGGACGTGTTCAGTATTCTTGTTAAGCATTCCAGTTAGTTAGTCATAAAATCGTAGAGTTAGAAGGAACCCCGAGGGTCATCTAGTCAAATCACCTGCAATGCAGGAATCTCAACTAAAGCATAAATGACAGGTGGCCATCCAACCTTTGCCCTTCGTTTTCTGTCAGATCTTCTCCCCCAAATCAAGAAATTAAGCATTCTGGAGATACTGAGCATACCAAGTTCTTCTTAATAATAATAATAATAAATTTTATTTATATCCCGCCCTCCCCACCCAAAGCCGGGCTCAGAGCGGCTAACATCAAATGTATAACACATTACAGTGGTGCCCCGCAAGACGAATGCCTCGCAAGACGAAAAACTCGCTAGATGAAAGAGTTTTCCGTCTTTTGAGGTGCTTCGCAAGACGAATTTCCCTATGGGCTTGCTTCGCAAGACGAAACGTCTTGCGAGTTTTTTCCCTCCCCCCCCCCCTTTTTCTAAGCCGCTAAGCCACTAATAGCCGCTTGCGAGTTCTTGCGAGTTTTTTCCCTTTCCCCCCCTTTTTCTAAGCCGCTAAGCCACTAATAGCCACTAAACCGCTAATAGCGCTAATCCGCTAAGCCGCTAATAGCCGTGCTTCGCAAGACGAAAAAACCGCAAGACGAAGAGATTCGCGGAACGGATTAATTTCGTCTTGCGAGGCACCACTGTAACATAAAATCAGACAATCAATTAAAATACATCCTCAAATCAGATCAGGATCAGAATAAAATCAAATCAGATGGCAACCCGCAGATTAGGGTTGGGGAACTTAAATGCTCACCAGGCCCAACTGTTTGTGCTGAACTTATATGGGCCTGTGAGAAAAATTGGGAGGCCACTTTCATGCAAGTTTTTATGGAAGGGGAGAGGGAGTCAGGCTGAACCCTGACCAAAGGCCTAGCAGAACAGCCCTGTCTTGCAGGCCCTGCAGAAAGATGTCAAGTCCCGCAGGGCCCTTGTCTCTTGTGACAGAGTGTTCCACCAGATCGGAGCCACAGCCGAAAAAGCCCTGGCTCTGGTTGAGGCCAGCCTAACCTCTCTGTGGCTTGGGACCTTCAGGATGTTTTTGTTTGAAGACCGTAAGTTCCTCTGTGGGACATACCAGGAGAGGCGGTCCCGTAGGTACGAGGGTCCTAGGCCGTATAGGATGTCTTTAGGGTTTTCCCCTTAACTGTGTCAGTAAGGCTTACTCGTGGGTGTGGGTGCGTAATATTTATTACAGCCTAAGACACGCTCACATTCTTTCATTGTCTTATTTGGTTTTGGGGACTGTTTGCACCTTGAATTCAGTTTGCTTTTTCAAGTACAGGCATGTTCAATATATTGTTGGCTGAGCACAGTCATTTTGAAAAGATTGAGGGCATATATTCCTTTCAAAGCAAGAACAATCTCCTCTGGCTGCACAGTTTGCTATATTATCACCTGCATCTTGTTTAGATCTTTTATCTTTGGTGTGTACAATCACATAGACAGCCTGAATCTTAAAATGCAGCTACCTTAAGCAGTCTGGACAGAAAAGTACCTTACTTCACTCTCTCACCCCTAAGAGTCAGAATTGTCAGTTTGTTGTTTTCCTGAACATATCTACATTAAATGTGAAAGTAATTTTGTTTGTAACTCAGGAAATTACAAGTGCAAGAAGAAAAGGATTCCTAGCTGAACATGCTGCCCCCTTCTCTGCATTCTTGACTGATGGCTTTGGTCGCCAGCATAACTACTTAAGGATCTCCTTGACTGAGAAATGCAACCTCAGGTGTAAGTCCCTTAAGTTTGAATAGGATACGAGTGGGGCAATATTGTTTGACTCCAGCTCCCATCAACCCCAGCCAGCACGGCTTCTGCTCAGGCATGATGGGAGTTGTATTCCAGCAAGTTCTGGAAAGCTGCAGGTTCCCCTTCCCTGGAATAGGATCATGTTCCTGAAGCCTAAAGATGTGTTTTCATGAGGTAGTTTTACCGGGCATGTCTTCAGCATAGTTGGACTCTTCTTACATACATTACTTATAGCAGCAGGGTTGCCACCCCAGAACCGCTTTAGTGTTGTTGACTATTATTTTGCATAAACAAACCCCTGTGTTGCAAAACATGACTCAGCAAAATCGAAAGCAACACGATGGCCAGAAACAATTACAGTATAGAAAACTTTATGGAATAATGCAAAACATCAAAACTAGCAAACTAAAGTCTCTATGAAGTCTCTCTATAATCTCATGTGATTATGTAGTCACTGTTCAACAGTGACTACACAATCGCATGAGCACTGTTCCAGAGTATTTTTATTTCTCATGGTTATTATATCAATTCGAAAAAAGATTGGTTAATGAAGAAATTACACATCTTTCTACTTACGAGTTTTTGTTGAACTAATTGGCTGATGAAGAACGGAACGGAACAGTAGTTGCTATCCGGAAACACTGTTCAGCAGAGTTCAGAGTTGGACATCAGAATTGGACATTTGCCAATTATACAAAGCTTTACAAGCTTGATCTCCGCCGGGTAAAGTCTGGCACCGTGACTTATTCAAGGATTTTCAGAGACTTTAGTTTGATAGTTTTGATGTTCTGCATTATTCCATAAAGTTTTCTATACTGTAATTGTTTCTGGCTATCGTGTTGCTTTCAATTTTGCTGACTATTATTTTGCGGCAGTTAATACATGTAAGTGGGAATAGGGATCTCCTGCGAGGCATTGCTTCACAAAACACTTTTCTTCCTTTCAGTTCTATTTTATTCTTCCTGTTTATTTAGCAATAGTTACATTTGTCTGTCTTTTTTTCCTTTTTCTTTTTGTTCATTTGCTGCATGTTTCAGGTCAGTACTGTATGCCAGAGGAGGGAGTTCAGCTCACTCCAAAATCTGAACTGCTGAGCACCCAGGAGATAATCACCCTCGCTAGGCTCTTTGTGAAGGAAGGTGTGGACAAGATCCGATTGACCGGAGGAGAGCCTCTCATTCGGCCTGATGTGATTGACATCATAGGTAGGCTCCTCATATAGTTTTGTTATGCGATGTTCATGGGATCCTCTCGTTTACAAAGCATGGTTTAGAACAGTGTGGAAGATGCTACCCACAGTGCTTGGAAAATTCAGGCAGATCTGTAGGAGCTTTGCTGTACACAAAAGGATGGAATGACTACCATTCTGTCAGCTTTGTCCTCTTCTTTTGTATCTCAGTGGATTTCTTTTTCTCATCTTCAGACATTTCTGAAAGTTAGCAATGTATGACTATTATGAAATACCCGAGTATGCAAGAATAGGTCTCCTGCTTCCTAAGAAAACAGCATCTTTCAAAATCTTTTGCACACACTCCATTTTACCCCTTGTTAGTTTTACTTCACATGTTATATTAATCCTTAATATATACAACTTCTGCATAGGAAAAGTGTGTACAATGGCAGTGTCAAGTGCAAGCCACTTTCTGCAGTGCAGTGGTTGTCCCACCAATGTAATTACAGGCACTGAATGCCTACATCACAGTTTGTGTGTTACTTTATGTGTGCTTTTCCTCCACAGTTAAAATGTCCTTGGCTAATGGGGCTAAGCTGGTTGAGCTTTGCATGCAGAAGGCCCCAGGTTAAGTCCTTCCAGTATCTCCAGTTTAAAGGACCAGAGAGCAGACTGCCTGTGACCCTAGAGCAGTGGTAGCCATACTTGGCCCTCCAGCTGTTTTTGGACTACAACTCCCATCATCCCTAGCTAACAGGACCAGTGGTCAGGGATGATGGGAATTGTAGTCCCAAAACACCTGGAGAGCCAGGTTTGGACCTAGAGGGCTGCAGCTGGTCAGGGTGGGCAGTATGGGAGTAATAATCTGATGTGGAATACAGGGTTTCCTATGTGTCATCCAAGATCATGGATGATAAGCAGGATGTAGGTGGTAAATTGTTGCTGTCTTTCCATGAAGACTAGGGTACAAAAATTGACTTCCAAATATTTATTTAAGAGTGTAGTGCATGATAAGAACCAATGTCTGAAAGTCTTATTGTATTTATTTTTTGCAAGTGCTACATTTGCAAGACACACAGAGTGGGGTGGGGTATAAATATAAAAATATGAATATAAATATAAAAGTAAATATAATAACAATAACAATAATAGTAAATATATGATGCAAGCATTTGACAGTTGTTTTCACCCCCTCCCCGGGTTCCTTGTTTTGTCTTATACCCGTTCACCTGTTTGTTTATTCTTACTTATTTTTGTTAATTATTCTTACTTATTTTTCTTTACTATGTTTTCCCAGCTCAGATGCGCAAACTAGAAGGGTTGCAAACCATTGCTGTCACGACCAATGGTATTAACTTGGCCAGATTGTTGCCCCGGTTAAAGGAGGCTGGCCTGAATGCCATTAACATCAGTTTGGACACCTTGGTCCCAGCAAAATTTGAATTCATTGTCCGTCGAAAAGGTATAACTGGAAGCTTGCTGTGATTTCCACCATAATGTTTTTTTTAGCATTTCCATTGTTATATCCTGCATAGTTTCTGTCTGATTACAAGATGATGTCAAATGGGGAACGAAGGCTGACCATCTCTGCCATCTCTTTCACAGTCAGAACTCCCTTTTTATTGCAGCCCACTGTATAGAGATGAATATTCAGGAATTAATAATCAGATTGCTTGCTGTTTGTGTGACTCATACTTTACTTATTTAGCAGAGACAGCATGCTACAACTGAGAAGGCTTATAATCTACATTAGACAAGGCAAATTGAGATAAAAGGAAAAAGGAAAGAGCTTTATAAAAGAATAGTAAAAAGTAGTTAATTGGCATTGGTTAATGTGGAACACTGGTGGTTTCAGAAAGACTCTGCTGATTTTTATTTTAAGAAAAGGGTTATGGCAGGTAGCTTGATAAAGAGTTGGCTAACGTTTGACAAATAGTTCCATCTAAAAGAAGGAATGGCCAAGAAGACCCCAATGAGCTCACAGTAAAGCAGAGTCCCACAAAGAGCAAAGAACAAGGAGAACCATAAATGACTTTGCAAATTCAGTGCCATCCAGGTTTTTCGTGCTACAGATCCCATCAGCCCTTTTAGTCCAAAACATCTGGAGGGCATTAGGTTGGAGAAGGTAGCCTTAAATGGCAAGAGCAGGAAACATGAAATTGATGTGGAAAGTCAAGAGAACACATATAGAGACCTAAGGCAAGGTGTGTTGTTGTCTTAGTAAGAGGTGAAAAAGGGATGGATTGTGTCAGGCAGTGTGGTGGTTGCTCACGAGGAACCAGGCAGGACTCTGTCTTTAGCAGGTTTTTATTAGTGCAAACTATTTACAGTGCAGGACCAGAAAGTTCATGTCCATCTCAATCACTTGCAGATTCCGGGAGTGGCCCCTTCCGGTTTCCCCTCCAGCATAAGAACTTAGACACCCCAAATCTCCGCCTTCCCTCCTTGCGTTTCACTCCTCTGCGTAAACTGGGCGACGGAAACGGCGTGCCTGTTTCCTGGCCGGCTGGGCTAGGTGAGGCACTTGGGCTCTTAGTAGCATCTTTGAGCCCTCCCCTCGCTTGGCTGGCCCCTTCCCTCTCTGCTCCACTGGAGGTGTGTCTTTCCCCATCTTTGGACGAGGAGCTGCTTCTCATGAGCGTGGGCGGTTCTCTGTATTCCCATGGCTCTCTCCTCTGTCCCAATGGCAGCTCCCTGACAGATTGTAAACAAGAGCATTCTAGGCTGAGATAAGGATGTTCAGTTCAGTTGCTTCATCTGTAGTTCATAACAGTATAGCAGCTGAAACCAAAACCAATATTAAAATCAAGTCCCATTAGTATGGGGTATCAATTAATGACATGTCAAATATCCAATTTACATTCAACTACATATACATTTAATACGTTTCTTGGCATCTTGAAGCAGCCTTAGCCATAATTCAGGTGCTTTTGCTGAAACTGACCAGTGTTCATGCTTGTAGGAATAAAGCACCAAGGAACATATTCTGCACATTTTCATAATGGGTCCACAGAACATGGAGTGTGGAATGCCTTCCATTGCTTCCTCAATTCAGATGCAGTATCTTAAATTAAAAGGCTCATTATAATGCTGCTAATGGGGGGAAAGCCACTTGTCGAAATGTCAACAGCTGTTCTCTGCTCAAACCTAAATCAATCAATTGGATGTTCAACGCCATCATTGATAAAATAATAAAATGCCATTGTTGAATATCAGGGTGTTTTATTATTAGCCGATAAAACTAAATCATTCTGGACAAAAATACTTTAGCTGGTTATAAATCCCAACTTGGTGACGGCTATTCTAGAATCTAACACACATGTGGCCCAAAAATACCCTTGCCAAGAAATCATACAGTTGGCTTATTTTCTAGGGCTGCTTCACAGAAGTGAGAAACCCTCTGTCCCCCATATTATAATGGTAGGGCCTCAGCACTGAATGAAAATGAATGCATTCCCCCGCCTGCCCCCCAAAAGTGCCAAGAATGTGCTCCTTTTTGTGAAGCTTAAATGGTCCTGCAAAATTGGGATAGAAGCCTAGAAGTAATGTTCGCATATTTTCCTGTGGGGTGATTACAGCATATTTTTCAGATATAAGTTTGGAAGGTTTAACTTAAGGGGGGGGGGAGAGAAGCAAATGGCAATTTGAGCCATTTGGCAGTAGTGGCAGGAAACAGGAATAATATTACTTCAACAGAGCCTGTCACATGCACAACAACTCTGAAGCCAGACTTTGAATGGCAAGCTTGTTCCAGTTTTCAGCCTGTTCTTTAGAGATGAAATGTGGTTCCATAGCCACTAGATGGTGCCCCGATATCATTTTAATCAAACGTACACTTAAAAAAAAAAATCCAATAAAAAGTGTCTTTAATAGGTTCAAGATGTTAGTACATTTCCTTTTCGTTTCTAAATATGGATTGTGCTATGTTTGGGAATCTCTGCAGAGATGTGAGAGACTGACCTTTACCTGCATATGATAACATATCAAATTATAGAAATCGTATTGCGCAGTTGTGTAGGTCTGCTAAAACCAACATGGAAATCTGCAACTCCAGCACAGTGCATCCTATTCGGTGTAATGCCCAAGGAAATTGTGACTTAACCAACGCTTTGGACAGAGATTCATAGTTTGGTCATGTAACCGGATTCGGTCAGTTCTGTGAACACGCAAGGCATTAAGATAATGGGGCTGCTGAGCTCAGAGACAAACCTCATCCAAGCATTTTGTAAATGAACACGATGTAGTGATGGCCACAAACTCTGAAAGAGGCTTTAAACGCATTCAGTTGAAACAGAAAAGTCTCTTTATGGCAGAATGGCTATATGCTACTTCCAGGATCAGAAGCGGTTTGCCTCTACATACCAATCCCTGGGGGGACAGCAGCAGGAGACGGCTACTTCCCTCATGCCCTGCTTGTGGGCTGGCTTCCCAAAAGGCATCAGGTTTTGATTCCTGTGAGGAACAAGATGCTTGGCTTGATGGGTCTCTGGTCTGATCAGATGGACTGCTCTTAGGTCCTCTTTGTCTCACTCTCAGTGGAATGTCTGGAAAGGAAGATTCAAGCTTGACTGAGCTTATTCTCTGCAGAGGAATGATCTGTCCAGATGTCAGGCTATCTCTTTGCAGATCATCCCTGACATGCCCATTAGGAAAACAAGTGAGCTGGTATGAATTGCCTAGATGTTAGTTTGTGATTGTCTTAACGCTTGATCGCTTGTGTTCCGATTACTTGGTTCTGAATTGTCTTACGACTTTCCTAAAGTCATACAAATCACCCCTTTCTTTCCTGACCTTTTTCTAAGCCTTTCCGTAAGCTGTTTCTGAGAGTAGCTCCTTAGTGTTTATCACCATATGTTATACTCTCAGGAGCCATGTTATTTTTGCAGTCTTATTTTATCAAAATAAACCTTGCATTCGATGTCGTAGGTTTTCTTAGTCACAGGAAGCAGAAGCAACAAACCAGTTTTGGCATCAGGCAACTGATGTGATATTCCAGTTTGTTTATTTGAACCTTATACCTCAGTCTTTGCCAACCTGGTGCCCTCCATATGTTTTTGGACTACAATTCCTATCAGATATCCTGATGCGAGGTGTAGTCCAAAATATCTGGAGGGCACCAGGTTGGCAACGGCTATTATACCTTTTGCCAGGCTTCTTCACCATTTCACTGTGCTATTGCTCTCATCTCTTGGGAGAACAGCATCTCTCAGCCCCCCTGCCCAGCCCTGGGAGTTTGGTTTTGTGGTCTCAGTGTGGGCTTAGCTTATATTTTCAAATAGCAGCCCATGTATTTATCCCAGCTTTCCTCTCAAAGGAGCCCAGGGGAGGAAAGATCCATGTCATGTGACAACTGCTTTTAAAACTGGGGAAAGTTTCAAAAGCAGTTTGAGAAATGTCCGGGTGGGTAGGGGCATCTGTTCAACAAACATAAGTAACTTGTGTGGTCAGTGTCCAGACTTGCCAGAAGTGATGGCTGCTAATTACCTGAGCAAAGCAGCCTTTCCCTATGAGATGGAAAGTAACTGATTCTGCTGTTTGATAACAATCATAATCTGCCACAAAAATACAAATTGTGAACTGTTGGGAAGTTTTATGTTACACTTGACATCAAAGTCATATAGTTTCCCAGTATTGGGTTTTTAATGTCAGAAGACAGTTGTTATGTGTTTGACTCTAACTGATTTTTTATTGAATTCAGTTTACAGTGGTGCCTCGCAAGATGAAAAGAATCCGTTCCGCGAGTCTCTTCGTCTTGCGGTTTTTTCGTCTTGCGAAGCAAGCCCATTAGCGGCTTAGGGGCTTAGCGGATCAGCTGTTAAGCGGCTTAGCGGATCAGCTGTTAAGCGGCTTAGCGGATCAGCTGATAAGCGGCTTAGCGGATCAGCTGTTAAGCGGCTTAGCGGATCAGCTGTTAAGCGGCTTAGCGGATCAGCTGATAAGCGGCTTAGCGGATAAGCGGATAAGCGGCTTAGCGGCTTAGAAAAAGGGGGGGAAAGGGGAAAAAACCTGCAGGAACTCGCAAGACATTTTCGTCTTGCGAAGCAAGCCCATAGGAAATTCGTTTTGCGAAGCACCTCCAAAATGGAAAACCCTTTCGTCTAGCGGGTTTTCCGTCTTGCGAGGCATTCGTCTTGCGGGGCACCACTGTATATTTTAAGAAAGAACCCCGTATATATGTCTGTGAGTGTGTATCTTATGTGTATAGTGTATGCATAAATATATGAATGTGTGCATTGCATGTGTGTTTAGATTTAGAAAAAAAATATTTTTATCTGTCCTGGGGCGGAGCTGATTTTTCTTTATATTTTAGGTTTCCATAAGGTAATGGAAGGGATCCAAAAAGCCCTTGAACTTGGGTATGATCCTGTTAAGGTGAGAATTATTATCTTCTTGATACATGTTTGTGGCTGGTATCACTGTTGCTGAATAAAAAATGGGAAACACAACTGAGTGTAGAGGATCCATCCAGATAATTGAGTTCTGAAATAAATTCTTAATACCCAACTTTAGGGTTTTCTTTAAAGAAACAAGTAATGGAAAAATGGTTCCTTTGCAGTGATAATCCTATCTTGATTGCCACTTATTCTGTGATGTGCATGGTGTTGCCATAGACATATTCAATTCAGTCAGCTGGCTTTTCCTTCCTCCTAGGTGAACTGTGTAGTTATGAGAGGTCTTAATGAAGATGAGCTGGTAGATTTCGTGGCTCTGACGGAGAAGCAGCCCTTGGATGTGCGCTTCATAGAATACATGCCCTTTGATGGTGAGCATTTCAGCACCCCAGCTGTACTTTGGCTGAGAAAATAATGCGTCACAAAATAAGCCTTCTGTTGCACTCTCACTGCCTCACACTTTGCTCAGCGATATTGGTTCTCCTCTCATTCTAGGCAACAAGTGGAACTTCAGGAAAATGGTGAGCTATAAGGAGATGCTCGATACAATCAAGCAGAGATGGCCAGAGCTGGAAAAAGTGCCTTGTGAAGAAGCCTCTAGCACTGCTAAGGTGATTAATGCAGTAGGATCAAAGGGAGCCCAGAAGTTTTGCAAAGTTCAGGGCTTGCTTATAAGCCTGCTATGTCAACACCTCTTGAAGGGAAAATTGAAATGGCTGTGATGGTCCTGGTAGATGCCTGCCCACATACTTTCAACAGTTGTGACAGTCATGATTAAAGGATTATGATATTGGAGAGAGTCTGCCCGCTAAAATGAAACTGACTGCGGGAGGATAGAGAATGACTTAACTCTTTCCTTTGGATATATAAATATGATGTTTTTCCTGTAAAGTTATAAAAGTTGCAGGAACAGATGCAGCTGTGTACATGTGAGTTTACCATGTTCATATGGTGAATAGCAAGAGCTTATTCTTGCCACGTGTAACTCATATTTTGAAACTGGGAAAGCCATGTGTGAAGCCGTCCTCAAGATTGCTTCATGTGTGACAAACGTCTTCCAGGGCAATGACTTCAATGAAGGAATTTACTTGTAATTTGTTTTTAGATCATCGTGCGAGAATTGCATATGCTCATATTCTGTTTATGTCTTTATATTTTTTAATGTATTTGGGGTTTGTTACTAGCTTCCATTTTTCCAAATACTTAAAACCAGGTAGCAATGCTTTCCTCCCTTCCACTTCTAGGATGGCCATTGTGGCTAACTCCTCTCCTGTCACATAAAATGGAAAGCTAGCCACTATATTTCAAGCTGTCTGAAATTTAAAGAGGCCATCTGAAAAGAAACCAGAACATTGGTGCACCTATAGCATAGCTAGCAAGTAAACAGGAGAGAGTCCAGTTTGGTTGGAGGCCTGGCTCTATTGCTTGCTAAACCTCACATTTAAATTATATGATTTGGAATGTTTAATTGGCTTTTAATTTGAAATGTATAATTGGATTTATTATTTGAGTTATGATTTATGATTTGGTATGATTTGATTTGTTGTTAATTGGAATATTATTAATGAAAAGTTAATGAAAAATTATTTACAAAGAAAAAGAAAAACCAGGTAGCAGTGAAGAAAAGTGAAATTTTTTTTAAGAAGTGGAAATCAAGCTTGGAGAAAATAGAAATCCTATCAGAATTATTAATAGTGATAGTGCTTCATAGGCTGCAATTTGTAAAGTATGAGCCTCAAGGATTTCCAGGAAGGGATTTCACATAAGAATCTTTGTAGCTTTTCTGGGGGAAAAAAAAATTCTTACACATTGAGAGTTTTATGCTTGTAATTTGTTGCCTTTACATGTGTATAGATTATGGAATCCGTGACCAACTGTGATTTTTCATAATTTATACACTTGACCAAGCCCAGTTGTTATACATGATCTACAGATGGTTACTTTCCACACCAAACTTTGTCCCTTTGAACAAGTTTTAGAGTAAACATCATCTCGTCACATTTTGCTGAAATGCCGCCAACGATCTGTTGTGGAATCTTCCGTTTGCATACATATTGGGGCAAAACTCGCACAACCAGATTTTACAGGAAAATTTTGGTATGGAGATAAGAAGCTCTGTAATTCTTAATCAGATGTGGCCATACATAGTGAAAGAGTGATATACCCATGAAGAGTGAACTGTTCATTTTTCAGCATTGGTTTCACACATATGTACTGAACAATTTTTCAGTTCGTAGTTAGATTTCCTTCTAGCAACTTACCTTGGATTTAGCCTGTGCAGTATCTTCATCTCTTCAGTGATGGAGGAAGGGGAATGCGGGGGCTGCAGGCCACCCTGGGTGTCATCACTGGGGGGGGGTGAGAAAATGACAAAAATGTGAGGTTTTTTAAAAAAATAGGCTCACAAAACTTTTTAGTTCAGTCAACAATCATAACGAAACACAGCTGGCACTGGGCACCACACCACAGGGCCTGGCACTTACTGTGGGGCCTGCAGCATGCCCAAGCCACGCCTCTCTCCTGGGAGTGATATGGTGGCTTGGCGCCTGCAGGCTCCACGCTACCTAAAATGGCAGCGTGGGACTTGCGTCTGCCCTCCGCCTCTTCTTCAGCCACCCTACAGCTGAAAGGGAGATGGCAGAGAGGCTCCATGCAGTGCGTCCTGCCCCCAAATGCAGGACACGCATGCCACACCCGGCCCCTGAGCAGCTAGCTACGCCGCTGTGTCTCTTACTCCAGTTTTCATTAACTGGAATAGGACGATGCTGAAGCCAATTAGGCTAGATATTAACAAAGTTGTGCTTCAACTTTTCTCTCTGTTTTCTTTTTCTCAATCCATGCCTGGGTCACAACAGGCATATAAGGTGCCGCATTTTCAGGGACAAGTCAGCTTCATCACCTCAATGTCTGAACACTTCTGTGGATCCTGTAATCGACTGAGGATCACAGCTGATGGAAACTTGAAGGTAGGAGCACAATGTTATTCGCCAGCTTCATCTGGGCCGTTAGAGTGCTTACAAGATTATATAACCTGCATCAAGTGCACACAAAGTTGTCATTGCATCCAAAAGGGGCCAGAGGTCATTGGATGATTGCTGCCTAGTTAGACTCAAGTGGTAAATCAAATAACAGTCCCTGTTGGATCCTACTGTAGATTTTTGTTTTGCTGTTGGAAAGAACAACTGTGTCTTTTTCCTTGGCTCTCAGTGTTGCAGAAACTGCCTTGTTTTCATAATGCAGCATATTTGAGCTGTTAAACTAATTGGTGAGAAGTCTCTGAAGATAAACACATTGTGTAGCTTTTTTATGTTAAATCCTCTTAAATTGGCAGCAGGAATGCTACTCTCGGTAATGTGACTGGGAGGGTGTGGGTTTTCTTCTTTGCCAGTATCCAGTTTCATTGCAGAACTCTGCCTGATCTGTCAAATCAGACATATGTTGCACAGACTGAATTGGGGGTGTGGGTGGGGGGCTAGGAGGAAGAACGCTTCCTGCCACGTTATGTTTCCATGTTGTGTTTTTAAAATTAGCTTTCAATTAAATATTGGCACTTCCCACCCAGCGGTGAAAGCCTTGCTTCCTGATCCCCGCCCTCCAAAATCTTCTGCAGTTGAGAAAGTGATGGTTATTGCCTTCAAATGTCCCTTTGACTACCAATCCCCACATGGGTTTTAGTGTTGGAATGGACAGCTGATTCACTTTTGGGCAGAGACGGATCTGGAGATAAAAACCTTTTGAGGATGTTTTCATGCCATCAGAGTTGATGCACCCAGGCAAGCAGGTTTATATGATTCTCTCTCCTCTCATCCTTTTTTTACAGGTGTGCCTTTTTGGAAATGCAGAAGTGTCCTTGCGAGATCACTTACGATCTAATGCCTCAGAAGAAGAATTGGTTCAAATCATTGGGGCAGCTGTTGGCAGGAAAAAGAAACAACATGCAGGTATTTTGTTTTACGATTCCAAGTTGTATAGGCTGCATTGTGCACTTCATTTAAGAGCGATTGCATTGCCATAGTGCCTAATAAAATATATGACCATAGGACTTTATCTATGTCTCCATCTATTTCTGTCTGTCCTGCAGTCCTACTATTTTTTTTTAGCAGGAGAGGATCCTGTTTTATGCTGAAAGTGTTAAGTGCAATTTAAGCGGCTGCTGGTCACATTATTTACCTGGTCGCACATTTTCCACCTAATTTTTAGTCCCACGTAGCAGCACAAATACAGCTGGTTATGTTGTAACAGTGTGAAAGTTTCAATTGTTGCAAATTTGTATTCGTGAATTTTCCTGTGTTTTAGTAGTTGCTCGATTTGCCTAGTAGGTGGCAAATAAATGCTACTGTTGACCCAGGGATCTGGAAGCCTGGAGTGGTAGACAGGCAGAGTCAAAAGAAACAATATGTGACCTCTATTTAACCAGGAATAGGGGGTCCATTTTCCTTTCTTAGCAAAGTTTTTTACACCTTCATGCCTTTTATTGTCTTATTGTCAATGAAATGACACCAGAGCCCTAGGAATCATCCAGAATTCTGCCGCCAGAAGACCCAAACCTTATTATAGTTGTTTCTGAGGTCAAAGGTGAACCTCTGTAGGGAAACATTGATAATTCCGAGGCACATGTCTGGCTTTGCTAGAGCCCTGCCATTTCAGGTCCTGTTGTGCCAGTCTACCTTCTAACCCAATCCTTCTCCACTAGTTTGCTACAGGAACCTGGCTGCCCATTTCCCATGCGAACATAAGTTGTGCTTCAGGAGGTTCAATCTGTTTCCTTTTTCGCTTGAGGGGGGTGTTAAAGAAGCCCATTTATTGGGATGAATTCTTCATCTCTGTGCTTCCGAATACTTTTTCCTTATCGGGACCGACTAACTAGATGTCTATGCTATTCCTTGCACTTTTCAAGTATTGTTTCTATTTTCAATACAAAGCTAATATGACTTAAAATCCTCAGCATCTTCTAATTCTTGTCTATCTATCCTTTATTTATTCCCAGGCATGTTCAACATTTCCCAGATGAAGAACAGACCAATGATCCTCATTGGTGGGTGACCAAGCAGTACGTAATAAACCATATCACAATGCTGTATTTACATTTGCCCCTTGGGGAAAGAGTCAGTCTTTTCCTAGGCTAAGTCTGTTTGAATTTTTAAAGAGGTGTACAAACAGCTTTTAAAAACAGCTCACAAGGAGAAATTGCATGTTACTTGGCAAAAACTCTTGTGATCTCCTTGGCCATTCACTTCCACCTTTTGCTGAGTGTACAACTTGTTTATTCACTCTCATGGGAGTTTATGAGCTGCCTGTCTTTTTCTCTCCATAGCCTGTAGGTAAGCAGTTTATAGTGAAGGGGTATCTCATTCTCCCTGTGTTCTTCTCAGCTGCTTTAAAATTGGGCGCATTGCCAGAATTACATAGTTGGGATTCGGATAACTTGGGAACAGGAACAATTAGCTACCAGCACTTCCACAGCATGGGAGAACTATGTGGTGAGCCAGTATTCATCCCACTGGCACTCTATTGAGATAGGTTTGGGGACTTGCCTGTAATTCAACAAGACGTTTTGGGGAGAGCGAAGGAAGCTCGATGCAAAGATGGGACCCCTCTAGCTGGCTTTGGAATGGCAGGCAGGCTGCCTACAGTCTGTTTACGCAGCTAAGAGCTGGATTGAGTCTGACAAGCGTGCATTCAGCATCTCGGGAAAACTAACCACTGGCATTCTCTGTACAAACAGTCTGGTTTCTGTGACCAGAGTTGAGCCAGCTTTGTCATGACACGCAGGCTAGCTGAGGCATATGGAGAATGACTAGAAGGGCCTCCTAATTTGGACTTCAGGCTGATTGCATGGTTCCCCTGAAGTCAGATAGCATATAAACAGGCAGAAGGAAGTGGTTGGAGAACACACCAAGGAGGTGTTGAGGAAATGTAGCCTCCACTGCCACTGAGTGCTGTGCAAAGAATTAGTTGTGCTGCATATTTCCTTAGCATATTTCCATGCTTCCCTTCACTGCTTTAAGGGGATTTTTAAAAAGTGATCTCATTGTTTCCCTTTGACATCTTGCTTCACATAGGCTCATTGGCAGGAGAGTGCGCGGGGGGGGGGGGAGTTTGGCAATTGCAAAAAGCGAAGTATAAGATCTATATAGCATAGACATCAATGAGAACTGTGAGTTGGCAGCACTGGATTATAGAGCACAGACACTGTCTTTTTAAGCCCCTCATTTCCCTAATCTGTATGTTGTGCTCCTTCCTCTTCCTGCATGTATATGCAGTTGTAACCAGGCAGACCTGGAAGCACACTCCCCAGCCCATGATAGAATGTATATTCACTGTGCCTTATCCCTTGCAAAGTACTAGGGCAATGCTTTCCCCCCTTCCACTGCTAGGATGGCCATTGTGGTCAGCTCCTCTCCCGTCACATAAAATGGAAAGCTAGCTGCTATATTTCAAGCTGTCTGAAATTTAAAGAGGCCATCTGGAAAAAAAGCAGAATATTGGTGCACATATAGCATAGGTTTGCTGTCAAGTGAACAGGAGAGAGTCCAGTTTAGTTGGAGGCCCGGCTCTATTGCTTGCTTAACCTCACGTTTAATCCCAGACCTATGGAGAAGGGCAGGCTTATCCCTTTCAAATTCCACCTGGTATTTGGTTGCAGGTGGCACCCAACTAATATTTCCCCATTTCCCCTCTGCTTGTTAATGAGCATCCTGGACTGCAGGGGTGTGGACCCCAGCTCTCTTTGTCTGGCCCTTGGGTCTCTCCTCAAGCCATTCCCCACTCATGGTCCCTGCCCTGCAATCTCCTTTAATGTGTCCTTGAAATGTGAGGATGCCTCTTATTTATCTGGGAGAGAGGGATGTGTGTGTGTGTGTGTGTATGAGAAAGAGAGAGAAACCTCTGGCTCTTCATGGCTGGAATGTAGCCTACTGTAGAAAAGCAAGCATCACATCCATAGCCCCACCCACCTTTTGCCTCTGCACCTCCCCAGCCCCCTGGCATGCCCTCCCCAGCGAGCTGCCTATGAAGGGATGCAGCCCTTGGCTGAAAACCACTTCCCCACTCCCATTGCACTGCCTACTCACGTCACCTATAGGAAATTCCCACAGATCATTTGAGCATGTGGCAGGCCTCTTCCATCACTTTTTCAGCATTCTTGATCCCTGGCAAACATGATGGAATTTTAACCTCCAACCTCTGGCTGGCAACATTCCAAAACGTATTTGGAACCTCTTCTTCTGAATTACTTTGTCTGTGTTGGGAGAGAAGGAAGTGATATTCAGAATCTTGTAGAGAATTTGCAGTCCAGGGGAACCGGCTATGAATACATCCATCGTCATTTATTTGTGGGGCAACTGGCTGTAAATCCACGGTGAGGAAAATGGTGCTTGCTAAATACACTTCTCCAATCTTTTTGAAGCTGTGGGTTAAACCACAGAGCCTAGGACTTGCTGATCAGAAGGTCTGTGGTTCGAATCGCCGCGACGGGGTGAGCTCCCGTTACTCGGTCCCTGCTCCTGCCAACCTAGCAGTTCAAAAGCACGTCAAAGTGCAAGTAGATAAATAGGTACCGCTCCGGTGGGAAGGTAAACGGTGTTTCCGTGCGCTGCTCTGGTTTGCCAGAAGCGGCTTAGTCATGCTGGCCACATGACCTGGAAGCTGTACGCTGGCTCCCTCGGCCAATAAAGCGAGATGAGTGCTGCAACCCCAGAGACCTAATGGTCAGGGGTCCCTTTACCTTTTTATACTCCTGGTCAAGCCCTGTACTGTTGGACCAAACATGTTAAAAAGTGGTGCATTCCTTGCGATACAAGCTTTCCTGGTGGAAGGCAGCTGTGCTGCAGGAGTGCTCTTCTGATATTGAGAGTTTTTGCTCCCCAAAATCAGAGCCTCTGAGTGCTCCAGCATTTCTAAAAGAAGGGACACATTCTCTTATATGAAAAGACCTTGAATCCTTTGTAAGGATTCATCTTAAAGACATAGCTGGTCTGTGAGCTGAACTGCACCAAGCCTTGCCTCATCTCTCTGCTGCTGGAAATGAAATAGGACTGCTGGGGGAACAGAAGCTTCCCAGGGAAGCAGGAAAAAAGCGTGTGCTGAGACTTCTTAAAGGTACACATCATTAAAAAGAGCTTTGGCTACTGCTTTACATCCCCCCCCTTCTCCCTCCCTTGCTCATAAAGAGAATTGCTGCCATTATGTTTAACAGGCTCCTTTTGACTTGGTCCTTGGCACTGGACACTGGAATTGCCACAGCCAAGGGATTAATGAGAAGGGCAGAGAGGGCTGGTTCCCAGTGGACTTGGAACTGAACCTGGCAAAGCTCCCAGCCAGAGCAAAGGTAACGCGTGTCAGCGAGGGAATCTGAGCTTGCCGCAGCAAAGCTCCAAACATGACGTGTCTGTTGTTAACACAGCGAGAGCTGGCAACAGCAAGTGACTGCTTTTTATCGTAGTCGCTTAAAGTTTGGGCTACTGCTCCAAAAGGAGTAAGTCTACGTTGCAGCTTACTTTCCCATTCTAGGGACTTGGAAGAAGGAGCTGGCAACGGCTTTGCATCGGGAGTAGCATACTGTAAAAAAGCCTATGACGGCACCACAATTCACCGTACTTACTCTTAGCTAGTTTAATGAGACACTGCTTTGAGCTTGACAGAGTGGCATCTCACTTTCTGAATCCCAAGGGTATGTTTGGGGGAAGGTCTGTAGCTCCGGGATAGATATCAGCTTTGCTTGCAGAAGATCTCTGGTTCCCTGGCATCTCCAGGTACAGCTGCTAATATCCCCTGCCCGAAAACCTGGATAGTTGCTGCCACTCAGTGTAGAGAGTATTGAACTTGATGGACCGATTGAGTGGACATGAGGCAGCTTCCTATATTCCTAAATATATGCATGACCATGAAGCCAGCTGCCTCATGAGTGATCTTGTAAAAGTAAAGGGACCAACTGGGGTTGCGGTGCTCATCTCACTTTATTGGCCGAGGGAGCCGGCATACAGTTTCCGGGTCATGTGGTTAGCATGACTAAGCCGCTTCTGGCGAACTAGAGCAGCGCACAGAAATGCCGTTTACCTTCCCGCTGAAGCGGTACCTATTTATCTACTTGCACTTTGACGTGCTTTTGAACTGCTAAGTTGGCAGGAGCAGGGACCGAGCAACGGGAGATCACCCCGTCGCGGGGATTCGAACCACCAACCTTCTGATTGGCAAGTCCTAGGCTCTGTGGTTTAACCCACAGCACCACCCGCGTCCCAAGAGTGATCTTGTCGATGAATATATTTATGTGGGCTACAGTATAGAGGGCGACACAGATAGCTTTCCCACCCCAGGCCACCAGCCTTCTAGCCATCAAGCAAGCTGCTTCTCAAACAATTTTAGAAGGGATATTTGAGGTTATTGGGTCAAGCCCCCTTGCTCAGGGCAGGAATCTTGCAACTACAGAATCTCTGCTAGACACAGAGCCTCTGCTGGAGTATGTCCAGTGGGGAGCCCAACACCTCTCTAGGTTCTTGCCATTGGGAAGCATCTCCTAATGTTTAGCAGGAGATCCCTTCCCTGCAATTTTCATCTGCTAGTTCCAGAATTGCCCTCTGGATGTGTGAAATAGAGAACAAGTCTGCTCCATCTTTTAAGTGGCAAGTCCTCCGGACATTTGAGTGCATGCTATCATGTTTGATGTTAGCCTTCTCTCCTCCAGGATAAACATGCCCAGCTTTTTCAATCATTCCTCATGGGCCTTGGTTTCTAGACCATAGCTGTCAACTTTTCCCTTTTCTTGCGAGCAATCCTATTCAGAATAAGGGAATTTCCCTTTAAAAAAGGGAAAACGTTGACAGCTATGTTCTAGACCTCTTGCAATCTGGTTGCCCTCCTGTTTGTTTCTCGAGGGCTGCAATTGCTATTCAGACAAAGTCAAAAGCATCTTTGGGTGCATTCAAATGGCTGGGTACAGGGAAAGGTGCTCTCTGCCTTTCAGTTGCAGTGTGCTGAAGCTTAGTAGTGGAGTCTTAGTTTTGTGCATGAGTTCATGCACAAATTAGAAGCTGGCCTCTTATTCACAGTCCAGTGCATCCTTTGGATTCCTCATGGATCCTCATACTTATTCTTTTTTAAATATGCTGATAGCCCTTGTGACCATGAAGAAAATTGTTTTAAAATGGCACCATTATCTGCTTGAGATTTGATATAGGGGAAGCTTTTTAAAGACAGAAACGGGAGCATGTCATTCTGCATGCTCCATCCTTCCCCACAGACCCATTTAGTTCCTGTTCATTCCTGCACTGTAGATTCTCACTAGTATTCCACGAGTCAGCATTTCTTTCCACACTTCTTGTGTTCAGTTAGATGATTCTAGAATAGGGAATAAACTAGTAGCTTTTCAGAATGGCTTTAGTAGCCATAATTTAGCCCTGTGCTGAAAATTTCTTCCATCCCCCCACCCCCAAATCATTCTCTTGTCAAGTGATAATAAAAGAAAGTGCATTTGAAAATTATCAAAGAGGAGGGGAAATGTGGGTGAAATTTTGATGGGTGGGGGTACAAAGTTTTTGCTGGACTGAGGGATTTTGTGATTGTCTTTTCATTCTGCAAGTCAACTCTGATGATCTGCCTTCTGCAGCCTTCATATGTGCCTGTGTTTCCTGAAGACTATGGCATCAGCAGCCGATCTTTCCTGTAAATGGAAGCTATCTCCCACCCCCCTGACAACCATTCATTAACTTTTTTAAAAAGTGAAGCATTTTTACTTTTAAAGAATTGGTGTGAAAATATTATATATTTTTAAGTGGCCAAGGATTCCCTTGTAAATAGAAGCAGCAAACACACCAGCCTGCCCAGCTGCCTGCACTTCAGCTAAAGCCCAGGGAGGTCACTCCTGCCATGGAGCTTTTTCAGATTAGGAAGTGCTGGCAGCCAGGGAGAATGCAGGGCGCTGGAGTAATGGAAAGAAAAACACAGCTCCTTCAGCCACCTCACAACAATAAAGTCTGCTCAACCCTGCACTCACAACTCTAAAGCAGCCATCAAACAAAGCATTAAAATGGAAGCCCATTTTTTGGGAAAGAAAACTTCTGAGAAATCGAACAGGTTTCTGCACAATAATACCATGTTGGAGCAGAACACTCATGGAGTATAATTCTGCTCTGTGATAGAATTTGGCTTTCCGGATTGGTGGATTTCTTCTATTTGAGCCTCATCTGCTTCTAGTGGTCTGCAAGCCAGCACACACCTATTCAGTTCCATGCACCTGAAAGCAGCTGCTTTTTAATAGCTGGTAACTGGCCTGGCAAATTAAGTAAATTTCATTATCTAGAAGGGTATGAATTTATTTATTT
This sequence comes from Podarcis erhardii, assembly GCF_964252035.2. Taxonomy (NCBI): domain Eukaryota; kingdom Metazoa; phylum Chordata; class Lepidosauria; order Squamata; family Lacertidae; genus Podarcis; species Podarcis erhardii. The sequence continues at coordinate 88,002,777 of NC_138507.1, read as the reverse complement.
TTCTTCCCCCTCTCTCTCTTCCTCTGGTTTGTGGGGGGTTATAGAACTCTGTGTAAAATTCCTAGTAGCTTCTCTCATCCAACAAACTTAACAACCCTGTGTTTTTTATTTCCCTAGAGGCAGCGTCATGGTCGTTCCCACTGCTCCAAGATGCCCTGCAGGACCGAGCTTGTTTAAATGACGGGAGCCACAGAACTGGCCACTGGCTGACTCCAAGAGCAAGTTTATCCAAACAGATGGGGAAGACATTCCAGAAAAATGTCTTTATAGGACATCATGCTTTGCCAGGAACTTGTTCAACAGGACAGCTTGCAGCAGGAATTCTGCAAGCTCAGCTTCACAGCCATTGCATTTGCCAAAAGAACTTGAGCTCAACTTTGGCAGCAAAGTGCCTTAGGACAGGAACCTCTCTCCCTCAGCAGTCTTTTCACATGATTAGAGGCATTCACTCTGGGGTGACCAGGAGCCAAGCAGAGGAGAAGAACCAGGGACCTCTTCCCAGCGGCCAATTTCTTAGTGCCTCAGATCGTCTAACCCACATTGACCAGGAGGGCCGTGCCTCCATGGTGGATGTGGGCAGGAAGCTGGATTCTGAACGGACTGCAGTGGCCAGTGCTGTGGTCCGTCTGGGCGAGAAAGCATTTGCCTTGGTGCAACAGAACCAAATGAAAAAGGGGGATGTGCTAGCAGTTGCCCAGATAGCCGGGATTCAGGGAGCCAAGCTGACCAGCCAGTTGATTCCACTGTGCCACAACGTCCCACTGAGTCTGGTGGACGTCTTCCTAAGTCTCGATGAGAGGAGGCATGCAGTGGTGATTCAGGCTCTGTGCCGCACCTATGGGAAAACCGGTGTGGAAATGGAAGCCTTGACCGCTGCCAGCCTAGCTGCCTTGACCGTCTATGATATGTGCAAAGCAGTTACTCACGACATGGTCATTGAGGAGGTGAAACTGCTCAGCAAGAAAGGAGGGCAAAGAGGAGACTTCCAGAGAGGCTAACATAGGTCTAAAGTTTCCGAACCAAGACATCACTTGCCAGTCAGCACCATCACATACTAGGAAGTGAAGATCTAGCTGCTGGGAATTACAAAGCACAACTTGAGTTATCAATCATCTTGGCAGCTGTTTTAAATGACTTGACTTTCCTGTATGAAACAGACATCATCTCATTTGCCTGCCTATGTAGTAAATGGGCTCCTTGGCAGTAGTGTTGAAGTTCTCATCTTCCTAGGGTTTCTTTGGCTTCCTGAAGTGTAGCTGTACTGAGCACCTTAACTATTTTCAGTGTACAAGGCTACAGTCCCCACTATTCATGGCTGTCCATCTTTTGGCACCTGCACTAAAAGCATGTGCACAATAAGATTTCCACTGATGTAGAGTAATATGATCCAGAACTAGGAATTCAGGCAGAGACCAAAAAAAAAAATAAGTGATTAGAATTTTCAAGCAAGTGAACAATGATTTTTAATACTTTGGGCCTAACACTGGAAAATATATACAATTTTTTGCCACTTTGTCCAAATAACACTTCGGCACGGTGAGAATAGGCTACATTTCATCCTTGAAAATGGAAAACAGGTGTTTGTCAACTAAGAAAACTGATGCTAAATACTCAAATTAGTCCCAGTAATGCTGTGAGACTCTTGCTTCCAGTGGTGTTGAATGTTAATGGGGCATTTTAATTCTCACAACAGAATTGTGCTGAACACGGCTGCTATTTATCTTCCAGTCGTTAAATGTTCTGGAAATAGGTCTCCCTTCATCAAAATTATTATTTTTTAAAGCTATAGGCTTGTTTCTTTTCTGCAAGATACTGGAAGGAATACAGTTTCGGGATACACACTCCTTTGTGCCAAATCCAGTCACTGGGCTACATTTCTGTCACCACTCCAAAACATTTCCATCCTGTTTCTATAGAACCTGCTGGATCACCAAATCCCCCAGGCTCTTCAAGGTAGCGTTCAAGATGATGGAATGTGAGTAGCACACTAAAATGGCAACAAATATAGGGAAACAGTATCTTCCAATTCCCCCACATACACTTAATAATGGTGTTAGGATGGAAGGATTTTAAGGCAAACCCAAGTGTCTGGAATTGGGAAAGCTCATTCTGAGCATTATTGGCCATAAAATTTTATCAGCAGGACTTAATGTTTAAATGCATCCTTCTTACACATACTGACCCCCAACTTCACCACATGCCCCCCCTCTCCTGTGTGCAGAGCAGTGTGTGCACATTTTTGTCTTTAGGAAAGCAATGATCATCCTGTTTATTTTTATTATTTTTTGCGAACTCCTTGACAATTAAACTTCAGAAGTGACGTTTTAAAACTTACAGATTAAAAGCTTGACTTTACATTTTAATACTTCTGCTGGTCTTCTTTCTTTCTTTCTTTCTTTCTTTCTTTCTTTCTTTCTTTCATGGTTGTTCTGAGGATATATGAACATTTGTTTCAGTCCTGCAATTTACCTGCTTTTCGTTTTCAGATTGTGTCAGGAATCTCATTCGAAATTTTAAATTGAGTTCTTTGACCTAAGATTGCCACACCATGGCATGAGGTCTTACAACATAAAAATCCGCCATGTCCACCGTAAATGCCTCCTATACATATCCCCATGAAAAGAATAAGAAGCACAGGAGTACAGCTGTGACTTGTGTAAAATAAGATGTTTTCTGGTTGGTCTTCTGATATACCAGGCATTGCAGGAAGGCATTGGCCCAGGGATGTTAGGAAACTGCTCCAATCTAGTTAAAGTCGATAACAAAAGAGAAGTTTCCCATGTGAGTATTTCCGTGACTTTTGCACCTTCAGCAATATTTGGCATGCAAGCTAATGTAGATAACACAGTAAACCGAGTTGTACACTCAACATGGAGACAATAATACAGCACCCACCTAACAAATGTGAATGAGTTCCTTTCTTCCTTTCTTTTTAAAAATTGAACTATATAAAGTGTACGTTTGGGGGTTTTCGCTTTCCAGTTGTAAAAGCATAGGCGTGATTTCTTTTAAAAGGGCTTGGAAATTAACTTTATCTCACGAACGGAAAACTTGCTACAAATGCTGGTTCTGAATACATTTGTGTTACTTTCTGAAAAACTGTCCAATAATTGAAAACAGGGTACCCAGATGTGGTTTTGTTACAGTTGCCCCTGAAGTTTGTCTGCAGAGGAAAAGATGGGGCTTCATGCTTACGGGTTTGGCAAAATGGCCTTTTGATCCATTTTTAAAGGAGGTCATTTTAAATTTAAAGTGAGTTGTTAAGCACATTTTCTGGTGTGCCATAATCAAGCACTATATGATTCTTGGATCTATCTACAAGTTTGGTATGTTTTCTAGATAATGGTGTACTTGGGATATAATGATTTACGCACAGATTTACTGAAGCACTGAGATTTTATTTTATTGCTCTAATGCACTTTTAATAAATAACAATTGCAAACAATGAGAGTATGTGGTCTTCATTATTCAGATATCTGTCTACTTTCTTTACGGGTAAAATGTTGAACATTGGGTGGGGAGTCATTAGGAATGAATGGGAACTTTCATAGAAACTAGAAACAAGAAAGTTTAAATTTACAACCACATTTTTATGCAAACAGCTCTGTTGGATTCAACCGAAAGTCCATCTAGTTCAGTGGCCAGCCAGATGTGCCTGGGGGAAGCCCACAAGCGCACTGTGAGCAATGGTGTTCTTCTGTTACTTCTGAGCAACTGGTGTTCAGAAACATGCTGCCTCTGTTACAGAAGGTAATATATAGCCATCATGACTGCTAGCTATTAATATTCTATTCATTGTTGGTGGCGCTCACTACATCTTGTGATGTCAAATTCCATATCTGAACTATATGCTGTGTGAAGAAGTACTTTCTTTTTGTCTAGCCTGAATCTCCCACCATTCAGCATCATTGGATCCTAGGATTATGAGAAAGGGTGGGAAACTTCTCCCTATGTGCTTTCTTCACACCATGCCTAATTTCATTGTTTCTAAATGTTTTACACCATGTCAACAATAAGCCAGAACTATCTTCTTGTCCATTAGGCTTGATGTCTAAAACCAGGCAAAATAAACATGAAAGGGGGATTGATGACGTAAGGGGAGGGTTAATTAACAATAGGTTTTCAAATGGGTGAGCTTGGATAGTTGACTTCAAAGACTTGGGATTTGATAAGATACCAGTAATTAAATTTATGGGATGCATAGAAAAGCACAAGGAAGAGCATAACAGGATTAAGAAGAGATGGTGAGGGCAGAAAATGTAATTTGAAAAGTGCTTATGCCTCAGATTTCTGCACACTTCTCTAAGCAATGTGTTACTAGTTCTAGGGAATAAGAAAAGGGCTGGTAATATTTGTGTTTTGCTAATTGTAGCAAGAGGAATAGAGCAAGACACAAAAGGGGTGAAATGATCTATATACTAATGTTCCAGTATCTATGACCGTTATTCTTGTTTGATTCTGAAGTAGCCTTCTCCTTTTTCAGGGGTTAAGGATGGTTGGATTAAGGGCGTCAAGGTTCCAAGTGCAGCTGCTGACACCATGAGGTAAACAAAATTACAGATTAATTTTAGCATTGTTGATTAATTAACAAGATAGCTGTTGTGTTTTTCTGAGCTCTCTGGCAGTACTGCTGAGTAAAACCAGACTTAGGTAAATGGCCAGATTATTCCTTGAGTATTTTACATGAATGGCAAATTTTATCCTGAAAGTATGTGCTGTTTTTGCTAATGTTTTGGACAGAGTGCCCTGGTTTCCTTTTACAGACCTCCAGGCCAATGTCCTTTTACTTCAGGAAAGCAAACAAGCCCGCTTTCCCTCAAGATTTAAGCTTCAATAATCTGTGGCTCTGCAGCCAAGTCATGGTACTCAACAGAAATATTAGAAGTTGTAACTGTGTGTGGCATTGGTTGTTGGCACAGATCGACTCGGGGAGGGGAAAGGGGAGGGTGTCCTCAGAGCTTCACCGAATGAACATAACTGTGGAGAGGTGATAACTCTTGCTACCCACAAAGTCTCGTGTCTCCTATTCTGGCTGGCAATTTGAGAGACTCCGTTCTGCCCAAGTCTACTCCCAGTTGTGGTCAATGGAAAAGGCAGAATGCTGCCAGAGCCTCTGTACTTTTGAGTTCACAGAGAATTCAGGCAAAGCTGTAAGAGTCCTGCTGGCACAGAAGGCAAGTGCCTGGACAAACCTTCCAGTGGTTCAGAAATGTTCTTGACACACAGCCAAAAGTATCGTACTTGCACAGTAATGGGATACGCGAAGAACCACCCCACAGCAACGAGTAAAAGACACGAAGGACTACACAAATACCTTGTGTTGGTGGTGAGAATGTTGGATTTGGGTTTGGATAAGGGGCACATTTTATTGCCTGTGGAGCTGTAATTGTGTAGCCTCTGAGGTAACCAACCGTTGGTCTTCAGTGGGTGGGTTGTGATGTGACCAATGTGGGGCTACCTGAGAGAACTATTTCAAGTAAAATTAGGAGCTGAGTTCTGCTGAGAGAGGAGACGAAGAGCCCTTATTGAATATATTGTCTTCCTGCCATTCCTTACCTGTTGTTCTAGATGCAGTGGTTGAAGCTGGTCTAAGCACTGGGCCAAATAAGTATTGGGGGGGGTGACAAGATTCTGCCGCCCGTCCACTATGAACTTTTATGCTTTGTTTGTGATTTGGCCCATTCCCAATATAGTGGGGAAGAGGAGTGTTGGCAATTGCTTTACTATAGGCTTACAATAACATCCAAAATCTCCCAGGGTGGTCCTGGCAGTGCCTCTAGAGTTCAGCCTTCTAGGACAAGGCGAAGGAATCTGTGGCCTTCCACATGGTTTTTTTTGGACTAGATCCGCCATCAGCTCTGACCATTGGCTGTGCAGGAGTAGGGCTGATGGGAGTTGGAGCCCAGCAACAACTGGAGAGCCATTGCTTCTTCGACCCTCGGCTTTTTAAAATTAAAATTCTTAAGACTCCTTTCTCAGAAAGACTCAATGCGTTGTACAAAAACGCAAGAGATATTTCAACCGAGCAGCGAAAGTAACAGTGCCATAATTGTTGCCAGTGCAAAGCAAATAGAAACATTAATTGCACCTAGCCAATAAGGGTAGTACAGTGGTACCTCAGGTTACATACGCTTCAGGTTACAGACTCCGCTAACCCAGAAATATTACCTTGGGTTAAGAACTTTGCTTCAGGATGAGAATAGAAATCGTGCTCCAGCGGCGCAGTGGCAGCAGGAGGCCCCATTAGCTAAAGTGGTGCTTCAGGTTAAGAACAGTTTCAGGTTAAGAACAGACCTCCGGAACGAATTAAGTACTTAACCCGAGGTACCACTGTACTGGAAAACCAGCTAAAGGGGAATGGCATAGATTGTAGTGCCTCATTGTGTTTCTTTTCCTGGAGCCTCTGGCAAAAGTGGAGCCAGAAAGTAGGAATGGAAGGAAGCGGCAGCATTGCATCGCTGCTGTAGCAGCTGTGTAAAGTGGTTCCACGTGGATCGAACCAGGGCCTAACTGGCTGCTGTATTCATTGCCGTGTGGTTCTGGGCAGCGGTTTTACATCAACAAACTGTTATTTATTTACTTTAGAACTTGCATTCCATGGAAGAAGATGCTCCAAGATAGTGAGATGGCTAAAATTAAATGCAGCTGGCAGAAGTGTGGAAGGTAGGGAGGGGGCGGGGAGAGATCCCTTTGGTGAAGAGAACAAGCATTGGCAAAAAAACACAAAACCCCCACCATTGCTTCTGGAAAATTTCCCTGCTCCAAATTAGGTAGAATCATCTCTTGCCCTTTGCATAACCCTAGAATTTCAAGGACTCGTCTTGGTACAGTCTGTTGTACTGTAGAAAGCTATCCTTGCAGTACTTTAGGGTGTGATCCTTCTACTTGAGATCAGTTTTTTAAAATCCAAAGTTGCCAGGTATTTAAAACCTGGGACTTGCAGATGCAAAACATATGCTTTGCCACTGAGCCGTGGCCCTTCCCTCCCATCTCCCCTTCTCAATAAACAAAGACCTGATTAGCATCTCTCAGATGATGGCAGATTTATCACTGCTGCAAAATAAAAACAGCATCCTAATGACTGCAAGCTTCCTCTCTCCTCTCTTCCAGATGAAATGTTTTGCCAAATTACTCTCTTGGCCACAGAATAGAATGAAGATCCAAATTCTGTATGACAGAAGCTCAAATCCCGTGCATGGAGCTCATAATGCAAATTTGGGGGATCTGCTTTATTTGTGCAATTGATTCTGGTTGCTGTATTTTAGTGTGGCAGATGAGAAATGCTGTTTAACATCTGTATGAGAGACACTGTGGTGGAGTGGGTAGCGGCAGACTAGGACCCCAAGTTCAAATTCCAGTCAGACCTGAAGCTCCTTGAATGACTGGCTGAAGGTTGCTATATCCCTGCTTAATTTACCCCACAGGTTTGTTGTGGGGATAATGGGGAGGGGTAGAACTACCTGTTACCCCACGGCTTACTTGAAGGAAATGATAGCCTAAAATGTCCTTTTACAAATGATGGTGAGAGAGATCATTCACCATTTGGGAGATAGGTGCCATCTATATTGTAATGAAGCTCATTCAGGGACTGAAGAGACATGAGTGGTTGTCTGAAATCTGTGATTGGTTGGATAAATGCTGTCAAACTGAAGCTCAACGCAGATATAATGGACATGTTGGTACAATACACCTCAGAAGAAGTCAAAGGTTGTTACTTGGGGGCAGTGCTTTTTTTCTAAAAAAACGTTTAGCGGTACTCTCATTTTCCTACTCATATTGAAATACTGCCCCTCAATGAGGTCAAACTTAGATTCACAAAATGTTTATGGGTATGCGTATCCCTGCATCCCCCCAGAAAAAAGCACTACTTGGGGGCATTCCTGTACCCACCTGTGGTCTGTTCTCCATCTTACATGCTATGCACACTGAGAAATTCACAGGAGAACAAGGAACCAGTCGCACTGACACATGCAAGCTATACTCACCTTTCCATTGGAGTACTGTAATATATGTGTTTTCAGAAGGTGTTTCAGGAATTTTGCTTGTCTGAAATGCAGCATCAAGGCTCTAGAAGGGCTTGGAATGGAGAATCTGGGCCTCCATAATATTTTCATGTGAAGCTTTAAACAGCAGGGAAACAATATTTATTTATGTGGCTGATAAGTAAGTTGCTTAAAAACAAAAATCAGGCAAAGGGGCTTATAAAGAAATCTTCCAGTCGGAAGAGTGAATTTTCGTTGAGAAGCAAACTTAAGTTTTCTTCAGAACCTCTCATTTGTCTTGACGGAACATCTGGTTTGATCTGCCTCATTCCTTCTGATGTAGCATAGTCTGTATGATGATGGACTAGTCCAGGAATGAGGAACCTGTAGTTGTCCAGATGTTTCTGGGCTTCACATCCCATCAGCCCCGACCAGCTATGGTCAATGGTTAGGGCTGATGGGAGCTGAAGTCCAATAACAACTGGTGGGCACAGGTTCCCCCAGCCCTTGGCTACTGTGGAAGGAAGAGGGTGTTGTCTGCAGACATCCAAGGCCACCATCTTCCAGAAGCTAAGCAGGGATTGCACTGGATAGGAGACCTCTGGGGTACTTTGGATTCCATGATGGAAGAAAGATGGAATGTGAATTTAATAAACAAATTTGGTTATGAACAGTAGAGGTTTGGATGAGATCACTGACAGATTCCTTTCAGGTCTATCTGTGATTCAGACACTATTATTTTTAGATAATCTCTCCTTCTGGGGTTCTAACAGGGCTGGAATGAATGTTCACCATATGTATGTTTCGTCTGCCTTTTCTCCCATGAGAAAACCCTGGCCCATTTCACTTTTACACTATGAAGCTTGTTTGATTGCCTCCCTTCCCTTTGCACAATTTGGATCTAGGTGTTTCTGGTTTGGGATAAAACCTAGACAGCTCAAATGGTTTCTGTGCCAGAATCAATTCCCCAGCTTCTCCTGCTATACTCCCATTCCTTTTCTCTTGCGGGATGGGGGGAGATTAATGGAGAACAGATAGGAGTTGGCAGCATCCACACCCAGAAAGAAGCTTGTTTATGAATGAGATTAAGATTGCCGGTTTGGAGTTTCTCCTTTTCACCCCATAGCAATGCTGGGACGTGCTTTGTCTGACTCCCACTACCCAGACTTGGCAGTTGGCATAAATGATTGGACTTGCCAAGGGGAATGCAGTCAGCTGTGGTTGAAACCCCAGACTGCTCCATTTGGAGAGCAGTACTTGTGGTGAGCTGGTGCTTATTGAGAAGTTTCATTTTTGTTTCTGCTGAAGGGCAGGAACGAGACCAGGATATGTTGCTCCAGACTCAAGATATGATTGTTAAGGAGCTGGAAAATCCATAAGGAATTAGATGCTGTTCCAGCTTGCTAGGGGCATTCTTTGAGTAGCCATTTTGTGAACTTTCTGAGTGGTTTCCAGAGCCAGTTGTGGTATTGTAGAACACGGCAATAGTGAAGAGAGCAGAATGGGTGTGGGCAGAGAGAACTGGTCGGACGTTCATAGGTTATCTGAAAGAACCTGAGTCCTAAGGCTCCTCCCTCAACTGTCATCAAGCAGCAGCCAGCCATTGCATTTTGAACAAATATCTACATACACCCTTTTCTTACTGTCAAGAAAACTCTTTTCTACATTGGCAGCTGTTGGCTTTGCCCAGTACTGTAGCTTGTTGGTTGGGAAGTGCTTTAGAAGAAAGATGTTCTACTTGCCCGTGGACATGGTCATTAACTGCAGTGGTCTTACTTGCTTTGTGTATAAATGTGGCTGTACAAGACATATGAAGCACAGGAGGCAGGAGGAGAAACTCTTCAATCTATGGAGAACAGAGCAAGCCTTTTATGATTAGTTGTGATGTAGTTGTGTTGACTCTGGTCCATGGGGTCACGAAGAGTCGGACATGACTAAACAACAAAGTTGTGTTGACATGATTTTCCAGGTGGATTTGTGGTGGGGCTGGTTTGTGTGGTGCTTTGATTTCATTTGGTTTTTATAGCTTTTGGGTGAAATCAGTAATAAATCAGCAAGATTTGCTGATTTATTACTGATCTAACAACAGAATGGACACCATGGGCCTCTGATTTTCCCCTCATTCCTTACGTCCTTCACATGCCCCCAGAATCTGCTCTGCAAGATTGGGAATCCCCCAGAGCAAGTTGGAGAACTTAGAGGAGGAAAGCAAGGGGGTGTTCCACTCTGTGAGTCGAAATCAACATGCATGGCATTCAATTTTGTAAGCTGTATTGTAAAATGTGAAATAGAAATTAATGATGATGGTGATGAAACAAGTAGTGTTGGAAGTTGCGAAACAGCATTCTTCGATGGTTAGTGTCATAGTTTTTCATATGTAATTCTTTTTTGGTGTGAGGTGTTTAATGTTTTATTATGTTTTTACACAAGCCGCCCAGCCAGATGAGATGTGTACAATTATTATTATTATTATTATTATTATTATTATTATTATTATTATAGCACTATCCTACTTGCTGCATTGATGATGTAGACTTTAGCACAGGTAGAGACTGAATCAATCCAACCTTAAGGTGTTGCTGTGAAATGAAGAATAAAATAATGCTTGTTTTAGTGAACATTAATAGAGTTTATTGCTTAAATTTGTTTGGCTCACCGAACAAAATAACTCAGTGGAATAAAATAGGGGCAATATATCTTTAATTTTTGTTTTAGTATTACATTATATTCTTATAAAAAGGTGCAGATAAAAAGGATGCTACAGGTTTTGTACATTTAATTTCATTTATAATCTTAAATTGACCAACAAATGAGGAGACACCAAAGCATTAGAGGAGCAAGATGAAAACATGCAAGCACACGCACACGCACAGGTTTTCTTAGCAGTTCTTGGGCAGGGACACTTGCCAGGTTCATATACAAGATGGTGTAAGGCAGATTAGTTACCTCTTAAAATGGTAGAATTCCTCCCTTTATAAATGAAAATTCTGAGCTAGAATAGTGGTGGCAACCTAACCTATATTACTGGTTTTGATTAATCAAGCCAGAATAACATATTTCAGTAGTGGGGAACATGTAGCCCTCCAGATGATGTTGGACTTCCATAAGCCCCAGCCAGCATGGCCCAGGGGTCAAGGATAATGGTAATTGTAGTCTAACAACATCTGGATGGTCACAGCTCCCTTGCCCTTGATGTAGCTGGCTGTGTTCATGGAACTAGCCCTTGAGCCAGTGACATTGTTGCATAGAAGATAAGGAAAACAGAAGGTGCACATCTTCATTCTACTGGGGAGGGGGGACCAGATGCAAAGACTTTGCAGATACACCTGGAGGCACCTGCTTCTCTTGTTTAACACTGCTGCCCATTCTACAGCTCATCTTTGTGATGAAAAAACGCACAAGGGCACTGAGAAACTGTCTGTGTGTGCTGGGCCAGCAATGGCATATATTTTGGACTTGATTTGTGTTATGGTTGCCCAAAAAGGTTGTTTGTTGTTGGGATGGGGAACCTGTGGTCCTCCAGCTGTTATTGGACCACAAGTCCCTTTGTCCCTGACCACTGGCCATGCTGGTTAAGGCTGGAAGGTCACATGTTCCTCATCCTTCTGCAACACATTAATGTGTGTGTGTGGTGTGTGGTGCAGGGAGGGCGTCCTGAGCATTAAATCTTTCCTTCAATGGATGCCCGGCCCACTCACCTATCCTGCCTGAGTAGTGCCAACTATGGAACTCTGCTTGCTCCGATTATACTGGTGCAGTCTCAATAGTCATGGCTGCAATGCGGTGTATACACAAAAATAGCAAACTAAAATAAGGCGAAATAAATAGAGGTGTGGCATTTACAGGGTTCCCCTAAAAACATTCCTAAAATTGTATTTTATTTTTTTTTAATTATTAGAACATTAAAAAAACACAGAACTGCATACATCATGTACATAACAGAACTGTACAACTGATCTCCTTTCCCTTCATGGAAACTTATAAGATATAAACCTATTTCAATGGCTATTGGGCTATAACTTGGGGGGGGGGGTGGCAGAAAGAAAAAGGTCTGTGCAACGAAGTTGTGGTGGGCATGGAGAACCACAGCTCTTCTGTAGGACAAGTGCTTTGCTCTCCTTTACTTCATTAAACATAAACATAATACTTCTAAAAGACCTGCAAACATTATCTTCCAAATGAGAAATATCTCATTAAGCCCTTGCCATTCCCCCCCACCCAGATTCTGGGATGAGCAGACTCAAACTTTGGTTTTTATTACCCCTTGCAAAACTTGGAATGCTTTTCCCTGGGAAATGCTCCATTGGCTGGAAGGAGATGAACCTTTGGATCTAACCAACAGAGGAGACTTCTAAACCTGAACTGTTACTGTATTGCCATTGCTGTTAACTGGTGATGCATTTGGATTAGCACGCCCACCTGGGTTAGGAACACATAGCCCAGTCCTAACATCATTGACACACTTTGCAACCAAAGTCCACAGTAGAAGGTATGTTGTTGTAGATTTTCTATTTGTTGTCAACCACAAACAATAGTGATGATGCATAAGTATTAGGAAAAGTTGAAGAGCTAGATTTGAGAAGATACAAAGTCCGGCTGCAGTCATTAAAACACTCCAGGATTTTGTGTTTTCAAACATTCTCTTGATCAGACTTTCCCAAACTGGTGCCTCCCCATTGTTTTATATTACAACACGCAGGAGACCCAGCCAGCACTGGCTGTAGCTGCTGGGAATTATAGTCTAAAGGGAGTTATAGTCTCCAGGTGCTGTTGGACTACAACTCCCATCATGCCTTAGCACTGGTCCTGCAGCCCGACTAAAGAACTTGCAACTTATTTTTCAGAGGGAAAAATGCTTTGGATTTAAGCTGATTCAGGTCTAATGCATTTGCTTTTATTTTATTCATTTTTAAGTGATTGCTGCTGCTTGTCACCAAGTAAGCTTCCTTGCCACCCAAAATGGAGGGGGTGCCCCTCTGAAATGGGACACTGACAGAGAGAGCCACCAGCAGGCTCCAGCCTGGCCCTCCTCCGATTCATAACCAGAAAGAATGGGGGTTATGGTAATGGCATCAGCATAAGACTAAACCACATTAACAGAAACATAGATCAGATTATTCTCTTTTTTCACATTCAGGAAGAGGTCACAGATGAATCTAAGCTGGTGAATTGGGATCTATCCTTTGTAATTAATCTCTCTGCAGGCCTTAAGTCTTTAGAAACTAAGCAAGAGGGGAAAGACGGTGCTGAAAGAAAACAAATGTTTATATTCTGGAGGGGAAATGTTATCTCGGGCTTTTCTGCATACTAAACTCATTTGTCTTCCCCTATGGCACATAAACGGCATTTCCGTGTGCTGCTCTGGTTTGCCAAAAGTGGCTTAGTCATGCTGGCCACATGACCCGGAAACTGTCTGCGGATAAAGGGCTGCTCCCTCGGCCTATAGAGTGAGATGAGCGCACAACCCCAGAGTCATCCGCGACTGGACCTAACGGTCAGGGGTAGTTTTACCTTTATGGCACATATTGCTTCAGTCTCACCTTATGTCCACAATACATATTATCACAGTACTACATCTCCACTACAGAGCTCAGCAAGAAGCTTGAGATAGCAATTACATTTGCTTTTAAAAGTGTCTAGTTCATCATCTTTGGAGGTGGGGAGAATACCCCCCCCCAAAAAAAAGTATGAGTTTGTAAAATTCCCCCACCCCACAAGAAAAGTTTTTAGAAAGAACTTTTTTTAAAAAAAGTGCTTGGGTCTATATGCAGTGGGTTTGTTTCAAAAAAAGAGGCCCTTCAAAACAGGGAGGAGGAGTAAAGGAGAGCACATTGCAGCCAGCCCTCGTAAGGTAACCGGCTCTTCACTGTCTGTGTCAAAGCAGAAGTGCTGGATTCTGGAATGTCATGAACAAAGAAATTCAGAAATGGGAGGCTCAGACTCCACTACATTAAAATAAGGCAGCTTCTGTCTTCTCTCTCGCTCTCTTTTCTGCATGTTCCTAGATACCTGATTTAGTGTTCCTGATGTTCTGACCAACAACCTCCCTCTACAATTTTCTAACATGGTTTGCATAGAATACTGATCAGGCAGTGCTCAAGATGCGGACGCTGTCTGCTCTACAAACTCAAGGTAAAGCTTGAAATTAAATAACACTTTGATACAAACAAAAAGCAGATGATAAGGGGGGGGGGCAATCCTATGCTGCTTGGGAGGGTGGCTGAGGCCCACGGGTTGACAGAGACAGAGGTCTACTGTGTGGCCACAGAAATTGCATAATGGCTCCCCACTGGTAGTGGCGACAAGAGCAGGGCATTATGGGAGAGGTTGCAGTTTGGAATTGGGGAAGGTCAAAAGGCAGGGAGAAAAGCTGCCCCACACTTTCCACCCCGGCTGCAGTGAGCCTGCAGAGTGCCAGATGTGGTGGTTCTGCCACAGCTTCTCCCACCCACAAAAAGGTCATAGGATTGCTCTGTAAAGTGACAATTTGAGCCTCTTCGGGATTCCTCAGAGTCCCAAGGACTCCTCACTCACAGATGACACGTTCATTTCCAGAAATGGGCATGACCATCTGTTGCTATGCTTAGCACCCAGATCTTTCTCGCCTATTTTTCCTATGCTCACTTGAAGGAAGGCGACAGTCTGTTCACCTCTTTATGATAAATAAGGACTCTAACACTATATGCTTCTATTGCCATATAGCCATATAGGTACAATGAAACAGGAAGATATTAGTATGCTCCCTCTCGCTGTTCCGGCTGTGTGTTAGATAGTTTCCACTGTGGAACAACTAATTATTTTTGGATTAATTACATGTGCTCTCTGGAGCTCTTATCAAAGTCCACTGGGGTAAGCCACCTTTGAGTCTACCATCACTCCCTTCCAGATGGAAAAGTCCTCGAACACCCCAGCTATCTACCAATGCAGCGTGTTATTATTATTACTACTACTATTAAAATCGTGCAGCCCTTTCCGGGAGACCTGGGGCTTCCAAGAAGGCCAGCCTGTTAAAGTGTAAGCTCCAGTTCATCCCAGTAGAGTTATGGCTGCCAACACAAAAAAGGATTCCCATTTCCAACCACCAGACAAACTCCATTTGTCTGGGTTTAAAAAAGAAAAAAAATATCCTACCTCTGCCAGTCCCAATAACCATTTTTATTGTGCTAACAAAATGATGTAGATTTACACCTGTGAACATTCTTATTTGCCACCCTTTCCCTACCACATTGCTCAGCAATGACAACTGAACTGGCTCGAAACGCATTGCGGTCGCTCTTCCGAGTGTGGTTCATCCTTCCCTCATTCTTTCTCATGGATGGGCACATCCCTGAAGACTCAATATCCATGATTCCTGGAGAAAAAAAAAAGGAGTGTCGCAAACAGTCTGTCTGTCTTCTTCGGCTGAGCGGTCCCATCTACTTCCGCTGACGCAGCATCACTTGCTTTGCTTTATATGATATAGGCCACTAAGTAACATTTCTCCAGATCGAAAAACATCATTCAGGCTTCGACCAATGGCCTTTTGTAAATCCAGGGGAAGAGCGGAGCTGCAGCGCTGTAGAACCACTCTACAACAGATGCATGAAGGATGGGCAGGAGGGTTCAGCAAACCAAACTGAAAATGTCTTGTTAATTTTCTCAGATAGATGGAGAACTTCTTTTTTTTAAAGTGTACACTTTGGCACAGAGTAAACCATAGTCTCTCCCCACATAACTAATCGGCACAGAAGGCCCAATGGTTTGTGTTCCGCCACTGGGACCAGGCTGAACTTGTGAGGGGAAATGTCAAGAAGCAAACTCGTCTACCAAACAGCAACGTTTTGGTGACAAATCCCTTGGGCTGTAGAGAGGCACTTTTATAACCATTCCAGATTATATGGCTATGGTAGAGAGCAAGATGGGAAGGCCCGTACATCCTGGAAACAGTAAACAAAGCCACCAGATAGACAAGTCTCCCGGGGAAGAATATTGGCCAGCCTCCGCCATCTTGTTTGACTCTTTGTTGCGGCAATAAGTCTTTGTTTTGTCCTTTCCTTTCCTTTGTGCTTCCTCCTCTAATAATTGAGCTTTGTCACTGCCCGTTCCCGGCTCGTCTCCAAGCTTTGGTTCCCTGAACGCTTGCGGTTGCGCTTGAGCTTTGATAAGTCCTTGTCAAAGACCTCGCCGGACCTCAAAGCAGACACGAGATCATCAAACTCTCCCCCTCCCTCCTCAGAGACGCTGCCAGCCTTGGCTTTCTTCTGCCGCCGCTCCTTCTCTCTCTGTTCCTTTAGCTGTTGAGGGAGAAACAGACATATATACATGGATTTCAACTTGGCAGGGGATGTATATAAAAAAAAATGTACTGCTGAAGTCACTAAAGAGATATTTACACCTTGTATAAAAGATCTATAGACTTAGTTGTTTCTTGAACCACAAACTTGAACCCCAAACCACACACACACACACACACACACACACACACACACGGTTAGGCATTGCCATTAACTTGGACTCTTTCATTCTTGCTTTTAATGATACTGTTTTAGTTAGGAAACCTATATGCTGCCCCTTATCAAATCAGAAGGTGGTTTATAACATAACAAGCAACATAATGTACATGCAAACGTAATATAATAGCCATTACAGATTTTATGGGCATCCTACTGGTTTTTATTTTGTATCTGTTTTTCATGTTCTTATGCTGCAGTTTTCTATATCAATTTAGGAGATTTTAGGATATTAAGTGGTTTATAAATGCTGTTAAATTGAAAAAACAAACTTCAAAAGTATAAGGTCTGTGGCTTTTTTTGTGGCGGGAGGTGAGTAAGGAAGCACATCCTAGAGGTGTATATCATTATTTATGCTAGTAAGAGAAACTGGAGATGGAGAGGTTCTCCTCCCACTCTCTCACAACCCTAGAAACCACGCTCATCCAAAAGCTGGATGTGGGAAGGTGAAGGACAGGCAAGAGGAAGTACCGTATTTTTCGCTCTATAACACGCACCCAACCATAACACGCACATAGTTTTTAGAGGAGGAAAACAAGGAAAAAAATATTCTAAACGAAACAGCGGATGTATGAATTTTGTGGTTCATGCTGTGGCCACAGACATGTGATCTGGCGGTGAGTTTGGGGTAGCCCAATGCAAAAATCCTGAGGATCCATGTGGATCCGTGCTTTGTAACCACACTTTAAGTGGGGAGGGAAGGAAATGCACTCAAGGGACAAGGAACACACGTGGGGTGGGTGGAGAAGGATGTTGTTAATAATGCAGAAGAGGGCTATAAGAGGAGAAGCCTCCTCTCCTCTTCTGCTTTGCTCCTTTAAAGCAAGCAGGCTCTCTGTCCCTCTCTCCTCCCCACTCAGCGGCTCTTCTCCCGCTTTGCTGTTTCAAAGCAAGCCACGGAGGAGGGAAGGAAGGGGCTCACGACTGCAGCAGATCCCCCGCCATCCGTAGGCATTCGCTCCATAACACGCACAGACATTTCCCCTTACTTTCTAGGAGGAAAAAAGTGAGTGTTATGGTGCAAAAAATACGGTACTTCTTCACACAGAAGCACAGTTAGACAATAGCACTCACTCCTACTAGACGTACTGATAGACATCAACTTAGCTTTAAAGGGGGGGATAGCTGTAGAGGAATTCTGGGAAGATAAAGGTATCAGTGCCTACTAGTAACGAAGGCTATATATTGGTTTAGGGATTCTACTGCCATGAACCATGTTTACGATTTTGCATAACTGATTTTTAAAACATAATCTCTATGATTTTGCTTGATTGGTCACTCTGGCAGCTTTTACAAAACTGAAGGTGCAGAAATTCTTCAGTAAATATTTAAAAAAAAAAAAAATGAAGTGGCAGCCCAGGATATCTTCCCCATGAGTTCAGAAAGCAAGGGGGCATTCCTTTAAGGCCAGATCTCAAATGAAAGTGAGCATGGAACCCCTTTGAAAGAGAATGTTCTGGCTGGAAGCCCCAATCCACTTATGAGTCAGTTTTATAAAAGCCCGTGTGACAACTCGTGAATAAAGGAGCAGTGATTGTGAAAGTCGCTTTGGGGGTCATGTGACTCTTGCTGATGAAAACATAAACAGTGAAGCAGGACCTTTTGCCTCAAATCCAGGCCGTCCCTGTGTGATTAAATGTTTGGGAGGAAGAGACAGAGAGAAATGCATTCCTCCTCCCACCCACACAGGAAGTGGGTGTCAAAATGTGACCCTGACTATACTTGAACTCAGTAGATAACACCCTACTGATTTCACTGGAGTCAGGAATATATCCCAAGTTGTGACCCAGAAACCCCAGGGCTTCTTTTTCCCCTGGCCACACACAGTCCTTCTGTCCCCCACTGTTCCCCTCCTAAATTCCAGTACAGAGGACCTGCCAGTGCCTCTCATTCCTGAAAATCAGGGATCTGCCCTCTCCTCCCATTCCAGTTGTGTGTTGGACAGTCTGCCTTTCAACACTTCTAAAACTGTTCCTTATTGTTGTTTCACACTTATGGGCTCATGACATTTTAAACCACGCACAGCTGCATACTAATTCACTGGGAAAGAGTTTCTTCAAAATAGACCTACATCCCCACATCACCCCACAGCTCATTTTAAGCTGGAGAAAACAAGGGTGTTTTCACAGGGGACTCGGAAAAGCAGTCCTCATTCTTAGCAAGGCTGGAGTGACCATCACTGCTAGGGTTAAAGTGCTGGCAACATGAAGCAAGGCAAAAGAATGCTGAGGAACTGTTCTCAGGCTTGGGAAAGCCGTAAGGTTAGGAGAGGGAGGTCAGTTCACATGAACCCCCGGGGATCCAAACATTAGCGCTCTAGAGGCAGAATCAGCAAAGGGAATGAATTGGTGCATTACACAGCTGAAGGAATCGGCTCTACCAAACCAAACGGCAGCTTGCAATAGCTCTTGGAAGACAGCAAGTAAGAAATCAATTGCATGGCAGGTGTCTTCTTGCATAAGGTAACAGACAACAGTCTGCCCCAGCTGTATGCATGGAGATCTGTAATTGGACTTCCCATATTTTTACATTTTGTCCAGCAGAAATGGGAGGGGAGTGGTTGAGAGCTAGAACCACAGGGCTGGTGTTGTGCCAGATTCTATTTCTGGTGTCGAGGGCTGAAGCACTGGACTCAGGAGAGGTCAAAGGGGATGTCATGCCATTAAATGCAAACAATGGAATGTAGTACCTTTCATCATCTATAATAATAATAATAATTCTGTTATTAATCTATTATTAAAATTTAATTCAATGGAAATCATGAATTGTTCTTTTTGCTCATTCTCCATGCTTCTTATGGCAAACAGTAGAACCTTCCCTTGGTATTTATCACTGTTTCTCATTGGAAACAGCCAGTACAGTGGTACCTCTAGTTATGAACTTAATTTGTTCCGGAGGTCTGTTCTTAACCTGAAACTGTTCTTAACTAGAGGCACGCTTTCGCTAATGGGGCCTCCTGCTGCCGCTGCGCTGCCGGCACACGATTTCCATTCTCATCCTGGGGCAAAGATCTCAACTCGAGGTAACTCTTCCAGGTTAGCGGAGTTTGTAACCTGAAACGTTTGTAACCTGAGGCTTTTGTAACTCGAGGTACCACTGTATTTTCATTCTTGTCTGTACAGCATAGTGTGCATTGTCTCTTATTAGCATGTAGACATTGTGGTATTGAAAGGTGGGCGAGAGGGACAGAGTCTTACCACACAGAGCATGTGGGACAAGGAAGGTTTGTGGCAAAGAGCATGAATGAGAGGCCAACAGGCAGGCAGGATATGAGCTCAGATGGGACAATGGTGCAGGACAGCTGGCCGCACTGTGTGTGGGAGTGCAGAGGGAAGACATGTCCCTCAGCACACACTGTCCTTAGACTTCCCAAGATGCTTCCCAGAAGAAAGCTCTCTTTTTGCTCCAACACACTTGAGTCCTCCTCACCATGGCTTCCATGCGTGCCCTCCGCTCCTCCTCCTCTTTCTTCTTCCTCATATTCTCCAGATCTTGTTTGGCTTCTGTGAAGGACTGCAGGAAGGTGTCAAAGATGCCAAAAAACTCATCTGGCTGCATCCTCCCCTCATGCTCTCCAAAGTGCTTCAGCGCCTTGGCGTACTGTCAGGGAAAGGAAGAAAGATTTATTTAAAAAACAAAAAACCACAAACACACAGACACACTGCAATTAGAACGCGAAAGAAAAGGCACAAGTGTGTTATGAAGTGAAATGCGTTTTTTCCCCTTTTTATTGCTAGTGAAGATTCCCATCAATGCCCAGCAGACCAAGGGATTGGGTTTGTCATTTTAATGGTCCCTTTGCTTCACCAGTCTGGAGAGCTGGGCTAGCAAAGTCTAGGGCAGGCCACACAATAAGCATGAAGCAGCTAAGGCTTCAGCTCTCGTTCATCATGAGGCCATCTTGAGACACAATAAAGTGGCTGCCAGTATCTGCCAAGCACCATGCTTCATTGCTTATTTGGTGTAATGAGCAAGTGAGCCAGAACTGGTGGCAACATTTCTCCTAGAACAAGCAAACGGGTGCCAGAAGGAGTTTGGGATAAGCTTTGACTTGAATGTAAGAATTTGATACTGAGGCTGTCAGTTGTGAGGCTTGAGCAGTGGTTTGTGCACTCTCTCTCTCTCTCTCTCTCTCACACACACACACACACACACACACACACTCATACAACAACAACAAAGCAGGTCAGGTACGTCAACACCTTAGGTTTAAATTCAACTCTGAATCCCAGTGCAGAAATGCTGGTGGCGGCGGTGACAACGGTTAAACTGCACCCAGGTTCTGCCCAACTTCTTTCCCTCCTGATTACCTGCAAAGCCAGAATTAAGAGGCTCTTACAGGAACAACACAGCATTTTGATACAGAGATTTTGAGACCTCACACCCAATATTAAAGGTTGTTTCCTAGGAGAAATGAAACAGTGGCTAGACCATGTGGTTGATGAGTGGGGGGGGGGGAAGAGGGTAGTAAATAAGAATGGTCAGTGTGGAGTCATTACTCTCATTCTTTTATAAGGAGAATGCAGAGGCTAAAAGAAGCATTTGGTAGCTGCCAACTGATAATGCATCTGTCACAATGCAGCCATGATTTAATTTGGTGAAATCACAGCAACCACTGAATTTTTTCTCACCAGTCCTTCCCTCCTACATTTGTTTTTGTTAGGTCTGCTAAATATTCCATTTTTTAATACACTCCATGGACCCTGCCATTCTGGTTCTCCTCCACACCCCCATGGATATGGACATAATGAGATACACGATAGTTTTGTCCTCACAGCAGTTGAAGAAATGAACAAGCTTATTCATGACACATGACTTTCACCACCTCAATAAGCCTCTCTGTTGGGCACAAAATGTACAATCTCCCTTTCCAGCGCATCCTCCTGATAACAGGCCCTTAACCCTGCAACCCTGTGTGCATTACAAACTGAGCTTGCTTGTGTACTCCCCAGCTTGCCACAGTTTCTTTCCGGAAACTGCCTGACTTACAAGAAATGACACAATAATCTCATCTGAGATCACAAATGGTGATCTCCCTGGGGTGTCAAAATCTTTACCACTGCAGGCAGCTTTGCTTAGTTTCTTGGGTCCTGTCATTCGCTCATCCCCCAAACACTGACATTATGCTGCAGTGCTACTGAAGCTGGAGCAATGCCTGTGGGCTTATGCTTCCTTTTATGTAAGGAAGCAATGCAGAGTTTCATATGGCAGAAGCCATGGTCAAGGATAACACAGGGGACATTTCTGTTCCGTGAGATGCCATCAAGACTGGGCATGATTGTTCCTGCAAATGGTTAAATGCTCAAAATGCAAAAGGGAACACAGCAAGGCACTCTCTGTGTACCCTGAGAAGAACTGTCTGCCACTCAGCTCCCTTTCCATCTCGAAACTGGCTAAGCCATTATTTTTCAAAGCAAATAAACCCAAACTCTGAACTTGCTTGCTTGCTTCTTCCCTCCACAGATCCTTCTTCTATTATGCCAAACTAGATATGGTGACAAATGCAAGGCTGTCATTCAGAAGAACAGCTTTATATTTGCCTTCCCCTACTCTACCAATATGCAGGTGGCACTGTGGGTTAAACCACAGAGCCTAGGACTTGCCGATCAGAAGGTCGGCGGTTTGAATCCCCACAAAGGGGTGAGCTCCCGTTGCTCGGTCCCTGCTGCTGCCAACCTAGCAGTTCAAAAGCACATCAAAGTGCAAGTAGATTAATAGGTACCGCTCCGGCGGGAAGGTAAACGGCATTTCAGTGCACTGCTCTGGTTCGCCAGAAGCGGCTTAGTCATGCTGGCCACATGACCCGGAAGCTGTACGCCAGCTCCCTTGGCCAATAAAGCGAGATGAGCACCGCAACCCCAGAGTCAGCCACGACTGGACCTAATGGTCAGGGGTCCCTTTACCTTTACCTTTACTCTACCAATATCTGAGCCATTTCAAGATGTTAGGGAATGTTTATCCTCGCCTTTTAGGTACAGTGGTACCTCGGGTGAAGTACTTAATTCATTCCAGAGGTCCGTTCTTAACCTGAAACTGTTCTTAACTTGAAGCACCACTTTAGCTAATGGGGGCCTCCTGCCGCTGCTGCGCCGCCGGAGCACGATTTGTGTTCTCATCCTGAAGCAAAGTTCTTAACCCGAAGTAATATTTCTGGGTTAGCAGAGTCTGTAACCTGAAGCCAGTGGCATAGCGTGGGGGGTGCAGGGGGGGCGGGCTGCACCGGGCGCAACATCTGGGGGTTAGGGTTAGGGGGCGCAAATCCACGGGTTAGGGGGCGCAAATTACTTGCCTTGCCCCGGGTGCTGACAACCCACGCTACGCCACTGCCTGAAGCGTATGTAACCTGAAGCGTATGTAACCCGAGGTACCACTGTACTGACTCCCATATTTATTTTCATTTGCTAAATTTATATGCAGCGTTTCACAAACACAAAAGAATTTCAAAGCAGTTCCCAATAAAACAATACCACAGGTAAAATCAATCTAAGTAACAACCAAACTATCTGCTACCCAATGTAGATGTTCTGACTGACCAACAACTTTGTGTGTTCAAGCGCCTCTCTGCTAGGGGCATATTCTTCTCATTGCAAGCAGACTGCAGTCTGTTTCACAGCTGGTCTACAGCACCATTCTGGGACTAGGGCTTTGATTGCTCAGTCTTGTTCTGCTTCCCTGCACACGTCAGTCAATTCTATTAATATATCATCCACTAATGCCTATAAGATTTTAAGTGACAGGCTAAAAATAGACTACTTTACTCATACTGAATGGCCAAAGTAGGTTGAGGAAAGGTATTTGGTGGTTAGGATTTCTAATATTTTCTTAGGGAAGCCTGAGGTTCGTGACTATTATAAATCTGGCCATTCAAACATCATTTAATGAAACCTCAACCTAGGCATCATTTACTTCCACAGTAACTTGCATATTCAGCAGTTTGATTTTGGGAAGAGGACTAAGAAATGAGTGGTTGCTCTAGATAACACAGAAATTAGACCTGGACATCTTAAAAGCATTTTGAAATTTGACCTGTGTCTGACTCTAAGGCTGTACAGTATAGGCAACCCTGGTTGATAAAGACTTACTGGTTTGTATTGGTACTGCCTTGGCTCAGAAAACCTGCTGAATTCTGGTCCCCCTTCCTTGTTCATTGGATCCTGTTGATCCCAGCTGCCTGTGAAATGCTTCCCAGACGTGTTTCAACACTTGGCAACAAATTCTCTCTGTACTCATGGCTTTTTGTCCCTATCCTGTAAATGCTCCTTGCTGATACTATGCATACCCACCTGCCCAGTTCCTTGACTCCAGAACCCACCATGAATCAGGAGAAAGCCTGATTCTGTCATTACACCCTCAGTCTATGAGCACAGAAACATGGAACTGCTTTTTCGCTTTGTAATACACAAAGTAAATGTAGTTTTGCTGTTGCTTCCTGTTTATGGTGTGCCAGGAAAGCAGTAGCTGCCAACACCCACTGGAGAGAGAGAGAGGGAGATAATCAGATAATGATGGGGGAATCGCATTATTTGCATTCCTCTTCAGTTGGAAGAGGGGACCAGGGGTCCTTCATCAGCAGGTAGGGGGAAGATCATTGGGGACAAGGATGAGGCAGTGCATTTCTACATCATGATGGGTGAGATGTTGTGCTCCTTCCCATTTAGACCTCAGTGCTCATTAAGCCAGATCCATATACAGAAAGGTGTTTAATCCCAATGACTGTCACTGTTCTTCGGCTTAATGGCCAAAGCTTTTAAAGCAAGACCCATTTCAGTGTTGATAAAAATCACATTCATGAGTGTTTTCTTGCTAAAAGGAACAGTATCGTGGAATTTCTGAGTCTTCTGGCCTCCGTCCGTACTGGCCAGTTGCAAGAAGTTTCCATGGTGGAGACAGCACTCCTGATTCAACAAACACAGAGAGACCATTGAGAATGGAGCAATTTCAGGTCCTGGGAAGCACATCTGGGTATACACACACACACACACACACACACACACACACACACACACACACAATTTTTATTTTTATTTTTATTTTAAAAGCAGGGGGTGGGGAAAGAAAGTAAGAAAGTAAAGTGAGCATGAGAAATAGCTCCAGTTTTGTTAAGGACAGAATATTCCCTTCCTGGCTCCAAAGGCAGCTCAGGGCTTGATGAGGAGTGAAAGCTGTGAGCTCCTCCAGTAGAAGCTGAAAAGGAACTTGGTTCAAGAATAGTAGCTGCGCACATGATTGTACGGAGTGACAGATTGATGGGGCATGTTATAGCAATTAGAATTAAGCATCTCTCGTTGAGAACATTATGTTGGCAAATGTGCATGCAGCCACTTCCAGACATGATTGGCTTTGCTGTGGGGAGACACTTCAATTAGCTTAGCAGAACCAGGAACCTGATTCTCCTTCCCCAGTATGATTAAATCCGGTTTGGGATGAAAATAAACCCTGGATTCTTAATCCTCGGAACACCAGAAACAAATTGCACCAAGTGATGGAAAGGATACATGACTGGAAGATACTGACATAGCTAACACAAATAGATGGAAAGCTCTCATTCGCAGAGCTGGATTAAGCATTATGCGGGGTAACCTGCAGCTCAGGTTCTCAGGCATTGTAAAGCACATGCCATGGGGCATGATATGGGCATTCCCCGCTGTGTTGAGGGACTATTGTTTTGCAGGATCTGTTTCTCTTCACTAGGCTATGTTATGATTCTCCAAAGCTCACAACTCAGAGGTAGTCTTTGGAAGTCAAGCACGCATTATACTGCATAACTACTTAGTTTATTTTAATTGGTTTAATTTCTGGCGCACACATGGGATTAGTGCATTTCCTACTGCAAACGTAGCATGCAGTAAGAAAAGTCTGACTTCTCCTCTCCCAGCTCCGATCTAAGCAGAAATCACCAGTACAGACTTCCCCCCTTGTTGTCCTAGACTTGGCTCATGAAGTGTGACCTAACCTTGCTCTTTGGCCCTCCCTGTGAATATGCCACAAGCCAGTGATACTGGTGTTCCTAGAAACAGGACACCTAAAACCCAAAGCTGGGTGGTTTCTGTTCTGATTGGGGCTGGGAAAAGAAAGAGGTAATCCTCCCCTCACTATGCCCCACATTTAAAATTATTTATTATTATTCATTTAATTTGCATGCCACCCTTCATCTGTAGATCTCAGCAACAACAACAACAACAACAACAACAGCAAAAACCTCAGAATTCCTCACATGTCTCAGAAATTAGGGACATTCTACTGGTGTAAAAATAAGAGTGCCCCTATGGTGCTGTGGGTTAAACCACAGGGCCTAGGACTTGCCAATCAGAAGGACAGCGGTTCGAATCCCCGTGACGGGGTGAGGTCCCATTGCTCAGTCTCTGCTCCTGCCAACCTAGCAGTTCGAAAGCACATCAAAGTGCAAGTAGATAAATAGGTACCGCTCCAGCGGGAAGGTAAACGGCATTTCTGTGTGCTGCTTTGGTTCGCCAGAAGCGGCTTAGTCATGCTGGCCACATGACCCGGAAGCTGTACGCCGGCTCCCTTGGCGAATAAAGCGAGATGAGCGCCGCAACCCCAGAGTTGGTCACGACTGGACCTAATGGTCAGGGGTCCCTTTGCCTTTACCTAGTTTCTGAGGATTGTTGGAGGGTATATTATTATGGTAGGAAAAGCACCCCCATATATGAGGTAAGCATAAACCGTAGTCTGGCCCTTTCTCACAAAACAGAAGAAGAAGAGCGGCTGTGTCCTCAAGTAAAAAAAGGTAAAGGTACCCCTGCCCGTACGGGCCAGTCTTGACAGACTCTAGGGTTGTGCGCTCATTTCACTCTAGAGACCGGGAGCCAGCGCTGTCCGCAGACACGTCTGGGTCATGTGGCCAGCGAACCGGCACCAGAGCAGCACACGGAAATGCCGTTTACCTTCCCGCTATAAAGTGGTACCTATTTATCTACTTGCACTTAAGGGTGCTTTCAAACTGCTAGGTGGGCAGGAGCTGGGACCGAACGATGGGAGCTCACCCCGCTGCGGGGATTCGAACCGCTGACCATGCGATCGGCAAGTCCTAGGCGTTGAGGTTTTACCCACAGCGCCACCCGCATCCCTTGAGAGAGAGCTAGGCATTGCCATTAGATTGGACTCTTTCATTCTTGCTTTTAATGATACTGTTTTAGTCCTCAAGTACGGGAAAGTATTAAATGGCAGGACCCTATCAGGCATGAGGAGCTGAACATCCACACTGTACCGATGAAGATTTCAGCTGTGATTAAAAGAGAGTCTGTTTTACCAGTGATGTGTTAGGAAGAGAAAGGCCTTAGGCTCTTAGAATCTGAACATATAAACACAGAAAGCTGTGATATACCAAGTCAAACAATTAGTCCGTCTAGCTCAGTACTGTCTGCACTGGCAGTGGCTCTCAGTGGTTTCCGGCAGCAGTCTCTCTCTGTCCTGCCTGGAGATGCCAGGAATTGAACCTGGGATCTTCTGCATGCAAAACAGATGCTCCACCACTGAGCTCCTGCCCTGGCTAAGGAGATTTCTGTATGGGATAATATGCCCTTTCCCCACTAAGCAACCCTAGAAACTGAGCTCGGTTAGCATCCCCACTTATCACCAGGCCTTTTCAGGGAAATGTAAATTTTGCCTAACTTTCCTTAATTCTTCCCTTTTGCTTGCTCATTATATATTTTATTCCCTCAGGCCACTGGATCCAGACAGAAATAGAAGCAAGAAAACAACCCAAGAACAAAGGTCCTGTTAATGAAGAGAAACCAAACAAAAAGTGACGGGTCTGGGAAGCAAAGTGCTATATGCGAACAGTATCCAAACCAATCCTATATTAACCTGGGGCTCAAAGACAGACAGCTGACAGCTTGAAATAACAGGCTTGTTGTTTTAAGATAAAGGACATTAATTTTGAGGAAAGCCAGATAAAACACTCTGTGTATTTCATTTTTATAACATTTACATTTCCCATTTTTTAAAATTAAAACCCCCTTTTTGCATTTGTTTTTTACGCTGCAAGGCAACTCATCTTAGCCATGAAAAACAGACACACTCATAGAGAGAGACAGTTATAACTTTAAAAGGTCAGAGCTGGGCTGTGGCACATTTTGAAACAACATAACGTAGAGAGTGAGGCCCTGTCATGTGTCATGATACAAGATAGCAGGGCTGGATTAAATAGCTGGCTAAACACGCTGCACTTGGAAGGTCAAGCTGGGCCCAGGCAGCAGCACCATTACCTGAGAGCACCACTGGGTGGCGCTGCCCTGCAGATCAGAACAGCTTGGCTTTCCCCTCATGGCAGAATCTGCCAACTTCAGTCTCTCTCTGTTTCTCATTTTCTCAATCTTAAATTTCCTTCTCCACATTTCTGCATCAGTTTGTGATTTTTTTAAAAGTCCTCATGAAAATCCAAAATTTTAATGCACTTTTTTATTTGCAAGCAATTTCCCCTAATATGTGTATTTTTGCATGTTATTTTCACTTAGATTTTTATGCATAATTTGCCTAAACATATCCATTTTTGTACATGTTACTTGGCTGGCTAACTCCGCCACAAAATTTGGAGCAGTTTTAATTTCAAAAGATAACTGCCATTTGGTCCACATATTGTTTCAGGAAGTTCAAGTCTGGTAAGTTCACATTACAATGTGAACTGAACCGAGTCCTGCTCTCCCCATCTCTACAATAGCACTAGCAGCCATGTTCCTAATAGTGCACAGTGACTGTTTGAAACAGACTCGCTAGCAAACTAAAAGTGAGGTGAATAACAGATGTACATCAGATGGCACAGGAAAATATTTTCCACAACCCCAACAAATGCAATGGATGAGAGCACAAGGCTAAAGGGCTCATAAAGTGTCTGGGTTAGAGCAGGGCTGAGTAGAAGGTAGCCTAGGATCTACTGGTGGGTCTCTGGGTGATCTGAAGTAGATCAGCAAGGATTTCTTGCTCTCAATTGTTTAAGAAAGGCAACAACCAAACGACCCCGCCCCCCGCTGGAGGGGGGTTTTGTATGGAAGAAATGTGTAAGCTCAATGCATATCTGTTATTTAAAACAAACTCCTGGGCTCAGAATTCTTTTATACCAAGCTCCAGTAGGTAGATATCAGGGTTCTAGTACAAAACACAGTCGGTCCTACAAGGATGAGTTAGAGAACAGTGGCTCCCCAAAATATGAATTCCTACATGATGTAGCCTACGAAAGAAGGGGCATTTCACATGCTGCAGAGACAATAAATGTCCAAAGCATCCAGGGGTGTGATGTGATGCGATCAACTTATAACAGAAAGCACCAACTTCAGCTGTAATGTGAAGTGGCTGAAAATCAGGAAACCTCGCCACTTAGGCAAGGTTCCACCACAACACCAAAAGGGCCTGTGTTTTCTCAAGCTCCTTACATAAAAGAGAAAAAATGGGCCAAGGTGTAACAGACTTACTTGGTGCTATTAGCTGCCTTTATCACACTAGCAAAGCAGGACACATTTGCCATTGTTACACCTTGTTTACATTGTGACTTGTTCTCCTTTAAACATTCTTGTGCCTTTATAATGTTTTCTTATGTTTCTTCCCCACCCTAGGTACTGAAGGATTTGTGCCAACTTCTAGTCAGGAGCAAATAAATTGAAGGTCTACTCTCCTGCTGCTTTACAATTTGCCTCCTGGGACACGATGTACATGCTTTTCTCCGAACACAAATGTTATCAGGTGGAAAAGAAGCGTCTGTTTTGCTCCAGGTGATACGTTGGGAAGCTAATACAAGCCCCAGTTTCCAATATATGCACCCTTGCTAGCTATCACAGTTTTGGTTCTTCAGTGCTTTCCTGTCTTTCCAGAAGTATCCTACAAATGGTACATTTGGGTCTACTGAACTCATCTTGGCAAAGAGGGTCACTGCTAGATATTTGGAAGGGACCTTAGTTCTGGAGATGAAAAATTAGTCTACCCAATTGTAACTGGAGGATGTATTTAGATTTGGAAGTTGCAGGTAAGTTGCATTATCACAGCATTTCTGTTTAATAGCCTTTGTCTAATCAAACGTGCCATTCAAACAATAATTACAGACCTTTATTAAAGAGCCACCCATTGCCCCATGGAAAAGAAGTAGCCATCATTTCTGCAGACGTTCCTTTCTCAGTGAAGAACAGCTATATGTGCTCTGTGCAACAGCCCATTAAAAATGAAAACAAAGTTACATGCCTGGTATGTGCTTTGGGCTGGAGGACCGTCTCAAAGAACAAACATTTAAAAAGCATTTTCCTACCTTATCCTTTGCATCGTTCAGAAGGTCTTCCAGCTCTGAAAAGCTAAAACTGGCTACAGTGATAAAGTCGCCCATGACAGGGACAAATCTATCGCCAGCTTCCCGCATACGTCTCTTCTGGTAGTCCAGCTCCTAAGAAAAGAGGAAGATCAGAGCAACTGACTGGCGAAATTATTAAAACAGGTGCAGCCACACTGTTAAGACCAAGCAACCATGTGTCTGCTGGGCAGCTTTGGAAGCAGCAAGGCTTGGGACATACAAAACAAGGCACTTCTTAAACATTCCTGGTGGCAGAGCACATAGCAATTCAAATCAAATTTATACCATTGATTCTTATGTTCACAGGCCAAGACCCTGTGGTGGCTTACCTGTCCTCCTGGCTCTGGCCCTTAATCTTCAGGAATTGTTTGTTTTGTTTTGTTTTGTTTTGTTTTTAAAATCAAGTTTCTAGTCTCTTTATTTACAGAGATTTACAGTGGTACCTCTGGATGCGAACGGGATCTGTTCCGGAGCCCTGTTCGCATCCTGAAGCGAACGCAACCTGCATCTGCTCGTGCTGCGATTCACCACTTCTGCGAATGTGTGTGACGTCATTTTTAGTGTCTGTGCATGCATGAGCGGCAAAACCCGGAAGTAAAGCGTTCCGTTACTTCCAAGTTGCTGCGGAGCGCAACCCGAAAACGCTCATCCTGAAGCAACTGTATGACTGTACAGGCAAACAAGCAAGAAATATTCTGCTTGAGTGCTCAGCACCTAGCATATCCAGGGTCCATTAGGGTTGTAGGTGTCAGCCCCATGTTGGGCAAATTTTTCCTGCACTGCAGGCAGTTGTATTAGATGATCCTCGTGGTCCCTTCCAACTCTGTGATTCATTGTCATAGGAGAGTCTGGGAAGGCCTGGCTGTCTAATAGCTGTTCCCTGAATGTGTCTCTGTGTGTGCACGTGCAGCGCTCTCCCATAATCCCTAGCCATTGGCCATAATGCCTGGGGCTGATGGGAGTTGTAGTCCAACAACAACTGGAGGATACCATCTTGGCTACCAGTGGTACACAGTGAAATCAGAGTGGCGATGATGAAAGGGGGGGGCAAGAGATGGAAGGCCTGGGAATAGACTGAAGCAAAGAGGAACATTAAGCAGACAGGAAACAAAAACACTGCAGGCAAAGGCTAACATAAGACAATATGAGACAGCATAAATTTAACCATTATCAAGGAAAAGATCCTTTTCCCTTCCATTAAACATCTTTTTTAAAACAACCACCACAACAGCACATTCCTGAATCACTTGGCAAGCGCTAAGGTATTTCCCAGCACATCAAAACAAGGAAGTACATTCAGAGTCTAAAGTACCCAACTTTCACTTTTATTTCACATTGCAACAAAAGTGAAAGGCCCTACACCAATGTGACTTGGAAGACATGTTTCTTTCTTAACAAGCTTGTCAGTGCTTTGAATGACCTCAGGAGGTCAGTCAAGGACAGTATCAAGTGCTCCTTACTCTTCCTTTCAAAGCAACTCCATTCACCACAAGGCTTGATAATGGGCAAGGCATAAGCTCTAACCTCTGGGTGTTCTGTTGCCTTTGTGCAACCATTATAGCATGCTGGATTTCCTCCAAACCAAATGAAACTAATCGTTAATCAGATAGTGGTTTATCTCCCACTTTCATTTTCATTTTTTCTTTTTTTGAGATTGCAGTTCTGAGCATGTGTAGTTTGGTGCTGCCTTGAACTTCCATATTCAGGTTATCTGCCAAATGAACTTATTTGCCTGGAACAGCAGCGAGCGCCTTGAGAACTGGATCTCACAACTGAGTGAGCACAAACTGACTTTTGAACACTTAAGCTTCTTGAGATTTGAAACAGGGTGACCTGGGCTCAAACGCCTTTTCGTCATGCAGCTCAATGGCAAGCCTTGGGCCCATCACACACTCTTAGTCTAATCGGCCTCACAAGGTTGTTGTGAAGATAAGAGGATCAAAGAGAAGTTTCTTGGATTCCCATTAGGACAACTGCATACTTAAATACACAAGTTGTGATAAAATACATGTTCAAGGATGTGTTTTAACATGTATTCAAATTTTCATATTATTTTTTATTAAAAAAATCACATATTAATACAGAAATGGGATGGAATGGGTTTGTGAGTTAACATCTGCAAAACTGACTAGGGCCAGAAATGACGTGATCTGTCCATCCCTAGAGGATGGAGAGAGGTAACCTCCATTTATGTCATCTTCAGTTCCTTGGAATCTGGTGGGATGCAGACGGAAGAAATGAAAGACAACTATACAATACATGGAAATATTATGGGGTTGTTCGCATTTAGAGCTGGGAGCCCCCAAAAACCTTTAATTGTGCTTTGTAAGGGTTAGCTAGCTACCCATGCCACCCTCTCTCTTTCTCCAATCTCTTCCTATCAGCATTTAGACTGCAAGATCCTCAGGGAAGGGAATCTTTTCCTTCTGTAAGAAAGATGCCGACTACAATAATGGCTTACTAATACCCCCAGTTTTAACTTGTGCTGGGATTGTCTGGGGCATTAGATATTCTCTTTAAGATGGCACAGGGTTTGGTTTGGGGGAGAGACTCTGGCTCTCCAGGTGTTGCTGAACAACAACTCTCACAGGGAGTTACAAAATTCAGAAGTGAAAGTTAAGACACTGTGCTCAAAAATCTACGCTATCAGAGTTGTTGTTGTTTAGTCGTTTACTCGTGTCCGACTCATGCTGGTAGCTTTGAGAACACTGTCCAACCATCTCGTCCTCTGTCAGAGTTAGTGCAGGTTAAAAAAAAAAACAAAAAAAACAAGTACTCACCGTAAAAGCTACAAACACATTTGGCAAGAAGGCAGATGGATGCCCTGGCAGGGCTCACAGAGAATGGAGAGTGTTTATGAATTTGCATTTTGATATACTTTGCATTGCCTGCTTCACTCTCTGAAGTTTTTCAGAGCTGGACTCAAGTCTCATTTTTTAAAATGGTGCTGCCAGCCCTGGGAAGTGAAGGATTACAAAGTGCCTCTGTTGAGCAGCTGACTGTGAACCTATTTTTAGCCCTGTGTTTGTAATAAGGGGCTTTGAAGAGCCCTCTCAACTGTCAGAGCCAGGACTGTGGCGAGAACACGCTGGAACGCAGTCAAGAGTTGCACCTTCCCTCCCCCCCTCCATCAAGTCCACTCCCAACAAGGACCTTCCATTGTTGCTATAGTGCTGCATTTTTACATGCCAAAAGTGGGTGGGGGGAGCAGTGAAATGAATGAGCAAGACGGGGAGGTGCTGGCTGCCAAGGCTAAACAGAGGTGGGAGGGAGGGGGACGGGTGTATGAATGGGAAAAAGATGTTGCCCAAGAAAGGGAAGGAGAAGGTACTGCAAGGACACTGGGCAAACAACTCACAAGCTTGAAACCAAACCGAATCTATGGTTTATCACTCAACAGCTGCAACTATCCTGTAATTTCTTGGATGCCTGAAACAGCCAACACAGAGGAGCTCTGGGCACACAGAGCTTTCTTAGCATGCAAGGGGAAATGTGCCTGCTGGAGAGGGGTGGGGCGAGCTTGTCAAGGAACAAAGTCAGAACTTGAGAGCGACCTTCTCAATATTTATCATGCAAACTGGCTCTGCCACAACCGCTGTGAATCCACATGAAACTTGAGATTTGAAAATGCACACTGAATAGTATTTCATTCCGTGGAAGCGAGCGCTGAGCAGCATTTCCAAAGGCCTGGCTTGCACACCACACTCAGCCAACTGTTGGCTTAATGCATTGAAGCGATGGAACCAACAAATTTTTTTTTGCCAGAAGCAGGACCCGAGTCAATGGGTTCAAATAAATAATAATAATAATAATAATAATAATAATAATAATAATAATTCATTATTTATACCCCGCCCATCTGGCTGGGTTTCCCCAGCCACTCTGGGTGGCTTCCAACTGAATATTAAAAACAGTATAGCATCAGACATTGAAAACTTCCCTAAAGAGGGCTGTCTTCAGTTGTCTTTTAAAAGTAAAATAGTTGTTTATTGCCTTGACATCTGCTGGGAGGGCGTTCCACAGGGCGGGCGCCACTACCGAGAAGGCCCTCTGTCTGGTTCCCTGTAACCTTACTTCTCGCAATGAGGGAACCGCCAGAAGGCCCTTGGCACTGGATCTCAGTGTCCAACTACACCAACTACAAGAAAAAGGATGAATACAGTGGAACAAACTGTATCAAGAAGGTGGTGGACTCCTTCATTAGAGGACTTTAATCAGAGGCTGGATGGCCACTTCTTGGGGATGCTGAAATAGTAGGTTTCCTGCATCCGCAAGAGGTTGGACCAGGTGACTGACAAGATTCCTTCTAACTCTATCATTCTAGTCCTTGCATCACATGCTCCAGAAGTTACTACAAGATCATGTTATGTTAGGACTGTAACTAAAAAGGCCAGCTCCATTAGCATTTTATTTAAAAACCCATGAACATTGTGTTTTGAGTCAACTGACAGCGATCTTGAACCTGCAGACTGAGAGAAGTCAAACTGAGAGAAGTCATTTACAGTGTAAATGGGGGGGGGGGTTCAGGGGATACTTGGTTCCACCACTCTACTCCCCATGGTCGGGAGTGAGAATGAGAGGGCACCTTAACTCCCTGGCTATCTAGCATATTGAGATACTATTGATGTCACCAGCTATTCATGCAGGAGCAATAATGTTCTCCAGTCCAGGGAGAATGAATGTAAAATTTTGTGTTCGGTCCATACCCTGTGCTGCACTCACACAACTAACACCGCTAAGGGTCACTTCACACACTGCAGGATTAGCGGGTATATATCACAGACCCATTCTTAAGGAAATCAGCCCTGAGTGCTCACTGGAAGGACAGATCATGAAGCTGAGTCTCCAATACTTTGGCCACCTCATGAGAAGAGAAGACTCCCTGGAAAAGACCCTGATGCTGGGAAAGATGGAGGGCACAAGGAGAAGGGGACAACAGAGGATGAGATGGTTAGACAGTGTTCTCAAAGCTACCAGCATGAGTTTGACCAAACCGCGGGAGGCAGTGGAAGACAGGAGTGCCTGGCGTGCTCTGGTTCATGGGGTCACGAAGAGTCGGACACAACTAAACAACAACAATCACAGACCCATGCTGAGTACATTACTACAACTATATCTGTAACATCTGAAGTAGATCCATAAATTAAACTTCGGCATTAATATCACACTGTTTCCTCTCCAAAGTACCCTACATAAATGTATCTTCAGTTGGGGAGATTATTCAAAGCAGCCCCCGTGTTCGCAAATAATTCAATGTGAAAGCACGTCAAAGTGCAAGTAGATAAATAGGTACCGCTCCGGCGGGAAGGTAAACGGCGTTTCCGTCACAGCTCTGGTTCGCCAGAAGCGACTTAGTCACGCTGGCCACATGACCCGGAAGCTGTACGCCGGCTCCCTTGGCCAATAAAGCAAGATGAGCGCCGCAACCCCAGAGTCGGCAATGACTGGACCTAATGGTCAGGGGTCCCTTTACCTTTTTAATAAGATAATATGAACTGGATGATAAACTTTACAATGTAATAATTTAGCCTTGCAATGATGTTTGGTTCTTGCTGCTTGACGTATTTTTGCTGCAACAGCGATGGTGATAAAGAGTCATCCCAAATCACAGGTGGGAGGCAGAAGTAGCATGACTTTATGAAGGCCACACAGAAAAGCCAGTGGACAGCCAAGAGGAGAAAGTAGGTGTTCTTGGCTCTAGGTCCTACATTCAGTTCACCAGACCACAATCCCCTGGAGAAGGCCCAGTATGACTGAGTCTTTCTGTTTTGCAAAAGCCCGTTGGCTCCATTCCTTGTTTGTCCAGTGTGATTCTATTCACAGGGCTTGTAGTAACAAAGCTCTACAGTGATTACCCCCAAGTATATAACATTGAAATGAAATGAAATGAAAGCACTGAGCTACTCCCTGGTGACAGGGAGCGGCCACCGAGACCATATAACACCGGTCTTGAAAGACCTACATTGACTCCCAGTACGTTTCCGAGCACAATTCAAAGTGTTGGTGCTGACCTTTAAAACCCTAAACGGCCTCGGTCCAGTATACCTGAAGGAGCGTCTCCACCCCCATCGTTCTACCCGGACACTGAGGTCCAGCACCGAGGGCCTTCTGGCGGTTCCCTCACTGCAAGAAGCCAAGTTACAGGAAACCAGGCAGAGGGCCTTCTCTGTAGTGGCGCCCTCCCTGTGGAATGCCCTCCCACCAGATGTCAAAGAGAACAACAACTACCAGACTTTTAGAAGACATCTGAAGGCAGCCCTGTTTAGGGATGCTTTTAATGTTTGATGTATCATAGTATTTTAATATTCTTTTGGAAGCCGCCCAGAGTGGCTGGGGAGGCCCAGCCAGATGGGCGGGGTATAAATAATAAATTATTATTATTATTATTATTATTATCCCTAGAAAGTAGGCAGGCAATTCAATCGGCGGTTGTTTTGAACAACCAACTATAAGGTACCTTCTCTGCTCCATTATGGATGCATGATCCACTGAACTAGAAATGTGCTAGGGAAGTCAGGGCAGGAACCACAGCTCACAGGTAAAGCAAGTGTTTTGCATACAGAATAGGATGGGAAAGATCCCTGGACATGACAAGAGTAGTAGACAATACTGAGTTTGATGGACAGAACAAGCTGGTGTAAGGCAGCTACATGCCAGGCTGTACCCTGTGGTGCAGGGGGTGGGCAAAAGGGAAAAGAAACAGCCATGTTTGGTGTGAGAGACAATGCTCCACCTGTCCTCTGCTACTTGAAGGATCTTGGGCCCCATTGGTGGCTGCTCTCAGACTCTGGAACTCCCTCCCTGGAGAAACTAGACTAGCTCCCTCCTTGTCCTTCTGCTGGCAGGTGAAGACCTTCCTCTTCCAATAGGTTTTTGAGAACTGACAGCTTTAATGAAAGGGCTGGTGTCATGCTATTTTTATTGTAATTGTTTTCATGTTTTAAGCAGATTTTATATATGTACTGTATATAGCTTTATATTAATGCTTAATTTTTCTTAAAAAAAATATTGCTTTTTCTACATTTTTACCTTGAGTACCATTAGGGAAAAGGCAAAGTAAAAATAAAATAAAATAGTCAACTCTCAGCAGATTGGTCTACAGGGATTCTCAGCAAGGGACATCTCATTCACAGAAAGTGCCACAGAAAGTTACTACAGGTTTCTAACTGTAAGATGGTCATGGCAAAAGATCTAGCAATGGACTTCCCTTTAGCATTTTAGTGTGGATGTCTGTTAATATACACATTTTTGCAAAGCCATTTCCCCTAATAAAGAACATTTTTTAATATTATTTTCACAAGCATGCATTTAAATTCATGTTTATTATATGCATTTTTTATTCAATTACTTGGCTGCAGAACTGCATCACAAAATTCTGAGAAGTGCAAATTTTGAAGGATGGCTGAGCTTCAGTTCATGTATTGAAAAAGTGAATCAGGTAGGTTTGCCAAGTACAATTTGAATCAGTATTTTCCCCCATCCTTGGTTGTATTGCAGCACCGTACAGCTGTGTGACCACCACTTCCATACCTGCTTGCTTCCCTGCCTTTCTCCCTCCTTGGCAGATGTTTTGGACACTGCTAAATGCTTTGATACATAGGCTACACCCCACCCGTTCAGACCTGTCCACAGAGGCCACGCCAAACACCTGCTCAGAGACCAAACCTCTCTGAAAGAAGCAAAGGCAAGTGTTCCAACATTTTTAGGGCATGTCATTTGTCAAACTCCCATTCCCCCAGCTCTCAGTAGCAGATCAAACAAGTTTCTTAAGGGGTACATCTGGTAATATCATCAGCCCAGCCCTACGGGAGACGGTTTTAGGGAAACAGGCGGTGCTTGACAAAAGAAGAAAAGCTCGTTCTTCTCTCACCAAAAACACAGTGCCCGAGTTCCCGAGTGAGTATTTGGAAACCACGAAATACTTACAGCTTCAACAGCTTTCAATCCAGTCTTTATGTTGTTCACTTCCTTCTCCAGCTCCACCAGGCTGCAAGGAGACACAGAAAGACATACAGCAGTTGAAAACAAAAAGGGCAGTGTTGCATGGGAATACAGGAACTGGTGAGGCAGTAAAGATCGCTGGTCCATCCAGTCTGGTATCCTGCCTCCGGCCCCAGCCCTACACCAGATGCTTTAGAGGTGGCAAGAAGAGGTCCATTCTGTGTTGCACGATCTTTTAATAAGAGGGTTCAGACCCTGGGCTGCTTGCACTCACACACAAGATCCCACACTATTCAGAAGAGAATAAGCCTTTCAGCCTCTGGATAAATGAAATGCCCAATTTTGACATGACATGGCCAGCTTTATATCAAGCAGAGAGCTTCTGCTTCTCTTCTTTCAACAAAGGCCTTTGGGGGGACTAATGGACTGGTTATTTGTTTGCTATTGACTAGTTTTTCATTCTGCTTGTGTCAGGTTTCAGAGGATCCAAGCCCCCACAGTAGGTTGCCAGGAATGGATAAAACAAGGAAAGTTCTTACCAATGCTATTTATTCAATATTCACAGAGATAGGCTTAGAAATGCAGCCACTTTTAGTAATGGTGTTGCTCCAAGTGTAACCCCACCCCCTCCGTCTCTCCCACTTCCTCATGAGTCATTGCTACAGGTGCTGGAAAGAGCCTTTCGCCTTTGAGGTCTCTGCTCTCCTACTTTCAATGCCCACTGGGTTCTGGAAGGGGCGGGGGCTGCAATGCTTTCTAAAGACACTGAGTCATTCAGCTGTCTCTCCCCTGATGATTCTTCTTCCTCCTCCTCCTCCTCCTCCTCCTCCTCCTCCTCCTCCTCTCCCATTTCCCAGCTTTTCTGCTCATCTGCCTCTGAGTTGTAACCTTCCTCAAACTCCTGTTGTAATTCTTAACTGTCACCTCCTTCTCTGGAAGGGTCAGGCTGGAGAAGCAGTCTCCACCATTTCTCCTCTGCCCAGTCCCTGACATCTTGACTTATGTTCTTACCTTCTCTTTTAGTATGTATCTTTTAACAAATTTAATCATTTTCTGTTCTTAAGTGACCTTGGGCACCTAGTGCAGAAAGGCAGGACAGGAATTCCATTGATTAACTATTACCTGCTTAACGCACAGGCAGGAACCCAGCACCAGAATAATCATCTAAAGAGGATCAGCTTCTTCCTCCCCACCGACATTATTATGCCCTCCTCCCAAAAACTGACAGCAGAATACAATGCACATCCACTCTGAAGTATGCCAGCATGGTGTAGTGATTAAGAGTGTTAGACTAGGACCTGGGAGACCACAAAGCTCCCAGGGTGACCTTGGGCCAGTCATTGCCTCTCAACCTAAACTACCTGACAGGGTTGTTGTAAGGAGAAAATGGGTAGAGAGGGAGAAGCATGTTCATCACCTTGAAGTCTTTGGAGGAAAGGTGAGATTAAAATGTAATAAAAAAGTGAAAATGAAATGAAACTGAGTTTAATGGGACTTATTCCCAGGCAAGAATTGTACATTGTGGCATGAGTAAAATAACCCCTTTTGATTAGTTGAATAAAAAGTGACCATAAAGATCCATGGAAAACTACTAATGTTGAGGGATAACTGTTGGCTTTTCATGCAATAGTATACTGGGCTATAAAAAGTGGCAGAAATGTAGAATTGTAGAATTGGATGGGACCCCAAGGGTCATGCAGCCTAAATTCCTGCAATGCAGCAATCTCAACACATGGTCTCCCATCCAATTTGAAACCAATCTGGACCCTGCTTAGCTTTGCAAATGTGCTAGCAGATTTATTGCTGCAGCATCATGTGAATCTACAACATCTAGCCACTAATGCTGTACATATCATATTCCATTTTTCACTGCAGGTTAACAGCCTATTTTACAACACATTATTATATGTCGCCTCTAGTCAGGTTGCCGAATGAGCAAATGTCAACACAATGATCTAGTACCCATCCTTTGTTGAATTTTTAATGCCAGCCCCAGCCCCAAGCTTACTTGACTTTTGCTGCTTCTGGAAGATGCTGTAGTTCAGACTGCATGTCTAGAATATCTAGGTAGTTCTTTTCAAAGATCATAATCAGGTAGTGTAACAGCGTAATGTTCCTAAGAAAAACAGATATGAATGAGGCAAAAAAACAGGATATCTGGAATAACTGACATGCCATGCAAGATGTCTGGCATGAAGTCAGGCTCACCAGTTCAGGGTTAGATAAGCATCAGCATTTATGTTTCTTTAATAAAAGCCATGTAAACAAAAAGCAAACATATCTCTTTATAACAGCAACAAAAAATATTTCACTTGGACCCACCCATCCAACAGAGAATGTTTAATGAAGAACAACATAAAAATATTTATAAGGAATAAACAAGCAAGTAAGCAAATAAACCTACTTATCTATGCTAGATTTGGTGTCTGCTATTTTATTGAGGCTGGAGACCTTAAAGCCATAGGCGTTTCCTCTTTGGCCCTTGTTCATGTAGTTGCCAAAGGCTAAAACGACTTCCAGGAGCTGCTTCAGCCGCTTACTACGTGTGAGCTCCTTGGAAGCCAGGAGAAGAGCTGAAAGAGAGAGATAAGAAATTCCCTTAAGTTAACAGAGTGGTGCCATTTCAATCAGCAAATGTGAGGCAATCATCCTTCTTCCAAATCCCAAGTCCCAAGGCAAACAGCCCCTGCCCCAGTCATTTTCCCTCGAGAATAAAAAATGTATAAGAATGTCACTAAAGAGCTTTTTCATTACAGTGAAGAGCATATACAGCA
This sequence comes from Podarcis erhardii, assembly GCF_964252035.2. Classification (NCBI taxonomy): domain Eukaryota; kingdom Metazoa; phylum Chordata; class Lepidosauria; order Squamata; family Lacertidae; genus Podarcis; species Podarcis erhardii. The sequence continues at coordinate 87,962,300 of NC_138507.1, read as the reverse complement.
ACTTCTGGTTTCCATTCAAAGTGAAAACCAGAAGCTGCAGCAAGCGGAATTTTTTTGGTATTTACTGTCAAGTGAGGCAGAGGTACCCACACATAGTGGGTCTCACATAGGATGGTGGTCTAGCTAATGAAAGAGACAGAGAGGAGCCAGGCAATATAAACTACACTGTCAGAATTGTGACTGGACCTACCACACGGTGGTTGCCTTGCACTGACCGCGACACTACCCAGTGGAAGACAGCCAATGCTATTCCTATTCAGAGTAGACCCATTGAAGTTAATGAACGCCACTAACTTAGGTTCATTCATTTCAACGGGCTTACTCTGAGTACGACTCAGTTGCCTACAGCCCAGCATCTTTTTGCAAGTCCTGCAATGGTCTCTGAAAACTTTCGCTTTACCTTCTACTTTGGGTTTCGCTTCTGCAAGCCTCTCTGGGAACTTCTTCTTAAAGAATAATGCTTGAAGCCGCTGCTGGTAGTGGTCGATCCTAAAGTAGCGAAAGATGTGGGTTATATTTCAAGGGAGCCCCAGAAAACAAAGCCACTATGAGCGCAGTTCGTATTTATACAAAACCTAAAATGACTAGGGTATGGATGAGGAACCTGTGGCCCAACAGATGTTGTTGGATGACAACTCCCATCAGCCCCAGGCACCATGGCCAAGGGTCAGAAATGATGGTGGAGGGCCACAAGTTCCTCACCCCTGAACCAAAGGATGCTTTAAAGCCTCAGTGAGTTGGATAAATAAGGTGGCTGGCAGAATATAAGAAACATCATCCGCCATTTGGCTTTGAGCACTAAGATACTGTATAGTACAGCAGAGTGCTAAGGGCTATCATTAACATTTCAAGTGAAATGATGAAAAGGAAGGAAGGAAGGAGAGAGAGAGAGAGAGAGAAACAATCCAGATGCATAGAAATATATTTATTCAGTCTAACAAGCTTCCAATATTTCCTTCCATCAAGGGCACTCATAGGCAAAACCAACATGAGTCTTTGGCATCAGACTCTGTTGCAAATTGCAACATTTTATGCAGTGCTGGGAGCGCAATATCTTGATAAAGGGATTTCTATTAGTGGCTTGTGATCAATTTTAGCTGACAAGTACAACAGCTTGAAAAAGCAAACAGGAGATTCTGAATAACATCCCTGCTCTTATTCCCTCCTGCTGCCATGCCTACAGATACACCACACAGAGAGACAGAGACATTTATATGTAGTATATATACACCTGCTCATTTCATAAAGAAAACGGTCTGCCCGAGCCATGCGGTCAATTTCATGCTTGTGTTCCTCCAGCAGATCAATATCACTCTTCTCTGGGACAAACTTCAGTAGCTGGAACCACAGGTGGGGAGAAAAAGGAGAAAAAAAGACAGCATGAGGGAACTACCGTAACCAGGGCAAGGGGAAGACAGCAGGAGAGTCAACTAATAGGGTTGCCTACTGTAATAAAATGCTGCTTGGAATTCCCCATGTGACTGTAATTTCTAAGCAAGGCAGCTGTGGTCATACAAGTGACCTTTCTGAAACATCTGGTTGGATTCTCTGACTTGGATTCTCCCCTCTGTGACCTTCATTAGATACTTTCAAATTCCATATAGGATTTCCCATATCTAACAGCTATAGGCAGTGTATGTCCAATAAAGAACTCCCTTAATGGCCACTCCTGGGTGTAAATGAAGTACAATCTGGCCCTAAAAGTGTTGAGCCCACTCATCCTCCAGTAGACACAAAGCTTTGACTATTCCTCCCCCCCCCCCCCCAACTTTTAAAAATGGTTTTGCCCTGGGGAGACAATGAAGAATATCAGTGTGACTGGGCAGATGCTCAATAGAGGCTCCTATTCATGTGTTGAACTTAAAAGCTCATACGTTGACAGATTTTTTACATATCTAGTGGGAGTAATGTTTTGGCCTGGCAAAGCGTGTGTATGTTTGTGTGTGTGCTCCTGCGCATGCGCGCGCACACACGCACACACGCACAAAAGCTCCCTAGTTGCTAAAACAAACAGCCTGCAAGAAACATCAGACAATGGTTCTGCTTTTTATCATTCCCTCCTCTATACTAAGGAGCAGCTTAAATGCCAGCAATCCATAGATGTGATAATGGTAGTGCAGGAAGCTATAATAGCCAAAGAACACTGAAAACTGGAATGCAATGTTCTTTGTGGATACTCTCAACACCAAGCTAATGTACAAACCAAGAGCTTTTGGAATATTTATTCATTTAAGCAGATTTATATCCCAGTCTTTGATCATACTTATAATGCCCAGGTTGGCTCAACAGAAAGTCAAAGGACCTTCCAAAGGGAGATACTAATCTCATTTTAGCATGTAAAAGAACTCATAGTGCCTATCTAGTCAGAAGTAAGACCTACGGCCTTCAATGAGACTTACTCCCCAGTTAAGTGTATATAGCAGGCATCCCCAACCTGTGGCCCTCCAGATGTTTTGGCCTACAACTCTCATGAACCTTAGCTAACAGGACCAGTGGTCAGGGATGATGGGGATTGTAGTCCAAAACATCTGGAGGGCTGAAGGCTGGAGATGCCTGGTATACAGGATTGCAGACCTGGTGGTTTAAGGGACTAAAACTACCATAGCAAAAATAATGGCACAGATGAGATCCATACCAAAGCATCACCTGCAACTGAAATAAAGTATAGTGGCAATTGGTAAGTTTGTGGCTGAGGTTAAATATCAGATGAGGCCACCACACTGTCATACATTACCCTACACTAGCTCAGCACACCATTTTTAAAAGATACATAGATTACCTCACTCACCCCCAATTCTAAATATTTTTCCCACTACCCTTTCTTCCTTCTGTTTTTCTTTCTTTCTTAAGTCTTAGGACCAGCACTGCCCTCCCTCACAATAGTAAATTAATACTGGTTCATCTGAAATTATTATTATTAGTTTAGTAGACCAACAGCTATGAAGGAACTCTGAAGAAAATTGACATATTAACATGATGTGAGTGTTAGGTTGGAGAGATGATGTTTTTTTACATTTCAAAGCCAAATGCAGTTATTCCAAGAAGTAAAGGCTGCCTTCAAGTTGTAGTATGGCCCACTGTGGGGCAACCTGTGGTATTCCAGAGGCTGTTGGGAATCAAACTCTTATGAGGCACCATGAAGTATGGACAATGGTCAGGGATAATGGGTGTTGCAGTCCAACAACATCTGGAAGCCACAGGTTGCTGACCCTTGCTCTAGATAATGAGTAGCATGACATGAGTGAAAAGAGGATGAGAAATATTCCCATTAAAATCAACATGTTTAGTAGCCCTTACAAAGCATATTACCTGTTCCAGCATATCTTTAGCAAGATCTTCTTCTTCATCCATTTTCAAGATTGCTTGTCGGATTTCCTCATTGGATAGCTTCAACCTTTAACAACATCAATATTGCCCCATTATTTTTATTAATAATAATATTTTATTGTTATTATTGCTTGCATGGCTAATTTTGATCAATCTGAAAGTTCAGCCAATATTCTGTCGTAAAAACTTCCCTTGGATCTATAGGAGTGAGCAAAAGTTAAACCTTGCAAACATTTCCCCCCTCCATTCTTGAGTGACTGGCAATGGCTACCATAGGAATTAACTTTAAGCAATCACAATATATTGGGGGGGGGACTATTCACACAGGGCCAACTTCCCAATGGAGTTGGTGAAAGAACCTCCATGCATAAGGAAAACATCAGTGGAGATACACATGACGGGAGCCTTCAAAGTCTAATTTATAGTACCTTGCAGAAAAATAAAAAAAGAAACACTGAAAAATTCCACACTTTTTGTTGCCTTCATAGTCTTGGAATAGTGAATAAACAAATGTCAATGCTTCCCAGACAGGAAACAGTACTAAGCCTGAGATATTTAACACATTTTAACACTGCCCAATATAATCAGCAGCTAGTAATTAAAACATGGAAGGTTATGTTAAAAATAAAAACCTTTAAAATTTGAGCTGTGCTCTTTCCAGCTATTCAAAAACGTAAGGCCAAACTTATGCCCTTCAGCCAATGCATAGCATAGACCCAGAAGACAAGGCATAGCCCTATATCTGAGCTGGGAAGCTGCAACTGGAAACTATGCTCTACAGCAACTATGCACTGAAGCATAGAACAGGCTGTCAGAGAGAGACTCCACTATTACTCTTATTTTGTCATTTTCCTTCATCTAAATATATATACACACAATTCATATTGAATGGATAATGGGTCCTCTTTGTGTATGGAAAATCATAACACTCATCCTTGCACTTGGCATCAGTTTCAGCAGGGAAGCCAAAAACCGAAGAGGCCATGGAGAATGAATTACCCTCCTACATCCCCAAGAGAAATTCCCCTCCAACTCGAATTTCAGAACCATTAAGCAAGATACTCCAGAGAAATCTGTGCTGCTCCTGCCTATGGTCATAGTTACTGTGGCCTCACCATGTTTTCAGTTTCCAAACCCGACAGTTTGATGCCTTCCCAAGGTGCTCAGTTATCTCAAGATTTAAAATGCTAAAAGCACGAGCAGTGAAATCTAAGAAACCGAAATGCTTGTGCAACTGTACTAAGCAACTAACAAGGAAATGTTTGGTTCAGGCAACCTGTCCTCCTATCACAGAGAATTACATGGTCCCATTCTAAGATGCAATTCAACAAGACTCACTGAAAGTCTGCAGGTGAATACATGGAGCTTAAGGTGTGCCTCAAAGATCCCTGCAGAGTCTATTAATCTCAGGGCCAAATACATCAATTAAGCTGAGATATGTAGCTAGTATAAGTGTACGATTGTTGGATATAAGCATATACCAGTTGCCAAGGTAGTAGATGATCTGTATCAGTACCCTAATGTGGAGATTAGAGGGCTTAATCCAGATCTAGATTTGGGGGCCTGTCCATGCACTGACAAATTATTCATTTGTCTCAAAGAGAGCTTTATTTCTCTATGCAAATTGCTGGCGTGGGGAAGCCAAACTGAGGGGAAAGGGTTAAAAAAGGGCATATGCCCCACCCTAGAGTCTCAATTCAAATCAGGGGCCCTGTAAAAAGAAAAATAAGTTCTACAGTTAGGGAGACACATATTTATATAACTAATTGTCTAGTTTGGCCCTCAGACTATACTAAGCCAGCACACAGCTGCAACTTACGCAACCACAAATGCGCTACTCTCTCTCACACCTTGAAATGGATGAGCAATTGGGCCAAAGGGCTATTAATCACGTATTTTCATTATTATTGTTGTTTTTTTTCAAAACTTCTGACTAACCACGCAATGGATCTTAAAATAGCCAACAGTAACATAAAGCAGATGTGTCGCTTTTTAAGCAAAAACAGGTGAACTGGTTTGAACAAAAACCTAAAGCAGATCCCTAGAATCTTTCCACTCAGGGTTGAGCGAAGATGACTACTTGGGGGAAGAGGGGGTGCTGGTTGTAATGGAGACACCACATTAAAGTGTGATTACGGCCAGAGGAGAAATACTAAATAAGTCATATCTCATTGTTGGATATGTATCAGCAGTGATTTTCCTACTGGTTTTATAGGAGCCAAATATAGATTTCTCCCACTGGCATAACAACTGACAAACCCCAGACTGTATGCATAATTGAAGCACCATCATCTCTGCTTCTTATTTGTTTACTAAAAAACAAAAGCTATGGAATCACAACCAAGTTAAGCGGTTGCTGGCGCATACAAGCAGCAGAATGGAACACGGTAGGGCTACACTGAACAACACCTTTGAATTTTTAAAGTGAAAAATATAGGGGGGTTTTTGGCGAGGCAAAAAAAACCAAAAAAGCTCTTAAAACCCAAAGGTACTTTTGAAGATGAAACACCCCATCTGTCCCAATCAAATGATACTGCTGAAATTACATGATTTCCAAGAACTGGTACCCAAACTTGCTCGCTTACCTCTTCCCTCCCAAACCACTTCCCTTTTATTATATTGTATCTTATCAGCTGATGAGTCTGTGGGCAGGGGGTGTATTATATTTTAATCCATGTATACTCTTTAGAAAGTTGGAGGAGGAGGAGGAGAACTTGTATAGGGAAGGCAGAAGCATCAAAGAATGTTCTAGCATACTGAGGCCTACATCCTGTAATCGTCGTAAAATCCGGGTGACTTGTCCAGATCATAACAAGATTACATGGTGAACACTTATAAGCTGCCCATTAAAAGCAAAAAATTCCACCAAGAAATGACTGAGATACAGCACCTTAATATTTCTGCTCTAATTGGAAAACAAACAAACAAACAAACCCTTGAATTAGTCTATGCACAACCATAACATACATTTACAGTGGTGCCTCGCAAGACGAAATTAATCCGTTCCGCGAGTCTCTTCGTCTAGTGGTTTTTTCGTCTTGCGAAGCAAGCCCATTGACAGCTTAGCAGATTAGCGCTATTAGCGGTTTAGCGGCTTTTAGCGGCTTTTAGCGGCTTTTAGCGGCTTTTAGCGGCTTTTAGCGGCTTATCGGCTTAGCGGATAAGTGGCTTAGAAAAAGGGGGGGGAGGAAAAAAACCCCGCAGGAACTCGTAAGACATTTTCGTCTTGCGAAGCAAGCCCATAGGAAATTCGTTTTGCGAAGCACCTCCAAAACGGAAAACTCTTTCGTCTAGCGAGTTTTCCGTCTTGCGAGGCATTCATCTTGCGGGGCACATTGTACTTATTTGACTTTTGCCGAGCTTAACACTCTCAAAAATCCAAGAAAAATTGTAGGGCTGTAACCCTTCTAGATTTAGTTAAAAACCTTCATGAGAAATATGAGGTTTCATTAAAATTCTCATTTAAGTCAGGAGCAAGTCACACTGCAACAGGGACTCAGTGCCAGATGCACTCATCCCAAAAGAAAGATGGCTGCCAGAGTAAGGCTGTGTACACGCCATACCTTTAAAACACACAACTTCCCCCAAAGAATCCTGGGAACTGCAGTCTATTAAGGGTGCTTTGAAATGTACCTCTGCAAGGGATAAACTACAGTTCCCAGGATTCTTTGGGGGAACCAATGCGCTTCGATGTTGCGTGCACAGACTAAGGAAGAAGCTTGCAGCTGCTGAAGCCAGTAAGTTGGTAAAAGGGCATAGCTGTCAACCTTCCCTTTTTTTGTGGGAAATTCCCTTATTCCCTTATTCTAGCTCCTAAAATGATACTTAGCCGGCCCCTGCCTTGATCCCCTTAGGACACATGAATGACCCCTATTGACTCTATAGCCTCATTCATCACTAAGCTCCTCAGGACACCTCAGCTGATTTAATGTCAGTAGACATGAAGTGGCTTATTGTTTGGCCATCTTGCAGAGAGAAGGGGAAGAGGGGAGGAAAGAGACAGTGACTTATTCCAAATATGCCTGGGAGTCATGCTGGATTTGCCTTTTATTTTTTTGCATCACAGCACACTTCACAGATGTGGCTGTCTCGTTTTTCTCCTTCAAGATGGCCACTGGTTGGGTTTAAGCTAACTGCCAAAACTCTCACGCAGAAAACATTCCACATTCATCAGCCATCTCTCCTCAGAGAGAAGGAGCGCAGTGCTCTGCTGCTGCTCCATCTTTAAGCTGTGCTTGCTTTGATGGAAGATGCGCTGCCACAACCATAGGCAGGGCCATTTATTCTAGAGCCACGCCTGTCCTCAAAACACCAGGATACGCTTATGCTCATATTTGGGAGAAAGGAGGATATGTTCTCCTTTAAAAATCAATTCATTTGCCTTATCAGTATAAACCATACAATCGAAATAGATAATAATGAAGCCATGCAAAGCACCAACGCACACAGTCTTCCATGAATGTTGCTCACCAAGACTTCACATAGCAGATGGAGGGGTCAGAAAGATTTTGGGGGAGAGCAAGGCATTTGATGCATATTAACAGGCTTCCTTTCCCGCCCCACAAGATTATTTTTCTGCATGCGCATTTCCTACTTATAGGGACACAAGAGAATTCCCTTTTTTGTAGAGGAGAGAAAAATGGGGAGGCTCTATCGGCACAACAGCTGTCTGTGAGCAGCCACATGTGTGAAGCTGCATGGCCATAATTTCCAGGATGGGAGAAAGGCTACTTAAATCTTCATGATGTACTCAGCCTTTCCCCTCTGTGATAACTATCAACAAGACACCTTCATGAGCCTATGGAGGCCCATCTTAAAAGAGGGATGAGCAACTGGTGGCCGTCCATATTATGTCGGACTTAAAATTCCAACTAATCTCTGACCACTGGCCATGAAGCTGGGGCTGATGGGAGTTGAAGTCCAACAACTCCCTCTCTTAAAGGAACAGTATTGGAGCTGATATGAATATGCAAAGAAAATCAGCTGGTACAGCTTTGCTGGGTCTGTAGTACTTCATTGTGGGGTGGGATTCATAAGTTTGAATCCTCCAAGTTACAGAAACATCCCTGCATGTCAACACACACACACAGACACACACACACACACACCAGCCTCTCAGAGAAAATGTTAGACTCCTTCTTGGCATACTATTTTTCTGGAGGAGGGGATAGGAGTCCCAATTCCAAGTATTTTAAAGAGCACACCCTGGATTTTACATGCTCACCTTGCTCATTGATCACCTCTTTCTTTATACGGGTAGGAGAAGGGGATATCTTAGTGCTCAACAGTAAAGAACATGAGGTGGCATTCAACTACGTTTTACTCAGAGTAGACCCATTGAAATGCATGGACCAAAATTAGTAATGTTTGATTTCAGTTACTCAGATTAATAATGTTTGATTTCAATTACTCAGATTTCAATCTGAGTAAAACTTTAATACTAGCTCATATAGATGGCAGAAGTAGGTGAAAATAAATACGTAGATAAAAATAAGGGAATTTTCAAAGGGAAAAGTCATCTTAATTCTTCTCCCATCATTTTTATTCACCTTGTTACACACCTGCATGTCACACTTGCAGTCAAGTTTCTTTGTTTGCAACAATCATGCAAAGTACAACAATGCGACAAATGCCAGTTCGCTCACTGCAGGGATTGAGCAGCAAGCACTATCTCCATCCATTCTGATGGACCCCTCAACACTGCAAAGGAAAACTGGGTAAAGAAACAAGCCGTCAGCTTAGCGCATTCTTAAAGTTCCCAATTTGATATAGCTCAGCTCATCTTACAGAAAACAGCAGGCTCATAGCCAGAACCTGACAGATTGCAGAAAGGGGACCGAAGTGTCCACGGGGCAAGTATTATATGAATCATATCATAGCTATTCAACAAAAAAAACTTCACTATCGCCTTCTGTTAAGCACTTCCTTGTTTCAGAAGACCACTTATGGATGACTAAGCAGAGGGTCAGAGAGACAAGAATACAAGGTTTCAGAAAAAGGACAATAAACCATTGAGCAGGCCTTGGTCCTCCAGATGTTTTTGGCTTACAACTCCCATGATCCCTAGCTAGCAGGACCAGTGGTCAGGGGTGATGGGAATTGTAGTCTCAAAACATCTGGAGGACCGAGGATGAGGAAGCCTGCCATTGAGGCTTAATACCTGGGTCTTTGGCCCCTCTGGATTTATGCCTGTTTGATAAGAGGGGGGAAAGCCCCAGGGCTTGACTTTCCAGATGACAGAGAAATCCTGGGCCTTAACATTAGTCATAAAGCAGCAGCAGCCTCATCTAGGAAACTAGGCAACATCTGTTCATCGCACCATGGAGGAGGCTTACTACAAGGAAGCTACTGCTATGATGCTAGGAAGTGAGGAGTTATATATTGGTTGTTGGCAGTTTTTAAAGAGGATCTGTGTACTTCAGCACCAGGGAGGCAAGGTGCTTTTCAGACCTATAGTTTAAAGAAGTACTTCCATCAACTGGGGTTGTAATGTGAGTATCAATCTTACACTGGCCAGAAGGCTCATTTGTATTACAAATACTTCTTATCCGCTTTATTTCCCTCATTGCCACTGACATCAATACAAATAGCGTGGGAGATCCTAAAGTGCATTTTAAGCCTCAGGTTACACAGCTTTGATCAGCCTTCCCCAACCTGGTGCCCTCCAGATGTTTGGACTGCAAACTCTGGCCATACTTGGCTCGAGATGATGGGAACCGGAAGTCCAAAACATCTGAAAGGCATCAGGTTGCGTTAAGGCTGGCTTTGGACAATATTTTAAGCTTCAGGGAAAAGGGGTGGGGGTGGGGAAAACATGAGTCCACACAAGGCTTTGTGATATATGGAGAGCTAAGCTGAGCACATAGCCTGCTGATAGAGATTTAAGACAGGATAGCTTCACATGGCTTGCTTGATTTAACTAGAGAGCTTACTATGCACTGAAATGGAGGTAAGGTAATCCATCAAATAAGTTAGCTCTTTCTTTTTTTTTAACGAAGGAAAGAAAAACCGTCTGAGAGGCTCATGGCTTTGAGCCTTACAAGCAGTGTGCACCATACATGCAATGCCGATCTTCCTTTGCACTTCCCCTCGGGAAGAGGGGTTTGCATTATAGCCTAAATTCTGATGCAGAAAATGAAGATGGGGGATTGGCTCCAAAGGCAAGGGAACAAATGGCTCCTGAAAAGGGCTGAAATCTGGCTTGCTCCCGATTTAAGGAGGTCTAGTCTTTCTAAGTCACACCAAGGACTCCATTCTATAAAGCTAAATAGATTCTAGGTCCATTGCATTTCAAACAAAAAGACTGCACCATCAGTCTCATTGTCTGCAGGTATACCTCTTATTGCTCCCATGGAACTGCAAACACTTATCTCACCTATCATTCCCCTAGTTCTCCCATGCCCACAGACATAGAAAGCTGCCTTATACTGATTCATGTCACCAATCCTTCTAGCTCAGGGGACCGTGAGGCCTGGGTTCCAAAGGGACCGCTACCCGTCTGTAGCAGATCTGGCAAAGGGGCACACAAGGTTACAAAAGGAAGAAGATCAATGAAGAATAATAATAATAATAATAATAATAATAATAATAATAATACAGTGGTGCCCCGCAAGACAAATGCCTCGCAAGACGAAAAACCCGCTAGACGAAAGGGTTTTCCGTTTTTCAAGGCACTTCGCAAGACGAATTTCCCTATGGGCTTGCTTCGCAAGACGAAAACGTCTTGCGAGTCTTGCAAGTTCCCCCCCCCTTTTTCTAAGCCGCTAAGCTGCTAATAGCGCTAATCCGCTAAGCCGCTAATAGGGATGCTTCGCAAGACGAAAAAACCACTAGACGAAGAGACTCGCGGAATGGATTATTTTCGTCTTGCGAGGCACCACTGTAATAAATTTTATTTATATCCCACCCTCCCCAGCCAAAGCCTGCTGGGTCAAGGAAGCTTTTGCCAGCAGAAAAATATGTTTGGATACAGCCCACAATCTTTATATTAATTGGCACAGGAACATCATACGCAAAGGTCTATTGAATATTGCATATGTACCCATGAAAGAAAATTTCACTATATGCATGAGAGAAACACACATTTAAGAGCAAAATACATGACATGCAGTGCTGCATTACTTTTCAACTACAATGGTACCTCGGGTTAAGAACTTAATTCATTCTGGAGGTCCATTTTTAACCTGAAACTGTTCTTAACCTGAGGTACCACTTTAGCTAATGGTGCCTCCCACTGCCGCCACGCGACTTCTGTTCTCATCCTGAAGAAAAGTTCTTAACCTGAGGTACTATTTCTGGGTTAGCGGAGTCTGTAACCTGAAGTGTCTGTAACCTGATGCTTCTGTAACCCGAGGTACCACTGTACTGTGTTGAGAAGGAGAAAAGTGACTCTGAAAGAGCGCTACAAATTCCACTCTGCACCAACACGGGCCAGCAAATAATCCAATTTTCATCTGCTCTGATTGATACCTTCTTCCCCAGTCTTGTGAAAAGGGAAAGTGGGGACAAAGGAGACATGATTATTTCCTGCACCAGCCAGCTTTCACTTTCTTAGGTCCTATGAAACACGAGCCCCGCTTGACCCTTTCGAAGACAGTGTTAGTGAAACGAAAACATTTCAAGTAGTGTGTGCGCGCAGGGGAACCCTCTGTGCAGCCATTTCACTTTAAAGGGCTTGACAGCACCGTGTAAACAGAAGGGGAATAAACTGCAAAGATATATGCAACGTTTACAGCCAATTGAAAGCAGCTGTTGAAAGAGAGAGGAGGCACCTGAAAGCAGGGGATGGTGCTCGGGATGTAATGTGGTGCTCTCAATTTACACATTTGTATTTTCACAATGTTCAAAAGTGCAGTCCTGCCAAGCACTCCATGGGAGGCCTGGGGGAACGGCAGGTAGGGACACCGTCCTCCCGCTAGGCTCTCATTCTGAAGCCTTACTAGTCCACAGAAGGAGACAAGGAAGAAGCCAGAAGAACCAAGAGACTGAGTGACAAAATCCCTTTACATTGTTGCTTGCATCCCATTTTAAAACATATTTAATCAGGCCTTAGCTGAAACATGGAACAAGATGCTGAGGTTAAGGGAGTGGCGCGAGAGATGCCTGCTGCCAAAAACAAGCTCCCAATTCAGATTAAATGACAATCCAGATGAATCCAGATAATGGTTTATGGATCAGTTGTGTTCAAGTGTGGAAGGATTTACCAAGATATCTTCCAGTTATGCTACAGGCTCAACAAATGTGATTATTTGGATTCTGAGTAATAACTTGCAAGTAACAGTGTAGCTGCCTTCTGCCAGGGGGATTAAATGATAATGTGGAACAAGTGCCTTCAGGAGAGGGGATTTAAAAGTCAACACAGTTGCACTCTAAGACAAATACCTCCCTGAAGATATGTTGGATGAAAACTTTTTCTTCCTCCAAAGCCCTCCTAAAAACACCTCTCCTAATCCGAAATCAGAAACATTCTTTTCCAGTTTGCTACCATTCCATCTAGCAATCTCTGTTGTCTCCTCTCTGTCTAATAATAATAATAATAATAATAATAATAATAATAATAATAATAATTTATTATTTATTATTTATACTCCATCCATCTGGTTGGGTTTCCACAGCCACTCTGGGTGGCTTCCAACAAAATATTAAAATACAATAGTATATTAAACATTAAAAGCTTCCCTAAACAGGGCTGCCTTCAGATGTCTTCTAAAAGTCTGGTAGTTGTTTTTTTCTTTGACATCTGGTGGGAGGGCATTCCACAGGGCAGGTGCCACTACCGAGAAGGCCCTCAGCCTGGTTCCCTGCAACTTGGCTTCTTGCATTGAGGGAACTGCCAGAAGGCCCTCAGCACTGGACCTCGGTGTTCAGGCAGAACGATGGGGGTGGAGACACTCCTTCAGGTATACAGGACCGAGGCCGTTTAGGGCTTTAAAGGTCAGCACCAACACTTTGAATTGTGCTCGGAAACGTACTGTGAGCCAATGTAGGTCTTTCAAGAGGTCTCATATTGTGAGACCAAGTGCTCTTCTTGTAAACTTTGAAGCACCTATACTGTTGTTAATTTCAGCCAAATGGTCCTTACTAACATGCTGGGCAGGCAGTGATTCAGAGAAGTAAGAGTCCCAGCCTCCCAGCAGAGCTGCTGTATTTTGTGTTTTGTTTTGTTTTGTTTCAACTTTGCCACAGACTAACAGGATGGCCCTGGAGAAATCCCTCTCAGACAGCCTCTTTTCCTTAGCCTCTAAAACTAGTAGCTGGAAATAATGGACTTCTGTTAGGTCCAGTTACACTGTAACACTACCTGCTCAGAGGAGACCCATTAAAAGAAATGGAGTTACAGTGGTACCTTGGGTTACATACGCTTCAGGTTACATACGCTTCAGGTTACACACTCCGCTAACCCAGACATAGTGCTTCAGGTTAAGAATTTTGCTTCAGGATAAGAACAGAAATCGGGCTCCGGCAGCGCGGCAGCAGCAGGAGGCCCCATTAGCTAAAGTGGTGCTTCAGGTTAAGAACAGTTTCAGGTTAAGAATGGACCTCCAGAACGAATTAAGTACTTAACCCGAGGTACCACTGTATTATTATTATTTATTGAATTTATATACCACCCTGTACCTGGGGGGTCTCAGGGCAGTTCACTGAATAAAATCAAGACATAAAATCACAAAACACCCAACAAATATAAAACAAAAACCCAATAGTGCCCCTCCCCAAAAGAACACACCTTAAAAGGGCATAGGATGTAAACTGGATCAACCAAAGGCCTGGTTGGAAAGGAATGTTTTTGCCTGGCACCTAAAGGTGTATAATGAAGATGCCAGGCAAACTTCCCTGGAGAGTTAAGGTAGTCGTGAGTAACTTAAGTTACCTATGATTTCACAAGGTCTAACTCTGAGTGCAACTTAGTCAGGTGCAACCCTTAAAGTTAGATAAATTTGTTATTTTGCTTTGCTTCAGATGCGAGGGCTGGAGCTCAGTGCCTGCAAAAGGCCCCAGGATCAATCCTTAGAATCTCCAGGTGGTGCTGGGAAAGATTCTCTGCCTGCGTGCTGCTGCCAGTCAGTGTTGACAATACAAGGCTAGATGTGGCAAAAATTGTGACTCCAGCGAAAGGCAGTTACCTAGGTTCCCACGCTGTCATGACATATCTACTAATTAGTCTGAAACTTCCTAGAAATAGAAATGGCAGTCTCATCTCCACAACTAAACAATTCAGTCCTTGGCTTCCCTGGTGCTGCCAAGCACAGGGGACAGCTACTTATAAACACATGCCAAAAATGCCAATGCACCATCTGTTTGCACACTAGCTCATGTGCAAATAAAGCATTTGCATATTATTATACTTGCAAATGTGATTATATTGCAAAAATAATAAGGGCTAAAAATAGTGTTAACAGTTGAAACATTTATAAAGACATGAAAAAATGACTGAGAAACTATTGTACTTAATATACCAAACTGTCATTTCGTCTCTTTTTTTTAAGACTATGACACTTTAGACTGGAAGCATTTGCTTAAAAGGGATTTGATGCAAGCAGCTTATAGTATATACAGCAATGAGGAATATGAGCACTGGAAGTAAAATAAAAATAAAAAATCTGCTAGACCGCAATGCATAAACTAATTAATGAGCCAACAATCCTATTTGTTTATGTCATTATAGGAATTCATATGCTGCTCTTCAAATATATTCTTGGCCATCTTACAATACAAAATCAAGTAAACAGTAAAATCATTTTAAAAACATGACTTGCATCATTTCATAATTTGCACTGTTACAATTTACCATAATCAGAAATAGTTATGTCAAAGAATTCCAATGAAAATGAAAATGGTAATAGAAATTACCAGTGTTAACTTGTTTGTCCCATGTTCAGAATAGAAATCAGTGCTTTCAGTCTGCAAATGAGAAGAAACTGATTGTGTTCCTGTCATCTGCAGACTGTTTCCTTTGCAATTAAATGAATGGGGTGGAATAATGTAATGAAAAGGTAACTTGTGTAATTTCACCATGGTGGAAAATAAGACAAATAATGTAAAAAAAAAAAATTTTTTTTTTGCATAAGATGAACTGCAATGGAGCAGAAACAGAGCTGCATGTGACAAATATAAGGTGAAATGAAAAATGATGCTGTCTTATATCCCTAACCAGAAAGCAAATCCCAAATAAGTTCAGGTTCAAGCAAACTTACTTGGAAAGGAGGATGACACAGTTCTGTGCTCTCCGGCCATCAATCACAGAAAGCTCTTTGACCTTTCGGGTGGACAGGTACAAATCTTCAGTTGATCCCATTTCCTTCTATAAATAGTTTTTTAAAAACCATGAAAATCAGTGCCATACATTTCCCCTCCTCTTTTTTTCTTCTTCTGCCAGTGCAGAAGTGCCACTAGCTAGCCAGTGCTCCAAGCCCAAAGAGTTGAACTTGTGTGGAAATCCATCTGAGATGCAGGATTGTAATGAAAGGGAAGATTAAGGAAGCCTAGGGTAGATTTCTCTGTCCTAGTTCACCAGCTAAACCAGAAACATTTACTTGCAGATAATGGTACATTTACAAACACTGAGGATTATATGTGCGTTTGTGTGTGTGCATATGTCTAGATATATAAAGTAGGTCTGTTTCTCCTCTCTTTCTCAGCACTGTAAACAGGATTGCCTGTGCAGGTTGAATTAAAGTTTTATAGCACAATTAATTTTATAACACAATATTTTTTAAAAAAAAGAACTAAGGAAAATACCACATGCATTATGGTGCCAGGGCATGCAAGAAACACAATGTGTCCCCAAAAAAACCAAGCAGTGCTAAATCAGGTACCAGTTGTGGATTACAAATAAATAGTGAACATTGAAAAAAAAACTCTCCGCTTCTGCCCAAAGAGGAAAACACCGGGCAGGTTCTTTGGAAAGGAGCAAGATACATGAAAAGGACAGTGGTTTTCCATGCTCCCTCCCTCCCTTGAAATTCATGCAAAGAAATCCTTATTATCTCCTCTCCACCTGCTAAAGTGCAAATAAAAGTGAAGGGTTTCTCATGCAGTAAACAGTGTCGGTCGTGCATCTGCTTCTGCTGAGTCTCCTAATGTAAACAGTGGAATAGAACTCTGAAAGTCAGACAGAGGACAGACAGTACTCACCTGCTTACAGGAAGAAGGAGGGTTAGTTAGCAGGTCCTACTCAGGCAGGATTCGAGAGAACAGAGAAGGAAACATGCCAACAGTTAGCCACAGCAATAAAAGGCACAGAGTTTACCAAAGCAACAGCATTTGGGTTTCCTAAGTGATTAAAATGCTATGCCAGCAAAATGACTTTTTTTATATGAAAAGAACCAAAGAGGAAATACATCCAGGTCTGTTCTTCTCTCGGCACGTACATAAGCAGTGAGCTTGCATATTTTGTGCAAAAATACTGCAGACAGTAATTATCAGTGCAATCCTTTGCACATCTGCTCAGAACAGCTGGTCCTATTGACTTGAAGAACTGCAGTCTAAGCCTCTGAACTCCTTTCTGCAACAGCCATATAACCAATATTTTAAAGCAAGGAATGAATGCACTGAATAGCCTAACAAGGATTAGTCAGGGAGTTCAAAGTAAATTCTACTCAAAACTAAGCATTTGAGTAATATTGTCTCATCCTTTTATAACTAACAGCAGATACATTTCTAGGGAGGGGAGAACAGACCCTTTGTCTTTTCAAAGGATGAAGGAGCAGTTTGATATAAAGGAAAGCGGGAAGAGACATATTAATACCATATTAATTGCACTGAAGAAAGAAATGCTTCATTCATGCTCTCTCTCAAGAACAAAAGAACTAGGATTTGCTTTGACGTTTGAATTTGGATGCATTTGTTTAAAGTTTAAAAGTCACAAATTCAGGCTAAGTAAGTTTTATAAGCAGAGATATCCACAAGCTTTTTGCCCCTGCAATGCCCCTTCCTGGTGCATCATGATAAACTAGGATGTCTTCACATAACCAGCCACCCCATTACATTCAAGCAGGAAGTTTCCAGGTTTGGAACAAGCTAGGATCTTAAGCTGCAGTCTTAAGAGCTGCGATCATTTGCACGCTTCTGCTGTCTTTCCTTTACCAAAGGCCCAGAAAACTATCTTAGGGTATGGAAAGGAGGTGGTAGTAGATGTTCTCCAGGTCCCAACAGAGGACTGTAATTGGAACCACAAGTCTGCACAACATTTCTGTCAAGGATTCTGGGACTTATAGCCCCAGCTCCCAGTGAGATGAGATGCCCTGCCAGGGCCTGGAGATCACCCAACTGCCTATACAGCCTTGCCCTATCCTGCCCAAAGGTAGATTTCTGGGCAGGAAAAGGTGAGATAATGAAGGGCACATTTGCGAGAATCCTTTGAGCTTTTTTGTGAATTTTCAAACCCAGTACCCGCAAAAAAATTGAGCCTTTGCACACATCCAGTTGGAACGCTTACAAAGGCCTGGCCCCTTCTGAACTGAGCAGCAAGACACTCATGAACTCCTGGCCAAGGGGGCTAGAGATTAATCTCAAGTGGCGCCTAGAGACAGAGCAGACTGTGCGCTGTCAGTGGCAAGTTGTACTGACTGGCAGGAGCTGTGCCAGTTAGAAAACAGGGAAACCCAAGGCAGAATGGAAACTGAAGTTTCCACGTTAATTCAGAAATGGCCAGCCAAATCTTCACAACTTTCTTGTCCTCCAAAAAGTGCATTTTGCAGAGATTCACACAAATAAAATGGCCCAAATCCAGGGGGAACTAAGAGGTGTTGTAGTCAGGGAAGTTTATGGATTTATTCACTAACAGCTTTCATTGGTTCCATGTCGTAATAGCTGGAACAGGAGAAAATGTCAGAGGATTTAAATTTAGAAATAGCTCTTTTTGTATTTTGTTTGTGATACCACACTAAAAGAGGGGAAATACATATAATAGGGTCCACCACTTTATATGATTGGATAGGAATTATTTAGGTTACAAAGCACCTTTGGACTGTCATTTTAACAACAGCAGGCTGTTTCAAGACAACTGGAAGAGACCATGTTTTTGGAATACATTCCAATAGCTAGGAAAGAATTTGGGAAGCAGGCAGGATGGGGGGAGGGCAAAACTCCATGGTACTGTTCTAGCTGAATTTCATTCATCAGAGGCAGACAGAATGCAGGTGACTTGCTTTCCAAGAAAAGGAGACAGAAATGCTAATAAACAGCTGTTGTTAAAATAATGTTGCTAATGTTATAATCTGTAACTCATTTGTTGGAAAGAAAAAGAAAGGGGGAAATGTGTGAAGTGACTCCCCTCCCCCAGCCAAACTAATCCAATCTCACTACTGAAAGCTCTAATTGCTCAGAAAGTTTTATTCAAGAGAAGTAAGAGCTAAGGCATAACAGAAAAAAAGAAAACACAAAATCAGTAGCACTGGATACAAAGATCAAGTATAAGAGAACAATAAGAACCCCAAGCAAGCTACAGGTTCAATTAACTGCTTGCTTGCTTGCTTGCTTGCTTGCTTGTTCCTTTATTTTGCACTAAGGTTAGATGCAACTTCCTGCCAACCTAGCAGTTCAAAAGCACATCAAAGTGCAAGCAGATAAATAGGTACCGCTCTGGCGGGAAGGTAAACGGCATTTCCGTGCACTGCTCTGGTTCACCAGAAGCGGCTTAGTCATGCTGGCCACATGACCCGGAAGCTGTACCCCACCTCCCTCGGCCAATAAAGCAAGATGAGCACCGCAACCCCAGAGTCAGCCACAACTGGACCTAATGGTCAGGGGTCCCTTTACCTTTACCTTTAGATGCAACTGCAGAGTTTAAAGCAGGTGTAGTCAACCTGTATCTCTCCAGATGCTGTTTGACTCCAACTCCTATCAGCCCCAGCCAATGGTCAGGAATGATAGTAGTTGCAGTTGAGCAACATCTGAAAGGCCACGGGTTACACATCCTGCTTTAATCCAAAATAATGTAAACACAGCTGTTTTTAGCTTCGAGGCTGAGGTCAACATCTAGCATCCCTGGGAAGCTGCTGAGCCACTGTCAGGTAGACTACTGCCAATGTCACCTCTGGGCCATGCTTTACATTTCTCAGCTCGCTGCTCCAAGCAAAACCAGATGGCTTGGTTGAGGGCCCAACTCTCATGATTCCCCAGTGCCCCACTAGATGTGCCCAACAGAACTCACTGATGGAGGAGGGAGCCAACTGGAGGGAACCTTGCTCAGTCCTGCCTCCTTCCTACCTGCAGCTGGCCTTGCTTACTTTGAAATCTATGAGAAAACAGTCCCCACTGCTTGCTCCTCTCCATTGGTGCACCCAGTCCTGGAAACTATTTCTGCAAAGAAGCCCAGGAAGCTCAGGGTTTAGAGTGACAGGAAATGAAAGGAAAACGCCTTACCTGGTGTCTCTGATAAGCTGAGAACATTTTTTCAAAATCCTCCAAATCCAGCATCTTGAAAGCCCTTAAATCATCAATTTCATGCCAGATTGTGCCATGTATCTTCTCCTACAGTCCAAAGAGATACAGAAACATTCAGGGAACAAATAATAATGAAGGCTTGAAGCAGTGTGTGTGAGAGAGGGGGGGGAGAGAGAGAGAATTATTATGGTCAAGCCCCAGTTAAGGTCAGCAGGGAAAAGGCAGAGGGAAATTGTGCACTACAGAAGAATCAGATGAGAGTGTATCATTATGTAGTCTTCTCCCAATCCGTTTAATTACAGTTAACACTGTAACATGTAACACTAAACCAGAAAAGGTGGCTTAATGCTCAAGCTCTCTTCATCTGCTATATCCTGTAAGTAGCAAAACAAGCCAGGATCCATCACTTAACCATAGCTTCCCATTGCACTGGGTGGGATTCACCTACTGAACCCCATCAGCAGGCTTCCAACTTGTACCATGGGGCTTCCCTCCCCCCCACACACCTGTGTCCCCCCCATGTCGGGAGAACCCCCCAGAACAGCACAGGGGGAGGAGACTGGTATGTTCTGTCTAGAAAGCTGACATTTTTGTGCAGACGAAACATCTGTAATAGTGCAACGTTGAATCCCACCCATTGTGGAGCCAGATACTATGGTTAATGGCTTCAAAACAAGACAGGATATGGAAGCCATGTTTTTAAAGGTGCCTTATGAATCCACGCTTGTTTGGAAGCCACTGAGCCTTGCTTCTTGGTTTGCACTCTAAAATCTGCTTGCAAAAGAATTTCATTGCAGTTTTTTTGTTTAACTGTGAAGTGTCCCCAACATCAATGAACAAAGGCACTGTTAATGTAAAATTGTTAATTTTATGCTAAAGACTGGAGACTTTAAAAAGAACACAGATATGTTCATGGGGGGGGGGAGGAATTCAAGGAAATCACATTGGCAACAATGATGATTTTCACAGCATGTGGTGTCTTATGGTCCCAAAGAAAAGATTACCAAAGAGACCTCTCAAAGGCTCCTGGCCTGAAAGTTCCTTCTAGTGCACTCAGGCAACCAAGTGCATTAACACTTCATTATTGAACTAATTAGGAACAGCCTCCATTTCCCACTCACAGTCATTAAAAAGAGCAAGAGAAATGTGTTATGCTAGAAAGGAAACACAGGAAACAAGTTGATGGTCAGAGCCAAAAAAAGGCAGAGCCTTTTAAGGAATAAGATGATTAAAGGAAGAAAAAGGGTTTTTTGAAGAAATACAGAAGTTTAAAAAAAAGCACAGCAATGTGCATTTGCACTGTCTTGAGGTGGCTGGTTGGTCTGCAAAGCTGTACTCGCTTATCAGTGCTTTTTAGCTGGTATGAAATACCATAACCTCTTTTTTTGCAACCCATGGCAGTCATTTTATGCTGGTACCCACAACACTTATCAAGATATGAGTGCTCACACTCATGAAAAGTGTTGGTCCTTATCCGAAGTGTGGAGCTGAGATGACCATAGTTGACTGTGTGCCCCTAGATTACTGGAGCTATTTAGAAGTGCATCGTTTCTTCTGGGAGAATCCTAAATATTTTCTTCATGGAGCGAGAAGCTCAAAAGCTGAACTTTGGAAAACTAAATTTTCCATGGGAGCAATGCTTATATTCATGAGACAGCACAGGTTCCACCATGAGAGTTAAGGAAGACAAACCAAACCATCCTTTTGCTATGTCTACTGCTATCACCAAAACTTCATTTTTTTCTCTGGCTGTCTCCACTAAATAGCTCTTTAACCTTCCAGAATTGGCCCAACCTATTTTCGATACTGGGTAGAATAGCATGTCACTGAATGATAAGGCCTCGGACCAAATTATTCTAAACCGAATTATGCCTTTACTTAAGGAATTATGCCTTACTTTAGTAAGGCAACAAGTTAAACAAGTTTTGGGGGAGCAATTTTAGAAAAAACCCCCACTATTTTTACCATTTGAGTAGTACAAATGAAAAAATAAACAGATATTATTGGCTAAATTTATATTTCTCTATTATTGCCTGGTTTGACATTCCTGTGTAAAACTTCCTGGTGGAGGGAAGCCTCCCATTCCCGTGCTGATCCTTTTTACTCATGGGAAAATGGACGGCTGGGACAAACAACTTCCTTACACTGCATTCTCGTTGCTCAGTTATGGATTAAGAAATTTATAGCTGCTTTTCATCAGTCAAAATGACTGAGTATTGCGAGTGAAACAAAAGATTCACCTAATGACAAATTATTCCCTTAGCTCCAGAAACATAGTTATGGTCGCTAATCAGCAATATAAAAATACAACAAATTCTTGTTCTTTTTGTTCTTTTTTAAAAAAGTTACTTCATCTGTGCATCATTTCATTTCCCCGCTTAATGAGGTATTTTTATTCCATGTGAACCTTGGAGAATTAGTTATCTGGCTTCTCTGCTATGCAAAAAGTTTTAGTCCATTATGAGAAATCAGACCTGTGAACAGAATTTCCCAGGACTCCCCAGAGACTGCCTAAGACATAAAGCAAAAAGTATTTGGAGCACACGCAATTAACCAGAGTACATCTTTATAAGGAACTGGCCCTGCAGAGAGGATTTGTTTCTCAAATGCATTGTACAATCCCATTGCCTCATGTCACTGTGCACTGACATACTTGAAATATAGTACAGTCCTCTGGGAGAGAAACTAGAGATAAGCGAAGCACAGAGAATGGTCATAGCAGGATCCCTCCCTACAAAATGGTTTGTTTCTATGCCCTCTTGTTAGCAAACTACATCATAAACCCAAACCCAAGCATGCAGTCAACTGCCCAAAATGCACTAATCTCTGTTTTGCCATGAAAAGAGAATCAAGGAAAATGGAATGAATTTTGAACATGGGGATGCAAGGCCTGTTCATGATCAAAAGAACATGCTGAGGACTGTGATTTATCATTCATTTTTGGCCTGGCTATAGACAGCAGAAGAGACACATTGCCAAGTCTTTACTTTTTTATAGTGCAACTGACTATTTCCCTGGCCGAAACCATAGACAAGGAATGGGGAATCTGTGGCTCTCCAGATGTTGTTGAGACTACTCTTCCCATCATTTCCGAGCACTAGCCATGCTGGCTGCGGTTGATGGGAACTAGAGTCCAATCTGGAGGGTTCACCATCTCTGCCAGAGACCCCTCCCTTAACAGAATACCCTTGTACCCAAGCAAATGCCACATTCCAGGTTACTGTGAACTTTTGAAGGGAGTTCTTGTTAGGAAATGGGACGTCCTTATTTCACTGAAAAGGCAGTACAAGTTTCAGCATAAATTGTTCACTTCCTCATCCTTGCAAACTCTGAATTCGTCAGGTACATTAATTACGCACAAAGTCCCCACAGCTATCCACAAGGATTGCTTTATTTTGTTATTTCCTTGTTCTTCATCGTGGCCCTTCATTTCAAGTGTCTTTGTCTCCAAAATTTCATCCATCTAGGGAAGGCATGTCAAAAGTCCATTTCAGGGGCCTAATGCAGCCTGCTGGTCAATTTAATCAGGCCCCTGTAGCAGTATATGTCCTGGGGTAAAATTGTAAAAAAAGCTCAACTTCAATCCTAAGAAAAGCTCAACAACTTAGGTTGGCCCTCACGCATGTTCACTTCATCAAATCTGGCCCTCTTTGGAAAAAGTTTGGACACCCTAGGGATTTTATTTGTCATTTTAGAGTCTATGAGCTGAAATGTACGCCTTACATTTCCTTCTGGGAAGCAAGCAAAACATTTATTCCAGAATGCCGAAGCATTTCAGTTCTATTTCTTAATCGGCCGAGTAGCCAATGTGGTGCCTTCCACATGGGGTTGCCGCAAAATTCCCCTCATTCTTGACCATCAGTCACGTTGGCTGGGGCTGATGTGAGTTGGTGTTCAATAATGTCTGCAAGGCTCCATGTTGGCTGCTCCTGGTATTAAGGTTTCTAAAGAGTCATTTCATAGAAGGTGTTAACCACAGGCAAGTTAGTGCAATGCTTCCATGTGTTCAGTATCAAATTTTTCTGACTGAGTTAATGTAACAAAAGTAAGGGTGTCAAGGGAAATTAGTGAGTTGTTGCAGTTTTCTCCCTGGAAACAAAAGCATCCTTCACCCCAGCTCTTTTTGAAGTCTTCATCTTGCGGCCCAAGAGTGATGTAAATTGAACAGCTTGACAACAAGAACTGGAAAACATTTCAACATCTTTAAGATAAACAATACAGCTGTATTTTCCTCCTTTGTTAAACAGTGACCCTAATAAAGTCCTGCAACCCTGCATTGTAAAACGTTAGGCCTCCCACTGCGAAATCCAGATTTCTTCATCAGTTATCATTGTTCCTGTTAGGCTGTACAATCTCAATTAATTCCTTGGAATAGCCAGTAGGAACTGGAAGAGACACCTGCCAGATGCCATATGGTGTGACACTAGTCTCTTATTTTTACTGGTCATAAAAGATGGGCTGGTGGACCAAAGGCTGAACCAGAGTTTAAGTTAATATTTGTGAGGGCCAAACTACATGCTGTGCTTCAGATCTGTGGGCAGTATGCAACTAAATAGTTGCATTAGAGCAAGGGTGAGCAATGGCACCATAGGATTTCCTACCCTCTCCTCTTGCCTATTGCCATCCCTAAATCTGTTCTGAAGAGTTGGTGGGAAGCCCAGATCAGATTTATGGAATGTTCAGGGTGAGGAGCAGGAGAAGGGGAGAATGCTCTGTTGTGCAAGGAGCAACCCTTATGCTAATATAATGCTCACTGTAGTGCTACACAGAATACAACCCTATGATTGGATCTTCCTACATTTTTGCTTTGACTGAAATGCAGCTGCAGGGAAAAAAACCCCTCCCTACATTGCTCATAGCTGAAGATCTAAGAAAAGGTTTCCCAAACTTGGGTCTCCAGCTGTTTTTGGACTACAACTAGTGGTGAGGGATGATAGGGATGGTAAAAACAGCTGGAGACCCACATTTGGGAAACCCGGATCTAGGAGAAGGGTTACTTATCCCCTTCTTCAGTACTCTCTCCTCCATCTAAGTTGCCCCCTCCTCAAACTGCCCCTCATGGGAAAAAGAACAGTATTGTCCTCCCTTCCCAGGAAAGCAACAGCTCTGGGTGTTATAATAATAATAATAATAATTATTTATTATTTATACCCCGCCCATCTGGCTGGGCCTCCCCAGCCACTCTGGGCGGCTTACATAAAAACCAAAAATACAGTAAAATATCACACGTTAAAAACTTCCCTGAACAGGGCTGCCTTAAGATGTCTTCTGAATGTCAGGTAGTTGTTTATCACTTTGACATCTGCTGGAAGGGCGTTCCACAGGGCGGGCGCCACTACTGAGAAGGCCCTCTGCCTGGTTCCCTGCAACTTGGCTTCTTGCAATGAGGGAACCGCCAGAAGGCCCTCGGCGCTGGACCTCAGCGTCCGGGCAGAACGATGGGGGTGGAGACGCTCCTTCAGGTATACTGGACCGAGGCCGTTTAGGGCTTTAAAGGTCAGCACCAACACTTTGAATTGTGCTCGGAAACATACTGGGAGCCAATGTAGGTCTTTCAAGACCGGTGTTATATGGTCTCGGTGGCCGCTCCCAGTCACCAATCTAGCTGCCACATTCTGGATTAGTTGTAGTTTCCGAGTCACCTTCAAAGGTAGCCCCACGTAGAGTGCATTGCAGTAGTCCAAGCGGGAGATAACCAGAGCATGCATGTTCCAATTTAGGTAAGGGAAAGGGGTACAAGGAGAGAAAAAAGCAATTGATCATGAATTTTTCACATGGCATTCTTTGCTCTGTGGTGATGGTGGGGTCTCAAGGCCTCTTATAAGAACATGACTAGAGAGCAATCAAACAACCTGAAGTTTTGAAACTAAAATCAACCCACCACTTTAAAGAGAAAAACAAGCTGTGTGAGTTGAAGAGTGATACTGTAGCCCTGTCCCACTTCAGATGGGACAGTGAGGGGATGAAATAAATTCCCTCCCACAACATTAAAAATAAGCACCCCACAGCACATGGCCTGTACAAAATACAACACAAAGAATAGTTACAGATAGGTAGCCGTGTTGGTCTGCCATACTCAAAACAAAACAAATTCCTTCCAGTAGCACCTTAAAGACCAACTAAGTCAGTTCTTGGTATGAGCTTTCGTGTGCATGCACACTTCTTCAGATACACAGTATGTATCTGAAGAATATATATACAGTGTGTATACAGTGTATATCTGTATACAGTGTGTATCTGAAGAAGTGTGCATGCACACGAAAGCTCATACCAAGAACTGACTTAGTTGGTCTTTAAGGTGCTACTGGAAGGAATTTGTTTTGTTTTAACACAAAGAATAGAATATGATAGCTTTCTAGTTAAAGCTAAAGAACCACCACCTCTGGAAACAGCAAAGCATTCACTAACCAGAAATATTAATCATGGCAAACGCTTATCATATCCTCCCAATACTATTCTTGCAGGCCCCAAAATAGCATTTGCATTCACCTCTGAAGCCCCCATTTATTAGCACAGCTGCCTCCACTCTTAACCAGAGGGGAGGATAAGTCTGTGGTGGCTGCATGCTAAAGAGAAACACCTGTGTGTCCCTCTCTACTTTATTTTCCCCTCCCACTAGTGTGTGTGTTTGTGTAGTTGTTACATCTTTCCTTCAAAGCACTAAGTCCTGTGTTCTGAAAATGAAAATAAATCCCTGTCTTACATTCTCTCCCACAGCCCCACGTGGCTCTGACAGACAAGCACAGGCGGAGCAGCAAATACTTCATCTTATTTTAAAAGAAATGGCGGGGGGGGGGGAGAGGGAGAGAGAGAATTCTTGTGGCATTCCAGAGGTCCCAGGACACTCATTCCAAATGCCTGAGTTGAGTCCTGAGTGACTTGGAGTCTAAAAAAGAGTGTGGATTTCTAGGCAGTCACCCAAATTCAACACAGACGCTGTTCAATCTGTGTATTTTTTTCTCTTTTTTTTAAAAAAAGAAAACAACAATGCCAAGAGAGAAACAGGGGTAGGAGGGAATATAGGGGTGGGAGAGGTTGCAGATCTTGGACAGAATGAATGTGCCATGCAAAAATCAGTCTGGAGACTCCTCCAGAAGGATGTGCTATGAAGAGTTTTACTAGGGTTGGGAGAGAATAAGGCAATTGTATTCAAGCATGATTACATAATGCATAAGCTGTCATCAATATTGCATTTTTCTTAGAAATCATCCCTGCAACTATTCAGTGTTTCTCACACACACACAAACATACACACCTGAATCAACCTGGTCCTTTCAAAGAGGGGGCATGAATAATGAGGAAAGAAGGAGAAGCATTTTACACTTTATCTTTAAAACCTTGGGGCACTTGAGCATATTCTCTTTCTTCTCAGGGGTATGAAAGATTAAGTTTCTAGAACCACCAAATGTAATGAATTTGATTGGGAGATTTGCAGAACTTCAAATCTCATCAACTCTTGGTCAGGAAATGATGTTCCTGGGCATGCTCAAATGCATCCAGGCTTTAAGCAATATGCTCTCATCTTCAGAAGGGTATGCTTGCCAGAAGGAAGGGTAGAGCCAGGAGCAAAGCCCATTATGAGCTAGGCTGGAATGTGAGACTGCACTTATAATGGAACTACTACTTCCAGACTGGCGTGTGTGTGTGCGCGCGCGCGTAGGTCGAGTCCAAATGTCACTCAATCCAAAATCCATCAGACCTCTTTTAAAATGTAGAGCAATCCAAAGATGCCAAATATAAAATTAATACAATTGCCAAAGGCTTTCAGTGAGCACCTGTACGCTCACCCACAACATTTTGCGCCTGAAGGTTATTCAGCTAGAAATTCCTTCTCAGGCAACCGATTTAATAGCAATTACCAGACAATATACGGTAAACCTAACCAACAGTCACAAGATCTACACAGAATGGCTCTCCTTCCCCTTACCTCACTCAGCTTGGCCCAGTTGAAGGACTTCAGCGGATGAGACGGCTGTGGGGTTGATTTCTTCTTCAGACTGGGCCCAGTGCCACTGAAGGTGGTGGCGGAGGAAAGGGGAGGCATGCCCATGTTGAAGAAAGGCGGTGCTCCAGGAGGTGGAGGAGGTCCTCCTGGGGGAGGAGGTGGAGCAGGCGGAGGGGGGCAGCTGGAGAACGGAAGTGGTGGTGGAGGCGGCGGCAAAACCTCCGGAGCTTGTAGAGAAGAGGCAAACGGGCCACCAGGAGGTAGCTGAGGAGGAGGAGGAGGGAAGGAAATGCTGCCCCCTTGCTGAAAATAAAAAGGGAACATTCTGATTTGTGTTGCATCAAAAACAGGTCCATTCTCAGGCCAGATGTTTGGCGTGTGAGAGGGACAGTTTCTGGCATTTTCAAAGGCAGCAGGAAAGAATTTTGGCAAAATCCTTTTCCCTTTGTCTATCTATGTTTGCCACAATGTCAGTGCTTCTCAGTGATGGATCATGCCGATGGCCCACCTTGTTCAACAACTTACCATCACAGTGGCCAGCCAGACGCCCATGGGAAACCTGTAAGTGGGACCTGAGGACAAGAGAACTCTCCCTCCCTTGGTTTTAAGGAACATTGCTGCCTTGGACCATGGAGGCAGAGCATAGCAGCTCAGTGGCCTCATCCTCCCCACAATGCCCCCCAAGATGTAGGACTCTTCAGGGAGGCATCAGTGGAGGGGAGGGAACATGGATGCAGCAAAACAAGTTTTGAAAAAAACATTGAAGCCTCTGCTGACACTATTCTGGTAAGGTCTTCACCTCTGCAATGTTTTTGTTATATTTCCCCTGCTGCCACCCTCAAAGATGTGCTTTCGACTTCTCAAGGTTCCTCAAAAATTGTCCACTGCAGAACTTCTGGTCAGGCTTTAAAGCTAACACAGACTAACAGCAAATATAACAGGATGTCAGCCCCATATGGGAGCTCTATTCCATCCCACAACAGCAGGAACATTCTGAATTCTTACATCAGGCAAATGGCTGCTGGGGAGAGGGACTTTTTATGGTAGTGTCCAAATATGGAACTACCCCTTCATATCCATTTCTCTGGCACCATCTGTGTTATCATTCAGGCACCTAGCAAAGTCTGTTCTATTCCATCCTGCTGTTGTGGGTGCAGGGGCACAGGTTAGCCACCTATGCATTAGAGCAGGCTGGAGACACCCCAAGACAGATCAATGGGCAGAGAGAGTTGGGGTTACTTACAACTAAACACAGCACTTACCTTATGGTACATCATAGGTATAGGTAAAGGGACCCCTGACCATTAGGTCCAGTCGTGGACGACTCGGGTTGCGGCGCTCATCTCGATTTACTGGCCGAGGGAGCCGGCGTACAGCTTCCGGGTCATGTGGCCAGCATGACTAAGCTGCTTTCTGGCTAACCAGAGCAACGTATGGAAATGCTGTTTACCTTCCCGCCAGAGCAGTACCTATTTATCTACTGCGTGCTTTCGAACTGCTAGGTTGGCAGGAGCAGGGACCGAACAACGGGAGTTCACCCTGCCGCAGGGATTTGAACCGCCAACCTTCTGATCGGCAAGCCCTAGGCTTTGTGGTTTAATGCACAGCGCCACCCATGTTTGGTACAGCATAACACATGCATAATCCCACAAGGAATAAACTAAAACTGAAGCGATAAGCAAAATAAAATAATGGAAAACATTTGATGTATGGCTACTGATTCTATTTTCTTTATCAGAGGGTTTATGAACCTTTCAGCAAGGGTATAACAACTTGCAAACTTTTCTTTCTCTTTAGAAACGGGCAGATGTACAAAATTAGAACTTCACTATATCTCTTTTCTTTTGCGTGGACAGGCGGAGTCCCCAGATCCCAAGCAGTCCCCCCCCCCCCCGGTCATGTGGAATAACGACTCAAGACAATGTGCTATGGGATTAAATTGGCCACAACTTTATTAAAATTTCAAATGTGGGTAGACCTTGGCTCAGGCATTGGACGTTCTCTCTCCCCAGTCCCCAGCCGGGGACCTAGGGAGCATCAGGGTTATCCAGTGTTTGTGTGGGGGATGGGCCAGCTCTGGAGAACATATGTTCAAGCAGAGACAGCCACCCCCATTACGCCGCCGCCGCAGGGGAGAGCAATGACGACCTTTCGGCGTACGGTCAGAGCCTCCCTTCAGAAACCCCTTTAACGGGGAACCCTGGTATCGCCGCTGCACAGAGGAAGATGGACAAAGGATTCCGCCCAAGGCCTGATACCGCCAAAGTTGTGACGTTTTGCTACGGGAAAGGCGAAACCTGGCAATGCAGGGAAATTCCTTTCCGGCCCTTTGACAGCGACCTTAACGTAGCAGCGCCCGCATACCTGTGAAGAAAAGTTAACCTGCAAAATAAGACTTAACTGAGGGTGGGTAGGGTGGGAGAAACTCTGGAGCCAAGTGAGGATTCCCAGGTAAGATCCTGCCTCTATTGTGTGGGCAGGTAATCCCTCCCCTACCTGGCCTGATCTCCTTGGCAACGCTTCCCCCAGGTGGGATTGGACAACTGACTGGGGTAGGCGGAGACCTCCAGGTATCCCACCTGAGGGAAGGCAAAGCCAAGCCTATGCTGATGGAGCCGCTCCAGATCCAGGGGCTGTGCGCGTCCACGCAAAGGTCACCCCCCGTTTTATGCGGGGAGTGGTCATTTGTGTTTGTGCATGCTATGGAAGGAGAAGAAAAATCTCTGTATCCTACCGAGAACTCATTGAGTTGAGTTACAAGGTCGGTCATTTGGTCCCGGGTTTGACGTAGCTCCAGAGATTCCTTTTGCAGTTTGTCCTTCATTTTATTCAGCGTCTTCATCATTTCATCTTTCTCCTGGGTCTTTATCTCACATTCCCTTTCTTTCTTTTCTAGCCTACTCATCAGCTCAGCATGCTCTGCAGTGGAAAGAAGACCAAAGTGCAATGAATGATTTCAGACAAGCTACTTAGTCAAAAGCCATGACTAAAGGGAACAATGGGTAAGAAACATAATTGTAAACTTCCAGACATTCTAAAAGCTGATTCTTGATAGCTCACTTGGTTAGAGTGTGGTGCTGATAACACCAAGGTTTGTTTCTTGTATGGAACAGTTGTGTATTCCTGCATCGCAGGTGGTTGGATTACAGGAAACTTTTTCAGCAGGGGGCCGGTCCACTGTCCCTCAGACCTTGTGGGGGGCTGGACTATATTTTGAAGGGGAAAAAATGTACGGATTCCTATGCCCCCCAAAATAACCCAGAGATGCATGTGAAATAAAAGCACACATTCTACTCATGTAAAAACACCAGGCAGGTCCCACAAATAACCCGGAGCTGCATTTTAAATAAAAGGACAAATTCTACTCATGTAAAAACACTCTGATCCCAGGACCATCTGTGGGCTGGATTGAGAAGGCGATTGGGCCAGATCTGGCCCCCGGTCCTTAGTTTGCCTACCCATGGATTAGATGATCCTAAGGGTTCCTTCCAACATTACAATTCTATGATTCTATGATTATAAACGGCTTGGTTTGAGGAGTTGCATTAAAACTAGAAGGTAACCTGTAGCTCTCCAGGTGTTGGATCACAGTTTGTCTCATCCCTGACCACTGGCTATTTTGGCTGGGGTTGACGGGAGCTGGAGTCGACCAATATCTGGATGGCCACAGGTTACCCACCTATGATATAGATGCAGGTACAGTTTTTGATGAGAATCAGCAGGTGTTTTCTAATGAGGAGGCATCCCAAAAACTGGAAGCTTTATCAAAATGTCGGAATCAGATTTGCATTCAAATGCTAGCTCACCCAGTAGGCAACTGGGTTAAGTCACCTATCCTTTAGCCACAATTCACATCTATAAAATGGGACGAATAGTGGCCTACACAATCATGAACCCCTAGAACCCTATCATTCCCTCCACTGCCTGGAGATCTGTGGTTCAATCAGATTCCCTCTCTATTATCCAGAGTATAAGATGGCCACATACCTTTTCGGAATTTCTCTGCCTGATCTCTCCACTGTTTCACTTCATTCTCATTTACCAACCTGAATGGAGATAAAGCCAGATCAGCTTAGATCTATACCCAAGTAATTAAATACAAATATCCCTAGGAGAATGGGAAAAACCAGCTAATTTCTGGTGGGATTCATTCTCAATACTATTACTAACCTACTAAGGTAAAATTAAGATTCTCAATGTGAATGCAAATTGTACCAGATGAAAAGATGACATTTATCCACAAAGAATTGTTATCTCCATGCTGATGAAATGTCATATAAAAGCAGGCCTTGTCTTTAACATGCTGCATAATATTTGGATATTGGCAGTTAGCATGCTTCTTACATTTTAATGATGTTCTTGACATTGAAGTTCTCCAAAGGAGCTATATCAGGATCATCCCCTCGCTCATCCTGAAGAACAATTTGCTGCAGTATCCTGTCTAACAGCTGCCATTGTTGAAACGTCCCCCCATTTCGTTTATCTGCAATGACAAATGCGAGTGATGAGATGCATCTAGATAAGTGGCTTTGATGAAAATCTCTGCAAATCTTCATTGAATGACTTGATGACTTGGTTCCTACTGTGGTTACTTCAGCCATTCTGACCTTTGTATGTTCACCATTCATTATTTTAGTGAGTTCCCTTTAGAGCCACATTGGATGTGATCATCAAGCGACAGTGCAATCCTAACCATATCTTCACAAAAATCAGTACTATCTAGTTCATTGGGGCTTCAATGAATTCACTTTGAAAGAGAACTTTGTGAAGATGTGCACCAGTTCCTTTATCTTGTGTTCAAACCTAATTTCTGAAACCAGCTATAATGGATTAGGAATCTCATATTTGCTACTGAAACCAAATTTATACTTCAGTGGAAATGATCAAATATTCCTGGCAGATATTGATCCTACAGCAAGCCTTTGCCTAACTGTAATGATTGGAAGCAACTAATCTGCCGTTACTAGGCCATTCAATCAGATGGCTTTCAATCCCCATATTTGTATCATATGCCTCAAAGAGAAATTACTAATTTGATTTTCTAATTAAGGCATGGGAACTTTCTACTTATCCATTCCCATGCGGTGCCAAGCAAAAAACCAAGCCTTTTCTATGAAATTCCCACTTAATAGCAACAAGTTTTCTCTTTAAAAAAAAAAAAAACTTCATTCTGTGTCAATTAAAGGTGGCACCTGTTTCTCAGACCCTGAGCACAAATGTCCTTTCTTGCCTTTCTTAATAAACAATAATTTAATCAAGAAGGATTTGGTTTCCAGTTGGACAGCATCCATCTACTACTTTTTAAAGAAGTGGCTGCTTCATGTTTGGAGACAAAGTGGAAAGTGGAAACAAAGAAGAATAAGAAGAAATATGAGAAATCCCTCGTGCAAGCATGCAAGAGGCATTATCACAAGGACATGCTCCAGTCAAACAAAAGCACTCAATGAGAGTGCAGTGCAAGTCTAGTGAGGGGTGTGGCTTTAGGAAAGTCCCAAGGACTGGATAGAGAGGCCTGGAGGGCCTTATTCAGACCCTAGGCTTGAGATTCCTCACTCTTGCTGTATACTAAGCACCTACTCATACTGAGTAACTCATCTGGCTTCTTTCACCAGCCAATCCTCAAATACTTTCAAGAATATTTTCAATGGTCATATTAGAGACTTTCATATGAATGGACTTGGCTAGTTTTCTCACTAAACAACACAATGGAAAGTAGGGCTCAGAAAAAAAGAGTGGATTGACTAGAGTTCCACTATAGGGGAGCCCAATTCTCTAAAGCTCCAGAAAGTTAAGGATTCAACAAGCCATACTTCTGTCATTCAGAAAAACTTCCCAATCAGGGAATTCTGAGTACCCACAGGGAGAAGAAATATACTCACAAGGCATTTGCAAACAGTGCTGGAGTACAGATAGTAAATATGGATAAGCATCTGTGTGCTTCAACCTCTTCTTGATCATCTCAAACATCTGCGAGGCACTCTTTGTGTCAATATGTGCCTATAGCAAAATGAAACATGGGAAGGTGCAGAGTAAAACAAGAGAATTTTCCTGGTTTTGAAATCCTATGAGGCATCTAGTATTAAAATCTCAGGAGGACTGAAATGCACACCACCATTTGTGAAGATATGCTTCAAACTGAAAAAGAGGGGGAAGGAGGCTTGGCAGTGATGGGTTACTGTGATGACAAATTGAGTCTAAGGCAATTAGGGACAGAATATGGTTTACAAGGCAAGACATGGGGATGGTTGTTGTTGTTGTTTAGTCGATTAGTCGTGTCCGACTCTTCGTGACCCCATGGACCAGAGCATGCCAGGCACTCCTGTCTTTCACTGCCTCCCAGAGTTTTGTCCAACCATCTCATCCACATGGGGATGGTACAAGCACACATAATAACACCTTGCTCTCAGCAGCACTAAGTGGTGTGTGTATATACGGATGAGCTGCTTGCTGAACACAAGAGGTAGCATTTTTGTATCACTGAACACTGAGATTTTGAAGGTCAATTCAGCTCAGTCCATAGTACTGAAGGAGCTAGTTCCTCACTGCAACATGTCATGCTACTCCACTTGCCTGAGAGTGAAGGAACCTGACTTTTGGTGGTGCTACTCCTACCCGGCAGATAAATTTTGGAAGGATGGGGGGGGGACACAAATCCTGTTACACCCCATGAGAACTGCCCTGTGTGGTTCTACACAACCAGTCTTTTTCTATATGGAATAAATGCTTTATAGCTGACAACAGGAAAGGTTAATATGCATCAAAAAATTATATTGCTTCTGCAATTTAAAAAAAAAAAACCACCTTAAACCTAAGGGACAAGCAATAAAAGCAGCATAATTCCATAGCTATAGTGTTGACTGAAATCATGAAAGCACCATACATTGTTGTTTTGGTGTGCTATTTGTTGCTTGTAAAAAAAGAGAGAGAGAGCTTCACTGGAAACTCAAGAGCTAATCTGGGGCAGGTGCTTGGCTCAAAGAGCAGGGAGCTGTCCACTGGGACTCTATAATTGATGGTGCTGAATTTAGAAGCTCCATGTATGGTTAAATAACAGAAGTTTACATCATAGAGTCAAGAGGGTATGAGACCAGAGTCACTCCAAACATCTAGCTTGTAGGAACATTCAATTTATCCCACAAAGGAGCATCTTCCAGCTCTAAGTGAGTAAAGTCCAAGATAATCTAAAAACAAGACTCCAGAATGTAGGCAGACTATAGGTCCAAAAGACAGCAAAAAAGCAACAGCAACAGATGGAAGGGGACCAATCTGATGAGCCAAGCCAGTAGCTTCCATAACATCCAAGTCCAAGCCTGTCATGGCTCTCCAATACATTTGCTAAATACTTGGAACAGGAACCACATTACAAACAGGTGAACAAACAACAACTAGACAGAGGAGCTTTAAGTATTTGGTGCCATGAAGTTGAGAGACAGAATCCTGACATCATCTAAATTCATCCAGTGCCACCAGTCAACATTGCTGGCTATTTTCTTTCGTCTGCACTGTAAATAAGAAACAGAGTAACCCATATCTCTTTAGTTGTGAGAAAATCAGATCCTCACCACATGGAAAAATGGAAAAAATCATATAAATTTATACTAAACAGCCCAAGCAAACAGGAAAGCTTTTCTGTCTTTTTTTAAAAAATAAAAAAGCCTTCCCAGAGAAACACTCACCACTTCAAACCTCTTTGCAAGTTCCAAGTCATCTTCATTTCTTACCATCTCAAAGAAATCTAAGTGCCTAGAAGACAGAATGAAATAAAGTCATACAATCCATCTCTTGCTTGCAACAGTGCAAGCTGTGTGAATGGGGAAAGACCGTTTTCCACTGAAAGAAAGGATAAAAAGGGTAAGGTGCTACCTTTTCCTTAATTCAACTTGGTCTGATGAGCTTATATTAAGTTTTGACTTTCACAATGTTATGCTTCCCACAGAATAAAGTATTTCAATGGAACTTTAAATCCAAAATGAATGATAAATACATAAAGAGAATTGGGAGTGGGACCTACCGAGAAGCTGTTAGAACATACAGCAATTGACAACTCCCATCAGCTTCAGCCAGAATGGCAAGTTGGGATGATGGGAATTGTAGTCAAACAACATGTACAGTGAAACAACATCCCTGAAATGAACTAAGGTGCGCATACAGATACAGTGGTGCCTCGCAAGACGAAATTAATCCATTCCGTGAGGCTCTTCGTATAGTGGTTTTTCCGTCTTGACAGCTTAGCGGATTAGCGCTATTAGCGGTTTAGCGGCTTTTAGCGATCAGCTGTTAAGCGGCTTATCAGCGGATCAGCTGATAAGCGGCTTAGCGGCTTAGGAAAAGGGGGGGAAAGGGGGGGGAAACCCGCAGGAACTCGCAAGACATTTTCGTCTTGCGAAGCAAGCCCATAGGGAAATTCGTTTTGCAAAGCGCCTCCAAAACGGAAAACCCTTTCGTCTAGCGGGTTTTCCGTCTTGCGAGGCGTTCGTCTTGCGGGGCACCACTGTAATTTAAAAGTGAATGTGCACAGAGAATTTACAGTAGATGTGCATGGGACATGTTTTTGTTGGGATCACATCCAGTCACTTAAGACTCCAGGCTTTGCACTACAGAGTCTGTGGGCCTTCAATCCATGTTGATTGACCCTCCCATCAGTATGATATATGGATACAACATCTCAGAGTAGACTCTGCTGCTTGTGAAATCCAAGGTGTAGCTATCAATAGTAATGTTGCCCAAACTCCAGAAATTACCTGTACTAGAATATACATTTGCTCACTATCTGAAAAAGTGTGCTTGCACATGAAAGCTTATACCCAGAACAAAGTTAGTTGGTCTCTAAGGGTCTACTGGACAATTTGTTATTTATTTCAACTGCATCAGAGTAACACGGCTATCTACCTGAATACATTTGCTCAGTATGTGTATGTGTGAATTGTGAACCTCTTCCCACATCAAGCCAAGGGGAATTTGTCCATCACTGGATATTGAGTACACAGCAGCCTCATATTTTCCCAGCATATATGGCTCACCTATCCAGCGTTGCATTTTCATGTCCTCTGAGCTTGTCAATAACAGGTTGAATGCCCAGCATTAAAAACTCATATCGTAGGTGCAATCGAAATTCCAAATTGTCCTAAAGGAAAGAAAAAAATAGATTAAGTCATCAGATATCAAGGGCTTTAGATCACTTCAGATAAGATGAAGCAGAGGCTATAGCTCAGAGGCAAAGAATACACTAAGATTCACTTCCTAGCATCTCTAGCTGGCAGAAATACAGGTAAGCAGGACTAGGGGTGGGGCTATACCGTGCTAGTAGGTAGCTTATGATATTGATACAATTTATATTGCTGGTATAAATGGTATAACTTTCATGCCATTCTGGTGAGGGGGCAGGGTGGGGAACCTCACTTCTGAGGGCTGAATAAGGCCCTCCAGGCCTCTCTGTCTGGCCCTTCAAACTCTGACCAGGCCACACCCCTCAATACCCCTGCTGTAGTGCCTTTACCTGTCTGGAATGTGTCCTTAACACTTGCATACCTGGATGCAGGATGGAGTGGGGTGTATCTGGCCACGCCCACTTTTGCCACATCCACCCATGTGTAGGTTGCCCATGTGGGAATGTGGTCTTTTGGCTGAAAAGGGTTGCCTGCCCCTGCTTTGGCACAATATAATTAAACCACAGCACAATTCATTACATTTGGGTTCCGGCTAGCAATTTCCAGCATCAAAAGGAAGAAGGAAGAAAACCAGCACTAACTTTATTTATATATTCTGAACATAGGAAGCTGCCTGACATCACCAGAACATTGGTCCTTCTAGCTCAGCTCTCCAGGGTTCAGACATGGAACATTTCTAGGCCTGCCTAGAGATGCCAGAAATTGAAGCTAGGACAATCTGCATGCAAAGCAGATGCTCTGTCAATGCCCTACAGGTCCTTTTCATTGCATATTATATCATGTGGCAATAATAATAATAATAATAATAATAATAAAAATAAAAATTTATTTATACTCCCTGGCCAGGACCGGGCTCAGGGCGGCTAACACCAGGTATGAAAACAATTGATTAAAATACAACTTAAAAACAGGTTTAAAATACAACTTAAAATGCAGCCTCATTTCAGTGGAAGCCCAGAATCAAAACTGGGAGGAGAAAAACATCAAATCTTCACCAAGGCTAGCTATCCAGACTGGTCCTACGTGGGCCAGAAAAAAAGCCAGGGAAGTCCCCAAATAGGGGTTCCATCACAGAAGGAAAAGGAAAGAGGGGGAGGGGATCAGGCTGATTCCAATAATTACTATTCATCAGTTCCTGTTGTTCCTATCAGCTATCCCACCGTGCTTCATCACCGAGCTACGGGATAGATACCCTACTTTTTAAAAAGAAATGCTCAAAGTAGCTTACAAATAATAAAATATACATATAATAAAACCAAACCCACATAATGCAACGAACTCTGTTAAAGACTCACCTCACCAGTACCTGCATTCAAAACAGCATTAATAAAGGACATGATGGCAGTTTTGAGATTCACTTCATCTCGATATCGCCCCAGGCTCCGGTCGAGCTCATTGAGTAATGACTGCAAATGAAGAGCAGGGAGAAAGTAATGCACTCTCTACCACTGTAATGCTGAATTTCATTATAGCTCCTGCCCAGAAACACACAGAGCGCAAGAAGAGAGCTTAGAAGAGAGTGAAGAGAGGCTACAAGAGAAGCTTGTGAATGCAAGACAAACATTTCTGCTTGATAACCTAAAATGGTTCAAAAACATATTTTCTGCTTCACATTATTTGCTTGTTGAAGGTTGGAATATTAAAGCCATCCGTTGGATTCCCATGATGGCTTATAAAACAATAAACCAAATTATAACAAAGCATGAAAACAAGAACTTTGAAACACCACAATTTTAAAAAGGGATGGGGAACGTCTGGCCTGTGGGACAAACTTGACCTGGCACAGGTCTCTTCTAACTATGTGGCAACTTTTTGTTTACAAAATTATCGATAATATAGAACTACATTTAAATGTAACAGATCAAGGACACAATGCCCCATTCCCTTCAAAGAGCTAAAATTTTCAAAGTGGTTTAACAGTTAGGTCCTCTTCCCAAGGAACTCTGGGAATTATCTCCTCAGTACACTTGATGAAATAGAGGTCCCATGATTCTTTGAAGGAAACCATGATTGTTTGAAGTGGTATGATACACAGTACTCATGGGGCCATAGTGGTTTTTCAAACTGTTGATAATGGGTGGGAAAATAAAAAAGCTAAATAGAGATCAGCAAGAAAAGCTGCCATGGATCTCTCTTAGGCTTACTATACAAATTATAAATCAATGCCAAGAAAGATAAAACCAACTAAAATTGTTCAGTTCATTAATTGCACTGATATTTATACACTGCATTACATTGGAGCAGTCTTCAGTACATGATCTTCATGCCTCACTTCAAGAAAGACAGAAACATGAGGCAAAACTACCAAAGAAAATAAGGTCTTAAGTGCTGTGAAATTTTGCATTGTGAAAGTTATCTGTTTTTTATTGTTGCTCCTAGTGGTGGAGTACCATACCTACAGAAATCACTGCTTTCTATTGGATCAGTGTTGGTTTATGTGGATGCTATTCTTAAGGCCAATTTCTCCTCCTCCTCACTGGAGTAGCTTAGTAACAGTGAACAGCTGAGACCAAGAGGCTATGCAGTAACCATTGCAGACGTCTTGTCACTGACATTATAGATTTGTCTGCTTGACCACTTTCTAGAGTTGTTCTTCATAGCTAATGTGTAATTAATGATACAGAATCCAATATTTTTTAAAACAGGATGTTTGATAGGACATGGGCTGTAACTCAGCAGAATATCACATCTCTCTCTCTCACCCACACACCCACACCCACACCCACACACCCCTGCATCGTATGCATAGTTGTATGAGAAGAAATCCCAACACATGACCTCTTGCCCATGAGTAGGAGGCTCCATTTGACCAGGAAACTTGATTGTGTGGGTGTCCCAATCACATGGATTCCCTATACACACATGCTGGAACTGGTGCACTGGGCAAGTCCTTCTCACATGTGGCTGGGTGTGTATGCATGGAGATGCTTAAAGTACAGCCCGGTTCCTCTCTACATGCACTTTCACCCTTCATTACTTTCAGAAGACTGTTATAGATTCACAGTGTGCACCCTTCAAAAATCAACCGGCTGCGCAGAAGCACTAAATCAAATTGCTTTTAGCACAGAGTCAGCTAATTTGACGACAAAGACCAGATATGCTGAGTAAGGATTTTTCCTTCCTGCTTAATAAGTTTCTTCACCCCTTGCTACTGGACAGGATTGACACTGACCCATAGTTGTTTTTCTGTCACGCATGAAACTTGGAAGTTGGGACAAGGCAGCCAATGGTTATGAGAGCACATGGGGGAGGGGGCAGCAGAAAGCCAGGGGCCTACAATAAATTTGAGTTCACATACTTCCATAATGGGATCCTCAAAGGAGCATGTTTTACCTCTGGAGACTCTATCTAGCACTCTGCTTCTACACACATATTTTTCCGTGGGGGGGGCACGGTTAGTAAAGATATGCAGACAAAGTATTTGTCTATATATCTTTACTAACACACACACTTTTGCACACAATTTCCACTTATATAGATATTTTGCAAATGTTGGTGCCCTGCAATTGCAAAATTTGGAGAAGCGTGAATTTTGAAGGATAACTGCATTTCAATTCACACATTGGTCTGGGAAGTGATAATTAGGCGGGACTGCAATAAAATGTGAGCCAAACTAATTATGCTACCATCACCCAAATCCCTATTTAGAATTCAAAAAATCCAAGGAGAAACCTGGAGACAGTGGTTTTCAGAAGTATCCCTAAGAGTGGCTACTGGAAGACATGAATGATAGATGATGCCCCCATATGAAGCCAGTGGGGAAAGTTAATTTAGGTCTGGACTGGTGTCTTTTAAGACTTAATATTATTAAACAGCTTTGAGTTGTTCTGGGACATTAATGCACTAGCTTCAGCTGAAACACAGTCCATTTCACCTCTACCCTGCTCTAGGTTTTCATCTCTAAGCCTGTTCTACAAACTGTGAATGTTACTTCTCTATTCGTTGGTGGGCAAATTAAGAACAAGACTCAGCTTTGTGTTCCCCGCCATCTGAAACTGTCTCTGACCTAAGCTATTTTGGTCTTCAACCAAATTCAATATTTTCCCATTTGCCAGGACCATTTCTTCAAGTTGTCATCATTCTTTTTTCTTTTTTCTTTTAAAAGGAGTAAGCACTTCAAACACTGCAAGTCAAATAAAAGCAACCAATTCAGCAAGCTGCAGAAACAGACAGGGGTGGGCAGGGGGTGAGAGAGATTGTCAATCCTATTCCTTTGGACTCAGCAGAGGTTTTCAGCATATGCAAACGCAAACGACATCTGCCACTCTGAAATTATGTGAGTGAGGAGAGGAGAGCTCAGAGCTTCTCTCTTGCACCTCTGACATTATTGGAAGGACTTGAGTTTTTTTCTCTCCTTCTAGACAGATGAGGCCTTACATTTATTTTTATTTTTTTATAAATATTTATTAAGGTTTTTTTTTTAAAAAAGAAATGCACAAATAATAAACAACATTAGTTATATCATGACAAAATCTCATAACTTCTTCCTCACGTCTCCTGCTCCCACTTACATCGTTGAAATTTTTTTTCAAGCAAATTATCATCTTGTTTACAATCTTATTTCCACTCATTTAAATATAATCTAACAATTCTCCAAAAGGTTTATGTTTTCCTTAATCTCACTTATCATCAAATTCCAGTCTAATTTAGTGGTGGTCAATTATTTTATGATCAAGCATCCTTCTTAACATTCAACCAAATTACAATATTTTTGTAAATAAATCTTAAATTTCTTCCAATCTTCTTCAATCCTTTCTTCTCCCAGGTCTCGGATTCTGCCAGTCATCTCCACCAATTGCGTATAGTCCATCAGCTGCATCTGCCACTCTTCCAGTGTGGGTAGATCTTGAGTTTTCCAGTTCTTAGCGATGAGTATCCTTGCTGCCGTTGTTGCATACATAAAAAATGTTCAGTCCTTCTTTAACACCTTCTGGCCGACAATACCCAGGAGGAAGGCTTCTGGTTTCTTAGTGAAGGTATACTTAAATACCTTTTTCAACTCATTATATATCATTTCCCAGAAGGCCTTCACTTTAGGGCAAGTCCACCAGAGGTGAAAGAATGTTCCTTCATTTTCTTTACATTTCCAACATTTATTATCAGACAAATGGTATATTTTGGCAAGTTTAACTGGGGTCATGTACCATCTATATATCATTTTCATTACATTTTCCTTCAGAGCATTACATGCGGTAAAGTTCAGCCCAGTGGTCCATAACCTTTCCCAGTCCTCAAACATAATGTTATGCCCAATGTCCTGTGCCCACTTTATCATAGCCGATTTAACCATTTCGTCTTGTGTGTTCCATTTTAACAGCAAGTTATACATTCTTGATAATACCTTAGTCTTTGGTTCTAACAATTCTGTTTCCAACTTCGATTTCTCCACCTGGAACCCTAACTTTTTATCATTTTTAAAGACTTCTTTAATCTGAGCGTAATGTAACCAGTCTCGCACTTTATCCTTCATTTTCTCCAAACTCTGCAATTTCCAATTGTCTCCATCTTTTTCTAATATTTCCCAATATTTTGGCCATTTGGCCTCCATATTGGGTCTTTTTCAGGCCTTAGCTTCCAGAGGGGAAAGCCACCTCGGAGTTTTGTTTTCCAATAAGTCTTTGTATTTTGTCCAGACGTTGAATACTGCTTTCCTGACAATATGGTTTTTAAAGGCCTTATTGATCTTAACTTTGTCATACCATAGGTATGCATGCCAACCAAAAGCATTGTTAAAACCTTCCAGATCCAATACATCAGTGTCTTCGAGAAGTAGCCAGTCTTTTAGCCAGCAGAAAGCTGCGGCTTCATAGTACAGCTTTAAGTCTGGCAGGGCAAAGCCCCCTCTTTCTTTCGCATCAGTTAATATCTTAAACTTAATTCTGGGCTTTTTGCCCTGCCAGACAAATTTAGAAATATCTCTCTGCCACTTCCGGAAGCACTCCGTCTTGTCCACAATTTGCAATGTTTGAAACAAAAACAACATCTTTGGCAATACATTCATCTTAATAGCAGCAATTCGGCCTAACAAAGAAAGCTTCAATTTTGTCCAACTGTCCAATGAGGCCTTACATTTAATTCATCACTACAACATTAACATTAAAAAAAAAGATGAAGGTAGAAGGAACAAGTGGGAATATGAAAATAACTTCTGAACAAACATAATGTGAATGCTTGCAGAATCACAGAGAGACAGGAAAAGTAGAGAGCAAAAACAATCATAGGGCCGAGACTTAACTAATATTCCAAGTTGTGGAATTCCTTCCCAAAAGAAGTTGAATTAGGCCCATCCTACACATTTTAGGCTTTTAAAAATGTAAAAAAAATTAAAAATCATTAATTTCTCTGGCCTTTAACCATGTTCAATTATGTTAGGTAAAGGTAAAGGGACCCCTGACCATTAGGTCCAGTCGTCGCCGACTCTGGGGTTGCGGCGCTCATCTCACTTTATTGGCCGAGGGAGCCAGTGTACAGCTTCTGGGTCATGTGGCCAGCATGACTAAGCCGCTTCTGGTGAACCAGAGCAGCACATGGAAACGTCGTTTACCTTCCCGCCGGAGCGGTACCTATTTATCTACTTGCACTTTGACGTGCTTTCGAACTGCTAGGTGGGCAGGAGCAGGGACCGAGCAACGGGAGCTCACCCCATCATGGGGATTCGAACTGCCGACCTTCTGATCGGCAAGTCCTAGGCTCTGTGGTTTAACCCACAGCGCCAACTGATGTTTTAATTGCTCTGGTTGGTCCCTTTGCTCTTTTCATTTCTGTTTAAAATGCTTTAACTTGTTTTAGTGATGTTCTACTCACAGGCTGCATTCGCATGTCATGTTAAACCATAGTTAA
Organism: Podarcis erhardii; assembly: GCF_964252035.2. Taxonomy (NCBI): domain Eukaryota; kingdom Metazoa; phylum Chordata; class Lepidosauria; order Squamata; family Lacertidae; genus Podarcis; species Podarcis erhardii. Next base: position 87,918,635 of record NC_138507.1, on the reverse strand, counting down.
ACATGGGCTGTGGTTTAACACAAGTGAGCAGGGTTCCTGCTTCATTCCTTCTCTTCTCCTAGCTATGCTGTGCTGGAAGCAACTAACCACAAGCCTTGCCTTGTTATATTGTCCAAACCTGGGGTGTTGTTGTTTTTTGGAGAGAAATGAATCACCTGCTGAAGTTTAGAAAACAGGACAAGCTGAGGCTTTTGGTTTATTGCACCCAGCACCAGGAGCAGGGAAGCAGATACTTTTGAACAGCAACAACAGTAAAAGTATCAAACCTAAGATGCTATGAAGCTACATAACAATCTCCTGTTCTTGACTTCTTTTAATATGAGCATCAAGATCACACGGAGTCAACAGATATGGTCAGCAGGAAACAGAATGACACCATGGACAGCAGATGAATCCTTACCTCAAAAACATTCTGAGCAGAGGAGGACATAACATTATCCCCTCATTGTGCTTGTAATAAAAAATTCCCTTTGCTACAACAGTTAGACTTTAGACCAGGGATGGGGAACCAGTGGCACTCTAGATGAAGTAGGTCTCCAGCTCCCATCAGCACCAGTCAGCATTGGCCAATGGTCAGGGATAATGGGAGCTGTAGACCAACAACAACTGGAGAGCCTTGCTTTAGACCTACATGAGCATTCAAAATGATAGAAACAGTCCAAAATGATTGAATTCATCCCTTGACTGAATATTCAAGATTTGAATTATTGCATCTATTATAGCTGACACCAGCACTTCTGATGCCAATATTCAAAGGGAGAAAGATGAGTTGAAGGCATTCAAAGTTACCTTGCATGAGTTTAACTTTGGCCTCTAGGAAGGAACATTGCAGAAAAGACCATTTGGGCATGATGCAAGCATTAGAGGAAGAAAAAAAAAAACCCACACAAACAGGAGCACGTCCTCATTGCTCTTAAGAAAACAAAGAGGAGAACATTCATCCTTAATTTCTTTTCCCCATCCAAAAATATTTGACGGGTAATTATTTGTGCATTCCACACATTCATGGATGAGATAGTGAGTTGGCTCTCTGGAGGCTCATAAAAACTTCTGCAAGCTATTAACATCAACTTATCAAAGGGCCAGCTGTACTCTGTACAGAGAGTCATGCTACTCTCTGTACTGGGTAAGAAATGGCTTTCCTTCCCCATTACTTTCAGATGGTTTTAGTCTCTTTAAAAATACAACAACACAGAGAGAGAAGAGATGTGAGTGAGGTTAGGCTCACAAGAGCATATGGGTTTATTTGGCATAGCAACCCGGTCAAGTTGGGACAAAGGATTAAACTCTGATTGAATGTTGTCAGGGCCATGCACGACCAAAAATCCCTGTCAAGCACACAAGGTCAGCCTGAGCCACCTCCAATGTAAACAGAGACAAGTTACAGAAAGGCTTCCTCAGATTAGTTATCAGGCAGTAAATTATATTCTCTCTCTCTCTCTCTCTCTCTCTCACACACACACACACACACACACACACACTCTCACACACACACAAATACACACTGCCTTCCAAACATCACAGGCATTGAGCCACTGAGCTTCTAATGCCCAACTCACAAAACAGCAATCCTTAAAACAAGTTTTGAGTACTGCTTAAAAACCATAGCCAAAACCAAACTCTCTTATTCATGGGGTATTCCAAGTGTGCGTGCACAGGTAAATATATTTATAAAAACAAAGAGCAATCACTAGACTAAACTGCACCCCTGTTTCTACATCTATTTACATAGCAATACTGCAGTATATTTGCTACATAAGCATCCCTGTTTACATAAGAATAGGGGGAGGGAAGGAGATGAAGCATGTTCCTTAACTTGATTTAGCCTCATGATTCCACACTGTGATAGAACTGAAGTTCCAGTAAATCTTTGCAATGGTCAGGTCAGGAGTCAAGCTGTAGTCTTGCCTGCATGGCTCACTTGGAGAAGAATCTTCAGGGACAATCCAAATGGGCAAAACAGCTGATGCACATCGCATAGATAGGGATCTATGTTAAAACCCATCTGGGCATAGCCATCGTGACTAGCAGCCTGAATTAATGAATGCAACCATGTTGGCACTTCCTTTTTCAGTGCTTAACTATATGTTTTACTCATTGTGTGGCTTGTAGCCACGCTGTGGGATTTTAAAAGATTAATCCTAGGTGAAAAAATATATATCAAGAGCACAGTACACAGAGAAGGGCCTTGAGTACAGCTAAAGTACCTTGGTATCTTTTCAATTAGTGATGTTGTGGTGGGGAAGCTCCCAGTGGAGATTTCTGTCTTCCGATTCTGTCTGATTCTGCTTTATAAACATTAAAATAATCAAGAGCCCACTCTAAACGTAACATAGCATCTGCAATGGTTTGCTCCAAATGCTAGATTTACCTGGAATCTTGTCCTCTCTGCTGCATAAACCTGGTAGTGAAGCATGGCCTGCAAAACCTTCTTGTGACCTCCAGGCACTAAGCAAACCGCCCCGAGGATCTCCAGCACAGCAATCTTGGTTTTGATGTTCTCAGTCCGTAAACTCTGAGAGATTATATTGATGCTTTCTGGATGGGCCAGTACGTGTGCCCGTCCCTGGGAGTTGTTCATCAGAGCCTTGATACACCCTATAACGGATGTGTGTATGCGGCTCTCGGACGTCTCATAGTCCATGCTCTTCAGGAAGTTCAGCAAGCAGGTCAGGCCATCCAACTCAATAAATCTCGTCACAAACCTGAACGGAGGCAACAAGAGGGAAATAATATCAAGACCCTGTGTAAGAATAGAGAACTGAACAACTAATTTATCACGTTACTCTGAAAAAAACCCCACATATATACCAGTGTAACCTGAGGATCTTAGCAACCTTTTCATCAACAGTATAAAGAATGAAATAAAATGTTTGCACATTAGGGCCAGGTCACATCAGCATCTGATCAAATAGTAAAATTGCCTCTTTACCGCACCATGTTAGGGTCTTGATAGCAGGTGAGAGAAGTCCTGGACATTCCCCTGCATGCCGGGGGGGGGGGGAGAGAGCTACTTGTGGAAAAACTCAGAGAAGAATAATTAAGCTAGAATATTTTCCTTCCCATCTAATTTCTATGCACATTGTTTTATCTGGGAAAGCATTCATTCATGTGTTTTCCCATCTCCAGCTTGAGGTGATCTGCAGTCCAGGAAGAATTTTACCACATGCTGTTTGCATAGCCTAATTCTAGGCTTGCTGCAGAGGATTGCAAGATGTATGTGTTATTCATTACTACAAACATTGCAATCAAGCAAAATGTCCATGGTTAGGTTTGAATGGTTTAAGAACTACTTTGTGCTTGGCAACAAGTGAGGACAAATCCCTTACGAATTGAGAGGTGGACATTTTTTGATAAGCAACAGAGAATCTCTAGATGTCCAGATGTGGTTGGAGTACAATTCCCATCAACCCAACCATTGGGCATGCTGGCTACATCCAACAACATCTGGAAAGCCACAGGTCCCCAATCCCTGCTTTATAGCTTTAGCCGAGTAATGAATAAAACAAATAGCTCAATTCTGAGAGAGGGAGAGGGAGATGGAGAGGGAGAGGGAGAGGGAGAGGGAGAGGGAGAGAGAGAGAGAGAGAGAGAGAGAGAGAGAGAGAAATGATTATAACTCTTTGATAAGTGCCTTTGAAATGGAAATCAGCAGTATGAAGCCATTCAAGCCAAGGATGGAGCCGACACATTTTCAGTGCTTCTGGCACAGTGGTTGCATCTTGTATAGGGTTGCACTGTATCTAATTCACATATTTGCAGTTTTGAGACTTGGCAGCAGCAGATCACACAACTCCAAAACATCCTATTGTTTCGGATTGCCTCCTTAACATATTACATATAAGCTTTGCTTTTGCTCCCATAATATATATAAACAAAATATACACCAGTAATATGGGATCTGGGGTATGCTCTCTTCGCTCCAACAAGGACATTTGAGAGTCTGTGTAGAACTTGGGCCAGATTGGCTGACTGTCTTATGATCTACCCCTTTAGTAACTTCATCCAGTTGGTTTCGTCCAGAAATGAGGCAAAACCAAAATACGTTCAGTATGAGGTCTGGTGCCTCTTTAAGCCTGACCTTTAAAAATTGGTCCATGCAGGCAAGCCTTGAGAGTAAACACAAATACCACAAATAGTTACACAGAAATGTGTTAAATGGCAGTGATGTGATTATCTGTTGAGAATAACAGGACTCACTTCCAGCCTCAGCTGATTTAAGCAACGAACGGAACATTTCTAGTCTTGCATTTCTCTTCTCCAGAAAAGGCAGAAGTTGTTTGGTGTACGATACACAGTTCATTCATTTAAAGAGCATCTTCGCATTTGCACTGTAATTCTGGTAATCACCTGTGTCTCTAAATGAATTTATGCTTCTGCCATGGTTTTTAAGGTTCAATATATGCAGTGTATGGCATGAACCTTTCCACATGTTGTAACTACAGTGGTACCTCGGGTTAAGTACTTAATTTGTTCCGGAGGTCCGTTCTTAACCTGAAACTGTTCTTCACCTGAAGCACCACTTTAGCTAATGGGGCCTCCTGCTGCTGCCGTGCCACCAGAACATGATTTCTGTTCTTATTCTGAAGCAAAGTTCTTAACCCGAGATACTATTTCTGGGTTAGTGGAGTCTGTTACCTGAAGCGTATGTAACCTGAAGCGTATGTAACCCGAGGTACCACTGTATTCTCTATGACCTAAACAGAGTGTGGCCAATTTGTGGCATGGATGTCACAAGGAGTTTATAGCATGCCTGAGCAAGAAGAGATGGGCTATGGACCTAACTGTGGCACAGAGCAGCCTTTTCCAACCTAGTGCTCTCCAGATATTTTGGACTGGAGGATGAGAGTAGTTTCGTCATTCGAAATATCTGGATCACTGCAGAAGGCTAGGGTAAAGCAAAGTGAATACATCTGCCTGACACCACAGTTTTGCAGAGAAGAATAGCAGATCAAGTTGATGGATTATGTTGAAATGGCTAAAATGACTGGAAGAATCAGAAATCAAGAATACCGAAATTTAAATAAGGAATAGCGGGAAATTATAATTTATCCTAAAAAAAAACATTGCAAACAGTTAAAATCATTAGTAGGACTGGAATAATACTTGTAGTTTAATGGTGAAGTTTGGACACAATGGAGAGGTAAAATATTTGGATTATTATAAAAGATGCAGGAGGAAATGATTAACAATAGGGCCCACAAAGGGGAGGAGGGAAGTCCAGGAGATTCTTTGGAATTTTGCTTTGATGTTGTATGTTGGATATGTGACTGTAAAATTTTAATCTGAAAAACCAAATAAATAAATTTATTTTTAAAAAGACACTCCAGTTTTGCACTGCTACCTGGTCCACAGCATAGTAGACTTAAGCCTAGCTCTCACATACTGTATATTGCTATAGGATTGGTAGTATAAAAGGGTTTGGTGGTTATACCTCTTCAGAGTGTAGGTGGAACTTCCATAACTGAATGTTCCTCAATAGAAACAATAAACTCCACACATAAAAAAACTAGAAATCCAGAAAAAGGGGTTCTAGTCCTACCTTCTCCCTAATATCCTGGCTTTCTACATGCACAGAACATGGAAATGTTTGTATGAAGGAGTATTCGGTTACAAGAGATCCCACCTAGAAGCAGGGTTTACTAGTTAATCTGCTCCTTAAAGCTGCACTAGGGTGATTTGTTTTAAATCTGACATGTTCTGGGGGAAAGACAGGCCACCACTTCCCTGTACACACAGCAAAACTAGCTGGCGGAAGTGGTACATAAAGCCTGTCACAGCCTCCATGTGAGAAGTACCACTGCTAGCAAAGGATGAGGCTGTGTGGAAGGCAGGATATTCCCATCCTACCCACAGGCAAAGTAAAGTTTCCCAATCTAGCTGAAGCAAAGATCCTTTACATGAGAAGGCAAGAACACCACTAACAAATCCTGGATCTCTGCCCTTCCTGAATTTGGCAACAGAATAGGCTTAATCTACCAGATAGAGCAGAGGTTATCAGAAGTGTGACAAGGCAAAACTCGGCCAAAATAAAGGATGCACTCCTCTGTCCTTAAAAATAAAAGAGGGTGGAAATATTTCTTGGCAACAGGTGGGGAAACTAGCTTTCTTGACACCTTTCCATTTTCTTTATGAAAGCTCCGTTGCAATCCCTCAAGGTCCTGCCTGTTCCCAACCAGAGCTTTTTTTAATTTTCTTTTTCACTTTACTCTGCCTCTCCAAGATCTATTGATGACTAACAGGAGCAACAGTACAGCTTTCCCATATGCTTCTAGCCTGATATTTTTTTATAACCCCCGTTGTTTATGGCGGCAACTCACAGGGAAAATTTCACTTCCTTCCAATCGTTTCCTTCATTTTATTGTGGGTTTGTCCCTAAGCAATGTGGTAATTGGGCCAATCTGTTACTGTGCCTTAAAGCTGAAGCACACATAGTGTCTTATGTTGTACGATAGGTTTTCCTTTCCTAATTGAGGGATGCATTCAGCTGCTGCTCTCAAAAGTTGGTTCTGTTAGGACACTTACATCCCAAAGGGCCTGTTCACCATCCAGAGAGAAATCTTAGTCCAGAATGGAACTATGATTCTCAGCATAAAGAAAAAGTAACAAACTGAACCAGGCTGTACCATGTACCATGAACCATGAACATGGCATCTCTTTAACTGCCAGGTCTGCTTCTTAAAAAGAATAAAGGGCTTCAGTGGGTGGGGAAGGAACACCCCCATCAAATAAATATAATGCAGCCTGGTCTATTTATTCCTTTGCCACTAAACCTCAGCCACATGTGTGTCTAAGATTCATCTAAATTAGAGATTTCCCTCCAGAAAACAGCCCTTTATGAAGCCCCTCAAAACAAAATCAAGAGTCAGCTGGATGTAGAGAACAGTTTGGGAACATTGGGTGAAAACTCAAAATGCAGAGAAGAGAGACTGCTTAAGGGTTTTAGCATCCTATATGAAATACTAAACTCCACAGGGTTCCCGTCACCCCCCACAATTTCTCCAGGGCTTTGAACCTCAACATGGCCACTGATGCACACATCCCATGCTCTTTCCAGCCATCTTAACTTTTGCTCCCACAAATCCCAAAAGATCTTGGAAGCAGAATAGATTCTGCAGATGTGCTTGATTTGCTGCAATTATTCCAAGCACACAATTCAGATTTTCTCAGTACAAAGGTTGGCCTTCTTTGGCAGACGATAACCAATCCAAATTCTAATTAAGTCAGCAGGCCATATAAACTCTACCCAAAGTTAGCAATTATTATTGCAAGGATATAGAGATGAACATGATGTGCAAAGCTTAGCCACCAATGAAACAGGCATGATTAGAAAATGAGTCAGGGATAGGAAACCTGTGACCTTTCAGATGGCTCAGCTTCCATCACTCCCAACCAACAGCCATTGCTGTCTGGGGCCGATGACAATGTCTGGAAGATCCCAAGTCTTCCCCTGCCCGATCTAGACACTGCTGTTGGTACCCCAGATTCCATCAGCTGGGTAACTTTGCAGCTTCTAAGTATACAGTGCTACTATCAAGGAAGTGCTGAAGGGACTCCAAACAGCAGGCTTTCTTCTTCAATTCCAAGCCTAGTATTTTGATGGCCTTTGTACAAAGCGGCTCACCAATGGGATCTGATGCAGCCACGGGTCCCTCCATTGCAGCATTCCCATTAAAGAGGGAAATGGCTCACTCATCAGTCACTGGCACAGAGCCCACTTGGCAACTTACACATTGAGTCACTGGAAATTAGTTGAGACGTGGGGACTTAACTCAAAATTTAGCTTGGCTATAGCTACGAAGGAGAAGCGGGGGGAGAAGTACTTCGGGTTGTAGCCAGCGATTTAAGAGCAAAGACTTTATGTGACAGTTTGTGGGTGCTGGTGCTGACACTCATTAGGGCTGTTATAAACAGAGGAAATAAATGCCTGCTGTCGGGAGTAGCCAGCCAATGTAATGCTTGGGGGGGGGAGCTGTCCTTGAGTGGAGAATTCCCATACCCCACTCCCACAGATTTCACAAAGAGAAGCCTGTCTCTAAAAAAAAAAAAAAAAAAAAAGACTTTCCGGGAGTGATAGAATAGCATGGTGAATGGAGGCTGTGGAGGTGAGATGACCCCATACTTACTATAACAACCAAGTGGCAACATTTTTCTTCTCTTTTGAGCATGATGCGAAAAGCAGCAGCTGACTAATGGCCTTTGGTGCCATTAGTTACAAATGAAAAATATTATTAATATTAAATAATAACAAGCAACAAGGGTAGTGCTGTAGCATCTTGAAGGTCCCAAATTTAATCCCCACCATCTTCAGGCAGGGCTGGAATTGTCTCCTGTATGGAACCTTGGAGAGCTGCTGCCAATCAGGGGAGAGAATACTGAGCTAGATAGACCAATGGCTTCTTTCTATGCTGCCTCCCTGCGAGAAGTGAGGTTACAGGGAACCAGGCAGAGGGCCTTCTCGGTAGTGGCGCCCGCCTTGTGGAACGCCCTCCCACCAGATGTCAAAGAGAAAAGCAACTACCAAACTTTTAGAAGATATTTGAAGGCAGCCCTGTTTAGGGAAGTTTTTAATGTCTGACGTTTTATTGTGCTTTTAATTTTCTTTTGGGAGCTGCCCAGAGTGGGTAGGGAAACCCAGTCAGATGGGCAGGGTATAAGTAAATTGTTGTTGTTGTTGTTGTTGTTGTTGTTGTTGTTGTCCTGCGATGTAGATTCTGCCTGTCCACTTTTTTTTACAACTGTTTTCCTTACATAAATAATATTATGTTCCTTCCATCTCAGCAAACATGGTTATACCCCTAATTACCATTTTTTCCTTTATTATACCAGACAATTGGGATAGCTTCCAGGTTGTTGCTAAGCTGATTTTAACAGCACTTCATTAGTTACTGCAGCCTAACAAGATTGCAAACAGATTGTATTATATTTTATGACCATTAATTTAGTAAACCTCTGGATTAGCCTGTTCCTTTATCACTTCACAATCCTATCAAATACAAATGAAGTCTGCAGTTGATCAGGGAAGACAGGGAGCCCACCTGTTAATGGCCAAAAAAGGGAGCATGTTCACCATTTAGAATAACTGCCAAGAATGCAATATGAATTGCAAATATATGTATAAAAGAATATAATGTTTTGCTGGTAATTCTAGACAGGGAGAAACTTAGTCCGTGACTGCTGTTGGCCCAGGTGCCTTGAATTGGAGATTAAGCAATACGAAGAAAAGGAATATGTATGAAGTAAGGGGAGAAGAGGCAGAGCAGGCTATCCGAAGGAATAGGATGGAGGAATAAACCATTTTAATATATAAGGAATTTGGTAGTTGCCACATTATCAAGTTTTGCTCACATCAGAATGCCTCTTGCATCAAGTGCTCATTTATACCCAAGCCCCTCATGCATTTGTTGGGTTAAAAAAACAATCCCAGTTAATAAGATGCAAAATTATACACCAAAAAATGTATATAAAAGGCTGCATCCAATGTTTGTCATGCTCAAAGGAGATCCACTAAAGTTAATAGGCACAAGTAGCATGAGTTCATTCATTTCATTAGGTTTATCATCATTTTATGAGTATAAACACCGAAGTATTTTGACAGTCATGTGCATTGTTTTATGTATCTGTTCCTGTGCTGGTGTCTTTCGGAAACATGGAATTTATCTGTGTATAATATTATACTGGAATAATGTATATAATATGTGATAATTGCTTGCATTTTTTTGTGGAACTCTTTTCCATCAAGATCATTGTGACCTTGGGCCACAAATTGCACATCCGATGGTTCAGAGGGAAGGTTGACATGGAAGATCTAGCAGGTTCAAAAAGGACGAAGCTTATGATGACGACATGTGGTTTAAGAATCACTGCCGTATTTTAGATCCAGAGGAAAGTTGGCAGGTTTGAATGCAGCCGTGCATATTCCCTGAGCTTCCCCCATCCCTTCAAAAGTTCCATACTGGTTAACCTCAGAGAGAAAAGAACTTTTCTCCACAGTCATGACAACTACACTCCCTCTGTGATTTTAGAGAACCAAATTAAGAGAACAGTCAAAACACTATACTTCTCCATGTTAGCTGATCTCAGCTCATGGCCCAAGAAGTGTGCGGTGTGGGGAGAGAGGATGGATAATTACCTCATGGGCTGAGTCCTTAGAGCTGTCTTCAAGTCTTCAACTATTTTATTCCTCATTTCCGTTTCTTCTTCATCAAATGCATACAAGGTCTGCATCTGTTTGGATGAGGCAAAGAAACAGTGACAAATCCAGCACTGGACGAAAGTTCAGAGAAATCTGAGGCTACTGAGCAACTCAGGATTCATCCCCAAGAGTTTTTTGCCAAACTAAACTGGAGATGCTGGTGGGAAGCTCACCAAGAAAGCAAAGTCTTCTCCAGAAACAAAGCTGGGTAAAAATGAGCTTCTGCCTAAGGACCAAAGAAGTCTGTGTCTTTAAGTGCAAAGTTGTTGCTTTTAACCAAATGGACACTGTGGGGTGGCTGATATGGGTCAGAATTCCAGTGTGGGAATTTTAATCTCCTTCTACCCCACCGCCCAAGGTCCTGATTCAGTTTGTGCCTCCAGAATAAGCAATTTAGATAAGGGGGAGACTCCCATGCACTTTACTTGGGAGCTTTCACCCCTTTGCAAACACCAGTATGGGACCGCCAACACAGATTAGGACCACAGTAGGGAAAATCCCCTAACCTCCTATAACTAGGATCCCAAAATGGATTGGGAACCTAGCTTGCAATGAGGTAGGCAAAAATCACAGGGCCAGAGCCAATTTGCCAAGTGGGAAAATTACTGCCCGGCTCAGAAAATGGCAGCCAATGAAGTCTATAGCAAGGTCTTGCATGCACAAACAGTCAATATCTGAAGGAAGGAGATCTGGTGATGAATTTAGTGAGGAGGCCTGGGCAGACCTCAATTTATTCCCCAAGCATGGACCCAAGTGGACCCACAGGCACAGTGGACCCCAAGCATGGACCCAAGTCCACAGTTGGCTCCGCCCCTGGGGAGGGCCTGCACAGTAGCCTGCCTGCAATTGGCCAATGTGGAGTTCTGGCTAGTGTGTGACTCCACAGGCCAAGCCATGCGGGTCAAGCGTTTCACCCCAGCACCAATGCTAAGAGCTGGATTGTGAAGAGGACAGGGCCAGGCAGCATCACCTCCTCACCATTTAGGGTAAGCTGACTTTTTAAAACAACAAGTAGAAGAACCATGTGCTTAGGAGCACAGATACAGAGCTAAAGCATCATTTGGTTTGGCCCTAACTAAAGCTGCAATCCTAAGAGTGGTTATTAGGTTAAAAGAAAATCACAAAGGAATAGAAGCCCTGTTGAATTCAATACAACTCATTTCTGAGTAAATCTGCTTAGCACATCTTGTTTTTCACTTTGGGTCCATTTTGAATGAATATACTGTGATGAAAGCTAAGGCGAGCTTGAAGAAACAGCCATGCTCCGTCCTTCCAAGGCACTTATAATAACATCTTACAAACAGCTAAGTCTTTCATGCAGTGTTCAGCACAAATCAGATAAAATCTCACTTTTCTTGGAGAGCCTCTTTGCCCCACTCCCCGCTTCTCCACAAGCCCTTCTGTGTCACTTTGTGTTTGCAATTTATGCCATGCCAACACATGTCAAATCTTCAGGGTGGTCAGTTGATGAAGCAATGTGACTCTTATACACTCTGCAGCTGGCACAGGGAACTGGATTTAACTCCAGGGAGATACATACACTGATTCCCGCTAAAGTCAGATTTGCTCAGTTAAATGGAGCAAGCCTCCTCCTCTTCTCAGGGAGAGCAACTGATAGAAAACAAGGAAATAATGTTTGTGCCGACATCCCTTCCTCAAAGCCAGAAACAAAACAAAACTGAAGCACTCTAGCATGTCATGTGACCTGCGGCCCACCAGCTTCCAACATCTTTTTCCAACAGCCATGGTGTCTGGGGCTGATGGGAGTTGGAATCCAGCAAGATCTGTGGGCCACAGGTTCCCTATTCCTGTCCTAGAGAATCATGCTTATTTGGGAGGAAGATGCAGCCTCAATGACAGGTTCCTCAGAATGTGATCTGGAGCTAAACTTGTATTCCTTTCTGGCGGTTCCCTCATTGCGAGAAGCAAAGCTACAGGGAACCAGGCAGAGGGCCTTCTCGGTAGTGGCGCCCGCCCTGTGGAACGCCCTTCCAGCAGATGTCAAAGCGATAAACAACTACCTGACATTCAGAAGACATCTTAAGGCAGCCCTGTTCAGGGAAGGTTTTAATGTGTGATATTTTACTGTATTTTTGGTTTCTATGGAAGCCGCCCAGAGTGGCTGGGGAGGCCCGGCCAGATGGGCGGGGTATAAATAATAAATTATTATTATTATTATTATTATTATTATTATTATTATTATTATTATTATTCCTTTCTGCAGTGGCTTATCAGCACCCTCTCTTTTTTCTACAGCACCGGGGAAGGGGGTTGGCCCACCAGTGCCCACTTTTGAAACATATACTGAATTTTATTATCCCTATGATTTAGGGTGTCATGAGTATACAACTAGAGCTTTGTTGAACTTGAAGGATTCCTGAATCCAAAACGAAACAGAGCCAAATAATCCCAGCATTCTGGGATAATTATAGACAATTAGAAGCTGCTGCCAGCAAAAAGTTCTTCTCAATTCTACACAGTCTTGGCCTCCACAATTGTTTCACTTCATTACCATGAAGTCATTTCATTGTGTGATCACATGACTGCTCTGTCATGTGACCACACAACAAAATGACTTCATGGCAATTTATATGCAAATAACTAAAAAAGAAAGGGACGTGGGTGACGCTGTGGGTTAAACCACAGAGCCTAGGACTTGCTGATCAGAAGGTCGGTGGTTCAAATCCCCGTGACGGGGTGAGCTCCCGTTGCTTGGTCCCTGCTCCTGCTAACCTAGAAGTTTGAAAGCACATCAAAGTGCAAGTAGATAAATAGGTACCATTCTGGCGGGAAGGTAAACAGCGTTTCCGTGCGCTGCTCTGGTTCGCCAGAAGCGGCTTAGTCATGCTGGCCACATGACCCAGAAGCTGTACGCTGGCTCCCTCGGCCAGTAAAGTGTGATGAGCGCCGCAACCCCAGAGTCAGTCATGATTGGACCTAATGGTCAGGGGTCCCTTTACCTTACTTTAACTAAAAAAGAATAAAACCCTCCCACAGTGACTTTGTCACCTTCGCTTTCTAGGGGTGGTGCTTATCTGACACCACTTCAATGGGGATTACCTAAATGACCCTATCAAAGACGGAGTGTGGTAGGTAGGTGGTCTACACAACCTCTGCAGCTAGCACTAGTGGGCTAGAGCAGCACCATGGTCATAACCAATAATATTTATATACAGCTTAATATGCAAAATCCCTAAGCAATTTACATAAAACACAGTAAGACTGGAAAAGGGAGATGCATATACGACATTTGAAATCCACAATGGAAAGAAATGCATCTGTAAAAACAGAGAAGCCATCTCTAAAACATGCAGTTAAATATCAATGATCTTACGAGTCAGGGAATGTCTGCTTAAAAAGATGGGTCTTTAGGAGGTGTCTCAACCCTGTCCAGACAGGGGAGGTTGGCGTATCAGTTGAGGCTGATGGAAGACACTCCACATCGCTGAGCCCACTTCAGCCTCAAATGACAGTGAGGGATCCAGAAGGACCCCCAAGATACATATCTGCCCCATCAAACGGAGGGCAACCCCATCTACATCTCAGAGCATGTTGCAGAATCATCACCATCTAGATCTGCTATCTCTTCATTCCTTTTAATCTGCCTGCACCTTAATTTGAACTGCAATTCTATACACCCTCACCTGAGAGTAAATTTCATTGAACTCAATGAGACTTGCTTCTGAGCAGGCACACATAGGATTATAATGTTCTGTCTCCGGCCCCCCCACCCCACCGGTTCCCTATCATTAATAGTGGGGCAGAGAGAAGCAAACGAAAATGACCCGAGTAGATTTTATGTCCATCTTTGAGATGTGCTGAAAGACGTATTTTCTTTTCTGCTCTATAAAGCTCTTGTGCTGCAAGCAAATCATTTCCAAATCATGAAAAATAAATGTGTAACAGCTGTATTGATGACCTCTGACACACACACACACCCTCTTTTAAACATCATGTGCTCAGGATAGCTGTGGCTCTAAAGAGCTACTTCTGAAGCTATCATTCATTTGCAAACCATATATATATATATATATATATATATATATATATATATGAGTGTCGATATTGACAAGCTTCCAAAAGCAACATGGGGGTGTAAAGGTAACTTTTCTGTTCCACAGGAAAGCAGGGAATGGGTTTATTTGGGTTGCTAAGCTTAGACGATTGAAGACAGAAAGCAGAATGTCTAAGCGTTCACGTGCTCATGATGTTGGGAGAGAGGGAAAGAAATGAGGGAAGCAAAGGGCAGACATTTCCATATAAGCACCCATTGGTGCCAAGATCCATTCCAGTGGATTACCATGTGGATGGCACATGTTGGCTGGGCCCACTCCAACCATGGCTCCATGTTGCAGTGAGAGGGCAAGGAGGGAATAATACCAGAACAGCCAGAAGGGCTATAAGCTGGGTGGTAGAGTATGTGTGCTGCATGCAAAAGGTCCCAGATTCAGTCTCCAGCATCTTCAGGTAGGACTGGAAGAGACTCCTGCATTAAATGCTGGAGAGTCCCTGCCAATCAGTGGAGGCAGTACTGAGCTAAATGAACCAATGCTCTGACTTTGTGTAAGGCAGCTGCCTACATTCCAATCAAAGATATATTTTTAGAAGGAGGCCTAATATTGTTTTTCCATTGTCTATCCACTCATTGGCAAGAACACTGCAAGGTGGAAACAAGTTTACTTCTTAGTAAACTACTGGGTAGAATATTGCCTGCACACTTTTCCTTCTTATCTCCACCAGTGCTATTTTTCTAGAAAAAGAGGTGCCAGAACTCACTATGAATGCCTCCCTTGTTCTCTTATAATGGCAATGGGACCCACCTGAGAAGTGCCAGAACTGAGTTTCAGTGAGTTCCTGCTGAAAAAAGCCCTGATTTCCACAAGTGGTTTAATGTTTATGATGGTTCAGGGTGGTATTGACTCAGAGTAGACCTACTGAAATGAATGGACCTAACTTAGCCATATTGTAATGGATCTACTCTAATAGTTAGTTGAATGTTACCATTATTGTAAATTAAACACATAAATTAAAGAAAATAGAGACATACTCTACTGTTCACAAAGGCTGAAAATTCAGGAAAGGGGTCTAGAATATCTCTGAGAAGGCAGACCCTACCACAATATGGGAGTGGGGGAAACTGATATGACAGTGCCTCTAACCCACTATGTCAGAATGGTCCAGGCAACAATATTCTCAGAGAAAGCAACTTTTCGACAGTATTCCGCAAGGTACTTACTGCAGCCATGGAGTTGATGCGGTCAATGTAATAGTCCGGCCAACTTGTAGCAAGCTTATTAGGGTCTTCTTGCTCCTGAAAAGAGAAGATCAAAATTATATGAGATATAGAAGAGACTGCCACAATCATCATTATCATCCAAGCTATGTTCTTTCTGCACCATACTTAATTTTATACACCTCTGTCATGTCATCTGCTAAACTTACTTATCCCAACCATTGTACTTTTTCCTCACAGGGTGAGTTGCTCCAACTTGTTTAAAATGTTGGTTGCGCTTTGCTGAACTTTTCAGAGCTATACAGCATCCCTTTCAAGCTGTGGTAACCAGAACTGTACACAATGTTCTCAACCACAGATTTGTGTAATAGCATTATGATACTGGCAATTTTATTTTCAATCCCTTTCCTAAAGATTTCTAACATGGATTTTGTCTTTTTCAGAGCTGCCACACACTGGGTTGTCATTTTCACTGAGGTATCCATCATGACTTCATCTGAGATATGTTTCCTGATCATCATCACTGCCAGCAGTTCAAACCCTATACAGTGGTACCTCAGGTTACAGACGCTTCAGGTTACAGACTCCGCTAACCCAGAAATAGTACCTCGGGTTAAGAACTTTGCTTCAGGATGAGAACAGAAATCGTGCTCCGGCAGCGCAGCGGCAGCAGGAGGCCCCATTAGCTAAAGTGGTGCTTCAGGTTGAGAACAGTTTCAGGTTAAGAACGGACCTCCAGAACGAATTAAGTTCCTAACCCGAGGTACCACTGTAAGAGCATATGTTAGGATTTTTTACCCAAAATTTGCATCACTTTACACTTGTTTACACTGAATTGCATTTGCTGTTTTAATGCTAACAAGTCAGCATAAGTCAGACGTTATGCTAAGCTAGATACTGTAGTTTGCTTCTCCCTTATGAATATTATTTGCAACTTGTATCCAGGCCTTTACTTGTGTTCAAGTGAACCTGAGTAGAAGCACTCTGCACTCGTCCCCCATTTAAGACAGGAAGGTTGGGGCTGATGCCCACTGAGATGCAGGGCTTGTAAGCATGTTCTTGATCCTGTCCCCACTTTTAAACATCACAAGTTCAAGCAAATGGCTAAACATAGCTCTTCCAATTTCCTTGCTTCCACTAGCAAGTAACAATATGGTACCACAATGCCATGAGTAAATGGCAGCCCTTTCTTTGTTTAAAGGAAGGTGAGGGTTAGGTGAGCAGTTTGTGTCTGCTTCATGGAGCTGGGGTGCTTCCTCCCATGTGATGCCTCCTTACAGAGGCAAACTTATGTAATGGGGCTCACGTTAGGAAGAATAACTACAGAAAACTGTTGTCCATGCATATCAGGCATATCTATCTTCAGTTCATAGCAAAAACACACAATACAAAGTTGATAACCATTGCATTACTTTTATATAATACTGTAATCGTATCATGACTCGAATACAAGAACAGACACAGAGAGCTAATCTATGCCTACTTAAATAAAGGTCATTCCAAAGAGGGCTATGCTTATATGGAATCTCATTTATAAATGATTGAGGTAGAGAAAGCTTTTAAATTTATCCTCTCTTTTCTTTTCCACCAATTTTCATGTATTAACTATCAATCATATTGTGAGTCTAGTCTAACGATTTGCCACTAAATTTTATCCCTGTTTTCAGGGGAGGGGGAGCTAGGTTGGTCTTGTGTCCTACTTTACAGTCCTCTACGTGGAAGGGCTGTCAAAGGACAGTTCTCTATTTTAGAGGCAAAGTATGATTTAAAGATAAGGAATAACACAAAGGGGGAACAGGAACCTTGAAGTTGCCCATCCATAGTTAGCAGTGCCTGGCCTGCAGACTTCACCTGCTGTCTTCCCCACTATGGTGTAATGTGTTGAGTCCTAGAGATAATTACTATTTGTAAATTTGCATCTATGCATATCAAATGCAATCAAATCTATACATATCAAATGCAAGTTTTAGGCAGATTTGTGTCTTCCTTTTTCCTCTGAGAATAATAATAATAATAATAATAATAATAATAATAATAATAATTTTTTTAAATTACTTTATTAAATATCAGTCCTGAATACAAATTGGATGTAGATATTTCACACACCCATTTCCCTGTATCCACTTCCAGACTTTAGTTTTTACTGAATACAAGGAGCTGAAATAATCACAAGGGTGATTTTGTTCTAAGTGTCAAAACATTTTACTCCTTCAACCTTTATTCTAGTAAGCTTACGAAGTGTGGGAGAAATGGGTTAAGACAATATTGACCAGCTACTATTCAAATAAGCTCTTCTATCTACAGCAAATACAGGAAACCCCTTTTTACGTCCACCAAAGCCATTCTTGCAGACACAAGAGTTTGGGATGTATTTGAGATTCAATTATTCATACCGTTAGATAATGGCTCATCTCACCTCTCCTCTTAGCCAGCTGCTGGGTGAACATTTATAAGAATCAGAATTTGTCTGGAGAGGCCCACAAATTACTGCTCTCTGGGGTAATGGCACTGTTTCCATTTAAACACAAAACACAAAACTGAGTATTTCGGAACCTGGATCAGCAAGGAAGCTCTTGTGTCAGATGACTGCAAGACAACATAGTATGAGTGGTGGGGAGGAGAGCTTTCGTGCACCAGGAGATGCAGAAGGAACACATTGGCCCTACTCTCTAAAGCTCAACAACTTTTGGGGTGTCCTGGTTTTTACTTTTTAAAATGCCGGTATGGCAACCCTAGAATATATGGAAACAATTACCCATCTACAGGAGCAGGGCATGAATGGAATATATTATAGAAAAGCCTACTTTAAACTCCCACTGAATAGTGTAAATATTAAATTTAAAAACAGATGGCAATCTGCAGTATTTCATAAGCAGCTGTCTCATTCTTCCCAATGCAACAACACTATAATCAATATGAGAACCATCTTCCAATTCCAGATGACTGCAATGCAGTCAACATATATTTTAAGTACAGAAGCTAACTGTCTTCAATAGCCCCCCTTCCAACATGGGACCTGGGAGATTCAACAGTCTTCAGTGAGTGTTTAGAAGCAGGCAGTGGGATTTTTTGTATTTGTGATGGTACTCACTGGCATGGAGTATCACTATCACTATCACCTCTTTTTTGTTGCACATGGCAAACATGTTGTGGTGGCACCCACAGAACTTTTATCAAGATATGAGTACCAGCATCCCATTTTTATTTTTACAAAAATAAAACAGCACTGGAAACAAGAAACCAAACAAACAGAAGTCGGTCTATTCAGTGGGTATTTATGGATTCTCCGTCAAGTCCATCTAAACACCAGGAAGAACTTTCTGGCAGTAAGAGCTGTTTGAGAATGGTAGACTCTCCTTCCTTGGAGGTTTTTAAGCAGAGGTTGGATGGCCATCTGTCATGGATGCTTTAGTTAGATTTGACCAGACCAGACCATGCTTTGTTTTATTCTTTGGGGGAGGAGGCAGATGACGGATTTGAGGCTAGTGTTTGTTTGAAAACCAGATTTCTTTAGGCTGAATTCAACAACGAAAACAACTTTTAATCAGCTGCTGCATTGCTTGGCCCAGTTCTGCAAGGTCTGATTTAGTTTCTCTCTCCCCACCCCCCTCAAATCTTTGAAATATGGAACATTCTTCAAACTAAGGGATGCTCGCCTCATTGGGCTGTGATCAATTATACTTCTACTGGCTGGCATTCTCTGATTAATGTGCAAAATATGTACAGCCTCTTCCCTCTAAGCTATAGGACACAACATACATTTATAACTGAAGCTTGAAACAAATTCAAGATTTTCCAGACTTCTTTCTTACTCTTTTTCTCTCTCACACATACAGTATATACAAGGCAAGTCACAAGAGCCTTCAGTTTTGAAGCAGGACAGACCAAATGGTCCAAGTTAATCAGTGGGAAGAAGCAATTGCAATGCACTCTTTCCCAAAAGGTACAATTAAGCACTTACAAAGCATTGTTAGACACTTACTGATACATCTCCCCCAAGGGTTCTGAAGGCAAAAGGAAATAATTGTCCCTTCCAGAAATGGGCAAGAGATGTGTGCAAACTTTCCTTTCAGTTTCTGTGAAGTAAACTGTGAATATTCATCGATAAACAGCAGCTTAATGACTATGAAAAATAGACCTCTCCAGTGTGAAGAACAGGTGTGCATAACTGATTTCTAATAGTCAGCAGTAAGGCCTAGCAACAAAAGTTAACAGTTGAATTGCATAGCTTGTTCTTCTTTGTTGATAGAAGGGAGAATCAGGCCTCTCTAGAATGTGGTCAACCTTTTCTGGCTCACTTTTCCATATGTATATATTTGAACAGGAAGGAGAAGGAGGCTTGAATAAACTGCTTTTTAGCTAACCAGATTGTGCCAGAATGCAAGAGTTTTCATATGTGCATTTAATAGCGTAGATAGAAAAACCGGCATCAAACTCTATGCGCAATCTTGTGACGTGAAGTAGAGATTGAATTGCTCAAAGTAAGCCGGAGCTGCAAAACTGCAGCTGCTCGAAGCAGTGATTTAATCTTTCAAAATTCAAACATGTCTGTGATGCTCAATTGTGCATTTTTTAATATTAGCATAATAGCTCATCTCCCTATTACTGTGGTTACAGATTTGGTACCCCTCACCCCTGCCCCAATAAGTGAGTATATACTAAGGTCAGAGCACATTTTACAGCCACAACAGAAAGGCTATCAAGGCCAGCATTAACACAGTCAAGTGCTAACTCCTCTGCACTATGGCTTATCAGAAGAGCCTGACGGATCAGACTCATGGTCCATCTAGTCCTGTTCTCACAGTAGCCAACCAGATGTCTGCGGGAAACCTGCAAGCAGAACCTGAGCATGAGAGCACTCTTCTCTGTGGTTTCCAGCAACTGGAATTCAGAAGCATAACTGTCTTCCAAGTGTGGAAGCAGAGCATAGCCATCACGGCAAGTAGAAACTGATAGCCTTATCTTCCATCCAAGTCTCCATGCCCCTCACAGAAGTAAATGGGAACACAGAGAATCAGGATTAGAGACTCACAGTGCAATAGTGAAGATCCACATGAGAAGTGGGTTTTATTAGAGTCAAGCATCTATTGTCACAGGGTGGCTGTGGACCCAATCCCTATCAGGTACCAGAAAGCGAGGTGGCAATGAGCCTATCTCAGCTGAGCACCAGCCTCATGTTGTAACCATTGGACTCTACAATTATATAATTCTATTAGTATTTCTATATGCAAAAAGTGAAGCAAAGGAGGAGAAGAGATTATATATATACGGTATATATATATATATATATAATACACTATGTGTTTCCCTGTTAAGGAGCCTTCCGACAGCACAGTGATTGAGAGACTGTCTAGGAGATCCTCTTACTCCAAAATACAGTGGCAATATATTAAATGTAACCCACAGTTATCTCAATTGCTCCTCAAACTTTTTCTTGTCACATTTTCCAGAACATGTGGGATGAAAGGTTTATGCATTCTTTTAACATTATATACATACATGCTTATGCGCGCTCTCTCTCTCTCTCTCTCTCACACACACACACACACACACAGAGAGAGAGAGAGAGAAGAGAGAATTCAATTCATGCTTCACTTAAACAATAATAATTATTTCTGTTTCAAATGAATTGGTCCTAACTAGTTTAGGTATACAAGAAGAGAATCCGAAACCTTTGTTTTGTTTTTCAATCAGGGCTACCCAGCAGTCAGCAAGGCATTCGAAATGGTCCAGCATTCCAGACCTGGATGGAGCTAATGTCTGGGTGCATTATGTGAAATCTGAAGACTGGGGTTTATTTTTTAAAAAACCCAAGCATTTCAAGAGACCTCAGACTCTGATTTAAATAAACTGTGTAATTGCAATGTTTAAAACAGGCTTAAACTTTACAATAACTGTATCTGGTACAGACCCTTCCATGGGTGTTTTTGGAGGAAATTACCATTTTAGGAAACTCTAAACTGCTGTGCGACTAGCTTACATGTTTTTTTTTAAAAAAATAAAAACTCCCTCATATTTGAGATAAAAAGGTAGATACCCATCCCCTCAACCCAAATGCAAGAGTAGCTTAAAGGTCAGTATATGCTGGCATCTGTCTGTATCAGGAAACAATGAAGGAGTGTGCCTTTGGGGGTGAAGTCAAAATGTTGGAAGGTGACAGCGCCTGCAGTGGCTGTAAGACAGCATGGTACACAAACATTACATTGCTGTTTCTGCCCCAAATAGGTTGTGTGTGGATGACACACAGATGGCTAGAAAGGCATTCGATCTTATCCAGCAGGGCTCTCATCAACTGCACACATGCTTTTGAGAACCCTGTTCCATTCATAGCTACCAGATATGGGTATACATCTGTTTAAATACGTGGGTATTTTATTCATAGTTGATGTGCTTGCTCCGAGAACCAGCACCATAGAGCAAGAGTCATGAGGGGTTCTACAGAACCACCTATAAAGACTGCCTCCTCCACTATGGATTCCCTGCTAACCAGTCCCCTTCACCTATTAATTTAGAATTGTGAAGATACTGGTAGCTCCTTAATACAAAATGACCCTTTGGAGATCTGACAAAGGAAGACTTCACATGTTTTCTGCAAAGGTTATAAAACTTTATTTAAGCACACACATTTTTAAAACCTGCCCTTTTAACCCATGTTATCATATTTCAAGAGTTAGAAATTCTTCCTTAACATGAGGGCAAAGACTAGCTGGAAATGCAATTAATAATAATCCTTCTCATTTTTACAACTTATTTTCTACTAATATCAATTTTTTTATTCCTTTCTTATGTGAAACTTACATTGTTGTAATTTTGGCAAAGACTATTTCCACCTCTACTTGCATAGTGGAGAATAATAGAAGTCTAGGTTTACTTTCTAGCACGCTAAGGTGGCTAGCCTAAAACCCTTCTCCCCACTGTTCTAAAAACTCATTATGAAGGATCAATAAACCATTTGATCACACACTTTGTAAAGTCTAACCAGTGTGAGAGAGCCAGTGTGGTGTAGTGGTTAAGAGCGGTAGTCTCGTAATCTGGGGAACCGGGTTCGCGTCTCCGCTCCTCCACATGCAGCTGCTGGGTGACCTTGGGCCAGTCACACTTCTCTGAAGTCTCTCAGCCCCACTCACCTCACAGAGTGTTTGTTGTGGGGGAGGAAGGGAAAGGAGATTGTTAGCCGCTTTGAGACTCCTTAAAGGGAGTGAAAGGCGGGATATCAAATCCAAACTCTTCTTCTTCTTCTTAAATACTCTTTGAGTTTGCTGATCATGTGTTTGCATTTGCTGATCATGTGTTTCAGTACTGAAAGTGCCTGAATGTGTCTGGATGGTGCCCAGTCCACAATTATACATTTCATACATACCGAAGCTCTGTTTTATTCTCCATCTCTGAAAGCGGTAGACCCTCTCTCCTTTTAATCCCCTTTTCTGCCAAAACCCCTCAAGGCTCTTTGCCTGGCCTTTGCCAATTCTCTCTCCTCTGACAGTGCAACCTCTACTCCAGTGACATCAAAATTTCCCCCTCAATCAAATCCCACATCTCCACTTGTCTCTCCAACATTTCATTCTGGATGATTTGCCAACACCTCAAATTCATCGCATCCAAAACCAGTGTCTAATTTTTCCTGTCCCTTCTCTGCTGTCTCTTGCTATTAACATTATTGTTCAACTGATCACTCAATCCTACGGTGGAGCTTACAGCCCATCAATACCCCTGGGAACATGTACTTTTCCTTTTCCACATCTGTTGTCAAAATGCGGGTTTGTACACTGATATCATGTAATTTCAATGATGAAAACCGAAATACCAGCTTCTTCCATACATTTGCACCAGACAATCAGTTTGATGCATCAGGCTCTAGGAACCAGCCAAAGCCATCTCTCAGCCATTCTGGAGGAGTAAGCAGGAGGTTGCAGTGGAGGTTTCCCCTCACTTGCCTCCTGTGACATCTGTGGTCACCACCCTTACGTTAAGCAAGAAGGTTCTTTATACCTAAAATCTAAGGATTTTAAACATCACCACCTGGCCGAAATAACTACATTTGTCAAGTGGCACCTTGGTAATATGAAACACTGAAAATTTTATCCTTGAAAACCTCAAAAGATTGTGTAACTTGGACCTTAGAGCCCATTTATATATTAGCAGTTGTTCCAAAGGGAGACAGCCTAGGGATGACTGCTCTCAAGAGTATTTGAAGTAACAGAAACATGGGAAGTGGGACAAGAATATGGCTACTTCCCATGCCAAAGTCACCCCATGGATGCAGAAGGTAAACATTTTTTCCAGCCCTACTTACATGACTCACATCCTTCAAATATTACCAAGAGTGGTATGGGAGAAGCAACTTCTGATAATATAAAAAATGCCATTAGCTTGGCTGAAATAACCAGTTGTGTGGAACATTCTGACTAGCTACACTCGCAGTTTGAGCCTGGTCTTTTGAAGGCCTGTTCTAAATTTCTAAGAGAAGTTATTCTGGACCTCAGATTTTCAGACATCTGTAAGCTTTTTAAAAATTGGGGGGGGGGGGAGTGGAGAAGCTGCAAATCTTCTCTGCCTTTCCCATGGTAAAAGAAAAGAAATTCTTCAGGTTTAAAAAATAAATATATAATTTTCAAGGGCTTGACCCTCAGCGACCTCCATTCTTAAGATAAACAAATGAGCCAGCATTGCATAACGGAAACTGTGAGTTAAGCTGAGAAAGTTAGAGAGCGCAAGAGAAAAAACAGAACTCTCATCCCTTCTGCTGTTCCCCAGAATACGGCTGACATTTTCAGAGTTTTATCTAGGAGTGGATATTCTTCAGTGGAATGTCAGCACATAGATGGATTCCTGAGAAAGAGCTCAAATTGCTTTTTCCTTGATGTCAGCAAGTATAGAGTGAAACACGAATGAAAGCTTTACCAGAAAAAATCTGTCACCTAAGTGGCTAGAAGAACAGAACTTTGTTGATGTTGTTGCTTACCAATCAGAGGACATGTGCATAAGTTTAATAATTACACGTGTAATTTACAAAACAGTAGACTTGGAATTGCCAACATGGTTCTCAAGGAACTCCCATTTCTGGTTTCCTAGACAAGAGCTCTGTTGTCATTTTTAAATTTTGTACCTTGCCTGTAAAATGTTAGGTGTAATAAATAATTGTCTCAACTTTCTCATTGTGATGCCCTTCCTTAAAATCCCTTGAGGTAAGGACCTGTTAAACTTGTTGTTTGTAAAGCACCATCTTTGTAGATGTGTCTCCACCATAATCATCTCTGAAAACCTTTGCTGATGGGTCCTCTTAGGATCAGCTTTCCCATTATCAGATAAGGGCCAGCAAACACACACTTCAGCATAGTGAGAATTAATGACACTTTAATATGTTAATGAGGATTAAAGTGGCACGGTCTGTATCCAGAAGCTCTGGCGTGCAGATATCATCCCAATCAAAATGGAGGTGGTAGCATCCACTGATTTACCTGCAAATTGTCCTTGCAGCAGCTCAGAGGTAACTATTACTACTACTACTACTACTACTACTACTACTACTACTACTAATATATTTATACCCCACCCATCTGGCTGGGTTTTCCCAGCCACTCTGGGTGGCTTCCAACCAAACTACCACTGCAGCAAGCCCACTGCAGCAAGCCCACTAACCTTGAGGAGATGCCCAAATGAACACCTTTATGGCAAAAAGGTCTCTCTGCAAGACATCTTCAACTAAGCTGACTTGCGGAGGCCTTGGAGGTACGTGCTTTGGGGATAGATGATAGCAAGGAAAATGTGAATACTGTATTGTATTTCAGCAACATCAGGCTGGCCATTGCATTTTGTGGCATTCAGTAACAACACATACCAAGACAGATCCCCATAAATACAGCAGAAATTTACAAAAACAAAAGTAGCCAATAAAGTATTGAATAAGAATATAGATTATGAAGCAAACACTCGCAGGACATAGTGATCCCTCAACAAGTTAGCTGTGAACATGTAGCCCAAATGTGTCACAGAGAAAAACTGTTTCATGTGCAGTGAAAGGGGCTACAACCAAATAACTGTGAACAGTGATAGATATTCACAGCTTTGACATTCAGTCTCAACAATTGTCATCTTTATTTGCATGAAGTTAACCCGGTCCTGGCACTGAGCAAATGTGCAAACAGTGGCAATTTCTTCATCCGTTTCTGCTTCTATTGGAATTCTCCGACATCCCTAACTCCGACACTGTCCTAATTTATTGTATATCCACATTTTGCTTGACATTGTGTGAACATGGTTCCCACCACAAAGAGCACACACAATGCAAAACAGAAAACACATTCAGGAGTTTCCATCCACCCCCTACTTCCCCACACACATGCTGAGAGAAAAAGATGACGTGACCTTCATTTGGTGCATTATGTCTTTAAATGAGACCAGATGAACATTCATGGAAGGTTTTCTTTGGAAATCTCCATAGGGGAGGTGTTTTAAGAAGGGATTTGATGAGAGTGAACACTGGGTGTTGGGTTACTCCTGGTAGAAACTGTTATGTAGCTATTGCTAATACCTAAAGCACCAAAATCAACAAAGGTCCCAACTTTTGTCTTGAGTCCCAGCAATAGTACCAACGTTAGCAAGGCAAAGAAAGATCCGAGTGAGATATCACCACTATGTAGCCACAAGCCCTCTCATGTAATCAGATTTTTGGCACAATATACAAAGCCCACCCCCACTGCCTTTGTATTTTGCCAAAAACCGGGACACACTAATCAACCTCTACGGAAAAGGGTGGTCTCAAGGGCCACAATCCTGAAATGAAAACGACAATCCAGCGTGTGTAATAGCTGTGAAAAAGGCAAATTCCATCTTAGGGATCATTAGGAAAGGGACTGAAAAGAAGACTGTCAATATCACAACACCTTTCTGTGAACCTACGGAAGAACCACACCTGGAATACTGTATACAGTTATGATCTCTGGACCGGAAAAAGGATATTGTAGATCTGGGGAAAGTGCAGAAAGGACAACCAAAATCAGCAAGCAACTGCAGCAACATCCCTATTAAGAAAGCTGAATAGTGGACAGAGAGGGGCATTTCACACAGAATAAAGTTATGGAATTTGCTATCATGCAAG
This sequence comes from Podarcis erhardii, assembly GCF_964252035.2. Classification (NCBI taxonomy): domain Eukaryota; kingdom Metazoa; phylum Chordata; class Lepidosauria; order Squamata; family Lacertidae; genus Podarcis; species Podarcis erhardii. Next base: position 87,892,109 of record NC_138507.1, on the reverse strand, counting down.
ATGTAGATCCGGCCACCGATCTGCACTGTTTGAAACAACAAATTCATGGAGATGAAGCCTGTTAAATGCTACAGCTAGATATTCAGTCCAAGCAAAAGCAGCTGCCAGCTGGCATGGTGGTGCCCAGGAGCTGCCTCCCTGGCAGTGCCGCTGCTGCTGCTGACCTGAACAGGGCGGGGTTGGGGCCAGGATAATGGAGAGATCAGGGTGGTGCAGGTGTACTAATGGTGACACTGGACTGGCTCCTCTGTGCTCCAATGAAGTCCTAAACTTGTCACTGCCCTGCCTTGTCCAGGTAAGCATCAGCAACACTTCCCCCAGTAGGGTAGCACTGTGGCACAATCCCACTGTGCCAGCCGCTCCTGCCTCCAGTATCAGAGCCAGCTGCTGGGGGGGGGGCTGTGTGAGCTTCCCATGGGCATCCAGTTGGCCACTGTGAGAACAGAATGCCAAACTAGATGGCCATGGTACCTTCCTATATGCAGCATCACAGAGAGTAATGCTCAAACATAGAAATATTTTTTATACCTTTGATGGTGGTGCCCATCTCCAGGCATATTTTAATCCATCTGTATTGACTTGTGTAAATGGGAGAGTCATGCCCTAATGTGGTGGTCGGGGCCTGAGAGTATCTACCAATCTCAGCATGGATGGGGTTTTTTTATAGAGCATTGCAAAGATAGCTACCTGAGCTTCTGTTTGTGCTTTAAAAAAAGTCATTTTACACAAAATTGTACATGCTTCAGTAAGCAATCTGATGAGTCTAGTCCCACACATGAGAGTCAATGTAGATTGACCCAGGCGTGCAAAAGTCAATTATATTATTAGTATTGCTGTTTATTTATTCATTTATTATTAATTTGATTGGTGCTATGTTATGCTTTATTTATACACCACTTTTTGGTCCACAGGCCTCCAAAGCAGTATTTGTCACTTAATACAAGGAAGTCTCTAAGCAACTTAGGAACAGAATAAAAATAGAGTTAAAAACATAGCAATCATCAATACCAACAAAACAAGAACCTCAAGAATGATGTTAAGTTCCTAGCAGACTTTGTCATTGAATAAACTGTAATACAATATCACTATTATTGCAACCACTACTATGACTAATAACCACACAATAATAATACCGTCATATTACTATCCCTACCCGCACAGCCTCTTCTGTGACTTACTACTAATAATATGCACATAGGGAGAGAGATGTGAATTCCAATGACCTGAATTTCCTGGGGAAAGTTGTACAACACCAGCTAAATTGCCTGGAAAGTTGTACAGTACCAGCTGAGGTTTAAATACTTAGTGGAATCCTTCGAAAGATTGTTCACACTAAGCAAGAAATGGAACTAGGTGAGCCAGTTCAGTTGGGACTGGGTGCTGTCCACAGCCAATTTCATAATACAGCAAGCATTGCATCTGACCCTTAGTTCCCTCCTCACCTTGAAGGATCAGGTATTTGCTTGCAGGTGGGTGAATGGGCAGGAGGACTCCCATGCCTAAACTAGCGGGTTTGATTCATTAATTCATTAAACTAGCAGGCCTGCAAGTCAAGAGCCTTTTCAGTCCATTGCTCTCTTCAGATAAAAGAACTCCAGTTTGCTTCTCCTCCTCTTAAAACGGGGAGGGGAAGCAATACAGTAAATCTAAGAGACATATTAAATAATGTTAAAGGCTGCTGCTTCCTGTCAAACCTGGCTGGCCGATGGATGGAATGCACCGTTCTGCAAGATGGCTAATAAACAGATCCTTCGCCACTAGCTCACTTAGCCTGCCTACAAAAACGGCCACAGAGAAGGTTGTGAAGGTGAACCTATTCCAGGGGAGGAGGGAGTGATCAGAGAAGCTGCTGTGCCCCCAGGGACTGCACCCCTCAGGGGAGGGCTAAATACAAACAGCATTACTAGGCCCAGAAAATGCCACCAGCAGCTCCAATGAAATAAATGCACCTTCCTTCCTTCCTTCCTTCCTTCCTTCCTTCCTTCCTTCCTTCCACAGGACCTATGAATTAATAGGAAGACTAGCAAGAATCCCATGGATAGTGCTCAAAGTAAAAATTGGGTCTTACCAAGTCAGAAATACTGCGGCTTGTTTTAGCCAGGCAGGCAGTGCATATGAAAGGTGAGGAGGCATGCTCTCAATTAAAAAATGATTTATAATGATGGAGATGGCCGATGGTAAATGCTAGGGTCAGGTTTGCCACTAGGCAGAGTGGGACAATTGCCTGAAGCAGCTGGTCTGGAGTGTCATGAAAAGGTAGAAAAGTTTTGGCTATTTATTATTGCTGCATTTTTTACTGCCTCAAAGAGGGACATTTTGCCTCAGGTGCCAAAGTAACCTGGCCAGCCTTGGGTATGTTGCAGAGAGTGTCATTAACTGGTCCACCTCAAATGTCAATGACCAACCCTGATAAATGCACATAATCATATGGTTCAAATCATCCACACATGCAGAGTTTACTATGTGATTCAATTAAACTAAAGTTAGTACCTTCTTCTTGCTGCAGTAAATCTGCCATTTTTTCTCTGGTGGGAGTGCAAACATTGCCTCTCTGTTCTTATCGGTGAGATCCAATTCATCCTGGAGAGGACAAAAAAGAAACATATAAATAATATATTTTTGCAGAGGATGTCCAAGGCCACCTTTATCTCCTTACCTTCAGCTAAAGAAACTTTAAAATTAAAACTTAAAAGTTGACTCTTTCAGGATATCTAACTCATCTTCAGTGTTGTCTTTGGGAACTATGCACTGAACTCTTAAGCACACAAGGACTTTCCTCCCTTTCCTTGGCCTAGGAAGAACCTTGCAGCAGGTCCCTATTAAGAGCCCTGCCAGAGAGCATGATTTATAACGCACCATTATGGATCCTAAATTACAAAATTCAACAGATAATATACTCTCCAAACTCGATGGCTTATAGTCCTATGCATAAGTGTGAGCAGACTTCTTCAGTCTGTTAAGTGTCTATGATTTTGGATTATATTTCTTTATCCTGTTCTGCCACTAAGTTACTGAGGTAAATCTAGTATTTGCAAAGGTAAAACTATGCACATAATTACATAGATTCACATTCAACTTTACTCAGTAGTGAGCAACTCAGGGAATCTCAAACCAGGACAGGATTCAGACAAGCACACTCTGCTTTCAGACAAGTAAATAATTTTTCAGTCAGGGAAACTAGGTTCTTCCAAAGAGTCCCACGCACAATGGATTCTGCTGCTATGAAGGTTTCAGGAAGCTAAATTCTGGGAACACTGGGCCTTTTCTGATAACCCAGTTTCCCTGGATTCCAATGATCCAGCTTCAGGAATGTTGGTTAGGGAAAAGGTTGTCTGAACCTACAGAAAAGTGGCATATACCTCAGTAAAGAATTTTACCAAACTTATCATCTAATCCTTTTATATATAGCTGCATCCATATACCTGTGGGTATAGGGAGGTATATAAATTTCATTATTGTTATTATCATCATCATTATTACTACACACATACATACATACATACCAGGGGTAACCCAATGTGACACCTTAGAATCATAGAATCATAGAATCATAGAGTTGGAAGAGACCACAAGGGCCATCGAGTCCAACCCCCTGCCAAGCAGGAAACACCATCAGAGCACTCCTGACATATGGTTGTCAAGCCTCTGCTTAAAGACCTCCAAAGAAGGAGACTCCACCACACTCCTTGGCAGCAAATTCCACTGTCGAACAGCTCTTACTGTCAGGAAGTTCTTCCTAATGTTTAGGTGGAATCTTCTTTCTTGTAGTTTGGATCCATTGCTCCGTGTCCGCTTCTCTGGAGCAGCAGAAAACAACCTTTCTCCCTCCTCTATGTGACATCCTTTTATATATTTGAACATGGCTATCATATCACCCCTTAACCTCCTCTTCTCCAGGCTAAACCTTCCACAGGTGACATTGTGAGGACTTCTGAGCCATAAAAAATAAAGCCGTACCCTAAAGCAGGAACAATACCTCTTTAAGACAGCTCCACAATGGCTCATTTGGAAAACTTTCTGGATCCAGAAACTTGTGAAAACAGTGAGCTAAAATTGCATACTGAGCCTGGTAGCGGCTGCTGACAGATTTAAAGGCCCACAGAGATTTCAGCCACAGAAAGGTACAAAAGAAACACAAACAGTAACAAGGCTAGGTCATTGCCAACAGCCCAAGGTAGGAGAAGCCAGGGGAGTGGGAGGGAAAGGGTTTTTCAAAATGTATATAACTTTGCGTGAAGAGTGCAAGCCATGTGGAAATGTTTAGAGCGAGTTTCCAAACAAGAGGGCAGCCAAGCAAGGCAAGGCAAGTTTTATCCTCCTTGCTATACAAAATTAACTTGGGCCAGGAGCACATTCTTAGAGGGATGGAAAGAGGAGAGGGGGAGAAAGAGAGGCAGAAACTGCGTGTCAAGTCTTAAGGACAGAGAGAACACTGCAAGTTTGTGGAAAGGATGTCAGGCCATGTATACTTCTGATGTTGTCAATATTACGTCTGGCCAAATAGAGAAAGAGAAGTCCTACATGGGCTCACATAAGCAATGAACTGGGTCAACTCAGCAAAATCCTTCACAAAAGCTCCGCCACTCAAGGGAAATGCCAGTTTATTGCTTACTTGGCAAAAGTCAAGACACTAACACGATTCTGTTCCGTACATCATAGAAACACATCTAAGAAACTGGTGGGCTGCTACTTAAACAAGAACTTTTGTCAGTTCAACTGTCAAAACAGCAAGCTGAGAGATTTTATAAATGTCCAGCCCTTTGCAGGATGTGGAGGGAAGGAATCTGAATGACAGAACATCTAGCCCCCACTCCCACGCCAAAAAAAGCAACCCCAAAATTTAAGAAGCTGCTTAACCATTTTCACTGGCTGAATAAAACCTGAAGGCTAACACTGTAAATTCATCCAACAGCTTCTAAGACTTCAGCGGATGTTGCCTATGAAATTCAGTTTGCTCATTCCTCTGAAGGAAAATAGCATTTGGTCATGTAATTATACGGCAGATTTAGAAGGCACAATAATGAGTTTCCTGCAAAAGCAAGGAGATCATTTGGCTGGACACCAAAACTTTAAAAAGGTGAACGGGCAAGCATCTCCATCTTTCCTCCTTTCCAGTGTTTGTTTGTTTTTAAGTAAGAAAAATATGGTATGGTCCACTACACAATGGACAATGTTTCTAAAATAATGGGCATAACACCCCATATGGCTTTTGCCAACCTGGCTTTTACCAAACATCTGCTGTCTGAAACACCTGCAGAACACCAGGTTGTTGAAGGTTTACCTAATACAATCTCCAGATGAAACCAAGTAATCACTCTTTCACCATTGCCCTCCACCTCACATCAGTATAATTAATGACAGTAATTTCCACTAAGCAGACAAAAAGTAAACTCTTCTATGCCTGGGTAAATAGGAGGCCAATTGCCTCAAGTATAAAGGGACTTGGTATTCAGCTGGTGCTGCTTTTCTGAGTGGTTGGTAATCCCTGATAAAGAACAGGCTATAAAGCTGGGGAGAACCTCAACAAAGAACAGTCTCTGTCCCATCACATTTATTTAGCGTATAGTGCTATACCTGAGATCTGGGTTCAGTGGAAGACCTGCTCTGCTGGCAAAACACCAGATAAACTGCTAACGCAGAAATGCAAGCAGATGATCATGGAAGTGAATGGCCACACCTCTGACATCTATGCAGTAGCATGAATAGAGGGGGAAGGTGGAACCACATACCATAGGGTTAGAGCTAAAGGTACAATTCCACAGGTTCTTTCAACACACTTTGCTCCTTCAGACAAGTAATGGTGAAGGCGTACAGTGGTATCTCTGGTTACAAACTTAATTCGTTCCAGAGGTCCGTTCTTGGCCCGAAACCATTCTTAACCTGAGGTACCACTTTAGCTAATGGGGCCTCCCGCTGCCACCAGCGCGCAATTTCTGTTCTCATCCTGAGGTAAAGTTCTTAACCCGAGGTACTACTTCTGGGTTAGCAGAGTCTGTAACCCGAAGTGTTTGTAACCTGAGGTGTTTGTAACCTGAGGTACCACTGTATAACATTTCCATTGTCCATGGCCATAAATCAGAAGTCTTGTAGCCCTCCAGATGTCACTGGACTCCAACTGGTATCATCCATGGCCATTAGCCATGTTGCTGGGGCTGAGGAAAGCTGGAGCCCAACAACAGTTGGACTCCAGCTTTCATCAGCCACAGGTTCTCCACTCCTGTCCTAAGTTGTGGGCAGAGCGCGTTCCAATGCAGCTCACTGTGCCGTCTTATTCCACTGCAGAACATCACTGTGCCTCTAACAAGGCAACAGTAAGCTCATTCTCCCTCCCTCCCCCCCTCTTTTAAGGCTAAGCACTCAAACACAATTAGACCTAGAAGACCACTTGCATCTCCCAGTATATGATTCCTACAGAAAGAGTTAACATACCTTGCTTTTTATACTATTAAATCCTGGAAGGGGTAGAAAATATTTTGTAATACTGTGCACAATATGATTATGTTTCAGATGCTTCAAATGGGGCAAGATACATCCAAGTGAGATGCTAAGGGTGAATTAATAGAACAGTCAGTCTTCATTGAGAGCTCTGAAGATGGCTGAAGACAAACAAGGCGCTGCAGATGTGACTGCCCAACAAGAACAGCCCTTTCAATGTTTCAAAATAAAATTGTTATTCATACGTCAAACGACACACACACCCTTAAAAAAAAGCACAGCCACTGTTCCATCTGTTTTCCAAGAAAGCATTATCTCTTTTTCCACTTCTTGGATAGAAGACTTCAGTCCAAAGTTTTGTGCCAAATCGCCAACGCTCAGCCTCCTGCGCATTGGAATCAGTGACTTGGCTCTCAAGTTAGCACTTCCAAGATTGCAGATACGACAGTAAAGTGATGATTAAGAAGACATGTGCCACGACGGCCTCAGGGAGAAGTTTAAAAAGAACAGTCCAATGAATATTTTAACAATCTGTTCCATTTTCAATTTCCTTATTTTTTGTTATTTACAGAGGGGAGGATATGGTCAGTTAATTTCACTTTTAATATGGCCAAGACAGAATTTCAATGATAAAACACATGAAATGTTTGGGAGTTGGACCCAAAGCAGGAAACGTTTCCAAACCAGATTCCTGAAACAGAAGGGGAAGATGGCCCAGATCTGAAATGACTGAAAAACTCATGAAAATGAAAGGAAGAAACAGAGTGAGGAGGAGGAAACCTAAGAGGGTATGTTGTGTTATGCCCTTCAGCTCCGCGGGACATTAAGCATAAAAGATAGATTTGATACTCTAGGGGTGGGAAAACATTTCCAGCTCAAGGGCTGCTTTCCCATATAGACAAATTTCCAACAGCTACATGCCAGTAGTGGGTGTGGCCAAAGCCAAAAAAGCGGGTGTGGCATGGGTGGGACTCTTAGGTTTGTATAATAGGCTACATTCCAGCCACTCAAACATAAAAGGTTTCTATACATACATACGCACATCTCTCCATCCAAGCAAGCAGCATTATCACACTTCAATAACACATTCCAGCCAGACAAAAGGAATAAAGCAAGGTGTGGAGAAGGTATGGTCAGGATGAGACCTAGGGAGATTCTGGAGAGTCAGACAGAGAGGAATGCTAGGCTGCACTTGGTCCCCTAGGCCTGAGGTTCTTGAACCTCCTACACAAGCCTCCTTGCACTTAAGGGGAACTCTAGAGTAGGGATCAAAGAATCTGCCCATTTTGGTTCTTTCCGTTTCCCACTTTGCCTATCCAAAATGCACTTTTCTACATTTCTGCAGCAATTGGTGATTATTATTGTTGTTCCCCTTCGTGGATCACTGCCTTGTTGTGGCGAAGTGGCTTGAATAATTTCAAGAAGCAGGGCCGTCTTAAGCATATCCAGTGCCGTGGTGCAAAGCTCCCTCCGGCGGTGCCCCCACCCCGTTTTCCCAGAGTTGTTGACCGGCGGGGCTGTAGAAGGCGGGCAGCAGCTGGAGAGTGGCTCCTCCGGCGGGGAAGAGATGGAGGCCTCACCTCCCGGCTCAGCTGGCTGCTTCGTGCTGTGGTGGCCATGGCAAACAGAGGCTCCAGGCGTGACGCTTCTTCGGCATGGCGGAGGCAGGCGAGGGCAGTGAGCTGATGCCAGGAGGCAGTGAGCTGATGTCCAGACTCTGCCTCTTCCCTGGTGCCCTCTAGAACTTGGTGCCCCACGCCACTCGCCTCTATGGGTAAGACGCCCCTGCCAAAAAGCTATGAGCTATGCTGTGCAGGGCCACCCAAGATGGACAGTTCATAGCCGAGAGTTTAGACTAAATGTGATCCACTTGGAGAAGGAGTTGGCAAACCACTCCAGTATTTTGCCAAGAAAACTCCATGGACTTAAAAAAGGAGAAGCTTTGAGAAGAAAGTGAGAGTCTCCAAGGCATGCTCTGGTTCATGGGGTCACAGAGAGTCGAACACAACTAAGACGACTAAAGAACAACAATTGTTGTTGTTGTTGTTGTTGTTGTTGTTATAAAAAAAGAATCCTCGTGAAAATTCTTAAGCATTTTAGTGCAAATTTCTCCCAATAACCCTTTTTTGTATGCGGGGGTTTTTTTACTAACACACACATTTTTGCTAACAGTTTTTCCTGATTATAAGGCATTTTTGTATGCTGTTTTCACTAATATATTCATTTTTAGGCACATCCCCCCCAATATATGCATTTCTGAAAATATTATTTAGCTGGAGAAGAGCATCACAAAATTTGGATAAATGCAGATTTTGAAGGATGGCTGAATTTCAGTTCCCATATTGTTTTAGAAAGTCCAAATTTGATAAACCTGGCTTTAAATGCAAACTGAACAAAATTTCTCCCCATCTCGGCTGAGGAGTAGGGTTCTTGATTAGCTCATTCCCATTCCTTTCAAAGGATTTTTTTGCAGGAGAATTACCCACTGGCTTGTAGCCTGTGGCTTTAAAAAAATATAATTTTATTTATAGTTTTCATTTGCAATACTTTTACAGAAATCATAACATTTCAAACAATTTGACTTCCTGCCTCCTCTTTCTGTGGTTCCTTAAATTTATTTTATCATTTCCTGCATATTCTAAATTAACTTATGCTTTTATTTATTTATCTTAATTCTATATTCTTTTTTTAATACGCCATTTCTGCATATTCCAAAAGTTTTTGTATATCCATTCTTCTCTCATTGGGAATAGCCTGTGGCTTTTTATTAAGTCAAAACAAGGGGAAAAAAAACCCTCCAGTGTGGATTGCACTTCATATATTTTTACCCCCTGCTGCTTCCAAGTATGATGCTACAATCTTTGTTCAGAATCTCAACACACCCAATACTCTAATTTTAGCCACATTTTTGTGATTCTTGGATTCCTTCCCCCGCCCCCATCACCCATCGTTACAATTCTTTTTCAAACCCCTAAAAACTCGAGGGGTGTGGGTTTGGAGGACGTGTGTCTCACAGGAATGTTTTCATTTCATTTTGGGAATAGTAACTCATGTTGCATTTATGTCAATCTGGTGTTCCTGCTTGAGCCTAGCTCTTACTATTTATAGGTGGTTTTGACGGAACCCTTGCTATAAGAAGCTTCTCACAGGACCAGTCATTCCACTTTTAATGAATGGTTTTTATAATTGCATGGTCATTTAGTGGAGCCTAGGCGGTGCTTTGCACAGGAGTTTCTGTACCAACATCCGAACTTTTATAGTTTGTTTCAGACTCAACTGGTTTCAGCTTGCACGTCTCCATGGTTTTCCCCAAAACCAGAAGATTCTCACCATGGCCACTGTTGCCATTTAGTCTGTGATGGAAAATGCTCTTCAGTCCTGGGAAGGCTCCACTGGAATGTGTCATTTTTTGTTACATTTGGGTCTCCTCCACCCTCCAAGGGACTCCGTCATGGCAAACGCAAGCTTTCACCAAGCAAGAGTATTCAAACAAAATGGCTTATTATTCACTGCAAAAAATGACCATGATTTTGCCACTCTAGAAAGGAACATACATATCAGCCCACAGAGGGTGACTGAACAAGACTGGCCCAGTTTGCACACAAGGCTACATCATGAATGGGAAACGTTTTGAGCCCAAGGCCAAATTTTCTTCCAGGTAACCTTCCAGGGGCCACATGTCAGTAGTGGGTGGGGCCAGAAGTGAAAATGAAAGTACAGTGGTACCTCGGGTTACATATGCTTCAGGTTTCAGACTCCGCTAACCCAGAAATATTACCTTGGGTTAAGAAATTTGCTTCAGGATGAGAACAGAAATCGTACTCCGGCGGCGTGGTGGCAGCTGGAGGCCCCATTAGCTGAAGTGGTACTTCAGGTTAAGAACAGTTTCAGGTTAAGAACGGACCTCCAGAACAAATTAAGTACTTAACCCAAGGTACCATTGTACTTCTTACCTTTGTACAATAGGCTAGTTTCTTCACAGTGATACACAGCTCTCTATCCTCCATTCAGACAAGCAAGACTCGTTACCACAATTCAAGGATACTTAGGCAACGATGATCAAGAAGCATGGCTAACTGAGGGGTGTGATCTGGGGAAAGAAGGGGTGGCTGAGAAGGGGGTGCAGACTGGGGACAGTACCAAGGGCCAGACAGAGAGGGTCACATTTGGGGCCTAAGACTGAGGTTCCCCAGCCCTGAGCTAAGCCAAAGCATGAATGTGCCAGCACTGTCGGTATACAGGAAAAATCATGCCAGTTTGTTCTTCCTCCTGGTCTTCTGCTGCTCTGCTACTTGGAGCTAAGCCGTGGTTTGGTTTGGCTTGACATGATTTGGCTCTGAACCTGGGATCCTGTAGATGCTTTGATTCAATGTACCACTAAGTAGTGCTTTGCATAAGGAGAACAACATCCACTTGCACAATAGAACTTTACCTTTTCCCTTCTCCCTCCCTCTCTCCACTAAATCTATTGAGTGACGGGTGCAAGTGCACAGGGGCAGGAGAGGGTGTGTGTGAAAGTTCCACTGTGCAAATGGAAGTCATTCTGCTCACGTATTTCATTCTATACGCTTGGACTACAATTCCCATCAAGCTGTTTTGTAGTCCAAAACATCTGCACAGCACCAGGCTGTAAGAGCAGGAAAGAGCACCCGGTACCTGATATGTTGGTCAAGTACACAGAGGGTTAAATATTTCTTTGCATAAGGATATTCCCCCCCTCCTTTAAATGACTGTCTCCACTCCACCTTCATTGCAAACAAGCGTTAATTTACCTTTTATTCAGACACTGTTCCTTTGTACACTTTACAATGAAATAAGCACATATAACCTTTCTCCTGGGAGTGAACCACAGTTAAATGCATGGATAATTTCACAAGTGCCCTGCTCTTTGAACATATTTACCGGGTATGCGGATAAGGATCACCCAGTGTTGGGCTAGATGAGCTAATGCTCTGACCTAGTTGTTACAGGTTGGGCCGAGCAATCCTAACAGGAGGGGAGAAGTGGAACAGTGAAGTGGCAGACAATATGTCACTTCCAAAATGTGGATGATTCATGCCTGCCAGGCAGCAGGTGGAGATTGGTGTCTTCCCCTCACCCTCCCTCCTTCTTTCTTTCTTTCTTTCTTTCTTTCTTTCTTTCTCTTTCTTTCTTTCTTTCTTTCTTTCTTTCCCCATGGAGGAGTTTTGGATTGAGCAGATCCATGTCTGCCTCTACCCTACCTCAGGGCATACTGCCAGGATTGGATCTAGGCCTGCTGAGCTTTCCACAGGTGTAGCTGCAGTTTCCAGGGCAAAAGTTCCCTCCCCCCCATAGAGCCTTTCACTCTGTCACCACTATGGGGGGGGGGGAAGGCTCAGGGAAACTTGAACAAGGTCTCAGCTTTGTCATTTATGGGCAGCTGTAGAATTACTGAATGTATGCTGAACAAGCTCTGACATCTAGACTAAAGGAGTACTATCAATCTGTGGTCCTTTCCAAACTAGGATCTAATCCAGCATAGCTGTTACGGTGTTAACAAGCGAACTGAGTAGGACCACATGGCAAACAAAGGATTTATTTTGCCTCGCAGATGCATTCTTGAATTGGTAACAGCCCAAGGAATACTTTTTTAAAAATGTGCTTTATACTCCATTCCAGCCCTGTCTACAAGGGGTGGATTGGAGAGTTTATATTCTGTGGCAGAGGACACAGCAAATCTGGTATAAGTGAGCAAGGCACAGGACCATTTAGGGAGCAATGCAAACCCCAGATCTGCCAGGATGAGCAGAGTTTGGAACAAGGGGGTATCCAGCTGACTCTGAGCTCTGCCAGCTTAAGTCCCTTATCCCAGTTCAGCCAGAGGAACACTGGCATAAGTATTCCATTCTGGCGCAACCAGGGCTTAGCCAGGGCTCAGGTGAAGCCAGCCAAGCTGAAGCCAGGCAAATCCTGAAAAAGGGGTGTTCCACGAAAGTGGTGGGGGCAGGGCAGAGTGGGATGGGGCAGGAGAAAACAAACCCCTAGTCTGAACTCCATTTAACCCCTAACAACCCTGTGGAAGTTACACTGGGAAAAGGATGGCGTAAGTCAAAGTCTGCTTTAAAGGTTTGTTTTCCCTCTGACAGACTCAGGCCAGCTCAACCAGTGGTAGCCCTGCTCCTGAATAGTGTTTGGAATAGGGGTAAATTACAATGGCCTAATTTACTCTGGGGTTAATTACGCTGGTTTCCTATAGTCTGGATCAATCTCGTCAATCAAGAAAGTTGAGCACTCTCAGAAGTACTCGGGACAGCAATGGAAATTAGACCAGAACCTTTGTAGATATTTTTTTAAAAAAACAATAATGAGAATATATAAGAGCAGAAAAAGAGGTTTAGAGAAAGTAAGAGGATTTAAAGAAAGGAAAGTGTTTAATCATTTTGTCAAGGAGCGGGGATAAATGAATTTAAACAACCCATTGCAATGAGAGTGAAAGGGCTTTGAAATGACTACTGTCATTTTGAATCTGCCCTATATTAAAAACTGTAGGATTTTTGAAAATAAAAAAGGATACACCAGCTCCATGTCTACACAGAATGGAAGGAGGAGAGGGGAGGAAGAAGTGTACAAGATGCTTGCCCAATAAATGATGGAACTGGCCCTGTGGCTAAGACTGACCTGAAACACAAAGTTTAGGAGGGCAGTTTTTTGTTTTAAACACTTCACACTTGGAAGCAACAAGTTCACTCTGGAACAGCACCCAAGAGAATACCTCACTGCAGCAAAGCTATGGGTGAAGACAGACAGGCATTCTAAGTGCGGTGGAAGTGGTTGAGTGAGTGTATATTCTCTGCCCTGAAAACAAATGCCTGCAACAAAAAAACAGCGAGCGTGTGACCAAAACCACTTTCCCCACACTTAGAACGCCTGTCTGTCTTCGCCTTCAGATTCCATATACTTATCCCATATACAGAAAGTGACCTGACTGTGCATTAACTCACATAGCCATCATAGTGATGGTGCTTGGGCAGGCACATTCCTCCATGTACAGCAAAGGAAATCATAATTTTGGGATGTGCCTCATGCCATAAACCAACTCGAGAGAAGCCGTGATCCTGTGAGCGAATGCTCTGAGAGTAAAGGAGCGGATTCCATCTGAGCATTTGCCTCTCAGGTCTCCACACAAACTATGGGCTTAATTACAGGTAGTTAGCCGTGATGGTCTGCCGTAGTCAAAACAAAATAATAAATTTCCTTCCAGTAGCACCTTAGAGACCAACTAAGTTTGTTATTGGTATGAGCTTTCGTGTGCATGCACACTTCTTCAGATACACTGAAATAGAAGTCACCAGACCCTTATATATAGTGAGAGGATGGGGAGGGGTATTACTCAGAAGGGTGGTGGGAATGGGTGATTGGCTGATAGGTGTGGTAAACCTGTTGTAGTTGCTGAATTGCAACTTATTACCAAACTTAAAACCATGGAGAGACCTGGTCTGAATAGAGACATCAGATTCTTATCTCATTATACATGATATAGCTATTTTTAGCCATCTCACCCCCCTGATTTTTCATGTAAGACCAAGAGCAGTCGTTAACAGTCGTCAACAGGTTTACCACACCTATCAGCCAATCACCCATTCCCACCACCCTTCTGAGTAATACCCCTCCCCACCCTCTCACTATATGTAAGGGTCTGGTGAATTCTGTTTCAGTGTATCTGAAGAAGTGTGCATGCACACAAAAGCTCATACCAATAACAAACTTAGCACTCTAAGGCGCTACCGGAAGGGATTTTTTTATTTTGTTTTGATGATGGGCTTAATTTTATTGCCTGTGCAATGATTTCCCTCTCTCTTAAGTGTTACCGATCAGAGACCGCCAACTGGCATTCCAGTGTGTGTGTGTGTGTGCACGCGCGCGTGGGTGCACAGATTCTTGCCAGCTAACTTGCTTCATGGCCATATTCCATCTCCTGGCCATCTCCCCTCTCATCCCAGCAGCTTGAGCCAGGGAACATCCTCTGCACCCTGCTCAAAAAGCTGGCAAGGGGGGCACCTGTAAACTGAGGAGCTGGATCAAAAGAAAAACATAAGGAGAGGCCAAAGGCCTATTTGGTCTAGCATCCTGTTTCCCACAATCAGGACATGAAGGGAATAGCCCACACATTGCTGATCTCAAACCACTGGTACTCAGAAGCTGCTGCTGATACTAGAAGTAACATAGACATATGATCACGTATCTTGGTTCTACACATTATTCTAGGGGATACAGAAATTCTAGAACAGGTTTCTCTAGCTGAATAAATGGGTCTTTTGCATGAATGTCCATTTGTTAGGGCTTCAGTTTTGTTTTAAACGTATCAGTTGTCTTTGTGTGTTTAACTGTTTATAATTATTCTATGCGCAAATTGCCTTGACACAGTGGTTTAGAAGGCAATTAATAAATGAATTGCAATAACAAGGATTATCATAATGATGATTATGAGAATCAACGTAGTCATCATCTAGGACTAAGGTGACACTGTTCAAAATCCTTTATTATTTTTGCTGCCACCAGGAGGTGTAATGTTGTTACATTTATAGAGCTGAAATCTTGATCTGTATAAGCAGTTGCATTTTTTTGTAAAAAAGAAAGATTTATGTATTGATTTTAGATTACACAACATGTAACGATCTATAGGCTCTCCTCCCACTCCCTGCCTCTTCACTCACTTGTTCAACCTAATCTGCTGTTGCATTTGCTATATGTTGATGTTTTATTATTGCCGTTGTTGTGAAATTGTTCTCAAGATTGTTGCTTTTGTGAGCTATTGTTGTCCCCACTGTGTTAAGCCACATAATTCTTTTTGTGGAAAAGCAGCATACAAAAGAAAGTAGTGGTGATGATGCAGCCATTATGACTAGCAGCCATCAAAAGCCTTATCTGCATTGCTGGCGAGGGAGAGCTTTTTGGCTGAATTGCAAAATAAAAAAACCAAAAACAGAAATAATAAAATTTGCAGGAATCACTTCCTTTGGAGTGAGAGAACATTGGAGAAACACATGGCACCTTCTAATCCTCTGCTTACAAGAATGCATGGGGAGCAGCTTGTGGGGATCGACTAGCTCTGCAGCAACCTCCAAAGTATACAAACCAGCCCTGAGCTCAACAAAATCCAGACCCTCTAGAAAAATGTCTGTGTAACTCCCACAGCCAAATCTTTTCAGCCTCCATCCCTTGCAGACACACAAAACTTCAAGGTTTGTCCGATTTCACTAAGAGCAGTTCAAGAATAAACATGTGCAGACTCTGACTTTAATGACCATGAATCACTGCTAATTATTGCAAGGCCACACTCTATTCAAGGCCTCGGGGCCACAACATCATTTTCCCAACATGTACAGCAACAGAACATTTCTTGCCTTCTGCGTACTACTCAGTATCTCAGCACAGTTGAATCTGCCACTGCATCTGAGGAATGCAGAATACCTAGAATGACCCTATATAAACCTCTGGGCAATAATATATCTAACAGAACATCACCTCAGCAACTGCTAGTTCAGCAGAAATCCCCCATCCCCTAACTTCACTTCCCATTTCTCGCCCCTTCACCTCCCCTCCTTTCCTCCTCCTCTCCTCTGTCTGTTTTCTGATGCCAGGGCCCTTCAGATGAGCCCCTGTCAGGGAAGCTTAGGTGTGGGAAAGGTTATTAGGAAATAGCTGCTACTTTTCCGGCTTCCCCGCCCATACCCTTTCCTTTTCAATGGTCCCCGCTCCCCTCCCTCTGCTTCAGCTCTCTTAACACTAATGAGTTCAGAAAAGACTCCGGCAATTTGCACTTCAGCCCAAGCCAAAGCACACAGGCACACACCTCTCTGATCGTTTCCTGCTCAAACAAAAGTCTGCTGGCTCATGGCACTGAACGTGGTCCAGGAAAGGCTCAGGGAGGGTGCGGGGAGACAAGCGCTGCACCCGAGCAAGAGCCCTGTGCCAAAAGCAGGCTGCATTTCCAGGGCAGGGCGTTGGTGTCACCCTCTGGCTTCCTCTGCAACTCCATCTCCTCGCAGGCATCCTATTTACCAAATGACTTTGTTGAGCAAAACACTGGCCGCAGGACGCAGCCTTGGCTAACCTTTAATTCTCTAACAGTGTTATGTAAAAGCGCTGGAGGAAGAGCGAGAGGCCTAGTAATGAGAATCATTCAAAGGGAGCTGAGAGAGTGTCAACCTACACTTTGCTCCAATGTCAGCATGGAATCCTAATACCAGATCATCAGGTTTTTTTGCTCAGAATTTGTGTAGTGCTATACTTTCACAGAAGTCATGAGAGAGAGAGAGAGAGAGAGAGAGAGAGAGAGAGAGAGAGATTACCTTAAAAACCTTAATAAAAACAGGATATAAATATCCTTGACCCTCCCATGGTGTTTCTGCAATGTTTAAAAGGTGCCACCCTCCTAAGCATCATAGACTGGAATGCTAAGACTCACTGAAATTCAACAGGATTTATTTCTGATTGAATGTGGTTAGTATACTGAAAGCTACCTTGCTGTTCCACTCCTTTCAGCTCCTTTTTGCATGCAAAACACTGCAGGAGCTTGCCAAAGCCAGTGAGATGAGGAAATTCAGTTTACCATTTAATTAGTTGCTGCTCATTAATCACCACTGCATAAACTCACTCAAATTATTTGGCTCCCAGTCCCCACAAATGGCTCAAAGCAAGGGTATTCAAAAACGGTGAGCACCCCTGCCTGAAAAACCAAAGTGGCCCCAGTTCAGCTCCCTCAACTGGCCTACTTTGAACTAGCACTGCCACTCCTCCTTTGTCATCCTCTCTGGCCCTCTATTCTCTTTCCTCAAGGACACAGGCAGTGGCGCAGCACAGGCTTTTCTGGAAGCATGCCAACAATGCTCTTCTGTAGTGGTTAAGAGCAATGGACTCGTAATCTGGTGAACCGGGTTCGCTTCCCCGCTCCTCCACATGCAGCTGCTGGGTGACCTTAGGCTAGTCACACTTCTCTGAAGTCTAAACAAAATAAAAAAATTCCTTCCAGTAGCACCTTAAAGACCAACTGAGTTAGTTCTAGGTATGAGCTTTCGTGTGCATGCACACCTCACTCACCTCACAGAGTGTTTGTTGTGGGGGAGGAAGGGAAAGGAGAATGTTAGCTACTTTGAGACTCTTAGGGTAGTGATAAAGCGGGATATCAAATCCAAAATTCAAACTCTGCGGCAGCCTCCTCAGCTGCGTCATGGCCTCTGCTGCACAGTAAGCAATGTCTGCATGTAGTAAATTAGTATATACAGCTTAGTCCTCATGCATACACATCCACACACGTGTTTGCTTCCAACGTTCAGAAAACTATCCAAAATGGAAAAGCATTGAAACATACAAGCCCACCCTTTTCACCTATAAGGCAAAGAGGTGCAAACCAAAGTTGTACCTACTGACTCAGCACTGGCTCAAAATTACCATTGAACTTGTCAAAGAGAAAGATCACCAGGGAACAGAAGGATAGACTGCTGGGGCAACTCTGTGATTTATCTTCAGTTCCCAGCTGTCAGGGCAAAGAAGTCAGAGCAGGTAGTCCTATAAACAAAACGCCATTTATGATACAGATAGGTAGCCGTGTTGGTCTGCCATAGTCAAAACAAAATAAAAAAAATCCTTCCAGTAGCACCTTAAAGACCAACTAAGTTAGTTCTAGGTATGAGCTTTCATGTGCATGCAGGTATCTGAAGAAGTGTGCATGCACACGAAAGCTCATACCTAGAACTAACTTAGTTGGTCTTTAAGGTGCTACTGGAAGGAATTTTTTTATTTTGTTTTGGCCATTTATGATGTTTTAAGACTTCAAGTGGAGCCATTTAACGCAAAGCAAAATGTCCTACAGACATTAGTGAAGCCGCAGTGAACAGAGATTCATGGAAATGGTGCAAGTAAACTGGCTAGATTGATCCTATGGGGTTTTACACCCTCCCTTCCATGGGAAATATCCATGCCATCAACCCCATTTATATGATCAAATCATTCAGATGTAGTCCTGGGCTCTGCAGGAATCACTTGCAGAAAAGTGCTTCCAGTGTAGCACCCCAGACAAACAAGAATCAGACATTCAAGTACACTTTTATCCATCACAAAAAAAAAAAATCCACCCATCACTGGAATCGTTTACAAAGGGTTGCCTGGGAGATAACCACAGAGCAGCTATGCAACTGGGTGGTACAATAATTCACGCTCTTCAATGACTGTGCTCTGCTTTAGGTAGTGAATTGCTGGCTCCATGACAGATTTGTGTACTTTTCACATTACAATTTGCTCAACAATTAGAGGAAGTAGGCTCATTGTTCAGCAGCAAACGTGGGTGATTAATTGATTAAATGGAGATAACTAACGAAAACACCATTATCTCCGCCCCCTCCCATCAACTATTCACAAAACACTTTTTTCAAGGGAAAGAATAACTTTCAGTTAATTAAATGCCTAATTCTTCCTGTTTAGAGGGAGAATATCACTGGATTCTGGGTTATGGCAAGAACTGATAAAGAATTTGGGTGCTTCTATTGCAATACCTAATGCAATAATATTTTGGCTGAAGGAACTGACAATAGGTTAAACGGTGGTACTTTAAGAGGGCGTATGATAACCAGGCCAGTGTTTGTTTCCTTTTCAGATTTGGATTCTGGCCCATACAAATCTGTTTACATTTATTTTTCATTAGATTAAAGGGGCCACTCCACAAGGAAGCATCCATACAATGCTGCAATAAAGATGATGCCACAACACATTGAAAATTTCATTTAACATCCAAGGATAAAATACAGCATTTGCAGCTTCATTCATGCATTTATTGCTCTAAATATTCTGGCATATGCATCATCTGGTTTTGCAGCATACGTCAAGAAATGTTTTAATGGTGTAAAAATATGAGCCATCAAGGGGGAAGGGCTCAGGTTGGATCCACCTTTTTTGTATACAATGAATATTTACAATCAATTCAATAAATATGAAATATCCTTTGCGACTTTTTCTGCATACACACCATACATTTAAAGCACACAGCTTCCCCCAAAGAATCATGGGAGACGTAGTTTACCCTTCACAGAGCTACAATTCTCAGCACCCACCCTTAAAGCTACAGTTCCCATGATTCTTTGGGGGAAGCCATGGTATGCTGTATGCAGTATTTATTAAGCACTTGAAATACAGAGCTGATCAATAAAAGCTGATTCGCAAATGCATATTCAAAATCTCATCTGCTGAGAACTCATTACTTGGCAATTCGCAGCTGAATGTTCGAACCACTGTCATAGAAAAATATTGCACATGTGGCATGACAAGATCTTTGTGTGAGGTCTTCCAGCAGTGAAGCTTTTATCACATGTGAAATAGCAAACTGTTTTATATTACAATAATGAACAATGAATCATTACAGTAATCTGCAATGATGATTTGAGTTCCCTCCACTCACTAGCCTGCTTAAATAAATGGGTCAAGAATTCCCTGTGGACCAGCAGGCTCATTCAGCAGTTGCACTTGGTGCACAGGTCCATTCTGAAGCAGTCACAACACCTAGCCATTAGCCGCTAAATCCCATTGGCACTTTATGACTCAGGAAAATCCACTGGCTAAACTCCAAATTAGATTGCTCTTCCCCGACTACGCAAAAATCCCTTGGCAATTTTAGTCTGAGAGGCTTATTGTTAGTTAACTGTTATGTAATGTTGAACAGCCTCCGTACAACAGTATTAAGGGAATCGTGTCCATGGTACTCTAATCAATAAACACCACATTAGAAAAGATCACAGGCCCCAGTAATTTAATTTTCAGTGATAAATTAAATACAGCTGGTCATGGAAACCCCCTTGTAGTGCCATTCATAATAACATGATCGCTTCTATCCTGCTACTGATAAATTCACCTTCCCACCCTTCATTGTGCAATTAGATCCTGTGCTTCAAAACCCAAAATCATGTGCATTAAAATGAGTGGGGAATGTACATGCAAAAGAACATTTTTACTAGGCATAATGGCTATTTTCTACCTCCCCTACTAAGGCATTATGCCTCTGAATACCAGCTGATGGAAATCACAGGAGGGGAGAGGGCTCTTGTGATCAGATCCTGCTTGCGGGTTTCCCACAGGCATCTGGTTGGCCACTGTGGTTAGATGATGCTGGGCTTAGATGGGCCATTGGCCTGATCCATCATCATCATCATCATCATCATCAACTTTATTGCACTAGCCAAAGGCCATGGAATCATTCACAAAGGGAACAAAAAGAAAAGCAATAAAAACCATAAAAACATCAGGCACTGCAGATACAGTAAACTACGATCACGTCTCCTAGAAATTATTTGTTGCATACGATAGAATAGCAGGGGGTTCTCAAGTAAAATGTGCCAGCTTCAATGTCTGAATCACCTTTGCAATTGACCGCTACTTTATCTAGTTCTTTTCTCCTGATCTTCTTAGCTGCCAACGCATATAGTGCTACTTTATAAGTTACGAAGTCAACAGTATCACTCAGCAGCCATTTCCCCCTTTCCACCCTGTTCAAGTGCGTTCCATTTGTAAGCAGGGGTTTTATAAATCGGTCTCTTGGTTCCATATATAGTGGGCATTCCTGATCCAATAGGGCTCTTCTTATATTCTTATAATAGTTTAAAGGTATTATAAAAGTACATCATTTTGTAAGCATTATCTTGACAATGCCTCTCTCTAAGAACACAATTTCATTCCACTTGTTTTATGCACTGACAGACACTCCTACGGCCAAACATTTTGCTGAAGTATTTCGTAATGCGAGTTTGGGGACAGGGAGGTGGAACCACATATATATACACACAACAAGAGGCAAATGGAAAGAAAGAACTGAGTGTGCATTCACATACCACCCCCTTCTTCAGCCTAAGTTAAGCTGACCTGCCTGGAGTACAATTTAGCACACTAAACACTATTAATAGCCATTCCACAGCATTCAGCTCCTGCTGCGTTCTCAGAGGCTTCAGCTAATCTTATTCTATACAGAAGCAATGTGATTCAAAATAGAAAAGGAAAAAGTCACACTGAGCCTTTATGGTGTTTCTTTCCTTAAAAAAACAAAACAACAGTGCAAAGGTTTGATTCTATTATACCACCGGGGAAGGGACATAGCTCAGTGACAGAGCATCTGCTTTGCATGCAGAAGGTCCCAGGTTCAATCCCCAGGTAGGGCTGTAAATAGCCCCCACCTGAAACTCCGGAAAGCTGCTGCCAGTCAGTGTAAGACAATACTCAGCTAGATGGACCAATGGTTGGACTTGGTACAAAGCAGCTTCCTATGATTCTCTGTTCTCAACATTGCATTTGAGGGGAAGGCTGTGTTGTTTACTCAGTGGCGAAGGGAAAGCTCTCTGCATGTCATTAAACACACCTCATTACTACTGCATATATTCTAGCAAAAGAGCTACAGAGGTGTGAAATAAATCCCCCACGTGTGGAAGCCACTAGATGGGATTCGAGGAAGACAAGAGGAGATAGACAAGTTTTTAAAACACCCATCTACAATCTAAATTGAAAGACAAGGGAGCTGCTCTGTTTTTCTTCTGCAGTACTGAATTCCAGATCAGTTTGGCTGATCTCCGTCTTCATAGGACTATCTATGCACAACAACGTCCTGTACAGCATCTTTCCCTGCCTGTCCTCCCTCCCCAAGCCTATTACTGTACAAAACTTATCTGCTAGAGGTTTCTGGCCAACAGCCTAAGTGGAAGAAGGTCCAGAGATATGAAAGGTTTAAGCCTTCAGTCTTTTCAAACAAGGACCCATTTTTGGCTCACACACTTAGGGACTCACTTCATAATTTCCCCAAAAAACATTTATATGGAAGGTAAACGGCCTTTCCGTGCGCTCTGGTTTCCGTCACGGTGTTCCGTTGCACCAGAAGTGGTTCAGTCATGCTGGCCACATGACCCAGAAAGCAGTCTGTGGACAAATGCCGGCTCCCTCGGCCTGAAAGCGAGATGAGCCCCGCAACCCCATAATCGCCTTTGACTGGACTTAACACTGCGACCCCAGATACAGTGAGAGCAAGGTACCACAAACTCCGCAAACGGAGGCGCATTCTGTGTTACATTCAATGGGCAGAAACTGGAAGGTCAATGAAGCTTGCCTTTCTTTGGATGAAGGCTTGAGGAGATCCAAGTTATTTTTCCATGACTTGACTCAGGGTAAATATGCAGGCATCTCTTCTATAAACCCTTTTAACTTAATTTGCTGCTTCAACCTGCAATCCTAATCATGTCTACTCATAGGTATAGCAAGCAGGGATGAAGTTTTGACTGAGAACTGGGCATGGGGAGGGGAGGTATAATAGTTCTGTAATGGTTAAGTGCCATTTAATTTAATACATAGTTAACAGAAAATACTTCCCAGGGACATCCCCACAAGGGATTCGAGTTTGTTGTCTTTCTTATGTAAATCAAGGAAATGCATTAGCATAGAGAATGGAAGTGGCAGAGGAAATCTGAAGAGAGTGAAGCAATACTGGTGTTCTAAGGTTTAGTGTCTTTAACGTCATTTTTGTTTTACTGTTTAGGCATTTCCATGGCACTCACATCAGGGGGGGGGGATGCCCCCTTGAATAGCACAAAGATTATGGGAGCAACTCAGCAAGGAATTGGGTGAGTAGACAAGTCAAAATGCAGACCGGCTTCATTTTTATGCTGCTTTCACAAACCTGGCTTGGGCAGGGTCACAGAGCAGTCACAATCCCACAAATTCTGTAGTTATCAACTGCAACCTTCCAGAATTTACAACTTAAGTGCCACATGCAGGGTGGCGCTGTGGTTTAAACCACTGAGTCTCTTGGGCTTGCCGATCGGAAGGCCAACAGTTCGAATCCGTGTGACGGGGCGAGCTCCCCTTGCTCTGTTCCAGCTTCTGCCAACCAAGCAGTTCAAGGTGAGTAGATAAATAGGTGAGTAGATAAATAGCTGTGGTGGCAAGGTAAACAGCATTTCCATGAGCTCCAGCACTCGTCATGGTCCTCCATACGCCAGTAGCGATTTAGTCATGCTGGGCACATGACCTGGAAAGCTGTCTATGGGCAAACGCCAGCTCCCTCAGCCTGAATAGTGAGATGAGAGCTGCACCCCATGATCACCTTAGACTGGATTTAACCATTCAAGGGTCTTTTGCCTTTACTTTTTACCTTACTATGAAACTAATGAAGCTTAAGCTTCAGGGTCCCTAATCCCAGAGGGGCTCCAGAAGTGATATTAGTCCACATTCTTTTTTTTAAAAAGGGTCTAGTAGTCCCAATTTGATTCATTTTGTTGTTGTATATATTTCAACAATCCCACAGTTTGAGAGTCAGTAGCACAGATGTTGTAAATGTTGTTGTAAACAACCCCATTGAAGAATATAACAGTGGTTAGGCAGACTTTGTTTCTGGTTCAAGCTTCATGGTCTAGGTCCACCACTAGGCATATACATGCAACAGGAACCAGTAATAGCAATTGAATATCCATAATGCATACTCTTTCTATAAGCTAAGGTGTAGCAACAGCAGTGGGGTGGAGTCACAGAGGCACTCTCTCACCCCTGGCATTGGTGCTGCTCACCTTGATTGGGCCACAGCAGGGTTATGGCAAGGTCAGAGATGGGCAAACAATGAAAAGGAAGACCAGAAGCTGTGAACAGAAGAGAGGTATAACCCCAGTGTACAAAATTCTTAATCCCTATTAATTTTAACGCTTAAAACTGCTACTCTCCTGACACCCCCACTCCAAATACCCTGCTCCATGGCGGCCTCCTCTTGCGTTTCCAAGTTGGCTACTGGCTTATGCTGTGAGCCCTTTAACAGCTCAAATCTGCGCAATTTGTAGGCAACTTTTACACTTCCGTCCCCGGTAATAATCAACTCAGTTTATAAAACTGTCAATGTCAAAAGGCACAGGGTTGCCACAAACATATATCAGGAGAGAAAACACCAAGACCCAATCCAGGTATAGCATCTTAAGGCACCTTTACCTTTGAGGAAAGGGGCTGGGGATTTGGAGAGCAATTCTCCCTGTTTTGTGGCTAATGTAAAAATAAAATAAAAAAGTTCTTCCAGATCCTCCTCTGTTTCCTGTTCAGTCAATAAATCTGCACAAAGAAAAACATATGCTCTTACAATAGCCCCTTTGCCAGCAGGCACACAACCAGCTTGGCACATGTTGCGTAGACCACCAACTACAGCAGCACTTCATTATGAGCTGTGTGCAGGGTGCCAGATGGGAAGAGAAAAACAGGGAGCCAGCCAAGGCAGACTGAAATGGTGGCGTTGGGCCAACTTCACCACTGATGGGGTGCAGACCTGCCATACCAGCATCCTCTGAAGTACAGGGAGGCCGTCATGCTTTGCTCCACAGAGCTAGGGCAGAGGTGGGTGGGAGGAGCAGAGAAAAGAGATAAACAATAACTCAAAAAAGTCATTTCCATCTGAGAGTTTGTCCAGAAATAGAGGCTATGCCTGGTTTCCGAGATAGAGCATTAGATTACAGAGCATTCAGAGATTCTCAAAGTTCTCATTTTTTATCGATATTCTTTGACAACGACTTAAACTTGTAGAGAACAGGACACACACACATCTCGTGGCAAAAGTTAGAAGGTCAGATTCAGGCAAGGTGCTCAGAACATAAACCCCAGAACTCAATATGCACAATAGACAAAAAGTATCTTGCTAGGCATAAATGGAGATGTCAGAAGTGAGGCAAAGATGTTTGATAGTGCTGGGGAGCAGGAGATATTTTAGCCAAGGCTTCCCCAATCCAATGCATTTCAGGTGTTGCTTGACTAGTTGCCATGCTCCCTGACCCCTGGCCATATCAGCTGGAGCTGATGGGAGTTAGGAGCCCACTATGTCTGGCAGGCATGTGAGGGAAATGCTAAAGTTCATCTGTTATTACGGCACTTCAAGCAAAATGTCCAGAGGAAGAGAGTTGAAACCTAGCGTAGCAGGAGAAATGAGTAAACCAAAGAACAAGATGACAAAGAACAAGAGTGACCAAGACAGAGGTCAATAATCAGCTAAGCACACCTCTGGTTACTTAATTTCTGACATGCCAGCACACACAATATTTTCTACCTCTGAAATGTCAGTAAGAAGTAGACGTGTGATGAAAATACAGGGTATCTTTCTCTAATCTAACAGAAGGTTTGTCACAGGCCCCTTGGGTCCATCAGGATCTGGCATGGCTCGGCAACCCAGACAGAAGAGGAGGAGGAAGGAGAAGATGAGCTTAAAGGCTGGTACCCAGAATTGGTGGCTCTCCCCTTGTAACTCAAGATGTTGGAGAGGGGGCAGCAGAACTCCCGGCCCACCCCAGTGCCCCTCCTGTGGAGTGCAGGGCCTCACTGGGGAGGGAGGACTTCAACCAGTCAGTGGGAGGGGCTGAGCAGGAGAAGATAGTGGTGATGGAGGTGGAGACAAAGGGGCAGGACACAGTGTTGGCACCAAGAACCAGGTGCCAACTTTGTAGGTGGGATCAGATACACCAGCTCTGATAGAACACACATTTGCATATACGGCTGTCTCATAAGGCACATCAGTTTTGCGATCGATTGAGCTCACCCTGCATCGTCTTTAAAAGCTTGGTGGGAGGGTGCTAACAAGTGTTGTGACATCTTTGTTGCTCCTGTTCAGTTCTGCACCTCTTGCCTTGCTCGTATACATTGGAATCATGACTTTCAGATCCTGTGCTTGCTGCTATCTCTGTACCATTTATAGCCAGAATAAAAATGTCTTCCTTACTCCCAAGTAAGAGCCAGTGTCATTGTGTTTTGGGATGGGAGCATAACAAGGCTAAAGAAATGAGCAGTTGTACAGAAGGTCAGAGTGTACATCTTGTGATGAAAAGGACGCCCATATGAAGATAGTAAGTTCTCCTGTGGGAGGTCAGCCTGGTGCTTTAATTAAATAGAGGGAGGGCATCGTTGTTGCTGTGTGAGAATATAATAAAGAAAGGCTAGGTTTTTTCCAGGTCCCAGAAAAAGAACAACTCTCTCAATGTTCCCCTCTTCCTTCGCATGCAGTGGAGCTTTCAAAGCCCGTGCCAGAAATTTGGAGAGAATTAAAATGATAAAATCAACAGAGAGAGAAAGAAATATATTCAATTGGCCCACAGCAGATTTTTTCCAGGAACACAGGTAAAACATCCAAGGGTAATGAATATTTACTGGGCTGATCAGAAGAACATCTGCCTGTCCTTGTACAGTTAAGATTGGATTTTGCTGCCGTCATATATATATTTTTAAGAAAGGTACGGCCACTGACTCACATTTTAAAGCTTAACGCAATGATACGCTCATGGCTTTTATAAATATAAATGCAGTCAAATGCAGCAGCATTTTATTGTACTTTTTTTACAAAGCAGATGGCAAATATCAAAGGCCAAACTGTAGCCTTTGGGCATACTTCAAGGGGCCCAGAGAAATATTTGGCTTGCTAGAGATTCTCCGTCTGCATCTGAAAAGGCTCCTCTATATATAATGATTTAGTAATGTGCACTTGCACAATAGTATACAACACACAGCTTTTTCAAACATTTCCAGGTCGTTGATTTACACTGGCCCCCTTACAGACCGAACCTTTCTAATTCAATTAAAACCTCAGCCCGGCCAATCAATACAAATGCAGCCTGCCTTTCTTTAATGCATACAGAGAAGAGGCCACAGCTACAGGCAAAGCGAGGCCCAGGAGGCAAATTCTGCAACCTACAAGCCTAGTTTCCATTCCAAACTAACACTGCCATAAACACTCATAGCTCCCTGCCCCCCAGCTTGGACACAGTCCAGATTTCAATACAATCCAGGGAGTGCTTCACACATGGCTTTTTTCCCCCCCAATAGAAAGATAATATCACTGTAGAAAAAACCCCCAGAAGCACAGCATCCCTTGAGAACTGAGGCCAAAGTATTGTATTTTTCCACAAACGTGTGGGTCCGAAAGTGTGGGCCCTTCTAGGCACGGGCTTCATTTCCAAATGAGATGCTGAGATATCGGTAACTTGTTGCTGGCAACAAGGTTTTGTTTATTACTTAGCAGTAAATCCGGATAAAAGAGTGGGGTGGGTGGGAATACTGGCTAGCATTTCAATGCCAGCGAAGTCCTGTGGATACTGCAAAAGACTTGCATGTCATAAGGAGTTGTCAATCCCACATTAAACACCCTTCTTGGAGCACCCTAACCCTATACAGTGGGGGGTGTGGATCTGAGTCTGTGTACACACCATACATTTAAAGTGTACCCCCCCCATACAAGAGTCATGTGAAATGAAGTTTCTAAAGGGAACTGGAAGGTGTAAACTACAGCTCCCAGGCAGAAACCAATACAGTGGTACCTCTGGATGCGAACAGGATCCATTCCGGAGCCCCGTTCGCATTCTGAGCAGAATGCAACCGGCGTCTGCACCTGCGTGGATCGCGATTCAGAAGAAGAAGAAGAAGAGTTTGGATTTGATATCCCGCCTTTCACTCCCTTTCAGGAGTCTCAAAGTGGCTAACATTCTCCTTTCCCTTCCTCCCCCACAACAAACACTCTGTGAGGTGAGTGGGGCTGAGAGACTTCAGAGAAGTGTGACTGGCCCAAGGTCACCCAGCAGCTGCATGTGGAGGAGTGGAGACACGAACCCGGTTCCCCAGATTACGAGCCTACCGCTCTTAACCACTACACCACACTGGCCCTCCACCACTTCTGCACTTCACCACATCATTTTGAGCGTCTGCACATGCGCGAGCGGTGAAACCCAGAAGTAACCCATTCCCTTACCTCCGGGTCGTCGCAGAACACAACCTGAAAACACTCAACCTGAAGCGACTTTAACCCGACGTATAACTGTATGTTTAAAATGCATGGTATGTACACAGCCTGACAGAATGGCCAATTGTCACATTCATACCACATCTGATATTAAACTAGGGTTGGATCAATCTGTCTACTCCCCATCGGGTAACATCTGATGTTTTTACCCACAGTTCTGTTCCATTTCCACATTAAAAAAAAACCCAACAACTCTCAAAATATGCATTTGAATGTGTATTTACATGGGTATGTATTCCCTTTCAAATTATTATTTAAATTTGTATCTTGGTCACTTAAAATATTAGGAACTGTGTAACAAGGTTTAGAGAAGCACAAAATATGGTGGATACCATACTTTTTTGTGTATTAGACAAGGGTTTTTCCTTTAAAAATTATGTTAAAAAGGGGGGGGGTCGTCTTACACAAGGTCATTGCATATTGGTGATGTGGGATTGATTGCTTCCGCTAGCCTTGTGTGTGTTATTGGTGCCTGCAAGAAGGGCTGGTGTTGATTTGCTGTCGCTGCAGCAATTGGGCGGGTGATTGGTGGCTTCTGCCAGCAAGGGAACAGCTTTTGTGGCGTGCCAATCCACCCCCCATTTTCAACAACTCTGGGCAATCTCCCCCCATTTTCTTAAGTTCAACCCCCCAAAATAGGGGGTGTCTTATACATGGGGGAGGGGTGTGTGTTATACATGGAAAAATACAGTAAGTGCTGGTGGATTAGCCTGAGCTATGTGGGTCAGGGTAGTATTTGCCTAAGCTTTACTCAGAGTACACCAGCCCAAACTAAGGCACACGACTAGGGGCTCATCCCCACTTCTACTTGTCCTGCTGCTTTTCTCCAGGATGATCATTCAGGATCACGCGATTGACCAGGAATGCCCCGTGATCAACCAGTAGATCACGATCGACCTGTTGGACTGCCCTGATTTATAGGGTGGGTTTTTTAATTGGTTATTGGGTTTTTTTAGAATTGTAAACCGTGCGTTGTCAAAAATCATTGCAAACATACAACTGGTGGCTGGTGCGGGTGACACTTACCACAAGCTCAGAGAACCTTGCATTGAGCTCCTCCGCTGGTGGGATTGGCACAGAGAACTCCAAGAATTGCAGAGGGTTGTTGTCCTTGAGGTTGATCTCAGGCAAGTCGCTGCCCCCAAAGCAGCAAAGGAACCCCAAGGCATGACGATTCCTTTTTCGGGGAGCCATGGTCATCGTGATGTGAGGTGCTATCTAACAATCATGATCTACGGAGAAAGCAAGAAAAGAAATATAACCAAGAACCCCAAACCTTCTTAGCTTCTTCTGTGATAATTAATAAGCAAGCTTTTGAAAAGAAATTGGGATGATTTTGAGGTAGACTGAATGCCAAATGGCTGAGTTTCTTTATTGAATACCCCCCCACACCCACACACACTACTTTGTGTAAATATATTTGGAAGTATAAATACCTCAAAACTCTATTCTTAAATAAAAATGAAAATACAGAGAGAAAAATATATTATATAAAGACAATTACAAAATAGTAAATGTAGAGATAAGGGGCAAAATGATATTGATAGGAGTCCTTCACATAGCTATTAGCCTTTTTTCCACTAACTTTTATCCTAGGAGAAATTTCCCCTTCTTTACATACAAGAACTGAGCAAAAATCAAGAATAAGGTGCTAAATGCTTATGCACACACCTCCAAATTAAATATTTTCCACAATCTGAAAGTTTCTCACATTGATCTGGGAGTATGATAGATTAAATATGTCAGAATGAATCATATGGATGAGTGTTTTCTTCAATTTTTCCATTCCAGAAATTAATTAAAAGGGGCCATCTTTCAATAAATCGATCTTCTAGTTAATGAGCATAATCTCTTCTTCAATAAATTGTTTTAGTAAAACAAGCGAACCAAAAAACAAAAAAAGCGGATTCCCATACTTTACCTGTAAGAATGGCAGGCCACTACAAAGCTCTTAGCAATCTTGTTGGTTTTAAAGACATTTTGCAATCATAAGAGGTTTTAAACTAAATCCCAGCTGGAGGAAATGGAAACACTACATACACCAAAGGCCCACCACATATAGGTAAGTCTTAAATACAAGAACTTGGGTCCTACAGGAGAGCCTAGCAAACTTCAAACTAAAACAGCAGAGAGACACTGGACCAGAATATCAAAAGATTTCAATGTCTCATTCACTAGGAGCCAGAGACCATTTTCAACCCATGGTCAAATTTCTGGCGTGGGGTGTCACATGCCTGTGATGGACGGGGCCAGAGGCAAAAGTGGAAGGAGCAATGGTTGTGATTTTTGTACAGCAAAATTATTTAAATTCCACCCATGCAAAAGCCAGAGGTTTCTAGACAGGCAACTCTCCATTTTCCATCTAGGCAAGCAAGCAGCATTTGGACCAGGGTGCCAACTTAAATAAAATAAGGTGGCGGGCAGGTAATCGATCACAAAATGTGTCACATGCACACCATTTTTAAGACAATGCCTATCAACTTTGGGGAACACTCCCTCAAATATTTTACTTAGGGGGCCTAAGGGACCTCAGCCCCTAGGAGTTGGCTCCTATGATTTGGACGCATTCCAACCAGGCAAAAGCACTTGAGGAAGGTGTAGAGCAGGGCCAATGAGGGGAAAGGGGAATGAAGGTAGCCTAGAGAGAGTTTCAAGGGACAAACTGAGAAGTCTGGCCTCTAGGCCCAAGGTTCCCTACCACTCCTATACACCTATTGCTGTTGGGTGAAGGTTTCCTAATAGGGGGATATCATGGGCTTCCGGGAGTAGAGCAAAATTCTAAAATCTTTTGGGTGAGGGTGTTTATTTTCCCCTTCTTTCCAAATAGTGGATAAGCACACGTGGCCCTTCCAGCTGCTGCTGCTGCTGAAGTGTGTTTTGAAAGGCAGAAATAGCCATGGGTCTAGTGGGACAGTGCATAACACATTGCTGCCACTTGGAGCAGCATGGACCAGGTTTGGTTTTTTATTTTAAAAAAACAGACAGAAGGAGGAAACCAATCCTTAGCCATAGTGTGTTAGTCCTATGAAATGCTCTCCAACAGCTAACCAGTCACCTTCCCCAGTCTTTCTAAGCATTTCCCCCTCCCTGGGCCGCTTACCCCAGAAACCCCCACAACATGGCTGGTCCAAAAGTTCCACCCAGTCCCAACAATAATGCATGGAGAATGTGGAATAAACCAGTTGAGCTTGAACCCCAACTACAGAAAAGTGTGTATGGCTTCTTAAGATTTAACCGATACGTGGTGGGGCAACTCCCAGGATCGCTATGTAACAGCTGAAGGATAACAGCTCATTGGGAAATGATGTTTTTAACTAATGTTATTCCCTTTCTGTTGCATATGTTTTTGTCTAAAAACAGGTCCAGAAATTGAAGAGGGCAACCAAGGTAGTCCTGAAGAGAGAATCTGGTTAAAAACAAATGGAAATACATTGCTGAATCCCAGCTCTAAACTGTGGCTATTCTCAGCACCCCCTCCTAGCTGATGCTGTCTTATACAGAGTCAGACTACTGGTCCATCTAGCTCAGGACTGTCTCCACTAATTGGCCGTGGCTTTTGAGGTTTCTGGCAAGGGACATTCCCACTGCTACCTAGAGATGCTGGGCATTGAACTTGAGACCTTCTACATGAAAAGCGGATTCTCTACCACTGAACCACAGCCCTTCTCCGTCTTCATTATATCGGAATGAGGCTTATGCATTTGACAGTTGTCCTTAATATTCCTGGTCATGCTGGACATCTGTGACCACTCACTAGAGACAATGGGTGGATTCCAACACTCGACTCAGACAAAGATTTCATATCACATCACAATATGATCTTGCATAAATCACTCAGCTATTGTATACTGACAATAGCTAACTTACATATTTGACGCAAAAAAGCACAGCTAAGATAAAGGTTATATAACACACTTATGCACATTCAAGATCAACTGCGGTGTAGTATTTTCCTTCTTGGAAATGTTTTTGAGGTAGTATATATATATGTGTGTGTGTGTGTGTGTGAGAGAGAGAGAGAGAGAGAGAGAGAAGGAATAAATATCGCAGCTGAAAAAAAGTAATTGTCCTGGATCTTTCAGAAGAGATCTTTAAGTGAAATATGGTGATCAACTGCATTTCATACTTATTAAAAGTGCTCCGAAGGTGGAAAAAAGTTAAGACGGAGCAGGTGATTAAAGTATCGTATTAATATTAAGCCAGTAGAAGTAGAAAGTCACAGGCGTTTCATTTATTCATTTAAAAGCATGTAACTAATATATTAGCCAAGATACCCACTACATTAGACTTGGGCAAGTCAATCTTGTGCAGGCTTACTCACACAAATGGCACCCACTCTTTGGTGAGGATGCAATTTTATACACACCTCATGGAAGCCTCATGTAATTAAATGGGGTTAACTTCTGCATAAGCATTATCTAAGATGACCCTGCACATTGGTTTTGAACTTTACTATGTGGACACAGCCCCTTTATCCACCATGTTGCAGTCACCATCAATCACAGTGGTAAATGAGAATACATTCCCTACCCTTCCATGCATTCCAGTGCTTGTGGTTGAAAATCTTGTGGCCTCCACACTTCCATAAAACTTGAAACACACCTCAGTTCATGCTATTCTGGGGGACATGCATCATACTGCATTTCCCACTTCATCACGCAGACTGACCATGCTGTCATCACAGCCCACAACAGGTAATCCTGGGCCTCTAACTGCAACCTCAGAGACACAGGACACCAAGCAAGGTTCTCCTCAAGCTACATTTGAGCAGATGGCCTCCAAGCAAAAGGAGTTTCTTCAGCACTGCTGAATGCACACAAAAATTTGAGAGGCCATTAAGCAAGCCAAAGGGACGGCCCTTGAAGGCTGGATGGAGACCTTCATCACTTCAAACACATGGTTTCTGATTTACATTTTAGAGGAAAGTCTATGCATGAAATAACCTGGGCATGAAGAGTTTGGGTTGCTGTCAGAGACGAGGAGGGGCAAAGAGAAGGAAGTCCTTGGATCTCAGCATACAATGTCAACTGTGAGTTGTACATCCAAACAGGAAGTCTCCTGCCAGGAGTTTGAAAGGAAGGATCTGTGCAGTCCACACAAAGCTGCATATTTTTCCCTTTTAAGGGCCTTGTTGTTTGACAGCTTGGAGGCTTGTGTTATTTCCTCCATCACCAAAGAGCTCTATCCTTTTCACTTAATCTGCAGAATAAACCATTATTTTGAGAGTAAATAATTAAAAGTGCTCCTTCAAGAGTCTGGCTCCTCTGGGCGCGAGGGAGGAAAGGCAGGAGATGGCAGGTGAGCAGAGTCACTCACAGCAACAGCAACACAGCTGAGTTTTGTCAGGCAGGGTGCCGCTATTGGTTCACCCTAACCTGCCCCGGGACACACTGTCTTATTTATTTGCCTGAACAAGGCTGCCTTGTCCTCTTGCAGAGGCCAAGCACACAGGCTGAAAAATTAACTTCGCAGTGGTAGCAGCAAAACTAACATACCATGTCCTCATTTGTCTCAACTCCTCAGGACCCTTCACTACATAACTTAAGACTGAATGGGTTTTGTGCTTCCTTTACTCCTCCATGATGATCTGCCAATCCATTTAGCAGATGGCAGGAAAGCAGCCCAAACTAAAGGAAGCCCAGCTTTCCTGGATACTAGCATCAAGGCAGGACTGGCGTTCAGAGCCTTAGCACTGGCTTCCAAGGCACATTCTTCCAAATGTAGGAATTGCAGTGCAAAAAGTCAAAAGCCAGTTTAGTGTGGGATCAGGCGTCTCCAAGCCACCCACGCAGAAGTAAGCCATAATGCCTCTGTTATTATTATGCAATGCTGTACGTGTGCGGCTGGGAGAACAAGTAGCAAAAGAGAATATTGTTTCTTTCAGACCACAACCGGTAGCTAGCTTTGTGTCCTTCTAGGTTGCCAGTGGACCTTCTTGAAAAGAGAACCCAAAGCTAGCTTCAGGGGGCTTTCCCCCACCAAAGCATTCATTACTCTTTTACATTATTACAGTTATCTTCAAGACAAACACCCGCTAATTGTGTTCAAGCTGTCTGCTGAAGCCTTCCCCAGCTGGCCACCCTCCAGATGTTTTGGATCACAACTCCCACCAGCCCCAGCCAGCATTGCCAATGACCAGGGAGGATGGGGAATTGTAGTTCAACAACATCTGGAGGGCATCAGGTTGGGGAAGGCTGCTCTACCGCAAAGGAAATAAGACTCTGCTCTACTGCGGTCACAGCAATTACACCCACCGATGACATATAACGTATCAAATATCTTTGCACTTGCTTCAAAGCTCCAATATACTTAGATGACTAATAGAAAGAAAGCAGGTTGAAACATTTTTAAAGCTGATACCCTCCTTTCTATTCTACTCTGGCGAATCAAATGTTCAAGCAGTACCATGGTCAGTACCCCAGGTGAGCAGCATACATTCTATCATACACTCATACGCATTGTAGGCAGCAAATAACAATGTACGGTTTCAGATTTGTTGAAGAGATTAACTGGTCCTCCCCTGAATTAGCAAGCTGTATAGTTTCTGGATCATATGTTCAGCACAACTTAAATGAAAGTACAGATTGGTTCTGTGCATTGGTTGATGTGACCCAATCAAACTGCTATCTGTCCAGCTTCCTGAGCTATGAAAAATGATACAAGGGTTCTGCTGATTGGTTGAGTTCCAAAGCTTCATTTGGGCCACAGGAGCATTGACTGACTCAAAACACCCCAAAGTGAAGCTATGTCTGCCTGGTTCCCTTTTGGCCACCTGGTAGTGGTGAGGTCAAGGCAGCTCCAGCCTGGATAACCTGCCTGTCCCGGGATCTCAATTCCATTCAATGCTCTATGGCTCAAGGTGGGTCAATGATCAGGCCTCGACTTAACAACTATAGACCAGTGGTGGCTGGTGGGGCAGAAGGCAGGAAGCTCAACAGTAAGCAGAGTCACACCCAATGAGAGGCAGAGCAAACTCCTTCTAGTTTTGTCTCCATCATCCTCCATGCTGAGCTCTACAAGGGCAACACTGAGACTATAGAGGAGAAGGGTGAAAGCCAATGCCATGGAATGGTTGTATTTATTATTATATTTATTTTTTACATTAGCATCCCACTCTTCCTCCCAAAGGAGCCCAGGGAGACAAATAACAAGTAGTAAATCAATAAATATTTCAAAAGATTTCAACTTCAAAGGCTTGTTGAAAGAGGAAGGCCCACAGTAGGTGCTGAAAAGGCAACAGAGATGGCACCCATCTAATATTCAAAGAGTAGGTGCCAAAGAGTAGGTGCCACAACACTAAACACCTGATTCATACAATGTGTGGATCAGACCTCCTGATAAGATGGTATCTCAAGTGAAAAGACAGACAGGTGGGTGCTGGCTGAGGGCAGATGAAAGCTGGTAGACCTTAATGAGCCAGCCTTCACTACTCTAGACCCTATTGCTACGGAATATTCCACAAAGCTCCCCAATACAGGGCTTCTTGGTAGATGCCATGCCTAAACATAGAAGAACGTGGGCATGGGACCCAGTGGGAAACCCAATAAAGAGACATCAGGCAGCTATCTAGCTTAGCTTCTGTGTTTTCATGGCTGGCTGATGGGGGGGGGGGAATTATAGAGCTCACACAAGTAGCACAGTTACCCCAAAAGCAAGGTAGTAAAAGCTTTATAGCATCCTTCTCCGTTACATAATCTATATTTAGAAGCACTAACATTTTCCAGCACCCAGCCCACCACCACACTTGGAGTCAGCACTCGCTATGAAGGGAAAACTGTAACCTCTTGACTGTTGTAAAGCGTAGGCACATAAGAGTGTCTGGAGGTTTTAAAAACACAGACCACTGGAGGAATCACAGGGTGGAGTGCATTACTGGAAATTTATAAACTGAGACAGATTGTGTAGGGCTGCAGAGCTTATAATACACAGTTCCAAAAAAAAGATATAAAAGTTTGAGAAGTTGCGGGGCAAGGGTATGAAAGCATCAACATGTGTATATACACACAGTGTGTTTTTTTTCCTTAAAAGAAATGTTTAGAGGTACTCTCATTTTCCTACTCATATTGAAATACTGCCCCTCAATGAGGCCAAACTTAGGTTCACAAAATATTTAGGGGTATGCATACTCCTGCGTCGCCCCAGGAAAAAAGCACTGCACACACACACATACACACATGTATGCACCCACATACAAAACAGAGATAGCAAGGTCTGAATATAGCTGTGTGTCCTGAAGCTTTAAAATTAAAGAGAGAGAAAATAACTAAATGTACATTCTGAAATAAGCTTCTTTTTGTGAGGAAGTGCAGCAGTGGCTGATATAAGTGCCTTTCCCCTCCCTTTGATGAAGTGGCTGATGGGGGTCATTACCTGCACCATTTTGTGAACCTGTTTTGTCAACCACTCTTTCAGATATGACAGCCATTTTATGTTATGCCTCCCATGGCAGCCATTTTAGGAGTGGTACACACCCACAGTGCTGCCTCAAAATTCCAAATGTGCTCACTGGCCCCCAAAGGTTGGCAACTCTAGTCTTATGATTTCTCTGGGCTACTTGCACAAATTTCAGGACAGGATAAGATTGGAACCCAAACACAGCTGCATTTGGTTATGCGAAGTATTTTAAATTGCTTATATTACAATAATATAAAGCAAGCAAATTTTTTTTTTTTGGGGGGGGGAATAATAATTCCAGCAAATTAAAAGTCTGGCAGCATTCCCACCCTCGCCAAATGCTACTGTTTATAGTTGTCTGTTAGGATAGGATAGTAAACTTGCATTCACAATAACTTAAAAAGAGCCTGCTAGATCAGGCCAATGGCCCATCTAGTCCAGCATCCTGTTCTCACAATGGCCAACCAGAGACCTGTGGGAACTCTTCCCTCCTGTGGTTTCCAGCAACTGTTATGCAGAAGCAACGCTGCACTCAGTTGTGGTAGTAGCCATCATGGCTAGTAGCCTTCAACAGCCCTCCCCTCCATGAATCTGTCAAATTCTCTTTTAAAGCGAACTAAGCTGGTGGCCACCCCTCCATTCTGTAGTTTCACTCTGCACTGCACGAGCAAGTATTTCCTTTTATCTTTCCTGAATCTTCCAACATTCAACTTTATTGGATGCTCCCAATTTCTAGAATTATGAGAGACGGAGAAAAACAATTCTGTATTCACTTTCTCCATGCCAGGCATAATTTTAGAAACTTATTCAGAGACACGGGAGCAATATGGTCATAAAGCACTGAAGACTTTGTACTTCTTAGAAGTTGTGTACAAAGATAATCAATGGGAATTCCCTCCAGAGATGTCTGTTTATACATAGTTCTTCTTTTGAGCTGTTCTTGGCTCTGTATTCTTGGTGTTTTCTACAAACAACACAGCAGTTCCCTGCCACTTGAACCAGCGTTTCCACCCTTCCTTAGTCTGATATTTCCCACTCAGCCAGGGCTATGGGCTGGACCAACTCAGGCACGGAGGCCTGGATCTCTGCCGGGAGATCTAATTATAACAATGTCCTCTTCCTCTGACAGGGAGTACGTGTTCATTTCTAATCCACTTGGCCCAGAGACCAAACACAATTAGCTTAATGCAGTTTCCCTGACGGTTATCAGATGCTTTCACTACATATATGGAGATCTACTCCAAATGCTCATAAGAATGGGGCAACTCCCCTCTCCTCACACTGTCTCTACATTCTCTGTTTCATTGGCTAGGGTAGGAAAGCTGAACCAGAGGGAAAAAACTCATTTCTCAGAATTCCCATTCCACACATTGTGTGTGTGTTGACAGCACAGGCTGTCAACACGGTACCCTACAAATGTTTTAGATGACAATGTCCATCATTCTTGACCATGTGCTGTTAGATAAATCAAAGAAAACTCCCCAATTCTTCCTTGAATGGACACTTTATCCCCAAGAAAGGGAGGCCAGACACAGGCATCAAAGTACGACTCCACTTAATTAGAGCGTACTGTGGGCTATGCCGATCGGGAGTCCGCACTAAGTTCAGCATCAGTGCCAAGCTAGCAGGGGCTGATGGGAGTTGTATTCCAACAATGTGGGAAGCTACCATGTTAGCTAGCCATGAACTAGAGGTCCTGAAGTAGAGGTTCCAACAATTCATAACATGTGAGCTACTATAAGGGATTTTCTGCAAATAATGCTCATCATAGTCCCTGCATGATAAACATACCATGTCACTTCAGACATAGGGCAGAACCTCAGATGATGTGTGGCTCACCCCAGCTCTACTTCCTACATTAGAGTAGATATCTGAGGCAGGGAAGCCTGCACACATGGGCCTCTACATGCAGGATTCCAGGACCAGTAAAGGTCCATGCAAGTAGGCTTGCCTGGGGCGAGAAACACGTACAGCAGGGTAGTGTATTTTGGTTGTTTTAGCGGCTGTCCAACTATATTTCTGGGATATCTTTTTTTCAAAAAATAAATAAAAGCAATGAGGTCAACGTCATGGCAGCTTTTTATATGTGTTCCTTTGCACGTGCAGAGTGTCTCCCTTAATTGAAATGAGTAACATCATGGGAGGGGTGTTCCCAGATACCCCATCCTTTGCCCTTGGAAGCCTTATAAGATGCTGCTGCATAGGAGGAACACCGAGCAACATCATGAGAAGGTTGTTTCTAGCACTAAGGTGAAACTGTGTAGTTCCCTTACTATTTTTGCTATTGGATGCTGCATGTAATCTTGTTATATTTATAGCATTGAAATGTGTTTCTTATGTTATTGCGTGGACAGGCGGATTCTCGCCAACCCCAGGTGACTCTCAAGTGGAATAATGACTCAAGACAATGTGCTATGGGATTAAAATTGGCCACAACTTTATTAAGTTTCAGATGTATGGAGACCGTGGCTCAGGCATTGGGCGCTTATCCTTCCCAGTCCCCAGCCAGGGATCTGGGGGACATCAGGGTTATCCAGAATGTGTGGGGATTGGGCTGGCTCTGGAAAACATATGTTCAAGCAGAGAGCCCGTCCCCCATTTCATCGCCCTCGCAGGGGAGAGCTATGACCTCTCAGTGAATGGCCAATGCTTCCCCTCAAGACCCCTTTAACGGGGAACCCTGGGATCACTGCCGCAAGGGGGGCGTGGGTCACTGCTTCACGCCCCCCCCCCATTTAGGGAAGATAGACTAAAGGATTCCGCCCAAGGCCTGAAACCGCCAAAGTTGTGACATTTTGCTACGGGGAAGGCAAAACCTGCCAATGCAGGGAACTTCATTTCCGGTCCTTTAACAGCGACCATGATGTAGCAGCGCCCGTGTACCTGTGGAGAAGAGGTTAACCTGCAAAAGAAGGCTTAACTGAGGGAGGGCAAGGTGGGAGAAGCTCTGGAGCCAACTGATGCTTTGCAGGTAAGATTCACCCTCTGTTGTGTGGGCAGGGCAATCCCTCCCCTTACCTGGCTGATCCCCTGGCAACGCCTCCCCAGGCGGGATTGGGTGATTGGCCAAGGTAGGCGGAGACCTCCAGGTATCCAAGCTGGGGAGGGTGAAGCCAGCCCATACTACCAGAAGCCTCATGGGATCTGGGGGCGGGGGCTGCGCACAACCATGCAAAAGGCGCCCCCCGTTTGATGTGGGGAGCGGTCATTATATTTTTGTTTTGCTCTGTTTTTATGGAATTGTTTTTATATCGTTTGCTTGAAATGCATCCCTGTTTCTTTGTTGCAAGTCACTTTGAGCAGTGTGTGTGTGTGTGTGTTGTGTATAGAAAAGTGGCTTGCCAATAAAATGAAGGGATGAATGGCACAGCTTTTGACAAATGAACATGAATGAACAATCAGGGAATATCTTATATAAAGGAGATAGTGTCCCTGGAACAAGGCTAGCTGCAACCATATCAGTCCCATGGTGAATATCACAGCTCAAGTCTTGGGAACATAGGAAGTTGCCTCATATGAGGTCAGACTATTTGTTCATCTATCTAAGCGTTGTCTATTCCAGTGGTGGCTGGTGCTCACTGGAGTGGTGCAGCATAAGTGAGAGGGACCAACAGTAAGGAGAACCAGAGTCAAGGAGAGTCCCGTTTTTCCCCCACCCACCTTCCTGTTGAGTTCTGCAAAGACAACACTAAGACAAAGGAGGAATAAGCTGTTGCCCAGTATCAGCTGCTAGACTGGAAGTAGGGCAGGTAGGGACTGGTTGAGGGCAGAATGACATTGGTGCTCCCCTTACCCTAATGGACCAGGCTCCACAGGCTCCAACTAGGGTTTCATTCAGAAACCTCTACTACCTTTTTTCCTTTAACTGGATATGATGAGCATCAAACACTGAACCTTTGGGGGTTTTTCCAGAATATTTGCTGTGTAGTTCCATACAACACATAGGCTTGAAGCCAAGTTTTCTGGTGCTGAAAATTGGGTTTCAGACTTCCACTTAACAAGTAGGTGATTTTAGGCATCTCTCTCTCAGTGTGTCTCAGCTTACAAGTTGGGAGCATGGCATAATAACATGAATAGTACAGTTTAAACTCACAAGCTCCCTTTTGGGATCATTCTGTGATACACCCTGTATGCCCTTCAGATTGATTTTATTTGCCAATTAACTTAATGACAGATCATTGCTTTTTAAATATGCACTTTACTCCTTGTTTTTATGTTGCAAAGCTGCTCCAAGAGGATATGAATAAAAAAAAAATGGAAAGGCTGAGTGAACAGTCAGAATAACGTGTTTCCCACATTTCATAAATGGATAATGCATCCTATGCTTGAAGGCCACAGGTCTCAGTAGTAAGGAGCAGAAAATGAGTTGCAGGTATAACACTCTAGGAAGCTACCTGTTTTCAGCTGGAAAGCAGAGTCAGAGGTTGCAAAGACTTAACAGGCAACTAAGGCAGACATTAGAAGAAATCAGCAGCATAAGCAGTCAGAAAAGGGGTCAGAAAAGGGCTAAACCAAACAGCAAACACCAACTGATGAATGCAAAGCCTTGTGGATGTTGGCCAACAGGAAACCTTTTAACTACAACCAGTTAGAATCCCAGATTTTAGACTAGAAAGGAATTATACATAAATTCACAAAAAGCCCAGCACTATAGATATGATCAAGTCCTAATCCACAGTTTCGTAACAGATTTAATCCAACATTTTCTATGTACACCCTTCCCTAGCCCCACACTCTCTTTACTATATCCCTCAATATCAAAATTTATATGGAGCTTCAGCTTCCTTTCCTTCATTAAATAAACAAGATGGAAGAGCCATTGACATGGATTGTGACATATAGAAGAGTGGCAAGGTTGGAATTCAAGAGCTCACTGAAAGACATAAGAAAAGTCCTGTTGGATCACCTGAAGCATTCATCTAGTCCACCATCCTTCTTTCTGCAGTGACCAGACACCTCTGGGAGTGTCTTGAGATCAATGCCACACCACGTTACATCACACAGCATAGTTCCCAAGGCATTCCAGGAATTGTGGCAATTGGGAAGCTGTGGAGAAAGACCTGTACTATTTCCTAATGATCACGTTTCCTGGAATGCTTTGGGCATCCTAGAATGTAATGTGGCATCATCACTCCAGTGGCATTCCACAAAGGGCAGCTGGTGAAAGTTGTGGAACAGCCTTGTACCACCCACAGCAATGTAGTTTAAACAGGAAAGTTGGGGGGAGGAAAGTCCTTAGCTACCTCATAAGGGTAAATAAGATAAGGAGAAACACCCCTCTCCCCCCCCCAAAAAACCAACAACCCCACAGCAATCGCCCCATCTTTCAGAGTTTCACAACTGCCCACCAAAAGGTTGAGAAATGAAGTTTTGACATGTTCAACTCAACTTAAGACTGGCTTCGCATCCATTCCATTTCCCCAGGAAATCTTGGGGAAATTCATTTTAAAAAGGGAAAGTACTATGTCTCTTTTATAGATAATTATCAGCATGGCATGTCACCAAGATACCATTACCAGGATTCTCTGGAGGAAAGCATTGCAGTTAAAGCACTACAAAAGATAAGACCACAAATGTACTTTATTTGACCATTATTCTCCAGAATAAGTGCCTAAATAGGATTTTCTCATCTTAAGGTGGAAAAACACCACAGAGTGCTAGAAGACTTGGCTGTGGAAAAAAGATAATTCCACCATCCTAAGTTCCTACAAAACCTTCTAAAATCCTTTCTTCACGGAAACAAACAGCATAACTGAAATTACCCTCGTAATGCCTCCTAATGCTGGCTCACAAGTGAGGAAGAGCTGTAGAAAGATTGTAAGAGGCTACTTTTGAAAGATGATGCTTAAATCACCCTCTTAATCCTCTAAAAAAAGCTACATTCATTCTGCAGTGGTCTTTACTATCAAAACAGAAATGAACCCATAGAACACTGAGAAATACATTCAGGTCCAGTCCAGCTCGCAAAAAGAACATTTAGCTGATTGTTAAAGAAAGAACCAGGGACTGGAACCTTTCCAAAGTCAAACATTCAGATGATTTCAAGTGACATTACAAAGTGTTTTGGGTCAAGCACATTTGTCACTCACTATTCAGTGTCATTAGCGCAGTGAAGAAAACAGAAGGTGACCGTTTTTATACTGATAATGTTACCTATGTAACTTTTTCATTCAGTTTCTGGAAAATCCAAGTTTATCCCTTTTGAAATCAACCTGACTGCTCATGTGAGAAATACACAGAGGGGAAGGGAATGGAGATCCCATTCTTTAAGTTATTTTTTTTTTATTAATGCACAGCATGCACCCAATGAACTCTTTTTTCTACAACTTATAGTCATTTTTTTGAAAATCCTGAAGAGCTGCTCAGTACCTAGTTGGACTAGCCCAGCAGGAGGTTATTGCTTGGGAGCAACATCCAAGAAACTGAAGGCAGAAATCATTTTGAAAAGACAGGCTAAATTACTCAGAAAAGTTCTCTGCATCCATTCCTAGGACTAGCATCTTAAGCCACTTGTAAGACTACTGCTTCCTTTCCTTTTAGAAATAATTCTTAAATTCCACCCATTAATGGAGTCTGTTTGTGAAGACAGCATCATAGCCTGTAAAACAGCAACAAGGAGGGCTTTGCCACCTTACAAACTGGCACGACCATTCGCTGTAGCATAAGGTTTTGTGGCTTAGAGCGCTCACTTCAGATTATTGCTGTTACTATTAGTATTATTTCTACTACTACTCCTCAGCCTTCACCAGAAGATCCTGGGGCAGCAATATAAAATGCAGTATTGTAAAAAGTTTAAAATAAATTACAATTGCATCTAGAGTGGGTCCAAATAGATACAGGGGCAAAGGCTAGGGCAAAGGTGTATGAAGCCTGATGCTCAGTTGGCGGTGTGTGTGTGTGTGTGTGTGTGTGTGTTGGTCATACAAAGGTGAAGAAAAGAGGAATAAATGGTTTGAAATAATCTGGGTTGACTGTTTTAAACACACACACATACAATCAATGTATATATGCTTTCAAGTCAC
Organism: Podarcis erhardii; assembly: GCF_964252035.2. Taxonomy (NCBI): domain Eukaryota; kingdom Metazoa; phylum Chordata; class Lepidosauria; order Squamata; family Lacertidae; genus Podarcis; species Podarcis erhardii. The sequence continues at coordinate 87,848,471 of NC_138507.1, read as the reverse complement.
AAGCCAATCAAATAAGGGATCTCTGCTATATTTTTGTAGCTTTCAGATTTAGACCACAATGCCATGCAGAGTCCTAATGTTGCATCATCACCAACAGTACTACACAACAGTAGGCTATCCAAATACAATCACCCAGAGTGAAACTCAGCCAGGCCATTGGGGCTCACACCCATACAATGACGTGATTGTGAGAGGCACAGATTAACTGCATCCTCCGCAAGTTCAATGTAAAGTCAGTTTACATAATGGCTGGAAATGGATAGTTTTATGCTTTGCGAAGGAAAGGAATTTATGTTAGGGTTCTCATGGCCACATATGCAGAGCCATTAATTTGGAGAGCAGGCACCCGTTGCGCGTGGATGCTGTTCTCCCTGCAGGGGCCTCTATGATTGAGGGAGAACCAAGGACGGAAAAAACAAACAAGGTAGAGGACCACCACTACCTCTGCAGATCCTATGAATGCTGCCCAATGGCCAATCCAAACCCAGGATAATCCAAGTCTCTTTGAGAAGTCGTGTCACTGCAGACACTCTCCAGAGAGATATACAACATTTGACTCAGGGCAAGCGATCAAACCACTACAGATCTTACACACATGGGCACAAAAAGCAACCATAGCTCCATTATCCACTATACATTATTAGTTAAAGTGTTTACACCCAACTGGAGAAGATAGTACAACTCTGCAGGGCAGCCATGTCTCATGTCCCCTTTCTTTCCTTGCCAGAGCAGCTCTGGGAAAGAAAAGCAGAGAAAGCTTTCTAGGGGCTGGCATGGGAGAGATGGAGAAGGAAGGAAAAGGGGCCAGGGGCTTTGGGGAAGTGATGATAATCCAGTTTAAGACTGCAGTCTATTAGTGCTGCGGTCCTATATACACTTACCTGCAAGTGTCTCCAACTGAACTCAATGGAACTTACTGCTGAGTAGACATTAGTGTAGGATTGCACAGTCAAACTGCCACCCTAAAAACACCTAACACATCCAAAATGCAGCCCTAAAAATGTCTGCTCAGAAATAGGCCCTACTGAATCCAATAAGGTTTACTCCCAGTGGGGTTGTGATTCCAGCGTTACTAAGGAATATATCCCATTGAAAACAGTGAGAGTTACTTTTTCTAATTGAACACATATATAGGACTATGCTGTAAGGCTGCAATCCTATGCACAACAGATGTGTGAATTGCACCATTTCTGCATTTCCCAAGAATTAAATCACTCCTCATTTATTCAGTGTAACTTGCTGTATGGGAATCCAAACAGAGCAACTGTTCTGGTTGTTGAATGCTCTTGTATAAATCACCACCACTTGGTCCATTCCTCAGTGTTATTACTTGCAATGAGTTGCTGGCTCAGATTATCACAGTCTTAAACAGCATGGCAGGGTAAGAGCAAGAACAATGGCCTTCTCTTCATATTTCTCTGATAGCATGTTAGTTGGGCACAGGGAACCAGTGGTGTGAATAGCAAACAGAGCTTTTGCCAGGAAGTTGTCTTCCAGAGCACAGAGATCAGCTCTTACCAGCAAAATATGAAAACAAAAACACACACTCAGACAAAGCAGGACAAAATAGAACAAAACCTTTTCTGCCTCGGGAGTTATTATGTGAATGAACCAAACCACATTAGCTACTTTTGGCAAGCTGGATGTTGGAAAATGAACTGGCAGATTCAAGGCATGGTCTTATTTTACAGTTCCTAGTAACCATCCAATGAAATCCGTATGATCATCCCATCATTCCAGTTCTAAGCAGAAGGGCAATTGAGAAAGCGGACTGCTAGCCAAAGTCTAACCAACATGTATTGAAAATCAGGGCTTAATCTGAGCTAAGGTTCAGGTCCTGAACTTCTTTTCTTAAGCATAAGGCAAGTCTTAGAAATGTGTACAAAGAGTGTTTTTAAGCATGTGCAGCTTCATTGCTCTTGCTGTTGTGGAATAATATTCAGCCCCTGAATAACTGGGATTAGAGAAAAGGGGTACAACACCACTGGGCAAAACTGTTGAGCAGAATAAAATATTTGCCTCTCATCTTACTGACTTTATTAGAGAAGGGGCTGATATTTTCAAAATTGCTCTCCTTGACTGATAAGTGTTCCTAAAGAAGCATCCACACCATAAACAAAGCTGTAAATAACTTTGTGAGTACTATAAATATTTCACAAATTCCATATTGATAGAGTCATTAAGTAATTTTTTGCTTGGATGTTGCATGGAATAAGCAAACTTGCAGTTAAAATCCATGAAGCCAGCAGCTGCCAAAGGCCAATGGTCCAAAATATACCGTATTTTTCCGTGTATAAGACTAGGTTTTCCCCTCTAATAAATTATCATATGTCGAAAATTAGGGGGCGTCTTATACATGGATAGTGCCGAGGCCATTTTCTTAAATCTGAGTCCCCCAAAATAGGGGGCGTCTTATACACGGGGCGTCTTATAGACGGAAAAATACAGTATGTGACAATAAATCAAAAGGTCACTATAATAGGTAAATTCGGACTTGAGAGTCACCATACCAAAACGGTTGGGAACCACTATTCTAAAGGGATAAAGGTAAGACACCATCACCAGCTACCAACACATCTCAAAGTTACATCCCAGCTGACCACCATTAGATCAGAAAAACATTTATCTGTGAGATTTGCACATCCCTCACCACTGGAAAAAGAAGAGAGAGTGAGCTGCAGTCCTCCTGATGTTTTGTACGGCAATTCCAATCATCCCGAAGTTGATGGGAGTTGTAGCCCAAGAACGTATGGGATGGCCATTAAGTTCCCTATCCCTGATTTAAAGATTTGAGCATGATCTTAACGCTAACAGTGCAACCCTACACGTCTACTCAGAAGTAAAGTCTCACCAACTTCAGTGAGACTTACTCACAGGAAAGGTGATCCCAGATTCCTAGCAGCCCTTCCCCAACCTGCTGCACTACAGATAGTGTAAGCTACAACTCCCATCATTCCTTGCTGACTGAAGAGCACCAGGGTGAGGAAGGCGGGTTTATAGGATTGCAGCCTAAAACAAGTAATCCAAAAAAGTGAATAGATATCTTGGTTCCATAATAAGCAAGGTTACCAAGCAGATTAAGTTCCAAGGTTAAGTACAATAGCAAAATAATCTCTCTGAACAGCTTCCTAAATGAGGCTTCAATTTTTTTTCTAAAACAAGACTGCAGATATAGACTGTGGCAGGGTGGGCCTTTTCTAGGCAGCTTGTCCCCTTAGCAGTTGTCTAAGAGAGGAGTCGGGTGTAATCTGGAAGTATTTCTAGACAGGCCACATCACTGGGAAGCCAAACAGGCTGCCTAGGGATGTGGCCATGTTGGAGACACTCTTCCGACCCCCTCAGTTGTGCATTTGGCAGCGACCAGAAAATTCCTGATCTCAGTCCCACTCACTTCAGTAGTTACCAACAAAATCAAGCCAATACTTAAAGCAAAGGATGGGTTATGTTTGTTTATCCTTCCCTTCTGAGAACATACTATTTTGGGACAACTAATATCTTACAGGGTTTGGGTGGAAAAAAAGCATTTGTGTCCTTACGCTCCCTCGCTTACACAGGCAAGCTGCAACATAGCTCAGCCATTTAGACCTAGATTCTCGGGAAAAACCCAAGCTCAGAAGCTGGGAACTCCTAGGCCATAAACTAGAACAAGTCTCAAACTATAAGTATTTAGGAATGGTGGTTCAGGCCTCAGGATCCAACAAACTACACATAAATTCCATTGGGAGCTGTGGGGGGGAAACAGCAAATTGTATCCTCAAATTTTTTAGAACCCAAGGGGGCTTTTTCGTCCCCGCGGCCCTAAAATTATACAAGGCCAAAATGTTGGCACAGCTCCTTTGTGGATCCTTTCTGGGCCCGCCATCCTCTGCTTTCTCCCCCCGAGAGAGAGTTCAATCCAAACTCCTTAGAGCCCCTTCTACAAGTCCCCAGATGCGTATCAAACACATGGGTCAGACTAGAAACAGGGATGATGAGAGTGGAGGCTCATATCAGCCTAACATCAGTCTATAAATGGCTGGCACTGAAACTGCTCCCCCATGGTATAGCCCCACTGATCCTTTGCGACCAGTTCCAGTCAGGCTGGAAGACAGCAGTTCTGAACACTTCTAAGTCTGGGCTTGGGCCAAGCAAAAGCTATGCTTAGGCAAAGAATTATAGACACTGAGAGACAAGAGGACTGCTTAAGGTGCCCTGACTACAAAACTGTAGAAATTGAGAGAGATATAGCTGCACTGGGAGCATATCTCTATTTTCTCGTATCCAAAAATGCAAGAAGGGCTTTTACACTTGCCAGAAGCTCGGCTCTGCCCTCGCCGGTCTTGGAAGGATCCTTTAAAAAACTCCCATATGCCCAGAGACTTTGCGCCTGCCCATTGGGGGATATAGGAAGCTCTGAACACATATTTTTTAGATGTCCCTTTTACGATGAGGCATATAGAGGTACTATTGACCCCCTGCTAGTGAGGCTTGCTGACCTCCCGGAAAAGCAAAACTTCGATCTTCTCCAGTTAGGCAAAGATCACAAGACGACCTGGATGGTCGCCAGATTCTGCGCACAGATCTGTAGGCGCAGGCCATCCCCCGATTCAAAATAGTTTGTTAAGAAAATTCCCAGACTCGGATCCATGGGCGACTCTGGGTCATTTCTCTATGGTAGTTTATCTTAAAGTTTTTAAGGGTTTATACGCCTATTGCATTTTTAAACTTTAAATCCATTGCTGTAAAGGTAAAGGGACCCCTGACCATTAGGTCCAGTTGTGACCGACTTTGGGGTTGCGGCGCTCATCTCACTTTATTGGCCGAGGGAGCCAGCGTACAGCTTCCAGGTCATGTGGCCAGCATGACTAAGCCACTTCTGGTGAACCAGAGCAGCGCACAGAAACGCCGTTTTCCTTCCTGCCGGAGTGGTACCTATTTATCTACTTGCACTTAACATGCTTTCGAACTGCTAGGTTGGCAGGAGCAGGGACCGAGCAACGGGAGCTCACCCCGTCGCGGGGATTCGAACCGCCGACCTTCTGATTGGCAAGTCCTAGGCTCTGTGGTTTAACCCTCAGCGCCACCCGTGTCCATTGCTGTATATTGTTTTAAATGTTGGTTTTGCTTTTGGGATGGTAGTCACACTTGTGTTTCACAAGCTGGTCTCCGACCGTAATAATGAATTATTATTATTGCTCAGCCATTTCTAATAGCCATTTGAAAGTGAATATACAAAACTCATCACCATGAAGGGTACTGCTTAAAAACTTGTTTGTAATGATTTAGGCAGAAACACCAGGGATTAAATGCTGTGGCCAATCTAGAGGTATTTCCTCAAGAAAATACCAGAAGTTATTTCTGTATGACTGGGTACACACCATACATTTAAATGACATTCTCCTCCCCCCAAAAAATCCTGTGAAGTCTAGTGAAAGGTATGGTGTTTATATCAAGGGCAAAGCAACATGCCAAGCATTCATGCACAAATATACTCTTTAAAACTAGGAAACTTGGCAGCTTCCAGAACTGCCAAACTCTCTGGGCCCAATTCTGCATTCCCGTTGCAAATTCAACTATTAACAAAAGGCTAAGCACAGTATTTCATTGCACTGTTTTTGTTTTCATTCAGCATTTTGGACAAGGGATAATCTGGGTTCAGTGACCCTAAAACCTCAATATTACGCAAGCAAGTTTGGACTTTAAGCCAGAAACTTGGTGTAACCATTGAACTTTTAACCTAAATAGTCGGTGAAAAATTGCTGGCTGGCAGGAGTCCCGCCTGATAGATTTCGGCTTGCTTTGTGTGTATATTTTTAAGAAGCGTCCAACAAAAATGCCTGATTTTGCTGAGGAAGTCAGTTTGCTGGGCAGCAAATTATGGCTGCAAGCACATTCACTTGGGAGTGAACCCTATTGAATTTGGTGGACTCATTTCCAAGTAAACATGTGCAGGATTAGGCTGCATAGCTCTTTTTTCTAAGGCCAACTGGCATCCTTCACTTTGCTCCCGTGTGTCTACCAGACTGGACTGAAAATGTAGAGAAGGGTTTTGGCCCTCCACCCTTGTGGATTAGCAAAGGACTTGCTGGTACAACAGGCTATATTTACAGTATCCCCATAAAGTACCTTCCTTGGCTTCTGCCCTTTTCCATCAGGTTTTGCTGATTTGCTCTCTAATATCTAATCTGTAATGGTACCTTAGATCAACAATTCCTCCCTGAGGTTCCAAAAAGAAACTGCCAATTCATTCTTCCTGAACTGAAGTTCTTTACCACACAAATTGGTTTCCGCACCTTTTTCTGTGTAGTTTTAATCCATGATCATCTTCAAGGGATTATTTTCAATCAGGTATGGGGTTTTTTCCACTGTTGTATTTTACCTGTGCTGAAATACACAGCCTTGAGCTCATTGTTTATAAACAGTTTAGCATGGAAAGTTCCCATTAATTATTACTTTTTGAAGGAATCATTATTGTATAGTTGAATAGCCTGCAACAAGCTAAAAGGCCACTAACTAATGAGGCAGCTTCCATAATGTCTGCTTTTGACAGCAAAGGCTTCTGCTAGCTCTCTCAGCTTCTATGACTATAATACAGAATATGCAAGGCTGCATAGACACTAGACCTTTAAAGCATATTCGAAGCACATTCTTTCTCATAAAGAATTTTGGGCACTATAGTTTACCCCTCAGAGTTATAATTCCCAGCAACCCCTAACAAACTTTATCTGTTAGATGCCTTGAGTCCCATCAGGGAAAAAGGCAGACTATAAGTAAATCTCTAATAATATAACAACAAATTACAGTGCCCAGAATGCTTTGAGGGGGGGATGTGTTTCAAATGTCCTCAAATGTACAGTGTGTACGCTGCCCAAATCATCTAACCAGTTTCCAATCCAATATCCACTTAATAAAACCCAAAGCATTTCCTGAACACTTGCTTTTGAGTGTGATCCTTTATGAGTTTTGCCAGAATATGATGTCCCATTCTATATCTAAGAAGCTGTTTTGGTAAAGGGATGTGGGGCAGAGCAAACGATTAACAGGACAAAGGAGCCCTACGGCTGCTGCAAAGCCCTCCTAGTCAAAGAGCCCTGACATTTCCATTTAATATCAGGGAAGCCAACCTTGGCGACACTTGGCAATGATATCTCTCCAAAGCTTTAAAATGATTGCTCCTACCCAAAGCAAACAATTTGTCCAAATCAGGACAAGTGTCTCAAAGGAATGAGGTTGAGCTCAACTTACTAAATTGTTTGAACAGCAAAACCATTAATCATGGGGGACTGGAGCAGAGGGCAATGAGGGAAGATCGGTTTTCTGAACTGCTGGGCTCTGTGGGGATATTACAGCCAGGCTTCTTGTTGTCCCTCCCTGGTGTGGAAGGAAAGCCAACGGGTCAGCTACCCTGTAGTACAAATCAGGAAATGATCTCATGCCTTTGCAATCAGATCTTCAAATATTTAGGCTAAGGAGGTCACACTGGGAATGCTCTCCATTTTCTTATCAGTAAACAAAAGAACTTTAGATTAATGCTGAGTGAGGAAACATTTCCCCCCTAAATCTCTAGGGTTCACAGATAGCATGTAATGTGTGTGTACACACACATATACCCCACACATATAGCTCTTTCTGCTGCTGGTTTTCCTTAATAGCAACCAAGCTTTATGTCAAAGAGGCTTGGCAAGTCTGCAGCAAATTGTTTATACTCCTGTGCCCTTTGGAGGTGAATAGTAGGGCTGGGCGATATCAGCTTTTCAACATCGCGGTGTATCGCCAGCCAAACATCACAGATTGGCGATATACCGCCACTCAGGAGTGGTGGTGGTTTCAGCAGTGATAAACTGCTGAGTGAAACCAACATAGCAGTCTGCTCCTCATACCGGTCCTGGGCGATATATTGATATATTGCCCAGGCCTAGTGAATAGTAGTAGAATGGCATGAACAACTATCACAATGGTGCTGGCATTTCCATCAGCATTAAAAATATTCCATAGCTTGTGTTGCTGTCACAAGCCCTAATCACCCATTACTCACGTGTAGGGCATAAGCATGCAGAATGGGGAATGGTTATTGGAACCTAAATATTTTTGTGTCCTAGCTGCCTGGAGCTCTTAGTTTTGAACAGGAGCTCACGCAACCACATAACAGAGAAGGAGAGCACTAGAGGATGGGGAGGCAGAACATGATCCAAGCAGTAGCCTTGCAAAAGCCTTCTGGTTACGCAACCTAGTTAGCACATGCCCATGAGTGGTACAGAGGGAGACGCCAATCCCTACAAAGCACAAGGTGTTGTTGGGAAGGGTTGTAGGACAGCAGTGGGGCATCTGTTTTGCATACAAGAGGTCCATTGTTTGATCCCCAGCTTCTCCAGTTAGGACGAGAGAGCTATAGAATTATGTTCAGCCTGGAGAAGAAAAGACAGAGGTGATACAATAGTCACCTTCAAATATCTGAAGGGCTGTCATGTGGAAGATGGAAAAGGCCTGTTTTCTGCTCCTTCAGAAGGTAGGACCCAAATCAAGATTCAAATTACAAGAAAGAATTATCTGACTAAACATTAGGAAGAACTGTACAGCTGTGGAGTGGTCTACCTTGGAAGATGGTGGACTCTCCTTCGCTGGAAGTTTTTTAAAGTGAGGTTGGATGTCTGCCTGTCAAAGATTTTTAGCTGCATTACAGGGAGTTGAACCAGATGACCCACTGGGTCTCTTCCAACTCTATAGTTCTATGATTCTGTGATAGATGGATCAACTGGTAATCTGCTGGTCTGACTCAGTAGAAGGCAGCTTCCTATATTCCCTATGTTGCTGCAAGAGCAGCCATTGAACTTGGTCATGGGGAGGCAAACCCAGTCTGTATTCTTGAAGCCCCAGACTTACTGCAATGAAAATTCCTGGTGGTCATACATAGAAGTCACTCCCATATCTTTCAACAGGATTTTAGAGCCTAACTCTTTATTTTTTAAGGAAAATGTTCTGGTGTTGAAATCTGTTCTTCTGAATATTTTCTTACACAAGTTGTGTGTATGTTATTAAAAATAATGATAATAGTATTGCCACTAGAATGTAACAAATACACCAAATATCACCAAATGGAGATGAACTCTCAAAAAAGGTATGCCACATGATGATGATGATGATGATGATGATGATGATGATGATGATGATGATATAAGGTTGCTCTTGGTGACTTTAATATGCTAAACATCAACATCCAGAATCTGACCTTGGCAAATTATTTCTACCCATTAAAAGAGGTGGTCAGAAAAATCATCATCCTTCTTTCTTACTGATATATGTGGGTACTACTTTTTGTGCATTTTAACTAGGCATATTAGGAAACGTAACTGACAAAGAAAATGGAAAGTAGTGGTGTTGTGATGGACATTGCATATGGCAATCCAGTGAATCACTTAGAAGCGTCTACACAGCTGGTATTGGCTGCAGTGTAACAGAGATGGCAAAACATTTATGATTTTATTTTCTTTTTTAGTCACATAGGGCTTTTCCACATCTAGGCAGCCAAGAACTCCACATTGCTAAGAAATTAGTAGAGCATCACAGATAACAGCCAATTTCAAAATAAGGCCCATTTCCAGTTTTCCCAGAATCTATTCCAGGCCCACCTCAATTCACTCATCCCCGTATAAAATAGCTAAAGAAGAAAGGGACATTGGAATGCCTCAAAAAAGCTGATAATGTGTCTCCCAATCTGTGACCTCGGAACACTTTTTCAGGTCCAGAACTTGTAAACCAGATGTGTCCAGCGCTGATGTGGAACACCCAATGACTACAGCAAAGAGGGTACCACCCTTCGCAGCTGCGATGTCCAAGAACAGTACATTTGGCAGAGTCCTTAATGAGCCTGCTGAATGGAAGACAAGGGATAGAAATGATTTTCCACTTAAGTGGCACTTACCTCCCCTAATATTTAACAGTTTATATAACAAGGCAGATTGCTTCAACAGAAACGGTATGCAAAAAGAAGCTGCAAAGATCCAGTGAGCCACTTCCCCTGCTTTCGTGTCTTCCTCTTTGCTACATTATACAATGGAAGAAGCTAAAGCTGTCTCCTAAAGACTGTCTACAACCACCACTGCAAAGCAAATTCTGCTCCGATCCAGACCAGAGGAAGACTATTATGGGTCTTTTTAGAGGAGTCAAATGACAGATTAAACACACACTTTCCACTTCCATGTTGTTCTGGTTTAGTAACCAAGTTAAATTAGCAGAGCTTAACTTGAACCAGGGCTTTGGAGGGTTCAGCCCTAGAAGCTATTTTCAGAAGACCAATCAAAATAATGCATTTGATCCAAGCATTTGCAAGATGCTTCCCCCCCCCCCTCACCACTGAGTAGCTACTGTCTGTTCAAAAGTAATTTGGGGAATTCAAGGCAGAGCATTCCAGTCTGTGCAGAGCATTTAAATATATATTCACTGTACAGTATTGGTGTCTGATGTCGTACTCAGAGCCTTTCCACTGTACTCATAACCAGGCTGGTAGCCGAGTGTTCATTAGATCACAATGGTTCTGAGCAGGACTTCCTATATTCTGCTTCAGAGATATTCTGACACCTGTGTAGCAGGCTCTGTCGCCAGCCCTCTTTAAGCCTAACATCTCGTGTCTCACCAACAGTAAAAATGTTCAGAATTCCTAACTATTTCCTGTGTTTCAAGATTACCATCCCAAAGATGTCCTGTTTATATTTTGGAGGTATGGTGGAAATAAACACTATGAAGTCAGGATATTCCGCCAGCAGGACTAAAATACTGAACAAACTCTTATTTATTTCTTTGCCTTCCTACTCTCCTCTGCTTTACATTTTCACTTCTACAACCCCTTTAATAGAGTATGATCAATAACCCTGTGCTTAAACTCTGCGTGAAGAAAATGGTTAATGTTCCTTTTTTATTGTCTCAGTTCCAAGTGTGAAAGAACCCCCTTGGCTGTGCACAATCCCCTCGCAATGAGTTGAATTATTTGCTTTGGGGTTTGCAATTTTACCGATTGCTACCTTTCAGGATCAGCCGTTGAAATATACTCAGAGTCGCAAAGTGATTTCATGCTCTTTATTCAGCTCATAGTGGTGAGGAGGAATGAATGAATGTCCCCTCAAAGTATCTGCTTTATATACATTATTTACACAATGGGCTGCACATGATTGGCTAATTCCAGGATTCTACTGTAGGCCAATCAGGTTGTGGATTCACTTCTATCTGGAGCATGATTGGGTGGTTCCTGCTAACCAATCATACTGCTGCATTGTTCTAGGACCAATCAGACTGCTGCATTCTGAATCCTATTGTTCTAGGACTAATCAGACTGCTGCAGTTTGGATCCTATTCAATTCAGTACATAACACCCCTCCCCTCTAAGTTCCAGTCCTGCCCGGAAGGTCGCATTCATAGTCCTCAAGGTACGCCGGTGGCCTACGTGTGCGTTGCGGCCTGGGGTGTTCCCTGGTCCGGGGTTCAGGTTCTGGCTCGTGTTCCAAGGATGGGGCTGTTTGGTCTGGCGCAACCGGCTCACTCAGTCGTGGTTCTGGTTCCGGTGTCCTTTCGGCCTCGCGGGTCCTCTCTGTATTTACTGATTCTGCCTCTCCTGCTTGCCCCTGCTGCTCTATGGGCCTCACTGCCCCACTGTTCCCTTGGGACTCCTCTGACCTGTCCTCCTCCTCCTGGTTTTCTCCCGGGAATCATCGCCGTATCTGGTCGCAGTGGCGGCGCCAGCATTGCCCGCCATCTGTTAGCACCTCGTACGACACGGGGCCCGTGACCCTGGTGACTGTGGCAGGTACCCATGCAGGGCCTGCCCCAAAATTCTTTGCGTACACTGGGTCCTGGGCCTCGAAGGTCCGGGGGTTCCTGCCTTCCCCCACCACTACCTCATCCTGAGCTCTATCGGGGTGAAGGCGGTCCAATCTGATTGCAAGGCGCCGACCCATTAGTAGTTCAGCGGGACTCCGGCCAGTCGTTGAGCTGGGGGTGCTGTGCTGTGCTAGAAGGAATGTGGCAAGGCGGTACTCCCAATCCCCTTGCGTCATGCGGCGAAGGGTGTCCTTGGTGGTCCGCACCATGCGTTCTGCTTGGCCATTGGTGGCAGGGTGGAATGGCGCCGAACGGATGTGGCGGATGGCGTTCTGCACTGTGAAGGTTTGAAATTCTCCTGATGTAAATGCAGTCCCGTTGTCTGAGACGAGAGTGTCAGGGAGCCCGTGGGTTGCAAACAGCCTGCGTAGTACCCGGATGGCTGCGGACGTAGAAGTGGACGGTACCAGTGCGACTTCCAGCCATTTGGTGTAGGAGTCCACCACTATGAAGAATGTTTTCCCCTGAAAGGGGCCAGCGAAGTCCACATGCAGGCGTGACCATGGTGCTCGGGCAGACTCCCAGGACTGGACTGGGGCCCTTGGGGGATCTGGGCGGGATTCCTGGCAGGCCTGGCAGTGTTTGACCCAGGCCTCTATCTCTCCGTCGATCCCCGGCCACCACACATAACTCCTGGCAAGGGCCTTCATTCTTACTACCCCTGGGTGTGTCTCGTGTAGGGCTGTGAGGACCCTTTTGCGGAGGGGCTGGGGAACAACGACCCTGCTTCCCCATAACAGGCACCCCTTGTGGGCTGACAGTTCATGTTTGCGGGTTGTGTAGCCGGCGAATTCTGGCCCGGGGCTGCGGCTGGGCCATCCCCTCCACACCCAGTCCAGGACCCGGGAGATGACCCTATCTTTCTTGGAATGGTGTGCAACTTCTTGTGCCTGAATGGGGCGGTCAGGAAGCAGCTCCAGGCTCATAACCTCTTGTGCAGGTGCTGGGTCGGGGCCTGTTTCCGGTAGTGGTAGCCTGCTGAGGGCGTCTGCATGGCCCATCGCCTTTCCAGGGCGGTGAATCAGTGCATACTGGTAGCTGGCAAGGAAAATTGACCACCTGAGGACGCGAGGAGACAGCACTTGGGGGGTCTGCTTTTCGGGGGCAAACAAGCCAAGCAACGGCTTGTGGTCAGTCACCACGGTGAAGGGCCGCCCGTACAAGAAATCATGGAATTTTTTTACTCCCTTCACGATTGCCAGACCCTCCTTGTCGATTTGCGAGTAGTTCCGCTCGGTTTCGTTGAGTGTCTGGGAAAAGTATGCTACCGGTACCTCTCTTCCATCCGGGAGTTGGTGTCCCAGGACAGCGCCGATGCCATAGGGCGAGGCGTCGCATGCTAGCACCACCGGCAGCCTCTCGTCGAAGTGTGCCAAGACCGAGTTTGAGACAAGCAAGTCCTTGACTGCCTGGAATGCGGCCTCCTGGCGCTGGCCCCACACCCAAGGGGCCCGCTTGTCCAGGAGTCTGTGTAGGGGCTCCGCTACCGCCGCCTTGTGGGGAAGGAAGGAATGGTAAAAGTTCAATAATCCCAAGAAGGCCTGAAGTTCAGTCTTGTTCTTGGGCGCTGGGGCATCACAAATGGCCCGTACCTTGTCCCCAGTCGGGTGAACCCCTTCTGCATCCACCATAAATCCCAGAAAGTCCACTTGAGGCACTCCTAGTAGACATTTTTCCCGCTTCACCTTGAGACCCGCCATCTGGAAACGGTGCAGAACAGTGCGGAGGCGGTCCTCAAACTCCTCTGGTGTGGGCCCGGCAATCAACACATCATCAAAGAAGGGGGTGACACCAGGAATCCCTTTAAGGAGAGAGTCCATTAGATTCTGGAATATGCCTGGTGCCACGCTGACCCCGAATTGCAGCCGCTTTACCCTGAACGCTCCTCTGTGCGTCACAATCGTCTGTGCCTCTGCTGTGGCCTCATCTACTGGCAGCTGTTGATATGCTTGGGCCAAGTCCAGCTTGCCAAAAATTTTCGACCCAGCCAGGGTGGCAAGGACATGGCTGACCACTGGCACTGGGTATGCATGGGCCATGAGGGCCTTGTTTATGGTACATTTGTAGTCTGCGCAGATGCGGACCGAACCATTAGGCTTGACGGGTGTGACGATTGGGGTTTCCCAGGGGGCATTAGGCACCGGCTCCAGCACTCCTTGCTCCACGAGTCGGTCCAATTCCTCGTCTATACGGGGTTTCAGGGCGAATGGGACCCGGCGGGCCTTGAGCCTGACTGGTCGTACTGCGGGGTCAAGCTGTAGAGCAATGGGGGGGCCCGTATACTGTCCCAATTTCCCATCGAAAACCCCCGGAAACTCCTTGCATATGGCGTCCACGTCCACTTGTAAGCTCATGTGGTTCACCCCGGTGATGGCTAGTCCCAGTGGTCCAAACCATGCCAACCCCAGTAAGCTAATGTAGGGGCCCTTGACCACAAGCAAGTCCAGTTGCCGCGTCCGCCCTCGGTATTGCACCCTGAAGGTCCCCACCCCCATTGTGGGGACCTTACGTTTCTGGAAGTCCCGGAGGGTGAATGGGGCCGGCCTGAGTTTGGGACCCCCAGTAGGACACAGTTTCCTTAAGGTCCTTGCCGAGATTATGGATAGAGTTGAACCCGTGTCAAGCTCCATGCGGCATGGGGCCCCCTCTATCTGTACCTCTACATAAATTTTCTCTACGTTGGGGTGGGGCAACTGGTATACCTGGAAGTCTGTGAGCTCCGTCGAGTTGCCTTGGTGCGTTGGGCCCTGGGACCTGGGGCTCTTGGATTGGTCATCTGATGCCTGGCTTCGGGTGGGCCGAGCCCGACACACCCGGGCGATGTGTCCCAATTTTCTGCACTGCCTGCACTCTGCGTTGCGGAAACGGCAGGTCCTCCTCTCGTGACTTTCTCCACAGCTTGCGCAGTTCCCTCCTTCTCGTCGAGGCAACTGTGGTATGTGGGCTGCTTGAGTGCGCTGCTGTACTCGGTGCACCTCCTCCCTGTCGGATCCCGAGTCGTTGGTGAGGTCTTCGTGGTGGACCCTCGGTTGGGACGGCTGGCTCAGCCGTGCCTCTTGCGTCGACCTCTCAGCAGCTTCCGTTGCCAGGGCCTCCTCCAGAGCGACCTGGAACGTTAGGTTCTTCTTAGCGTAGAGGCGTCGTTGCAGCTTCTCATCCTTCAGGCCACCGACGAGGCGGTCACGAAGCATGTTCTCCAGCTCTGAGAAGTTGCAGAACCGGGCAGCTTGGCGGAGAGAGGTCACAAACCCAGTTATGGTTTCCCCAGGGGCTTGCCGCTTTGCGTAGAAGGCATTTCGACAAGCCACCACTGAGGGCTGTGGCGAAAAGTGCCCCTTCAGCTGTTCCATTATTGTTTTGTATGGAACAGTAGCGACGTCTTCAGGCACAAGGAGAGCCCGGGCGATTTCAAATGTCTCCTCTCCGCAGACGCTGAAGAATATTGCCCTCTTCTTGGCGTCTTCTTCATCGGTGACCCCTTTGGCTTCTAGGAGGAAGGTGAAACGGGAGGCGTACGCTTCCCAGTCTCCAGATGCTGGGTTGAATGGCGAGAAGCTGCTGTCAGTTGCCATTCTGAGTTCCTTGTGTCCCGGAGCTGAAGCCTGGATACACGGTGCGAGGCAGCGGTGCGGCAGGTGGCGGTGCTGCGGTGCTGTGTGTGGCAGTCAGCTCAGCGGGATCCCATCCTCGTCGCCAGTGAAATATACTCAGAGTCGCAAAGTGATTTCATGCTCTTTATTCAGCTCATAGTGGTGAGGAGGAATGAATGAATGTCCCCTCAAAGTATCTGCTTTATATACATTATTTACACAATGGGCTGCACATGATTGGCTAATTCCAGGATTCTACTGTAGGCCAATCAGGTTGTGGATTCACTTCTATCTGGAGCATGATTGGGTGGTTCCTGCTAACCAATCATACTGCTGCATTGTTCTAGGACCAATCAGACTGCTGCATTCTGAATCCTATTGTTCTAGGACTAATCAGACTGCTGCCTTTTGGAGCCTATTGTTCTAGGACCAATCAGACTGCTGCAGTTTGGATCCTATTCAATTCAGTACATAACACCCGTACTGTATCTGTGAAAACCTAGAGGATACTTTGTAATGGAAAAATAAATAGGCTAGTCTGTATGTCAGAATTTCCGTGCGGCAACATAATTAAAACTGTTCCAAATGGTATGTTTTATCACAAGGTATGCCACACGCATATAGTAGTTTACTGCGCGGTAGAGATTATTTTCTCCATATCACCATAAACGTTTTCATGTATCTGCACTGGAACAGAGGGAATCGCCCATCTGGGTACAGTGGCTCTTCACAAGTATGATCTACCTTCAGGGTAATTTAAAATACAGTGGTAACTTGGGTTACAGGCGCTTCAGGTTACAGACTCTGCTAACCCAGAAATAGTACCTCAGGTTAAGAACTTTGCTTCAGGATGAGAACAGAAATTGTGTGGAAATTGCGCGGCGGCAGCAGGAGGCCCCTTTAGCTAAAGTGGTACCTCAGGTTAAGAACAGTTTCAGGTTAAGAAAGGAGCTCCAGAACAAATTAAGTTCTTAACCCGAGGTACCACTGTAGCATATACATATACATAATCACAAAGGTGATGAGTAGACTAAATAGCCATTGGATGCTAACAGTTACCCTATTCAGCTATGTTTAATGGGACTACTATAATCAACATGGTTGGGGGGAGGTTAGGATCACAAAACCCCAACCCTCTACAGACTGATCAGTCCTTTATGCATACAGTTTCCTCTCTGTGTGTGTACACCAGGTGTACCTACACAGGCTTTGTATATGCCAAGTGGTATTCTATATTCTGCATGGAGAGCACCTAAGTGCACATAATTTGCACGGACTGGCTCTGTGCATAAGTAAACCATCACAGTAAGGAATTCGGGAACAGGGCCTTCCGATTCTTCTCTCTTTCCATGCATCACCTGCAACACCCACACATTAAGAATATTTGACAAAGGGCTAGTGATGTTTAATTTTTGAAAGCAGCAATTTTAACTGGCTTAATCAACCCAAGCTAGGTGCCAGTGAATTCACTCATACTGAGGGCCAGTTGTGAAGCTTCTGGCCCTTGCCATATCAATCACTTCTCCCTGATCAACCCAGGGATACTCACAGCACAATCCTATTCACTTAAGTAAGTCCCATTGTGTTCAATGGAACTTACTCTCTAGTAAATATGTTCAGGGGAGAGCAACCCAATTCTGTTTTCATTATACTTTCTCCAGCTGAACCTGAAAAAGTTAGGCTTTCCTCAATATTGCCCTCAATCCACACGTAAAATGTGAAGGGCATTTGTAGAAAAGCACAGCCTAGAGTACTTTCATGCCTCATGCTGCATCCCTGCCAGCATCATGTCACCAGGATCCGTTTTGCAAAACTGCAAAGCTTTTTGCACTCTTAGTGTACTATTAGGATTTTGGGGGGTGTCATACTAGCAAGAAAAGCAAGAAATGGAAACATGTGGGAGGAGACACAATTTCCGAAAATCTCATAGTTCATATGATGAAACTAAATGCGCGGGTGGTGCTGTGGGTTAAACCACAGAGCCTAGGACTTGCAGATCAGAAGGCTGGCGATTCAAATTCCCGCAACGGGGTGAGCTCCCATTGCTCAGTCCCAGCTCCTGCCAACCTAGCAGTTTGAAAGCACGTCAAAGTGCAAGTAGATAAATAGGTACCGCTCCAGCAGGAAGGTAAACGGCGTTTCCATGCGCTGCTCTGGTTTGCCAGAAGTGGCTTAGTCATGCTGGCCACATGACCTGGAAGCTGTACGCCAGCTCCCTCAGCCAATAAAGCGAGATGAGCGCCGCAACCCCAGAGTTGGCCACAACTACACCTAAGGGCCAGGGGTCCCTTTACCTTAAATGCTAACTAAAAGGGGGGGGGGTTAGATCTCCAGTGCTCTTAGGATGACATGACCTTTCTGAAGAATTCAGGTATAAAGCTCTGGTTTTGCAACAGCTATAATGAGGCTTTTGGCTAAAATATATCCTTACCCCACCTGAGGTTTCAGGAACTGGCAGACTACAAATAAAATACATTTAAATATATAACATTGCATGATCTGCACACACAAAAAGGGGGGGGAAAACAGCAACTTGTGGCTCTGTGAGGAGGATGCAGGTTCTCCTCTCAGGACCCTTAAACTACAGTTCCCAGAATTCTTTTGGAGAAGCCACGGCTGCCTACAGTGATATGATACTGTTTAAAATGTATCGTGTAGCTGGGGCCCAAGTGTTTGCAGTGAATGGCAGCAGAGGAATCTCTGTCGTGTTACCCAGGGGCTGGGTTTTCTCAGTCTGTCATTTAAACAGCACGTGCTGTGTTCAGAGTAAAAAAGATACTGCAATGCAAACGCTCTCTGTCTATGGGAAAATGTCACTTACACTTGACCTAAACCATGTGCAACACTTCAGTATCTAGAAGGATGCTTCATAAGTGCCTGCTGTCATGCCACAGATGTTTGTGATTAATGCAAAGCATGTATGTTGCATTTCAGGTCTCACAATCCTTACTGTGATTCGCTTGACAGCTGGTAATAATCAGCATCTGTCAGATGCTTTAACAAGAATGGCCATGAAGAGAACGAAAATATAAAATGAGGGTAACCTCTCCTCTATGCTTAAAACTCATGCCTTCCACCCAGGGAATCCCAGGGATATGTAGCTTGGGGACAGGCTGAGAATTCTGTTGGAAATCCCTGGCCATCTGAACAATCTACTAATACAAAATATTCCCATGAAGGAACCATGACACGCAAGTCAGTATATATGTTAAAACTTCAATCATCAGGTTTACAGCAGGGATTCTGTAAATGTGTTTCAGGGGATAGACATTCCCGGACTCTAACTCACATCAGCCCTAGCCAAAATAGTCAATGGTCAGGGAGAATGGGATTGGTAGTTCAGCAACACCTGGAGAGCCACAGGTTTCCCCAATCAGAAAAAGGTGTCGTCTAGGAAATTGGCTTGTCTGATCACCAGACAGACCCCATCTGGCCTACCACTTGATTTTTACAAACACAAAATTATTTCCTATGAATCACTATAACAAGGCCCAAATTAAACACACACAAAATGAAGGTGGGGGAATCTTTATGTGGAAAAACTGCAAACGGAGACACCATTTATAGTAATTCATGCAACTAAAGAGCACAATTTTTAAAAAATACACAGCAAACCGGACATGAAATAACTGGTTAACGGCTCCCTAATCACAAAGAGTTTCCTCTGCTACACATTTTTCCTATTTACCCTATGGCTTCTGGTTTTCATCTAGCTTGCCTAATGGAAGCTTGGGGTGGGGAAGAGAGCTGGGCCTAAACTCATCCAGCAGATGCACAGCACTGAGACCTCAACACACACACCAGCCTGCTTTCTGAACACCTGGAGAAAAGACATTGCAGCAGATCCCTTGTCCCCACATGCTGAGAACTTTGGAGATACTACAATAGCAAACATATTCCAGCTGCCCGGAGCAAATGCCAGGGAAGGATTCTGTGCTGTCAAAGGAGAGAAACATTGATGGAGGTTCCTAATAAGATGAGGTTGAAATAACAAGACTTGAATAACTTTTCTTGTGACTTTTGTTATGCAGAAGGCTGCATAAAAAAATCATGTTAAAATGTTTGACCTTCCCGGATTAGGAGGTATTTTCATAAACAGAACTGAAAGATAACACATACCCAGAAGCTACGGCTGAGATGTTGAGGGGAGGGTGTTGAATGCTAGTCCATGAAATAAGCATGGTGGTGGGAAAACTAGTCCAAGCCCCAAGTTTGGACAACAGACTCAAAGTGTGACAATTAGGCACGGTGCATCTCCTTGGACCACATAATTGTGGCGCACGCCACTTAAGAAAAGGTGGCATCCAAGGCCATGTCTTCCATGTCACAGAAAAATGGGGACTTCAGGAAGGATCGGTTAGTGGTAGGAGACACTTGCCTCTTACTCTAATGGCTGGTTTTCTTTGTAAGGTTGCAGATGCTGCCCCAAGCCCTACCCCCAGACAGACCTCAGTCTCAGAAGCCAGCCCAGGTTGGGGGCAGGGTGCCATGGGGCAGGCATTTGCAGAGAATTTATGGGTGGAAGACAAGTTAAGCACCTTTCCCTCTTTCCCACCAATCCTCCCACAGACAGCAAGATAATATAAGCTCCACCTCCACTGCCAGAGGCAGTGAATACCAGCTGCTGGGGATCTAAAGTGGGGAGTGGGTTGTTGCATTCAGGTTCACTTTGTGGGCTTCTAAGTGACATCTGGTTGTGACAACAGGATGTTGAGTTAGGTGAGGCTTTGGTTTGATGCAGCAAGGATCTTCTTAATCTCTAGTTTGGACCTCAGAGATACAGGGTCAAGTTGGGAAAGTGGGCGTAGCTTCCTGGTAGCCTCACAGTTTCCATAATTGGTGAAGGACCTCTGAGAACACATCCACAGATAAACAAATATTATAGTGCAGCACTGAGGGAAACCATCAACATCTTCAGGGAAACTCTCCTCCACCTTCTAAATCACCTCATTGCTGGCTCATGCACAGTGGAGATGGCCGTGGCACCAGCTGCTGGTGGTCTTGAGAACACCCAGATGTTCTGTCACTCAAAGGACCCCCTCAGAAGCCTTTGTTCTGAGGAAGGAGATGAAAATGTAGATAAATGTATTTTTCTACATTTAATTATTCCTGCCAGAGTGAAGAAGAATTGGAACTGGTATCCTCAGAGCTTCCTCCCAACTCCTGGGAGTTGCCATAATTAAAGCAATCTGCATTTAAATTTGGCTTGCAGCAGTCTGCCATTTAAGAGTCGAAACAGATTTTGGGATGGAACATTCTTTCATGGGGCACAGGGATCGGTTTTTGCAAATGGAGCCTGGGTAATAACCGAAAATAATAATCATTAGCTTTGTTTGTGCCACTCTACAAGAAAGAGAGCAGGAAAGGTCATCATGATGCAAGGCCTCCAGAGGTGGGTGGGGCAGCAGCCTCATTTGGAGAAAATGTGCAATTTCTCTGCACACAGGCCCTGTACAGCCCCCTTCCACCCCATGAGAGCACAACCAAGCAATTCTACCTCAGAAATGTCAGGGCTTTAGATACACACACAAACCATTGCCAGAAAGGCTTGGCATATGTACCAATACACGTCTTCCTATCAGAGACATCAACAAATCCACTCAGCCTGCTCAGATCTGCTGCCCAGGTGCTCACTGTCAACAGGCAACTTTAAAAACTATAAGAAGGGAGTCCAGAGATCTTGGAGCGATCTTGGACTGGACAGCCTTTCAATTAGATGGCTTTCTTCTGTAAAGTAGGACAAATAGCCACCCTCTGTGCTGTTCAAACAGCTTTCAATTTCTTACCTGGGCAATTAAAGCTATCTATGAGTGATGGTGGCAGAATAGCTTTTCAAAATGTCTATTGTACTAAGTTTGGATGTTATTACAGATAAATCCACTGGGATTGAAACATAACATTTAAGGCAAAACAACATGAATCTGAGACGTAAATCCTGCCCTCAGATTCCCCTTTGGTCAGGAGGACACAAGCCATAATGTAATTCTTCACTGTCTATACAGAGCACATGGATTTTGTCTCAGCAAGTTCTGGAAGAGCCCTGGTTTATCCTCATGTGCAGAACAGAAGCAAGCCTCACAGCTGTCTAAATAGGCATCTGTTGTTAGCATTCTTTCCTTTGTTTTACTGCGGAATAAACTGTAGAGGAAAATCCCCAGCAGAATCCCAGGTTAACAGCAGGATTAATATGGCTCTTGCACAGGTAATGGCTAAACACAAGCAAATACAGGTGCTTTTCTCATTTATGTCGCCTTGTTCTGGAAGAGCTGCAGTCGTAAAGTAGTCCAGCGTCACCAATTCCGGTGAAACAGCCACTATTTGATTGCATTTCTACTGCCACAAATCAGCATGTTGTAGAAACACAGGAGGAATGAAACTGGGCATAAGAAAGGCCTTTGGGCAAAATGCTGAATGCCAAGATAGAGTAGCAACCTATTCATGTGTCCGCTTGTTAATATTGGTTCCAAAACTAAAGATCCTGGTTCTCAGGTGAAATCTTTCCAACCCATGAACTGAATTGCTCATTGTCTGCAGACCTCACTACTAGCAGCCCAAGCCACACTTTACATACAAGGGTGTGTGATGAAACCCCAATGGCTCTTGAAAATGATGCACCTAACCCTTTTCTGCTTCTGGTCATTTTCATTACCTCTCATTGAAATCTCCTAACAGAAAATCAGATAAAAAGGAAGTCTGAAGTATAATCACAGTTAAATGAACGCCATTAAAATTACAAATAGGATATAGTTCTGTTGTGAGATACACACAGTGTCAGAAGGTAGGCAAAGGGTATGTCCAAGGGACTGGACCTCAAGAAGAATCTTTGTTTTGAAGGTACAGTGGTACCTTGGGTTACATATGCTTCAGATTACATACGCTTCAGGTTACAGACTCCACTAACCCAGAAATAGTGCTTCAGGTTAAGAACTTTGCTACAGGATGAGAACAGAAATCGTGCTCCGGCGGCGCAGCAGCAGCAGGAGGCCCCATTAGCTAAAGTGGTGCTTCAGGTTAAGAACAGTTTCAGGTTAAGAACGGACCTGTGGAACGAATTAAGTACTTAACCTGAGGTACCACTGTATATCTGAAGGGTTGGGGAGTTACAGGGCATGTGGGCTAGACCTGCCCACCATGCTCCTCCGAATACCTGCTGGGCACTCATTAGAAAGAAATATCTGCACACACAAGGAAGGCTGCTGATTGGCCAGGCATGTGTCAGGAGAGCACGACAGCAATGAATAACAACGGCAGTAGGCAGAGCAACCCATGCAGCCCCATCCACACATTTTTTCAAGACATGGAAGGGTTTGTGTGTGCGCATGCACTCACACACACACACCACACAATTAGCAACGTTTTGAACTATTTACTCTAATCCAAAGTATTTTTGTCTTGAGTCACTGCTGCATATCAAATCCTCCCTAACAAACAGAGAGATAGATTTTTAAGCAACAAAACATCAACACTAAACCATGAGCCTCATCATTGCAAAGCACAGTGACACATTGCCACGGCTGAAGCCATTCTCATCTCTGCATGCCATACCATGGGCAGTTGCACATTCCAGTTTGATGCTATTCGTGCTTCGTTTGAGTTTGGCTTCTGCAGCTTACAGGAATGCCTAATAGCTGGGGACAGAGCTGGGAGTTGTCCATATGTGGAAAAGTCTGCCTGTGGGCTAGCCATTGGTCACCCCATTGAACATGCTTGTCAAAGGTTTGCCCGGCAGCAGCAACTGGATCGTCCTTTGTATCCCAATAATCACCCTACTAGTCAGAGCCTGATAACCAACAATAAAAGTGCCTCTGCACAACCACATTCTTCTCTTACTCAGAAACGAAGCTCGGACAGCATATCAGATGTACATTGACCCTAAATATACTCTCTTGTACTCTCTCTGTGGGGCTCAGTTACAGCAGTTGCTTGGCTCTGAAGGATTAATTTGCCTTTGAACCCAACCTCGCCCATTGTGATCACATTACCATAGCAACACTTTTCTGCAACACCCCAAACATGACCCACCCAAGGTGATGCCATATTCCACTTGTTCCACACACACACACACACACACACACAGGCAAGCAAATCCATGTTGGCTAGGAGCAGATTAGTAGCCAAAAAACTTCACAACCACTATGGTGGTATGTTGCAATATTAGCATTAAAAATAACATGGTCACAACTCACAGCAAATGAAACTCTCATCTCCAGGAATCTGGCTCTGAAACACAAGGAGTGGAAGGCATCCAGCTTCAGGAAAATGTGGTATATCTATTTACCGCTGAAACTAGTTCCTAAAAGACAAGAGTGTGTGCTCTTGTGAGCCACTTCCCTTCCCCTGGGAACTGGGTATTTGCATTAGAACAGTTAAGAAAGAAAAAAGAAGACTTCCTATTTATGCATTATTTAACAACAAGGTTCCCACAAGGAAATTTTTAAGGAGGATTTCCTTACAATGCTAATTTTTAAATCAGCTCTGTGCTGCAATCACATGAACTATTCTCAAAGGTGAAACCTGTATGTCACACAGTGTCCATTTCCACATTGATGCAGTTTAGTTCAGAAGCTACGCTCACTGCTTCCCATGTCAGCTTCTGCAGTCTTGATGACTGAATGCTTCACCCTTTTCTTTGGCCTAGGAAACTGGGAAATCATTAGGGCTGCTTAAAGTGATTGGAGCTTCCCGCGATGACTATATGAAACAAAGCCACAGAGAAGCTTCTGTGCTTTCAAGTTGCCTCAGTAACACATGAACTACTAGCTCAAGGCTGCAGCATCAGCAAGCCAGAAGAAGAAGTTGACTTACTGAAGGAACTCCCCAATAATAGAAGGAGGTGGATGCAAAGCCCAGTAACTTCAGCTGCAACAGTGGAGCATCTAAACAGACTTCCACGAGAAGTGGTGGACTCTCCTTCCTTGGGTTTTTTTTTTAGCAGAGGTTGGATGGCCATCTGTCATGTATGATCTAGTTGAGATCATTGCAGGGGATTTGACCCTCAAAGTCCCCTTCCAAGACTACAATTCTATGCATCTAAACCTAAAACAAATACATTTCTGACAGTCATAGAAACCCCAACATATATCCACGACAATACCATGGTGCTACTTGCAGTTGCAGTATGAAAGAACAAGTGAATTGGGAGAAGTTAATGAGGCAGGAGAGCATCTGTTTACAAGAGGGTCACCATAACTGGAAAATATTCCACCCATGTAGGCAGCTCACAGCACACAATGCATGTGATCTATCAGGGAGGGCATTTATGAGGTGCACTGGTCCCACAATATACGCCTGCTAAGAAGCAGCCTATGTATGATAGCAGTATTATCTTGGGTAAATAAAAGAATATTTCTGGTACTGGGCTCTTTGAAGAGATAAAAGGAGCCACTGGCCCTTTCCTGGCTCTGGCAGTGCCTGCGTTACTCAAGCTATCCCTCTGTAGCTTGGCTCCTCTCTCTGGTACTGGCTTTGCAAGGATCTCTGTTTCAATTGCCCCCAGACATGCAGCAATGCCAGGTCTAACCACAGAAAGAAATGAAGGAAAATACAAATGGAAAACAGAGAGGGGTTAAAGAAACCGCAGGTAAGAACACTACTTGGCGGTACAAATAACAAGGAAATGCAGCCTCGCAAGAATTGTTCTGGATTACCCAGAGTAATAAAGCTGCTCAATGAGGAAAACAGGGCACTGCTAGAGAATGGGGAGCTTACAGTTTCTCCATTATTAAACGCAGGGCAAACTCTGTTCTTTGTAACCATATAAAGTCAAACTGAATTGTTCATCCAGCCAGGCATTTAAATATATGCATTTGCATGACTTCACTTTATAAAAACTGACTAAAAAAGAAAGAATATAGAACTGATACAACAACACAAACACAACAGCTCCTAGTACTCTGGTTTGGAGCATCAAATTATTGTCACAACGAAAGCTTCATGGTTTTGAATGTGCAGGCAACAGCTTTGCCCTCTCCCCATCCACAGATCTATGTAAACCTATTGTTTAGGGAAGCCCTGTTTAGGAAAGTTTGACATTTTAATGTATTTTTAATCTTTGTTGGAAGCCGCCCAGAGTGGCTGGGGAAACCCAGCCAGATGGACAGGGTACAAATAATAAATTATTATTATTATTATTATTATTATTATTATTATGGAGTTGGAGCAACACGGATTCAAAACCCCCAGCAACAGCTGTATAGCATCAGACCCAGCTATAATTCTGCCCAGCATAGAGTGTAAGACAACACTGTTTCACATCATCACACAGAGACCAGGTGTGCCACAAGTCTCCATTGAACAACAAGCAGTCGTCATCTGAGGGACATATCTAAAAAAATAACATGCGAAGGGGTTTATAGAAATAGCACAAACAATATGAGAAAGCAACAATCTGCTGAAAATATGGTTATGTGCTTGGGGGAGGGTGTCAGTATGGATGGAGTCCCCTTCCAGA
Source organism: Podarcis erhardii (assembly GCF_964252035.2). Taxonomy (NCBI): domain Eukaryota; kingdom Metazoa; phylum Chordata; class Lepidosauria; order Squamata; family Lacertidae; genus Podarcis; species Podarcis erhardii. The sequence goes on along the minus strand of NC_138507.1, from coordinate 87,822,584 downwards.
ACCTGTGATCCCGTATCTGTGAGGGTAGAAAGTACAACAAGGGAAAGCTTGCCAAACCAATTCCTTTGTCAAGGTAATGGCTTTGGCTGGCTAGTTAAGTACCACGATTTATGAGTCCAAAGAGGTTGCCATAGAAATCAATGGGTAGGCCTTTCATGGGGGGAAGAGTGCTAGCTGGAGTTATGTGTGAGTGAGATGAAAGCAGGCTGGGAACTGGAAACACAGAGACATGTTTTGTTCTGTGCTGGACTTTGGGGCTCCCCTGGAAACTCAAGGAAAAGCAAAATGTATGGGAATGCCAGTGCTGTGAGTCCCTCCATCCTATGCTCAAGTTGCACATATGTGTAAATAACATCATATATCCTAAAGACACCAGTGTCTCTGCTGACCTCCACTCAAAGGAAACTTAGCCCTGGGTAAATGCAGAAACCCCAGAGTCTTGCTGCTCAGAGATGGGGTGCATTTCTCAGCTAATTTTCATGTTATGGGACGTAGGCTGCATTCACATGGCAGTTTACTCCATTCCCCCCAATGTTTCCCTACCCATTAATTTCTGCATTGTATTTCAGCTTTCACATGATGTAAAAGTCACTTTTGGAAAACTAATGCAATGCAGTGTATGTTTAACATGTGATTTTTATTTATTTAGCCTTTCACATGACATAGGGAGCAAAAGGAAATGTAGAAGCAGAGAAGGACTGGTCACTGCTTTTGGAGGTTCACCTTTGACTCTGGCATCCAAGCAACAACCTTGTATGTAGGTGCTAACCACAGCGTAAGACTCAACAGAAAATAATACATTTCACAGTAATCAGACAGACTGAAATGTAGACATTTAAGCAAGCAAAATAACATTTCCCCCCTTAAGCCACCATTTAAAAAAGAATGACAGAACTACTTAGGAATCTGAGCTGTTGGCTAGGACCAATAAACCTCTAGGCGATGTCCTCAAAGTTTACAGCTGGGCTCCCTGGAGTGGCCCCACCAGTTGCTGGGAGAGGGACATGCTTTTATCTAAGCACATATTCGGGCCTAATAAAAAGGAATCAGTAGATTTCATCAAACTACTAGGATTCTACTGGATCAGCCTGTATCTTCAGAAGCATTTTGCTTCTTAAGGATCCTTCTCACATCATCCTTAAAGCATCCAACGGGCTTAAGTGACCTGTGTCCTCCCCACCCTTCCGTTCTGACCTGCTTGGTCTCAACAAGATAAAAGACACACCTTAATTATGTGTATGTGGCACTAAAGAACAAAGCTTCATGGGAGCCAGGGTACCATCTTAGAAATCTAGGTCAAATTCCATGGCATATGAGGCAGTCGAGTAGACTTGCATCTGAGCATCTACAGTGTGATTTTCCCCACAGTGCTGAGATTCTGTAACCGTCTCTCATATATTTCATGTCAAGAGGGCAGAAGCCTGGTCTACACACTTAGTGAAGTAAAATGGATTTGTATGGCTTCAGGATGTGGATGGGAGACTATATTTTGCCACCTTGGAACATTTAATGCCCTCAAGCACAGGAAAAAAAACATAGCATAGGAAGAAAAAATCCCTGCTAAGTAGCACATCAGGGAGCAGGCTGAGCATGATCCTTTTCTCTCCAGGGTGCTATTTTTTAACTCACAGGATTTTTTGTACATTGGAGAGCATCCCAAAACCAGCAACATGAATTGGTACAGTCCACTCGGATTCTACCACCATATTTTGTGGCATGTATGGATTACACTGGAGCCTCCAGTTCAGAATATGTGGTTGTGGGCTTGAGCTGCAAACAACTTTCTTTCTTCCTTTCTTTTTTCTTTCTTTTTTTTTGGGGGGGGGGGAAGAGTATTGTTTACAGGGCATTCCCCAAAAATAATTGAAGAGTGTCAACAAAACAGAATGAAGTGAAGTGTAAGGGAGGGATGCATTAAAACAGGACAGTTGGAACCAGCAAGGCAGCACAGCGTATTCTGGTATACGCTGCATGCCTTCTCCTTTCTGTGTGTGGAGTACACACCTGAGGAGCATGTATATGTGTCTCCATACACCTCACTCCATTTAAGACACCTGGTCAAAGATTCCAAGTTGGGTCTTGGGCATTCACTTCTCCTAGCCAAAAGAAGGACCTGTTCCCTTACCAACCTGCCTATGCATTAAGGCAGGGGTGGGGAAGCTTCAGCCTGAGGGCCAAATTCCCTTCTGGGAAATCTTCCCAGGGACAAATGCCAGTGGCAATAGTGAACAGAGCAACACATGCAAATTTTACTTTTGCACAGCAAGCTAATTCCTACGCACATTCTCTGCCCTCCACCCCAGAAAGCAAGTAACATTTTCAAAGTACAAGGACCCATTCCAGCCAAGCAAAAACACATGGAGGTGGCAATAGAGTCAGCAAAGGGTGTAGCCTAGGAAGACTCCCAAGGGCCTGATAGAGAGGCCAGCAGCACCACATTTGGTCCCCAGAGGTGGGATTCCCCATCCCTGTATTAAGGATTTCCCCCAGGTACCATCTGAGATGAATGCTGAGCCATATATCTCAGTGGCATCTGAGATGTGGCAGGTGGAAATGGAGAGAAGGAGGATTAATGCTGGTTGGCAATCTTAGGCACAGCCCATCAGCCAGATGCAACAACAAAACAGAAAAGGGAAATAGCAGGTGCCACAGATAATTTGATGGCTTGATTTCCAGGTGATGTCTCCAAGATCCTGGCTAAATAGGAGCAAGTTTAATAGATAATGATTAAACAGACTTATTTCAAGTTTAACATAGTCTTGGGGGGAGCTGGGGGTTTGTTCACATTTAGCTACTGATCATTCCAAAGGAGGGACACATACCCTCTTTCTCTTTGTGCATTAGTGACTTTATGGCCAAGCTGGCAAACTTATGTCCCCCCAAATGCTACAAGACTTCAACTCTCATCATCACTGCCCACCGGGCATGTTGGCTGGGGGATGATGGGCACTGTAGTAGTATTACAATTGCTACATCCACAACGCTTAAGGAGGAAAAGAGACACTTAGGGAGACAGGATTATGGAACAGAATCATCTCAAGAAACTGAGGGGAATAAAAAACAGTTAATTACTCAGCACTCAAAGGTTAAACTGGATGGAAGATCCTTTAGCTCCAGTGTAAGAGGCTAAGGCCCGTAGATTTCATTTCCCATAAAATAAAGTGTGAAAGGATTAAGCGTCCATTATCTAGAAGCCACAAGAAGTTTAGATCAGGCCTGCTGAAACATTCCAACTTAAGAGCTCAGTGATCACAGATATGGACTTCTGGGTTGTGATCCAAAGCGCCCCACACTCACAAACATCCTGTTCTTTTCTAGGAAAGAAACGATCTGCACACACAGAGATATTTTTGCATCACACGGACCGAACGTTCCCCAGCACACACAGGATCAGAACTCCTGGATTGCTCCTCTGATGCAGAAGAACCCACTAATCAATGTTTTTAAGAACAAGAGCTGACAGCATCCTATCTGTATTAAAGAAACCAAAACCCACAGAGAAACAAAAAACCTCAGCTACCCCACATGGCCCAAAAGAAAGAATGTAGTTCCTGGAGACTCTGTTCTGCATCCCCAGTTCACACTGACGCCATGTACAGTATGCATCCAAAGCAAAGCCAAATCTCAAGGCGGCTTTGAAGGGAACACTGACACATCTAAGCCAGGACACCACTGCACAGCTAAATTTCAAAATAGATTGGAATGGCTGATTCAATGTGATGTGGGAGAGTGGAGTGAGAGGGAGAAGAAACATATAATCAGAGTATTTTCTAACACTTAACACATTAAATCTGCTGCGACATGACATGCAGGTCTGTGTTTGCCATGAGTTCATAAATCCCCAGTCAGAAAAGGAGCGCCTCTGCATATTAAATCAGTTGCACAAGTGTGCAACCTCTGCATCCCAAAATGTTTCTGGGCACAACAAAATATTTATCAGTATTTGAATGCATAATGCCTGGCCACCATGGCTGCTTCCAGCGCAGCTAAAGAGGAGGAGATTGGAAGTATCCACTTCCTGGTTTAAAATTTAAAAAAGACAATCCATCACTACATTCAAACCAGGTACAGTGGTTAGTTTAAATCATGGGATAATGAAACAAGCCGGAATCAGAGATTGTGATTTGAATTTGGTTTGTTTTAATAAACCATTGTTTAAACAAATCACAGCTTGCCCTTGTCAGACATTGACAACAAACCAAGTCTTGTTTATTTATTTTTTAAATAATATTTATTAAGAATTTAAAGATTACAAAAAGAAAGAAAGAAAATTAAAACAAATCAATATAATACAATACAAAGACAAAAACACTACATAAAACATTGAATTAACAAAACCAAACAAAAACAATTAAAAACACTTTCAATATTTTCAATCTTAGCTTTCATTCACTTGTTTCATTGACTTCCTCACGCCTCCCTTTTCGTATTCCACTTCAATTAACTGTTTCAGCAATTCCTTTCCATCTTCCTCTGTTTTCTGTCCTGTAATTAATCTTAACATATTCTAACCTTATTTTTTTCCCTTTAATACAAACCAAGTCTTGTTTAAACATGGAAGCAGAAGAGGTGTGGGGGAACGCATGAGCAACAGGCTTGCCCAGTTTCAGTCACATAGTGCAGACTATGGCTTTTAGCATCATGTCCACACTGGGCTAAATGTGAAGGGCCAATCCACACACACAGTTCTAGAATCTCAGGTTCAACCTATGAATTTACAGTGGTACCTCGCAAGACGAATGCCTTGAAAGACAAAAAACTCGCAAAATGAAAGAGTTTTTCGTTTTTTGAGTTGCTTCGCAAGACGGATTTCCCTATGGGCTTGCTTCGCAAGACGGAAACGTCTTGCAAGTTTGTTTCCTTTGTCTTGCAAGTTTGTTTCCTTTTTCTTAAAACCGTGCATTCACTTCGAGGAGCAACTCATAGCACGCGGTGTGGTAGCCTTTTTTGAGGTTTTTGAAGACTTTGGTGATTTTTGAAGCTTTTCCAAAGTCCGTGCTTCGCAAGACGAAAAAATCACAAGACGAAAAAACTCGCGGAACGAATTAATTTCGTCTTGCGAGGCACCACTGTACCAGCAACAGAGGCTACAAGTTACAAAACATTTTCCGTTCATATTCACACACACACACACACACACACACACACACACACACAGTATCTTAAGAAACCACAGCAGTCAAGACTAGGATGCTGACAACCAACACCAGCAATAGAGGGGAGGACCTAGTGCAACGAGATCTAGGGAGGCACAGTAGCCCATCAAGGACCAACAGCTCCAGAGTTCTGCAAGCCATTTCCTCCCTTCAGCTACTTCCATTTCACACAAATATTGGCACATTGCACAGGCATGCATTCGTAGCCCATTCCAGAACACAGCTCTTGATTCACTTTCTTCAATGGAAAGGCACCAAAATATGCTTATACCATAAAAGCCAGGCACACGGAGAGGAATATAAATGCCTAATCGTGGGGTGAACATCCTCCAAGAGAAATCTTGGAAATCGGTGGTCTCGTGAACTCCAACAGATCAAAACCACAATGAGGTCATTTGTTAACTGTGGAAGAAGACTGCCTTTGGCAGGCTTTCATCCAGTTTGCCTCTGCTGCATTAATAACCTGGGACTTTTGAAATTCATAATGCAAGCCAGTCATTTTCTGATAAAAACAGAAGGGGATTATGCACATTTCATCGTATATGACAGTATTAAATGGAGCTTTGAAGCAACGCTGTGGGTCTTGGATAGCTCCCCTGTGTTCTTAAGCTACTGGCTCCCTAGGTTGGAACCAAAACCAGCCTCCCTTACCCCTGGTGATAACTCCTTCCTTTCTGCACTGGCATAAATTATATATTGGAGTCCTCTAATAAAATTGAGGCCATCTATTAAAATCAAGAATTGGAAACTCCACAGCCACAAAGCCTCTGCTCGTTAAAGGCCCACTTCCTATCTAGCATCTTGAAATAAATTTGAAATGAGATGGGCAGTGCCTTCATCACCAGCCATCAACACACTTCTCTGAAAAATGAGATTGCTATTCCCCTCTCTAATTCAGAAGGCATTCAGCACCACAAGTCACAGACTTAAGACAGTAAGTGATAACGATGGGAATGCCTTGTTTCAAACTGTCAAGGACTGCTGACTACCGCCCCATCTGATGAGTCATATAAAATGGCAGTCTCTCAGATATGAACCAGATCTGGCTTCACTCCATCTTCCTCCACTGGCCATTGGAAGAGTGTAAAGGACTTTCTTTTCCATCTAAACCATTCTCGAATAGCAGGGTTTACCTGAAATCTAGTGTGCCTTGCTCCTTGGCCCCAATTCTTCTCTTGTTCTCTGGGTTATCCTTCAGCTTTCAGTGCTGGATCCTAAGTCTCTCCAGACCACCATCGAAGAAAGTATCTCTTGATACCAGTCAATCAGTCTCTCCTCTACATTCAGCAAGAAATAAGTGTGCCATCACTCTAGTTCTTACCGACCACCAAGTAACCAAGTCATCAAGTAAACCACCTCAAGATTTATTTCTAATGGCAAGCAGTATAGCTTTCTTTTAAATAGCTACAATAAAACAGCAAATACATTAAAAGAGCTCAATACCTACAGTCTCAGCAGATACAATGGGGAGCCGTTAAAAGAAAATATTTTCACACACAGGCATAAATAACATTTACATTGTTGTTGTTCTTCATGGTACGAAACTCGGAACGTAGATTTTGGGGCAGGAAAATACTGATCTTAATTATCTAAGACTGGTGGCGGAGATGACAGGGGGTGGGCAAGATCCCTTTGTACAAGCAGAAGCTGTTCCACATGCAAGGACTTAGTTGAATACCCCTCTTCACATATCAAACTACAGGAGAACAAAACCAAGTCACCCTCATCATATACTACTAATCATCCTCATCAAACAAACAAGATATGCAAAGCATCGTGCCTCTGCTTCTCTTCTTCGCCCTCTCTCATTTCCGTTTCTTCATTGGTATTTAATCCATTGCGTTGAGGAAAAACACTTTCAGTAGGACTTGAAAGCCTTATTATCACCTCACTCACTCACCAGAGGTAGAGCCCATCACCATCATTACCTTTGTGTGTGCTTTTATAGAAGTTTATTTCTATGCTTTCACCTCAGACCACTGGGAAAGTAAGGATGAGAGGCAAGACCTTCTCAGTGGTGTTGCCATGGCTCGAAAATACTCCCCCCCCCCCCGCCGGCCCCGGTAAAGAGAATCAGCCCTGTTTAGACAGAAACTGAACAGGCATCATAATGTTTAACTCCTTGTTGCTCTGATATTGATTCCTAGACTAATTATTTGTAGTTCTTATGGTGCTTATGGTTGTTATTATTATATGGTTATAAAATGTTTCGGGAACTATCTTGTATTCATTGCACTGCATGTTAAATTGTAATCTGCTCTGAGTGCTCTAAGGGCAGAAGAGTGGGATATAAATACATAACAACAAAAGCAGAAACACTCATATCTTCCAGGTAATCTCTTGAGTAGGCAGCCCTTTGCTGAATTTTCATATGGGCTCCAATAGGAAAATCAGCTCTCCAATTACTGTGAACCCCAAGGACTGTGAAGAATGTGGGCAATGTGTGAGAGCAGAAGGGGAAGGAGGGGGGGAAATGAACTATACAGGCAGTGCTATTTTTGAGCCCAGCTTTTCCCATCAGTCCTGTTAACTTTTCTACAGCAGATAGAAAATGCTGGACTAGTCTGGGGAAAAGCCACACGGGTGGATAATTGCCTCTTTCAATTTATGAAGACCACAGAGTCTCATATTCCATGTTAGCTCGTCTTCTGATGTAAGAGCGACTGTCATAAGTTGTTCTGATTAATAGTCAGCGCTGTAGGAATTAAGGGAAAATAACAGGCTGAAAAACTCTGGGGGTTTATACCACTTTAAAGAGCTGGCTCATGAGAAATTATACATAAAACTGGGGTGGGGGGAGGGGAGAGAGACCAATAATAAATAAGACCCACAGTGATGAACAGGATTCAGATAGTGCCCAGAGAGCTCCCAAAATAACCCTAACTGGACCAGAAAACAAAGGCCACAATATCTGACTGCCAATGGCACTGATATGAACATCAAAATGCACAGATGGATGGCAGTTTTCTATGTGGTTATATCTGCAACAATCTTCACATGTTTTACTTAGAAATGGAGATTAAAGTTTGAAAGCCAAGAGGTTCTATTTGTGTGGGGCAGTGTCAGGGAACTGCCATCTGCGCAGAGGTGAGAGATAGAGGGGAAACTGTGTTACAGGGAGCCTCCAAAAATCTTGCAAAGCAGTTCCTCTTCCGGCGAGGAGGAAACCCCCACCTCCAGTGGAGAAGAGGTGCAAGAGACAGAGGATGTTAGAAAGAGCCTTAACACCGCCCCTGAGCAAGTCAGAGAGGAGGGAAGCACACCCCTGCCTTCGCCCATCATGCGCAGTAGCGTGAGGCGCAGGGAGGGGCGGAAAAGGCTGGGAGTGATGAAACTTTTATGTTGGGGGAGGTACAAGAACAGACCACTCCAGGATTCTGCTAGCAATTTGCACCAAAATAAAGCCTGTAAAAGACAGGTTGGAGTCCTGCCTGGTTACTCTCGAGCAACCACAACAGCATCTGACAGGCAGGGTAGGTCCCTGCCTGCCAATCAATCAATATTATTATTATTATTATTATTATTATTATTATTATTATTCCCTGCCTATCTGGCTGGGTTTCCCCAGCCAGTCAACTTCTGTTGTATTGCATTTGGGGCCTTTTGAATTCAAAGCTGATACTCTACCACTGATCAACAGCCCTTCCCCAATTCTTGTTATAATATTTATATTGCTCAATACATATTTGTACTACCAAATTTCATGACTTCCTAGGAGTTGGATTTTGGGAAACTGGTGAGAATTCTCCTAGCTCTTTAAATCTTTTTTTTTATACACACACCCCACAACCATGTTTACAGTTCTGTGTGAACCCCGATTGCTGGGAATGCTTAAATGGGAGTATGCACGTAACTGAGACCATTTTGCCAGTGTGACCATGGCATAGAAGCTTCCTGACATAAGATCACAGGACTGCCCCGTTAAATCAAGTTTGTGCATAATGTTGCCTGGAGGGTGAATGCTGCAATAATGTAAAGGTTTGGAGAACTGAAGGGACGGTAAGCGATTCTGAGCATGTAGTTCTCTGTTGTTGTTGTTGTTGTTGCTGCTGCTGTTGTTGCTTCTTCCTAATGAGTCCTCCAGTTTTTTTAAAAGGCTTTCATTACACAGACGAGCATTGGCCTCATCAATCCACAAGCAAGTGTCAACTCCCTACTGAGTGTCGACAGAATGCAAGGCTGCAAATTATGTTTTGCCGCTCAAAAACTTTTCATACAGCGGAAGCCCGGGGAATCATTATCCTGTATCCTTCAACACATTTTGAAAACATCAATATGCTAATGAAAATCAGCTCTGCTTTTTTCCATCATCACGTCTAGACAGAACAACTAACCCCCTCCCAGCTGAAAGCAGCAGTGTGGTTAAGAACAGATGGGCTTGTGCTCAGCTCAAATAAGAGGAACGGGATGCTTTGGGAGATGGGGTGATGGCGGAGGAGAGAAGATGGGCAAAGAAAACATAGGCTGGAACATTTGCTGTTGGTAGAATTCAGCCCTGTGAGTGCCAGACTAAGGGGAAGGACATGCTAGCCCCAACCATTCGCCAAAGGAACAAGAGTCACCAAGCACTCTTCAAGCAAGGCCATCAGCAAGAGAAAGTCAACCTGGCATGGACTAAATATAAATGCTTGTAGACTGTGTATGCCGCTTTGTTGTGGCCATGAAGAACTGACCTTCTTCCTTAGCCCTTTGCCTCCACTCTTCCTTTCCTCATGTGCTGTGTCTTCTTAGCTTGTCTGCATAAGCCTCATGCAGAGCCTGTTTCTATTTATTTATTTTTAATGATTTTACACACTTTGGGAAGAAATAATGGTCTGAATTGCAGAATTATTGCAATATAAGAAAGAAAGAAGTGTGTGTTAAACCTCAGGACATGGCTAAAGAGAAGAAAAACCTTGCATCCCTTCCACTGAGATGCAGATCTCACAGTTGGCCATAACTAGGGATTGAGAAAATCTGTTTGGTTCACATTTTAATATAAGCCTACCATGCTAACACATTTCCCAGTAACATGTGAACCAAAACAATACTATCCTTCGAAATTCACCCTTCTAATTTTCCAATGCAGTTCACCAACCCAGAAATGTATACTAAAATGCACATATTAGGGAAAGTATACATAAAAATGCATGATATAAAAGGGGAAAATGTTTGCAAATATGCATACATAGGGCAAAACTGCACACTAAAATATGCATGTTAGGAGAAATCTTCATTAAAGCAAATGAATTTGAGAACTTTTTTTAATGCAAATTGATGTAGAAATGTGAAGAACAGAGATTAAGATTGGAAAAATGAGAAACTTGGAGTAACTGAAATTGACATACAGTGGTACCTTGGATTACGAGCTTCATTTGTTCCGGAGGTCCATTTTTAACCCGAAACCATTCTTAACCTGAGGCGCACTTTTGCTAATGGGGCCTCCCGCTGCCGCCAAGCCGAGCGATTTCCGTTCTCATCCTGGGGCAAAGTTTGCAAGCCGAGGTACTACTTCCGGGTTAATGGAGTTTGTAACCTGAAGTGTTTGTAACCCGAGGTACCACTGTATTTTTCCATTACTATGTTCAAATCATAAGAACGTACCCAGCTGAAAGCTGCTCTGAAAGGCAAAATAAATTTGCAGTTCAAGCAAGATGCCACTGCCATTCCTTCAACATGTTTTCAGATTTGGAGCATGTTTGCAAACTCTGGGCTCTAGAGCTGACCCCCGCTTGATTCAATGTGAGCCTTGCTGAGCTTCATCCAAATTCACTGAGAAACAGAATTTCCTCCTACAAGCTTTTGTTGTATGCTGTATTACCCAATGGGACAGAAATTATGGGGCAAAAGGTTTCCACTTGTCTGGGATTCTATTAAGACATTTTGTTTTACTTCTGGCAGAATCAGATCTGAGTGAGCACATAATTTAATGAAAGGAGGGATCATATCAGGCAAAGTCAGGCTTAAAGGGTGGAGTGGGGCTGGGGGTGGGAAGAGCTTCACTAAATTTCTTGGCGTTCAAGTTTACCCTACTCCTTCAGTTTCAGAGCATGAAGCACAGAAAGCCCTGAGCCTTAAAAAGGCAAAAGGCCAAAAGCTACATGGGAATAAAGATATAAATTAAACAGAGGAAGGAGAATGCACAGAAGTTCATCCGCCTCTGACTAGTTTAACAGGCTGTTCCCTTCCTTCTCCTGAATGGTTTGTGTTTTCGGAGATTTCTAGTGAATTTGAAAGCTTTGCATGGGATTTACCTGAGGTAAATTCATCCGCGTACCTGAAATACATTTGTTGCCTATTTATCCAGAGGACAGACAGCATTTCTAAAGATCAATGAGAAATAGAAAATATTGGGCAGGGAGCATAATTTGGTCCAGTCATATTTGATATATTACAGCCCTTACTGGCAGTTAGGATGCTAGATACCAGAAAAGCCATGACTTGCTTTTGCCTGGATCCTGACCCTTGTACGAAATCCCACATTTCCTCCATAGACAGCTTTTGACACTGAGACAGCACAATTGAGGCTGCAGGGCCAAAGGGAAAACTCCAAAAAGGATTCAGTATCCCTTGCATCTTTAGCGATCTCACTGGTGGAGGATATAACAAAAAGATATATACTGTACACAACCTCCAAGCATAACAAACTGTTACCATCTTTTCTCTAAAACTTATAGCACTTGGGAGGACAGATGCCAGCAGAAAACAAGTTCCCCAGATGAAAATCTAGCCAGTGGCGTAGCGTGGGTTGTCAGCAAGGCAAGTAATTTGCGCCCCGTAACCCGTGGATTTTAGCACTCGAGTCTCTTCCACTAGATTAGTGCGAGTGCGAGAGCGCCCCCCAGATGTTGCGCCCGGTGCAGCCGGGCCCCCCCTGCACCCCCCACGCTACGCCACTGTATCTAGCAGCAGAACTGGGAAGTCGCCCCTGGCCTCTTGGCATGAAACTCTCAGCTCAATCGGCTTGACATACCTTTCCCTTCCCAACTTCAAGCAGAGACATGTCTTCTAATCCCCTTATAAGAATGTAAGAAGAACCACATTGGATCAAGCTAAAGACCCCTCTAGTCCAACATCCTGCTGTCACCAGGATGACCCACCAGATGCCTATAGAAAGCCTGCAAGCAGGGCATGCATGCAACAGTGCTTTCCCCACTTCTGGTTCTCAGCAAGTGGTAGTAAGAGGCTTATTGCTTCTGACAGAGGAGATAGAACATAGCCACTGTGGTTAGTAGCCATCAATAAGCCTTATCCTCTAGGAATCTGTCTTCACTTTCTTGCCTTTTGAGAGGGTGAAAAAGTGTCGTATCTGATCAGCTCTCAATGAGACAGAAACAAACTGTAAAGAGTTACATATTTCTCAGCTCCAAGAAAAGAAACTGCAATTTTCTCCCCCCATGGCAGCCATATTCACTTTTAAATGAAGGCACTTCTATTCTTGGCAGTACTCTGGGCAAAGCTTTTCTCTGCCTGCTGAGAGAAACAAGGCAGTCGGTAGACTGCTGAGTAACTCCTATCCACAAAAAGAAATCAATTGAGATGTCATTCGTTCAGACCCTCACTAGACACATTCCCACTCAAGAAATTAAAATTGCAAAGGGTTCCTTACTTAGGTTCGACTGCAAGTTCTTTCTTGGCGTTACGGGAAAAATCACTAGGAAAACATCAAACATAGATCTATGAGCCTCCAAAAAGTTTTACATTACCCCCCTGAAGAATTATTAGAAGGGCTCGCCTACCAACACACTTCTGGGAATTTTTAAACTATGCAATTCTGTAAAGGCATTAAGATTAAGAAACGGAATCCAGTTATTGTGCCATAGCTTACTGAGTACAGTGGTACCTTGGGTTATTAACTTAATTTGTTCCGGAGGTCCGTTCTTAACCCGAAACTGTTCTTAACATGAAGCGCTCAGAGGCCTATTCCGGCATTAAGCAGTATCTAAATTCATGAATGAATAAATAAATAAATAAAAGCATGGTTCAGAGAAATCCCAGGCTGTTGAAATGAATCAAACACAATGAGGGGGGTGGAATGTGTGTTGCTATCTTTTAAACATACACACATGAAAACACAAAACTGTATACAGTGCATAATATCGAAGTCCCATGTCCACCCTGATCTCAAACACATGATTGTGATCTGTACCACATCACACAACATCTCCGCAACAATCAGCAAAGGATTGAGAGAGCCAGCAACACTGACCTGCAGATCTACCCCAGATCACGCTGCAGCACAACAAATCACAATTCTCACAATTCTCAGATAAGGGCTCAGTTTCCTCTCTTTGGCAATCGCTCGTAGCCGAGCAAGATTGTCTTCCATGAATATGGATTCAGGTAGGCAGCTGTGTTGGTCTGTCGCAGTTGAAATAAATAAATAAAAAATTTAAATTGTTCAGTAGCACCTTAGAGACCAACTAAGTTTGTTCTGGGTATAAGCTTACGGTATCTGAAGAAGTGTGCATGCACATGAAAGTTTATACCCAGAACAACCTTAGTTGGTCTCTAAGGTGCTACTGGACAATTTTTTTATTTTTTATTTATTCCATGAATATGGTCAGTGAACCACATCTGTACAGTGAATTTCCACATGTATCATTTGTCCGTGGTCCTAGAAAACACTGTTCCATGCACCATCACATCCCTATGTGTCAATGCCGAGGGTCAGATCAACAGCTATTCAGCTGCGCATGTGCTTCTGCTAGTGCATGGTGTCTTTTACCCTATCTCCTCCCCTTTGTGTCCCTTCCTTTCCCCACCCTCACTGGCTCTGAAGGGGAGAGTCAGGAGAACCCCCAGAAGAGTACAGGGGGAGGAGTGGGGATATTGTTTGATCAGGCAAGCAGAGATGCTTGGGCTGAAACAAGGGATCACCTGGGCACTGCTTCGAATTTCTCTCCAATACTGCACAAACATATTTTTAGCCACAGCTTTATTTGTCCAGCCAGCATCAAACAGTATTATGGGAGTGATAAGACCATTTGCTGAGTCTCACAACTCTGGAAATGAAACAGGTGCAGAAATGTAGAGATTTAAGAGGAAAAGAAGGTTCTATCACCATTTTTTGTCTGCCTTTTGCAATGGTAAGTGCTCCAAATGGCCAGGGCAGAAGGGCAGGGTACCTTACGGATAAAGATCAGTATAAACCATGTCATAGGTCGCAGCAACCTGGCAGACACCTTTGAATTTGCGGCCACTGGAGGAAATACAAACACAATCATGGAGATAGTTGCTGGCTTGAAATTATGCATTGGCTGGCATCCACGTGATAGGATATATTAGGACCAAAAATCCATTGCTGGCACACATCTTAAGCACACTTGGGAAGCTGGGAAGCTTCCCTAAAAGAACACCATACTAAAAAGTATGTTCAGTTAATTGGAGACAGAGTGTGTTCAATGTAGATAAGGAACAGCACCACTTCAAATCAGAATAATCAGTGGCAAGAGATTTTTCCCACCTTTCCAATACATACTAACAGGAACAAGTTAGGATTTTAATTCATTAGCAATTATGCATCTAAAACTTTTAAGGTGGTGGCAGCTTCAGATAAACTGAGCACAAAAGATACATTTTTTTAAATGGATGTGACGTTTGAGTACCAAGAAAAATGCCCTGATCCCATTTCTTATTTGCCTTTCCTTTACAGAGGGAACTGTATCATTTTCTACTTGTTACGAAAATTTGGCACAGCCAATTCAATCCAAAGTCATTTTACTGGCATTATCGGGTTGCTACAAAAATGTTTTGCTTCCGTACCAGCAGATAAAATTGATCCTTTAAAATGTTTCCATCAAAAACTCACTCAGAGGCTAAGAGTTTCCAGTTCATGCTCTCTGGGCACTTTTTAAAGCTTTAGTCAAACACACGCTTAATAAACCTAGAAGAGAAATGAGTTACAGTATTTCTCTTTCTTTTTTTTCCCCTCTCTCTCTCTCCCTCAGTTCTGCTTCAGGACTCTGGCAACCGATTCTCTCAAAGGAAAGGGCAGCCAGCACAGAGTTGAAGCAACATACACAGAATTTGTAAAACTACCTCTATCAGGATTCAGCCGTTTATTTTCTTAATTAACTGAAAATGATAACACAAGAGCATTTCCATTTGGGGAGCCCTCCAGCTTCATCAACTGCTGGAAAAATTCTGCTCCAAGAGCTGAAGTTACAGTTATTTCAGCAGATTTCAAAATAAACACAGCCATACAATCGCACTGCATAGTAGCCAAATCTAGGTAACATTACTGGCCACAGAGCTGCAGACGTCTTCAACACGCCCCGCCAAATTTTGCTACATGGCACCCACATTGTATATTTGTGAAGCCACAAAATGCCACGTTTGAGCCATGCAAACGACACCAATGAGACCAAACCATAAAAGCCAGAGGTGGTTTCTTCCAGCCTGTCCTCAGCCCACCTTCCTCTGCATGGATATTGCATTAGGCACCAGCAATTATAGCAGGCAAGATCATCCTGAGATTGGACAACCTTTCAACCACCTACACATCTCAAACCTGCCAAAGACCAAATACGAGACCCCGGAGGGAAAGGCCAGGAAGTGGGGAAACGATGTGTTCAAGAAGAATGGCTCTGGCATCCATTTCATTTCCTATAAGCTCCTCTTTACAAGTCAGCAGTTCTGCTAGAGCCACCTCTATGTCTGAGCTAAAAAAAAATGTCGAAACCGCTCCTCCTAATGAGCGGCCAAAGAAGTTCGGATCTTTTTGAAGTTCATGAATGCAGCTGCTCTCGATGGAATACCAGAATCCTAGAAGGATGAGTAGGGTTGGGAAGACGACAGAGGTGGGGGAATCTCACACTTCCTCTGGAACAGACATGGCCTGCACTTGTCAAGAACACGTTTGTTGTTGTTGTTTTTAATTGGGCCACACTCAGGATATGAACGCCATCCTCAGGGCCAGTCAGATCACTGGCCTTCAATGAGTGGCTTGGGACCCATTACCCGTTCACAGCAGCTGCACTACCACCATACAAATATATGGCTTTTAAAAATGTCTTGCATGCTGCAAGTCTCATTCATTTGGGGACTTGGGAAGATATCGAGACATATACCATGAGAACGGAGGTGGGTGCTGGATTGTGGAACTGCAGGAGACACATCACCAACCTTCACATTTATCACTAAGATGGTTAGCTAAATGTGGTTTGTAAAAGAAGCAGACCATCATTTCAATCTTTTCGTCAGCAGAACTAAATAAATAAATTATGGACATTTGTAACACTTTGTTGTGTTTGGAGTGCGGGGTTTTGTTTTTTTAAAAAAAGGAAACAGTTAAAAACCCTGGCAACGCAAACTCCCATTTGCATTCTTAAAATATTATTTGAGCAAAAGATTAAGGCTGTTGAGCCAATCCTATAAAAACAGACACAGCAAATAAAACCTGTTTCAAGACTATGCCAAGCTATTTTAGAAACAACCATCTGGCTCAAGGATCTTAACACAGTCAGTTCCAAGAAGTAAGGGGGAAGCCTGAAGAAGAAACAGATATTTAAGAAATTAAGACCAGCAACTGATTGAGGGCTGCTGAAACCAGCTGGGGAACAAAATATACTTCTAGGTCCTGGGCTAGTGTCTAGACACTAGAGCCAGTGTGGTATAGTGGTTAAGAGCAGTAGACTCATAATCTGGTGAACCGGGTTCGCTTCCCTGCTCCTCCACATGCCGCTGCTGGGTGACCTTGGGCTGGTCATACTTCTCTGAAGTCTCTCAGCCCCACTCACCTCACAGAGTGTTTGTTGTGGGGGAGGAAGGGAAAGGAGGTTGTTAGCCGCTTTGAGACTCCTCAGGGTGGTGATAAAGCGGGGTATCAAATCCAAACTACTACTACTACTACTACTACTACTCTTCTTCTTCTTCTTCTTCTTCTTCTTCTTCTTCTTCTTCTTCTTCTTCCAAACAGCAAAGTGGCATGCTAGAATATGGATGCTGATCTTCTCTGTCCTGGCATGATCTCTGCAGAACACTTCTAACTGACTTGTCCGCTTTCCATGAGCAGGGGATTTTGGCTTCTGGGGAGTATTTAGAGAAGGGCTGAGAAACCCAGGCCCAGAAGTCAAATGTGGCTCTCAAAGCTTCTTTATCTGGTCCTTGGGACTCCCTCACTTGACCATACTCCTCACTATCCCTCCTCCATATCCTTTTTGAGTGCTGTTGCCTGGCTGGAATTTCTTCTTGAACTGTGACTGAATGCAAGGGCAAATGTAGGTGTGGATGGTTGTCTGCCTTTGTAGCCTACTAAACAAAGATGAAGTCACATCCATTGCTCCACCCTCTTTTGCCCATGGATACAAACACCACTCACAGAGAGCCCCAGAAGGTTGTTCATGATGGAAGGTGGCCCTTGGGTGAAAGAAGCCCCAGCGCTAGTTTAAAGATGTAATCCCTCACATACACTCTAAAGTCCCAGAGTACATTATTATACCACTAAACGTGCCATTTTGGCTTTAACTGAACAGCAGACACACACCCTCTTCAAGGAAAAGGGTGGTCTTCCCAGTAGTGCCCAAGTTCAGAGCATCGTCTAAACCATCCTATGAAAATGAAGTATTATTAAAGGAGTTCAGCTGTGGTCACATGAGATGTACAAGCATGAAGGGAGCATTTTTGAGAACGCTAGTGTCAAATGCCAGCAACGCAAAACAGACAGAATTCTCCCACAAGAGGCTGTAGCCTACAGAACGAAGGTTAAGAGTCACATCTTCCACCCTCCTGGCACCTCTGTCACTGCCCACTACTTGTATGTAGCCTTTGGAAGGTGTCCTCTGGCTGAAAAACGTTCCCCATCCCTGTTAGACGTACTATGTGACTTTAAGACCTAATACACAAATCGGCTCGTTTTCCTCTTCTTCTTTTTTTTTTTTTTTAATAATATTTATTAAAGTTTTCCAATTAATTACAAATTAATAAAACATCCAATTTCAAATCTTTTTCCAATTACATCCCTTCAGGACTTCCCCTTCCCTCCCCCCTTGTATTCCCAATCTCTCAAATGATCTCAACAAGTTCTTCTCCTCAATTCAAACTTGTTATCCTTAACCCAAATTTTTTTTAAAAAAAACATTATTTTCCATTCCCCTAAAATCGGCTTATTCCCACCACGAGTTCCCCCCTTTAGAATACCATGTAGATGTATATAGCCTAAATAAAACGTAGTTTACGCCTTTAAGGATTCCACATTTCCCACCCCCCCTTTTCCCGGTTGCGTTCCCAATGTTCCTCAATGTCCGATATTTCCACATCTCTCTAAATCATAGTCCTTTGCCAGTCCTCTTTAGTTTCGAATGTCCAATCATGGAAGGATTCTGTCTCAAAGAGAGGCCCATTTTTTCCATCCAGATTTTTATATCCAGGAGTGAAAAACTCCAAATTATAATCCTTAAGCTTGTCAAATCTGGATGTCCCAAATGTCCCCACTTTTAACTTGGTCCAATTCTTGTTATTTTGTTGTTCTTATTGATCACACTCCTCTTTCTATTTCTTTCTGTCCCTGTTTTCCTGCACAAATGTCCTAATTCCAAAAGTTAGTTCCTTTGCAGAGGCTTGTTATTCAGAAACAAAACATTACGTCAAGTTCCTTTCATTCCACAACAGATGATTCCATTGTCTTCTTCGGTGTAGTAGCCTCTGTAGTCATAATAATGTTCCATTTCTGCAGTTTCCCAGGAGATAAACAGTTCAGTTCCAATTTCCAGCTAAAACTTGTAATGTCCCTCGGCTCCTCTAGGTGGATTGCAAAAGCTGAGTTCTCTTCCAGATCACATCCATTAGCCCTAGTAACTTTGTAATCCTTATTTAAAACAATTTGTATTCAATTTATAACAAATATAACCAGCAAAGTCCTTGTAACATAGTCTCTATCTTATTTTCCGCTTTGACAGCTCTTTGACAGCTGTCAAAACTTGCCTTTCTCCTCTCCAAACTCCGTCATCGATCGCTCCCGGGGTTCCAGGGGGGGTTGTTTTTAAGTCCGAATTCTACATTCCTCCTCCAGCTCAATCTCATATTCTTCACTCGTGAGGTTAAAAACTTGCCAAAATGATATTACTCCGATCTTAGTTATCAGATCCTTTGCTTTGACCCTTCTACAATGGAGGGGGTGGCTGACTTCCTTTTTTGCGCCTCCCCCGCTCGCTCCGAAATTTTTAAAATTTTTGTCCCTCTTTTTAATCCAAGTTCCAATTACTTACAGGTTGTTCTTTTAGGTCCGAATTTTCAAAGGAAGAAGCCAGCGCTCTCCGCCGAATGGCATGCGGCTTCGCACGGCAGGGATAGCAGAGGACTCAAAACACCACGCTTCTCCCCGGCACCCGATCCGTAGCCTTTAAAAAGGCTCCTTCACGAGTCGGGAGGGCGCTAATGGTGTCAGCCGAGTCTCCATGTCCACGGCCCCCGTGGCCGTGGTTTTTAAGGGTCCCCGCATCGCCGGTGCGGTAGGACCCAGCCCCTGCCGTGCAGGCTCCCTCCGGAGCTCGGAGGGAGTCCGCCATTCGGCGATGGCGCCGACCCGGAAGTCCCCGGCTCATTTTCCTCTTCTCTCCTCATTCCTTCCCCCGCCTTTTGTGTTGGACCATATAGATTATAAACCTGAAGACAGGAATTCCAACACACACACACACACCGTGTATTGATCTTATTTAAGTCACTCTGGGAAATCTTTTGACTGAAGGAGCAGGGTAAAAATGGTTTAAATAAACTCAGTAAATTCAAAGCCTCCGCCACGTCCCTCCACCCTCCAAAATGAGGCAAGTGATGACCATGAGAAACGAGGGCCTTTCCAGTCCCAGCACCTCAAATATGTCCTTTCACAGCACCAAGCAAAGAAATGTGACCAGACATTCAAATGTGCTTTATAGCTGGTTTTAGACATGCTGGGTTTTAGTGGTTTTGCTTCCGTGACTCTTCTGGTGTCTTGTTTTTATGATTTTAACATCTCTGTTTTTAAAATTATATGCTGCCCTGGGAGTCATGGGTGGCATATAAAATTGCCTGTTAAAATGGTACTTCAGAAGTACTTACCAGGGGTATCCAGCAGGAACTTTCTATTGCTGTGCCCTTACAGACTACTGGGTACTTGCTGGATAGCATTTGTTACTACAGTAATAAGCACTAAAGTATCTGTTATTGTAGTATCAACAGGCAAATTGCAAAAAAAGAAGACTGGTGGGGAGATACAGGATCCTCTAATTTAATACAAAAGAGCTGGAATAGGAACAGAGGAAGCTGCCTTATACAGAGTCAGACCATTGATCCATCTAGCACAGCACTGTCTACACTGATTGGCAGCAGCTCTCCATGATTTCCAGGTCAGGTTCTCTCCCACCCCTACCTGGAGAAGCTGAGGATTGAACCTGGGACCTCCTGCATGCAGCACTGATGCTCTGCCCCTGAGCTATTGCCCGTCCCTCTCTATTGCTCTGTCCGGAACGCAGCCATTCCATGAACAGAAGATTTCAGTCACTGCACTTGCTAAGCATAAAACAGCATTTAAAAGGACCAGATTGCAATTATGCACACATACCAGAATGAGCAGCATGCCAGTGCAGAAAACAGGTGGCAGGGTGCAAAAAGTAGGTCATTTTAGCAGGGCATCCTGTCAAGAAACAAGTTGTTGTGGATACCCTGCAGCGGAGGGAGAGTCAGCTTGCTAAGACCATGGTCAGCAGGAGGCAAATTCACTCAAAGGCTTTGGAGACTTTGGGGTCATGTGTCAACAGAAATGCAGTGTAGCACCCAGGGGGGAAAAAAATGTCAGAAGCCAAGAAATTGTATATTTTTTTAATCAATCCAAGACAGAAAGCAGTGTCATGTTTGTACTAAACAGTTCAAGCAAGGTTTCCCAGCACTTACTCATTCAATGATTTTTTTTTAATATTAGTGAATATGCTAAACAAGTACCCCCCCCTTTTGACGCCACCTTCAGTTGTCCCTGAAGGAGGTTGGTGTAGCCTGGCCTTTGCCAACCTAAGGCTCGCCAAATGTTCTGCACTACAGCTCCCAGCAGCCCCACCCAGTCCCAACAGTTTCCGTTGGGAACTGCAGTTCCAAATATCAGAAGGGCATCAGGTTGGAATAGTCTGGTGTACTCAATAAAAGCCATAGATCTCCAAAACGGAATTGCCTGTTAAGGGAGATACAAGCCTTCTCCCTAGCCAGGATTTGATAGGTGCTCATGGCTCCCACACACCCTGCCATGCAGCAGAAGAGGGTGGGGGGAGCGGGTATCTGGGGAATATTCACCCCCTATTTTATTGATTTCAAATATTTTTCTCCAACCTTTTTCTGTGGCTCACTACAGAAACTAAAGCAATTGGTAATGTACGCTCAAACCAAGTGAGAGCAAAAACAATACTTTGCAAAATAGGACAAACATTTTTTTTGTGTGTGTAAATGTCTTAACAGCCTGTCCAAAAAGCAAATGGGTCGATTGGGCCCCTTGAGAAAGAGAATTCCATCACTAGGGTGCCACTACAGAAAAGGTCTTGCTTCACATCCCAGTCAGTCAGATATTTGGTGAAGTAATGTTATGCCCTGGGATACAAACTACATTTGCCATGCAACTGAACGCTGCCCAAGCCGTCTTCATTCCTGGAAGGAACACTTGGTGACCATCAGAAAGGAAGGGATAGTATTGTCACTTCCTTGGCCACAGTAGGTATACCCTCCTAGAACCTAAAACTCTCTGCACCTTTTTTTCCTTTGCAGGTCCGCATGACAAAATTTGAACCAAAAAAATGATGCTTCCATTCCAAAGTGAATATAAGCAATCTATACAAGAAGAATCCCAGCTTGAAGAAAGTGTTATTGACTATGGATCAATTGAAAAACCTGACAGAAGCAAGAGTACATCTTCTCTCCCTTACAAGCCTAATCAACTTCTTAGGATTCCAAAACCGCTCTCTCAATTTTCAACAATACTTTCCCTCCTCTGTCTTTAAGACACAAGTATGAAATAAAGATGAAGAAAAAACATGACCGTGATATACCTCTAAGAAGACTGGGTATGTCTGAAAACACATGCATCTTCTTAAATTTCCCACACACAACTCTTATGTACATAAATAAAACAGCCAGTACCCATAAACGCAAGCTGAGGGTGGGGGTGGGGGAATCTCAATGAATTGTAAATGTCAAGGATCTGAATGAGCAGATTTCATAACATGTTTTCATCAGCTTTTCCAAGAATTAGACGCAACCAGCTCATGTTGTCAGCAGTAAATCAGTAAATTATCTCCCAGCTTTATAACTTTAAATTTACAGGGTTTAGCCCCCCCCCCAAAAAAAGGGGTGGGTAATAGTGCATTTATAATGGCCTAGCTCAGCTAGTCTCAGATATATCCTAAAGATACAATCAACTGCTGATGACCTTGTATTTTTAAAACAATCTGTCACTCAGGCTGTCCTCTCCTGCCAGCAGAACAACAGTATCAACACCACAGGAACAAATCTCAAAGGTTCATTTTGTCTGAGTCTTCAATGGGATGCACAAGTAAGTACATCTTTAGGAGCTAGGGTCAAAATAATGAGCATTACTATACGTAATGCAAAAGCGAAGAAAAGCAAGGACATGGAACATTACAACATCAGCAAAAAAGCAAGGAACATGAATGTGAGGTTTCTTTTGCTTCAAGTTCACTGTCATCTGCACTTGACCATAGTTGGTGCACAGTTACGGGGCAAGAACACAGGTCTCTGTGTTAAGAAATCTCACACATCTGCATTAGAAATCAGCTCAAGAGCCACTGCTATCCAGTTTGACATAGCCAGTAGAAATGGACCATATGTCTGACAACACCACATCCTGTCATGCTTCTCTTCCTGTTCAGAATACATAGCTCAACACCCTTTGAGGAAACATTTATTGAACCATCCCAATGTCCAAAAGTAACAGGAGGACAATCCCTTTACTAGAAGTAAAATGTCACAAAGTAATGAGCAAGTGTTTTTAATTGCCTCTGAGCTCTTCTTAAGGTTGGATGCTAACACACCCACCCCAAAAACAGGCAAAAAAAAGCACCATTATTTATTTGGGGGGGTTCTCTCCCCTCCTCCCCATTTTGTTTTTTGCATAACATTCAGACAGAAGAAGAGTTTGGGGGCCTGACAGATTACTCATAACTTTTAAACGTTCAGCTGGTCCTAATAAAAATATGACTATTAGCTTTGTGTTATTTTTGGATCCTCTACCCCAAATAAATTAGCACAGCTACTTTCAATGTATGTTTATTTGGGGAGATCCACAAATTTGTTCCTTAACCAGGATCCAGCCAGATGCATCACTGCACTGCCAACAACAGAACACAAAGTTTTAAGCTGCTCTGCATATCCCTCCGTAGTACCTATGGGCATCAAAGGGATGAACTTTCAGGAAGGTGTGTCAAGAATTCCTAATACTATGTTCTTAATTCCGATTGGCCAAAGCTTCATTCTTAAAACACGTCACGTGACTAACTCTACTCTTCTACTCAAAATCATGAATGGGTTTGCTTCCCCGATGCTGCACTGCGGTGCTCGCTGCCCTGATGAATCACCACTCCCTTTCTACCAGCTTATCACCACTGAATTATTCACTTAACTGAGTTTTACCAACTTCCCTGGATGTTTTACGGCGGATTATCGCCAGGCGTCGCAGCAGCGCCCTCTACCCGACCCACGCGGGAACTGTACCCAGGGAGGCTGCCCAGCGCCTTCGCTTCTGCCCATTTCAATTACAGGCGACGATTGCGACTCAGAAATCTGCAGGCACTTCAAAACAACCCCCACTTCGCTTTCATTTTAGAGATTGACCTCTTCCCAATACAATTTCCGGCCGCCTCAAGAAAGAAAAAAATGCTCGACGTGCAATTCTGCACTAAAATATAAATGACAAGTCTCCTTAAGAAAACCCCGTGGAAGAAAGTCATATTGCATGTACCCAATGAGTTCAGAATAGACATGCACAGCATTGCACTGTTAATAATCTCCCTATTCCGTGCAAAAATAGAAACAAAAAGGCTTCTTCTCACCGACTTCTGCCTGTCCTCTAATCCACCGCTTTTTGCCAGCAGGCTGGCAGGCTTGCCTTCGCCCAAGAGCTAACGTGGGAAAGGGCTTTTTGATTTTAGAAAAGGGCTGCAAACGCTCGAGAGGCTCTCCTTTCCCATCTCGGCTCTCTCCCTTGTGTTTTTGCAGCTGCTCTGCTCAGGAGAGACCATAAATGTAGCCTGCGGAGACTGTTTTTTTAAAAATAAAGAGCGCCCTAAAAAGCTACGATCACTTGGGTTGGACTTACCCAGAAGCTCAAGCAGCGCTTTTTTTCATCTCCGGACTTGGCTTTCACCGCAAACGGCTGAGCTCAGGGCTCCTGCGCGGCCATCCCGCGTCCGCCAGCCAAGCCCCCTGGACGCCCAAGTGCACCAGGCAAGGGAAAGGGGCGGCGGAGCCTGCGGGCGGCTGCTGCTGCTGGCGCTGCAGCGGCGTCTTCGCCTTCGCCTAAAGAGCAGGCGCCGCTTCCTCGTCCAGCCAGCGGCCGCTTTACGAGCGCCGCAAGCTCAGCTAGGCGCTCCTGCGCTACGCGCTCTTAAAGGGGCCACAGCCCCGACGGGGCGCGCAGGGGAAGAAGCGCTCGGGCGCTGCCGCGGCGGCGCGTGCTTAATCTGAGGGACGCCCTCCCGATCTGCTGCTATTCTGCTGGTGGGATGCAGAGGTCGGCGCAGGTGGGGCACTCAAAACAGACTTGGCACTTTTGTGCCACAAAGCTACGTCGGGAGTGTGTGGTTGGGGGGGGGGGGAGAGATCTTTTCGCAGTAAGGAAAGTGATGCAGAAAGGCGCTGGGTAGTGTGGGAGATCAATGGCTCTGACCCAAGAAAACAAATCCGAATGATTGTTTGATAAATAGTGTTAAATGAACTCCCCACAAACTTTGTGCAGCCGGTCAGAATGTTGTGTAAAGTGTCCAAAGACCAATAGGTCAACTGATAGGTTTAGGAAGCACTGGGGAAGGGACATAGCAGGCACCTTTAACTGCCCCACAGCTGACATTGTAGATGACATCAAGTGTAGGCATGTGGACATAATTTGACTGAAAGCACCTTTTGGCCCAAAATGGTGAGGCCTAGTGAGACCCACAAGCCAGAGGTTCGTTCTCTCTCTCTTCTCTCTCTCTCTCTCTCTCTCTCTCTCTCTCTCTCTCTGCTTCTTGGGGGGAAAAAAACTATTGCAAATCACACGTTTGTGATCTCTCAATGGACCACTGACAATATTCTGTATGCCCTGAGTTAGAGTCATGTTGGTAGAGGTAGCCATGGGGCTTTGAGGATTGTCTCAGTGCAGCTGCTAATTCATTAGCATGAAGCACAGGAAAGAATCAGAAGACTATACTCCACTCCAACCCTGCTTCATATTATATGTATTTGGTTGGCTTACTAGCTTTCAGATTTATAGCCCCCTTGTCAAGATCTCACAGTCATTATGCTAAATGAAGATTAAGGGCAAGACAGATAGAAATGCTTTGTCACACAGAGCACAGCTCAGGTATAGAATTTGCTTCCAAAATATGTGACAATGGTAGAGTGGGCAGGGTCAGAGCTCAGTGGTACAGGCATGCTTTCCCTGCAAAAGATTCCCAGGCTCAATCCCCAGTATCTCCAGTGCTGGGAAAGCTTCCTGCCAGAAACTCTGGAAAGCCACTAGCAGTCTCTGTAGATCAGGGATGGGGAACTTGTCTGGATGTTGCTCAACAACAACATCCATCATTCCTGGCTATTGGCCCTCCTAACTGAGGCTGGTAGGAGCTGGTGTCCAGCATCTGGAGAGCCACAGATTAGCCACCCCCAGCCCAGATGGACCAGCAGTCTGAATTAGTGTAAGACAGCTTCCTCAACTTTATGATAAGCTCTCTCCGGGGAGACTCGCCTGGCACCATCAGTAGCATTTTTAGGCAAGAACATTCTTATTCACCCACGTCTTTGGATCTTAATTTTAGTGGTGTAGATCTGTTTTTCTATTATTTGTGCATTTTAGGATGTTCTAGCCTCTTTTTATATTTGTTTTTAATGTTCATTTGTGTAAGTTGCTTTGAGTTTCATTTTTGGAAAAAAGTGACTGATGAATAATAATTTTTAATCAAATTGCAAGAAAGGAGATTCGGCCTAAACATTAGGAAGAACTTTCTGACAGAGCTGTTTGACAGTGGAACAGTCCCCCTCAGAAGGTGGTGGACTCTCCTTCATTGGAGGTTTTCAAAACAGAGTTTGGATGGTCAGGGATTCTATAGCTGTGATTCCTGCATTGCAGAGGGTTGGACTAAATGGGAGCCCTTCCAACTCTATGATGCTGGGTTCTTCTTCTCCCATCCTACGGAAACAATTCATCCCAGAAGGTTCTCGCACAACCAGAAGCCCAAAGAGGGCCACTGGAAGATTCCATACTTCCCTGCTCTTCAGCTCACAGCTATTCTCTGTGCCATTGCAGGAGGGGAAAGGCCTCAAGGCTCATTCTCCACAAGCACTCAACAGCACATGGATGCATGCCTCCACCCTGGAAGCTGAGCCCAGTTAAAGATTGAAAGCCTCCTGTTTGTTGAGCATTCATCCTGATTTCCTTGTGCGATGCTTACCCAGGGGTTCGGTTATGGCTGTGTACACCCTGTACCTTTAAAGCACATTCAAAGCACATTGTTTCCCTCAAAGAATTCTGGGCACTATAGTTTGCTGAGGGTTGCTAGGAATTGTAACTCTGTGAGGAGCAAACTACAGTACCCACGATACCTTGAGAAAAGGAAAGAGTTTTGAATGTGCTTTAAAGGTATAGGATGCATCCTGATTGGCTTGTAGGGAGGTAATATGACAGTGAGCATTCATCCCAATTTGTTTGCACAGTTTACACATCTCCCCATCAATCATTTCCACATCACTTTCCTAGTTGCAAAAAAAACAAAATGAAAACCAACCAGCAACCTTGCTTTGTTTTTAAGTGGATTTGTTTCTACAGAGCGATTTAATTTCTGGCAAGTGGTTGAATCCTTCTTGCAAAATACTGACAGTCTAGAGGAGACCAAAGAATTTCCTTCTCACTTTCTGCAACACCAACAGGGAAATGGCTGCAGGGGTGAGAATCCTGCTCTTCTCAGATGCCATTCTCAGAGTCTCTCTCACCCAGAAGAAACAGGAGAAAATATCATCTTGCTACCCACCAGGCAATATTCTGTTGACTCTTGCACAAAAAAGAGAGTTTCCCATCCAGCAGCAGAAATTGCCTCCCTAGACCAAAAGGAAACAGATGGCAGACTGGCACTGGTCTAGAATAGATGCCCAACTAACCACAGAAAAGGTACATATTGGCCAAATAAGTGGCAATGCAGGCCAATCACAATACAGCACTGTTTTCTCTACTCTACTGAACAACCATGGTAACTTGGCGTTGATTCTGGTGCTCCCAGGACGTGTCTACAAAGATTTTATTTATACAAAATGGATATGCCCCTTGCTTGTAAATAGACCCTCTAAGCAGTTTACAAAAATAAATAAATAAAACATTCGACACGACATTTGTTAGTGCTAGAGGCAGAAGAGAGATGGAGAGAGAGGCTTCTGTAGCAATAGAGCTTGGCAGCTGCCATTTGGAATGGGAAGAGTAGGACTTTGATTGATACTCAGTCCCTTGAACGCTGATCAGGACATTGGGTACATGTAGAAACATTGGGTACATCAGGTATTGGGTACATGTAGAAACTTAGATCACATCCATGCCATACATTTAAAGCACATGGCTTCCCCAACAAAGAATCAGGGAAGTTTGTTAATGGTTCTGGGAAGTATAGTTCTCTGAGGGCTAAACTACAGCTCCCAGGATTCTTTGAGGGATGTCTTAAATGTGTGGTGCGGCTGTGACCTTAGCTACAGACAAAAAAGCCACAGTTATCAAAGTCCAGATTTGGAAATACTTAACTGTACTCTGTGTTTCAGGACAGTATGTGGAAATAAGCACTTACGTATATCTAAAGCACTGGGCGAATTAAGAGAATTAAGGAATGATCTTTTATTTAAAAATAACAACAACCCACAATGTACTTCCTACATTGTACTGTACGTGTAGCTTGAAGATAAGAAATTTAGTGATAGTTCTGTTCCTTTGCAAAAGAATACCAAGTTTTTAAAACATTACAAAGATTCCTTTGGAAGCCAGGTTTTATGATTCAGAAAGAGAAATATTCACTCATGCTTTGAAGTGAAACGATCCCCTCATGCGTGCCTTGAAGTGCAATGGTCACACAAAGAACCTGATGGATATAAATGTATCTGGCTTGAAGAATAGGGGTGCAAAAACCCAAGAGCAGGACATTTCCAAAAGCGAGATTATGCCATAAAAGGGAATTGTTTTCTGCACCAAGTGTTCTGCAAAAGCTTCTGTATCAGCCTTTGGTCTAAATCGTTTGTTAGATCAGTTGTCAAAACAAAGGAATCTGAGTATTGTTAAACTGAGGACAAAGGTAACTACTGTAGATGGAGTTTCTGTGGCAGGCTGCCTGCTCCCTCTGACAAAGGGCTTAAGCACCATGTTGTGTTGATGGGGGAACTGAACTGTGAGCAATAGCCAACACATTGTTATTACAAGGCATAAGTGTCTCTTACATCTGACACACTGTGGCTGCATCCCTGCTCTGAAGGGATGGGGTGACTTCTGATGTCAAAGAAATTTGACTTGAGAGCTATGCCTGGCAAACACTGTCAGCTGGTACACAGCATGTTCACTGTGGGACCTGGAATCATGTCCCACATCAGCCATTGGTTCACCTGGTGAATCTGTTGAGTCACTATTGTTCGTCTCAGTTTCCTCATCTGCAAAATGGGGACAATAATCCCCTATTGTCCGGGACGTGCTGGCAGGATGACTGAGAAATGCTTCATCAAGAGTTGAAAATACACTATTATGTCTTCTAAAATCTCTGTTTAAAAAATCAGACGGGATAGCACCAAAGTAGGCATAATTAATTAGAGCAATCCGTTTCAAAATAAAATGTGTTTTTTTCCTGAGGGAAAACTCCATTACAATGCCCAGTTATGAGCTGCACCTGCAAATTCCAATCCAAAGAGCAAACTGTTTCAAAGATGGTGGACTTGAACTGACTGTATGGGACGTTAGGCACTTAGAGAATCTGGAGCCAATCTTTGTGCTCAGATTTCTGGGATCCATCAGCTGATTCGGCTGATAGCCAGTGTTACCAGCAAGTGCTCAAAGCAGCTTACAGTAACTCACATCTTATCCTCATAATAGTGCTGCAGGGTTGCAATTTGCCAGGGCCACCCAGCGAGCTTCATGGCTGAGCAGGGATCTGAATCACATTCAAACCCAACCCTACCAATACAAATGGGGGCGGGAGGGCGTAAATCCTATGTGGAGGCACATCATGTCCCTTTTCTAAAGTGCTTAGCTTGCTCCCCCCCCCCTCTTGATCACACCTGATCAGTTTGTTTGCTTTCTTTGTTCTCTACTTAGAAACACCAGACACCCGCTTCCCCTCCCCATTTTGTTTCAAAGGATGTTCCATATTCTAGAATTCCCCCCAACACCACAGAACATTACAGAAGAAGAAAAAATATCACTGCACAATGTTGCTGGAATCTGGATTCAGCGAGCAATTCCACTTCCAATCCTGGCTCAGTCCTGCTTCCTCTTTCCCAATCAGTTTGTGCTTATTTCCAGTAGATCTGTTTTCATTTAGCGAGTTTCTTCTCTCAACTCTCCACATTTCTGAAGTTGACAGTGGAAACCAAAGTAAGACTGAAAGGAACCATCTCAAAAGTAAGAGCTGATGAGGATGGAGGAACCGTTGTCCTTTGGGGCCGTACATACGCTTTGTGTGTCATCTTAGGCACCCAGTAATGTAGGCAAATAAATTACACGTTCGTAACGTGATTCTTTTTAAAATTATTTTTTCCCACTATAAAAAGCATTTATACAGGCCCAATGGAAGAGGAGGTGTGGAGGAGAGTGAAACCCTAAATGTGGAAACCAGAAGGGAGGGAGATTTAATTTTCCCTCCAAATAATACCATTATTAGGTCAATAACAGTGTTCTACACCTCAGCTCTCAAAGGCAGGTATCCTGTGATTGCCAATTGCCGGAAATCACAAATGGGAAGATTGCGACCACCGTCAGGTCCCTCTTGCAGGTTTCCCATAAGCATCTGAGTGACCACTGTGAGAACAGGATGTTCGGCTAAGTGGGCCATTCACCTGATCCAACAAGGGTCTTCTCATAGTGTGCAAGCTTTCATGTTCTGCAGAACTCTTCATCAGGCTAGGTGGCAAACAAAGCCGTAGAAAAGAGGGCGGGAGCAAAGACCCTGCAAGAAGCTTGAGGCGGCATGCACGCTTCTCCCCCCGCCCCAATTTAATCCTCGCAACAACCCTGTGAGGTAGGTTAGGCTAAGAAGCAGGGACTGGACCAGGGTCACCCAGTGAGCTTCATGGCTGAGTGGTGATTTGAACTCTGGTATCCAATACCAACACTCTGGTCTTAATCCAATACTAAAATCACTGCACCTTGCTGGCTCTCTCTCTCTCCCACACTGACTTTTGAGACGAAGAGAGGGAGAAGGTATCAGACATTCAAATGTGCTTTGGATAGGTGCCATGAAAGTTCCAAAATTCAACAAGGCGTGAATGGGAAAAGAAACATTTCCCACCCCCTGTAGGCCAACACTGCTACCTTTACTTATAAATTATCTTGTTACCCAAAGTCTTTATATAGCAGATTGTGGGCTGCTAACCCTGATTCATGCCTTGTACTTCACAGACCATTGTTTTGTTTTGGCTCCAAAACCATTTGTATCCCACTCCGGTTTTCCCGGAAAATACCTGCCATCCTATTGTAGAGAAAACGGTCCTAGCTAGCATGTGGCTTTACTTACAGGAATTCCCCTACAGTTAAGATTTCCAGGGAGTTGACAGAGGTCTAAAGAAAACATGTTTGCCTGCTTTTAAAACATGGAATGCTGGGGGGGGGGGAGAGCAGAACTACCTGTTAGTAGGGAAATGTGAGTTTCTGTGGCCCCCCTCTGAAAGTACTGAGAACATTTCAAAGGGGAAATAGGCAGGCTCGTAAGGGGGCTTCTCCCACTTATTTGCCTTCCTTCCTTCTGTTTTTCTTTTTCTTTTTTAAAACAATTTTTCTCCTTTAGAAGAAGCTGGTGTTAGGAAAAACAGTTCAGGGAAACATTTTCAGGGAACAATTAGCTAGCACCAGAAGAAATAATACCACCAACACACACACCCAAACACATACTTGTCAGTTTCCCCTACAAACACTCCCTGTGTCGTTAATGTTAACTGCAGACATGTTTAGGAAATATGTTTATTACTTGTTAGTTAGTTAGTTATCATTCATATATATATATATATATGTGTATATATATATATATATATATATATATATATATATATATATATCTCAATGGGCAGCTAAGATAATATATAGTTCTGCCTTTCATAGAATCAAAATTTCAGAATTCTGGGTTGAGTGAGTCATCTAGTCCAGCCCCTGCAAATCAGGAATCCCTGACAGATGCCCATCCAGCCTCTGCAAAAACCTCCATTGAAGGAGAGTCCACCACCTTCTGAATCCATTCCATTGCCGAAAAAGCTCTTACTGTCAGAAAGTTATTCTTAACGTTGAGGTAGAATTTCCTTTCTTGTCATCTGAATTTGTTTGAATCCATTGGTTTGGGTCCTACCCTCTGGAGCAGCAGAAAACAAGCTTGCTCCATCTTCCACACGACAGCCCTTTGGATATATGAAGATGGCTATCATATCTCCTCTCAGTCACCTCTTTTCCAGGCTAAGTATACCCAACTCCTTCAAGCGCTCCTCATAAGGCTTCGTTTCTAGACCCTTTACCATATATGCTTCCTAAACTCATATGAAATAAACTTAGGGCAGTGCCAAATGACCTGTATTCATCTTGATTTATTTGCAGGAAGATTAGATGATGCTGGCTATTTAATGAGCACACATCCTGATTTATTTATTTTTTATTTATCAAACTTATTAGTTGCAACTTACAACCAGCAATAAATAACACAGACAGTAAAACCAGCATCAACAGAGAAAAAGCTAAAACTCCATGAGTATTTTTATGATTCTTTTGCTGAAAAGTTAGGTGGCACTATGTCGAAAGAAGTGTGATCCAACACTTTCCTGTGTGTCTTCCCATCAATTTTCTTATAGCAAAAGGTCTGATCTTTTGGTTACTGGTGGTCCCCCAGTCAACTATAATTGCACAACCTGAATTTACTGGTATGTTATTGAATTGTGCGCGCACCCCCCCCTCCAAAATTGTGACAGTTTGAAAGCATCATTGACATATGAAAAAAGGAACATCAGTTAAACGGCCTTGGCCCATTATACCTAAAGAAGCATCTCCACCCTCATCATTCAGCTCAGACACTGAGGTCCAGCGCCAGGGGCCTTCTGGCGGTTCCCTCACTGTGAGAAGTGAGTTTACAAGGAACAAGGCACAGGACCTTATCGGTAGTGGTGCCTGCCCTGTGCAATGCCTTCCCATCAGATGTCAAGGAAATAAACAACTACCTGACTTTTAGAAAAAATCTGAAGGCAGCCCTGTTTAGGGAAGTTTTTAATGTTTGATGTTTTATTGTGTTTTTAATATTCTGTTGGGAGCTGCTCAGAATGACTGGGGCAGCATATAAATAATAAAATTGTTGTTGTTGTTGTTGTTGTTGTTGTTGTTGTTGTTGTTGTGGGTCCTACTAGTAGATTATAACATCCAAAGTACTGTGGGAATATTCTCCCCTTCTTGCTGTCCCTATTGTTCAAGACCCTGTCCATAATAGATGTCCTTAATAGATGAAAATAGAAGAATTGGTAGCCACCCAGAGTGGCTGGGGAAACCCAGCCAGATGGGCGGGGTATAAATAATAAATTATTATTATTATATTTTTATTATGAAGCTAAGAAGGACTGCCTTTAACTTAACAGCATCTGAGGCACTGAGACAGAAGGCAGCACCTACAAGTCCTTTCCCCATCCTCCACTGGACTCTGCCCAAGAAGGATAATGTGCATCAGGACAGGTGGGAAGACAAAGCAGGAGGGGTAGTGGTTGCTTCCCCCTGCCCTCCCCCAAACATTTAATAGTACGGTATATAAGCAGCACAGATCTGAGCAAGAGGCTGGTGGTGATCTTAAACATGAGCTCACCCATCCAGAAAACTCCCCACTGAAATGAATGGCCATTGCATGAGAGTACACAGCCTTTGCGTAAAGGGAGCAACTCTCTTTATACATTTCTTTCTTGGAATATATATAACAGGGATGAGGAAAGGGCTGTAACTCAAGAGCATCTGCCTTGCATGCAGAAGGTCCCAGGTTCAATCTCTGGCATCTCCAGATAGGGTTGGGCGAGACTCCTACCTGAAACCCTGGAGAGCCAGTCAGTGTAGACCATACCAAGTTAGATGGACCAATGGTCTGAGTGCAAGGCAGCTTCCTGTGGTCCTGTGAGGACCCTGCAGTGCTCCCAATGTTGTTGGGCTCCAACTCCCATCAGCCCCAGCCAGCATGACCAGGGATGATGGGAGTTGTAGTCCAAAGCACCTGGAGGACTGCAGCTTCTCCATCTGCTGTATATAGTCATTAACACGTCATATGATATGTGGAAATTCTCATAAACCCGTAATTTCCTCCATATCTCGTCTTCCTAATCTTTTCCCCAGATTGAAATGTTCACTGAATGTGAACATGTAATGGATTGCTTCCCTGGACACAGCTTATTTCTGTATTCATCTCAGGTTGGGTGTCATCCCTTCCCCTTTTGCAAGAAATTATGATATTACTATATATCCATCTATTTTTAGCCCATATCCCCAGCAATGTGCAAAGAGGTAAGGAAATAGCATTGACTCATATTTCTGACACCTTGTCTTTATCCTGTATGGTTGCTTTTTTGTTTTTTTTTAATGTTGTAAATCCAGAGTCAAGCCTACCAGTAATGATTTTTCCTTATGTGGTGAGTCAGGAGGTCTCCAGCCCAGATAAAAACACAACAGTTTTAACAGAATAAATACTTTTGAAAGTATTCACACAACTTGCCATCACCATTAATGCCTACAAAAATGGATGGAAAATCTGTAAGGCCCTCCCACTCCCATGAGTCTCAGTCAGTAGTGCCATTGGTAGAGACAAAGTCCAACAATATCTGGAGGGCCACAGGCTCCCCAACTCAGGTCTGCATGATCCTTCTCAGTACTAACCTGTGTGATGGGAAGAGTCCTTGTTTCCTTCTCTTCTCTCCCTCTGGTTAGGTCCTTATGCATTCAGATATCGAAGGCATGATGGTGGGCAATGCCCATCAGCGAGTGACCGAAGCTTTTATGACACTTGAGATGATCTGTTGGAGAAATTGACACACATGGTATACAGCAGTGCAAAGGTTGTTTGTATATTTTCATACAATGTGCTTGTGGATATGAAGAAGGCCAATCAAGGGCCATTTGTCCTCGGCTTCTAGCTCAAATGAGGCCCCAAATTAAGACAACTGTTCGGCGTTTGATATGTTTTGCGACTTACAAGAACTTAAGAATATGAGATGAACCTGCTGTGTCAGGTCAATGTCCCATCTAGAGCAGCATCCTCTTCTCAAATTGACCAATCAGATGCCTGTGGGAATCCTGAAAGCAGGACCAGAGTGCAGTAGAATTCTACCCACCTGTGATTCCCAGCAATTTGTATTCAGAGCCATACTGCCTCTGACAAAGCATGGACATCATGGTTAGTGGTTACCTCCTCTATTATTAGGCAGAATGAGGCAATTGTCTCTGACAGCAGTTGCTAGGGGCACAATGATGGCAGTCTTCACCAAAGGAATTTCTCCTGAGCCTCCTTGCCACACCTTTCTGTTGGAGGTTAGAATTGTGTATGCCACATGGCCTTGCCTGCCCACCCGCTATAACTATGCTATAGGTCTATTGGAGGACACAATCCCACTGCTTGGCTTAAAGTAAAATCCAGCCGCCATCTTCCTTGTCCAAGTCTTATCTAGCCACTCCTTCAGATCCGGTTCTGCAAATACTCTTGTTGACCACTTTCCAAACACCAACTGGCAATGCTCTTTGCTTTATGGTTCTGTCCTTGTGATTAACCACAGTAAAATTTTGGACAGATTGTGTAACGTCTGTTCCTCCAGAATCAGTGCTACAAATCATTTACTTCTAATGAACTATTTCTATTTTGAAAAGAAACCCAAACAACTCTGCTGGGAGACATTCCCCAACTGGATTGCTGTCATGAAATAAACTCCCCACGGTGACCTCCTCCTTGGGTCCAGGGCTTTTCAGTTCACCATGGGAAAAGTCAATAGGAATCCGTTCCCATGTGCATTTCTTCACATATTCCATAATTAATCAAATGTTCATGAAGCTATCATAAAACAAAAGGCTGGTGTTTCGCAATAGTTCAACTTCCCTTTAAGTACTAAAATAAGCATCATGTTTGCAAAAGCATTTACCAAATCATCTAGTAAACACCGTTTTTCTGTATATCTAGGATTGTTCATACATGGGCTCTGTTTAAAATTTTGCTCAATAGAATTTGATTCTTCTCTCTTCTGCTTTATAAAATGAGCGACATGTCTTCTATCATTGCTTGGGAGAAGTCTTGCTAGTGGCTGTATGAAATCCTACACAGACATACCTGAATTTGGAAAATAGCCTGAGCGTGTGAATACTATTTAGAATGTTGGACTAGGAGCTGGGAGAACAGGGTTCATTATCACCATGGAGCCCTGAAGCTCAACGGGTGTCCCTGGGGCCAGCCTCTTAGCACAATATTCCCCAGGGGACAAATGGGGAGAGGCAATAAAACCATGCATCCACCTTCAGCTCCTTGGAGAAAGGTGGGATATGCATGTAATATAATACTATGTCGTTAGGTTCTCAAGGAAAGCTACTGATTTCCACAGACCGTCCTTGGTGTATGTTGTGATATCAGAATCCAACACTGTTCCTTTATGCCATCTGATGACAGCAGCACTTGAACATCTGAGTAATCTAACCCTCTGCTTTCTTCTCTTTTAAACCACGGATGTAAAACAGCATTAGTCTCTTTATCATCCCCTCTGCACATGTGTGGTAACTCTTTCCAGTGGTGTTTTCCCCCCATAGCAGTTAGCTTTGTAAAGTGAGCAGAATGAAAAGACAAACAAAACTAAATAGCATCTAAGACAAGGCATTGTTCTCTGGAAGAACTTTGACGTGTAGCCGTGATGATCTGCAGAAGTCAGACAAGTTTGTCCACTTACAAGCATTGTGGTCATCTCAAACATAATGTTAGTTGGGATAGCCCTTAATACACTTGCTATTAACCCTCACACTGTTGTAAAAGGTTTTTATACTTTTAAATAAAACTGAACTGCATCCTACACATTCGTCCTCCTCCTTTTTTTCTTTTCAGACTCGAATAGACTGAGTAATTCCTTTTAAAACAATTGGCTTCACATTACTCTTTAAGAACAACTGTCTTTTGACTGAGTTAGTCTAGAGCCATTCAACAGAATGAGGGTACAGAATGAAAAAGGTATTTAAATATACCTTCCCTAAGAAACCAGAGGCTTTTCTCTTGGGCATAGTCGGCCAATTGGTGTTAAAGAAAGATAGAACGTTTTTTATGTATGCGACAACAGCAGCAAGAATACTCATCACAAAGTACTGGAAGACGCAAGATTTGCCCACCTTGGAAGAATGGCAGATCCAAGTAATAGACTACATGGAATTGGCAGAAATGACTGGCAGAATTCGAGACCTGGGAGAAGAAGCGGTGGAAGAGGACTGGAAGAAGTTTAAGAACTATCTGCAGAAACACTGCAAAGTTTATGAATGTTAAAATGATGTTGGATATAAAAATAATATGGCATTAGGGTTACAGTGTTAAAAAGTATGCAAAAATGTAATAGAAAAAGGGTGAAAGATTAAAGTTATATTATGTCAAAAGTAAACAATATGTTAAAGGTGTTCAAACATAAGGAGGAAAGATCGGAGACATAATAGAGGTAATTTTAATAATTAGAAATGAGTTTTGAAAGAGGGTAAGGATTTGCTGTATCTGATTGGACAAAGAGGAACACAGAAAAGGGAGGCGGGAGGAAGTCAAGAAAGATTGCTATGTAAACATGAATTTAAAAATTGGAGTTTTTATTTTTAATTTGTTTTTTGTATTCTGATGTATATTTGTGATTGGCTTTGTGGTTTTGAAATTCATTCTTTTTTTGTAAAATTAAATAAATATATTTTAATTTCAGAATGAAGGGGTAACGACACAGTAAAGCTGCCTTATACTGAGTCAGACCATTGGACATCAAGCTCCATACTGTCCACACAGATTGGCAGTGTGATTTTCCAGTCTCCCATGGTCTGTCAGAGATTGAATCTGGGACCTTCTGCATGTAATGCAAATGTTCTATGCCGCAGCTCCAGGTTGCCAGGAAAGATTTGCTTACCATATTTCAGCTCAATGATTTTCTCTCAACGTGGCTCACATCAATAGAGAGGGGGACGGGGAGGTTGCCATTGGGCTTACAAAAAACTTCCAACTCTACAATTCTCTGATTCTATAAGAACTTAAAAAATGAAAAAGTGGAGTGGGGGGGGAATGGCGGAGGACAGAGATAAGAATATAATAAGTGTCTGCTGGATCAGGTCAATGGTCCATCTAATCCAGCATCCTTATGTGACAGGTTCTCTCAAGACCTATCAGTCCCAGTGTTCCAAATGCAGGGACAGAAAAGAAGGCCAGCTGGGAGGAGGGGCAACGTTACCAGAACAATCAGGGTCATTGATCTCAGGGACAGTGGGAGCCAGTAGTGCTGCTGGTAGGATTTACAGCCTACAGTCATCAAAAACTGCATGCATTTTGCTAGAGAGCAAAGAATGCTTATACTATCTAGCTATT
The DNA here is from genome assembly GCF_964252035.2 of Podarcis erhardii. Lineage (NCBI taxonomy): Eukaryota > Metazoa > Chordata > Lepidosauria > Squamata > Lacertidae > Podarcis > Podarcis erhardii. The sequence goes on along the minus strand of NC_138507.1, from coordinate 87,784,489 downwards.
TTGCTTGTTGTGACCCTGAAAGAAAAACTGGCTTCGGGGAAACAATTTATGAATTTGCAATGAGAAACACCATAAAAACGCAAAGCTTTAAAGTGAACTGGTCTATTTATAAAATGTTTGAAGTCATGTTGATCCATTAGAACAAAAACAACAACACTCAAAAGATTTTATATATATAAAGATTGTTATTGTTTTCTTTATGGTCATGGGGGTGGATTTAAAAAAAGATTATGAGAGCAATTTGCTTGTATGAAACATAACAAACAAGAACCAATAATTTTGAGTTTTTAAAATAGCCCCATTTTTTATTATCTTGTCAAAATACTGACAGGATAAAGCCTTTATTAGAACCAGCTGAAAAGTTACAAAACAGTTAGCTAGGTTTATGGGGTTGTTCTTCAGGTTGGGTGATATATTAAACAAAAATAGCAAAAGGGAGAAGGATGTTGGCCACAATCTCTTTTCAGACATGCAGAAAATGTAATTTCAGAATTTAAATTGATACCGTTTTTTCGCGACTCTTGAGATTCTATGTATGGGATGCGACTGAGGTATCTTTGAGGGAAGGAGGCCATATTGAAACTTTGTAATGGGCCTTAAAAAAGGGATGCATAAACCTTTATGACAGAGGCCAGAGTGTTTTGCCATTGATGGGCAAGGATTTATGACTCCCAATTGTTCAACAGCAGAAACAGCACAATGAGCTCTGTCTTCCCTAAATTATACCACTGAAGTGAAGAATGTTTTGGGATAACCAGGAGTGGATTTTTCTGTGGAAGGACAACAAACTCCATTCAGTACTGGTATTGATGGGCTTAGAATTCTTTAATACTAAATGAATATATTTTGCATCAGTCTGTGGCCATCGGATCAGGGGTTTTACTTAAACAGAAAGTAGATCCTGCAAGCCTGACATCTGCCTGCTCCTGGATTAGATGCTCCAGTGCATCCTTCCTCAACCTGGTGCCCTCCAGGTGTTTAGGACTCAAATTCCCATCATCATTGGCCTATGTGGCTGGGGCTAAAGGCAATTGCACTCTAAAACCTCTGGGAGGCACTAGGTTGGAGAAAGTAGCTCTAATGCTAGTCTGGATCAACTGTAAACTGGGGAGGAGCAGAGAATTATAGCAAAGTACTGCAAACATTTGCTTTATTAGCCAAACTTTAGAAGCTGCTTTCCTTCCTTGTTCTAACACAAAATCTAGAAGTGCATTGTTTGTACACCACAAACACTGCACTTAACAGCATTTGTCTGGAGAAGGAATAACCAATGTCACAATTATTTCCTTACCCTTTTCTGCATGGGCACCATTTGCTTTATGAGCTCTCACTTTTACTTTATGAAGGAAAGCGGGGGGCAAAAGTAACCTTTAAGAAAAATGGGATAAAGAGTAATGTGAATTGTTTTCCATCTTCCTATGACAGCAGTGGTTTATTTATAGCTGAAGACCAGAGGACGGTCCTCACGTGGCTATTGAAAATGAAAACAGTATGCGGGGTTTTGTTTTGTTTTGCTTTTGTGCTTTTGCAGTTAAAAAATCTCTCTCCGCATTCCCTAAACCCTTGTTATTGTAACCAGAGCCACATTTCACATTGCTACAATTGAGGGTTATGTAAATTCCAAGGATTTTAAAGGATAGGGCCTGCACACTCTGTGTTTGGCCACAGAGAAGTTGACACAAACGGTTACGGACAACTTTTTTGAGATGGAGGAAGGTGCTTGAATAAACTAAAAACAGATGAGAGGCATAGTGCAAAATTCAGCCTGAGCTGGAACCAAATGCCTTTGGGAGGGTCAGGTAATAACGTTTTCTTATTGCTTTCATTTCTACAGAAGAAGTTCAGGGTGGACAAAACAAACAAAAAACCGAAACACCTTCCAAGCCTTTTCCTGGATGTCCAAAAGCTTTATACTTATTTAGGAGTTTAAAGGGACAACATATTGACTTTGTGTCCTTGTATAGCTCATTGGTTTCGGTGGGCTGTGTTATTGCACTCATGGCTTCTGAGCTTCCCATAGGCCTCGGGCTGACCACTGTGCAGAAAGAACACCAGACTAAGTGAATCCTTGGGCTATTCTTATGTCTTTAACCCAGGGGTCAGCAACCTTTTTCAGCTGTGGGCCGGTCCACTGTCCCTGAGACCATGTGGTGGGCCAGACTATATTTCTTTTGGGGAGGGGTGAATGAACCAATTCCTATGCCCCACAAATAACCCAGAGATGCATTTTAAATAAAAGCACACATACTGCTCATATAAAAACACCAGGCAGGCCCCACAAATAACGCAGAGATGCATTTTAAATAAAAGGACACATTCTACTCATGTAAAAACATGCTGATTCCTGGACCGCAGCTTGGATTGGAGCTTAATTCTACCCCCAACACCCGTGGTAGGACAACACCCTTTACTACATCTGAGGTTAGTAGGGTGGCCTGGGGCATGCAAGGCAGGACCATGTAGCACACACAGATCAATCCCTGCTGCCACTCCTTGTCTCCCAGGGTTTGCCACCTAAGGGAGATGCCTCATTTTGCCTAAGAGCAGGGCTGCTCCGTCTACTTTCTCTGCCCAAAGTGAACTGCCAGCAAACCCTATTGTCACAGTTGGGTGTCATTATTATTAATTTGTTAGTCACTTTATCTTGCCCAGGGCAACCCAAAGCAACTTTCAACCAAACAAGCAGGCAGAATTCCCCACCTCACATAAGACTCATAGAGTTGGGTCATCTAGTCCAAACCCCTGCAATGCAGGTATCTCAGCTAAAGTAGCCATGACAGGTGTCTATCCCACCTTAAAAACCTCTTTGGACTTCAAAACCTCCAATGAAGGAGACCTGCAGAGTGGCTGCATAGCCTGTGTGTACAGATCCAGGGGTTGTTGTGCTACTCATGACAAAGTCCATTTGGGAGCAAAGAGTCTGCTTGCAAGTAAACAATCCCTGAATCCCATTTACAACCAAGATCTATGGTCAGTGTGTGGTCCAGGAGGCCGGCCTATATAAAATCTCCCTCATGAGCCTCCTGGTTGCTGGCAACAGCACAAGTTTCTGCCTTCTTGTTTGGTTTCTCTTCCTGGCTGTGCTGTAGTTTGCTGAACTCTCTATGATGCCGACCTCGGACTGTTTCCTCATATTGCGCCTGGATCGTATTTGCCCTAGACTGATTCCCTGTGCTTGAGCTTGGCTTGTGTGTACTGCATTGCACCAGCAAGCCTGGCGAGTCCTTTGGTGAGAAGCTTATGCCTACTGGGAACCTTGCCCCTGAGGGCAACCGTTGGAGCATGACCATCGGTTTTTCTTAGGAGGTATGAATTTGGGCCTCAGGCCTCCTCCGCCTGCTGCTCTGTAACTTAAATATTTAAGTCTTGCCTCTTTGTTTATACTTCATATAGACCTTTGGTTGCTGCCCCACTTCTGTTTCTGCAGATTGCCTGTGAAGGGAACAGCAAGTGTGTGTATCTGTTTAATTAATTACATGTGTTGGGGATGTGCCCTCAGCCCAAGTCTTAAAAAAGAAATTGTATCTGATGATGGGCCTCAAAGAGGCTAATAGCTTCCCTCATTAGGTTTTGTGTAAATTTTACCCTGTCAGGAGCTTGAGGGCTATAAAAGCAGTCATCACATGACTAAAAGCATTTTCCCCCTTCTTTCCAAGCAAAATGAAAAGGGGGGGGGGTTGGAATAGGAGATACAGGCATGATAACTGAGGGGAAAGAGTTTACTATTGAAAGAAAAGAAAATCCACAAAAGGCCGTTAAATAATATAGGAAACAGTGGGGCTCAAAATGTGACCAACACCTGATTCAAATGGTCTTGGAAAGGCTTCAGTGACTAAGGAATATGTCGTCTGCCTTTGAGTCATCTTGGGACACAGTGAAGAAAAAAGAAAAAGAACTTGAACAAAAACAAATGTCAGCTTCAAAGTCTATGAACAGAAATGTTGGCCTAGAGGCAGGGTTATTGCTTTAAGGTTTCCAAATTTGGAAAGTAAGGAAGTAAGCAAAGATTCCTTCTTTGATGCTACTATGTGACAGACCCCCAGATATTGATTCGGTGTTTACACCCACTTCCCTCCTCCTTTGCAACTCTGTCATGCCCTCTCTTTGATCATTCCTGTCATCTGGGGGAAAGTCCCTTTAGGTCCTTCTTTTTATCCCTAAAAAGCTTCAGAGGGGTTTTTTGGGGGGGGGGACTATTGGGCTTCTAAGTGCTTTTATGAAACCCCACTCTCCAACACAGAATTGGAAGTTCACTGAGTACCTTGTCTCTAACTATTAAGCTGAAGGGGTCGGTAGGGACCTCCAGCATTAAGGCCTTATTCTTGTGTGACTTTTCATTGTGGCAAAACTACTCTGTGGTGAGAGGCAGCTTTAGGGTAGTGCAACTGGTTTAGCCACACTGGGTGCTGGCACCACAGAGGACATCACAATAACAATGTAGAACAGAGCTTAGGAGGCAGAGGGTACAAATTTTAGTGTCACACAGGGTGCCACTGATATGTGAGAGCCCAAAGTCCTCCACTACTGTGGTCCATTTTCCCATGCCAGTTTTGCACAGTGAATATTTTGTTTCTATGCATGCAAGTGAGGAGAGATGGCATTTATCAACATGGGGCAAAAAGTTAGTTTTCAACAGTTTGCTGTGATTTATGAGCACTAGTCTTCACTATGTGAGGGTGTGTGTGCCAATTGTTTATCAGCTCCTGAGGTGGTGTAGCACTAGGCATGTTATGATTTTGTATGGAATGACTGGATGGAAAGTAGTCTTAATAAGTGCCACAATGGGATTAGACAGTCATATAGTCATGTATCTTTTGCCTGTATTTATAAATAGTCACTCTCATTATATCACCATGGATGCAGCACTTTTAATATTTGACATGGTTATAACTCCATTTCATGATATGGAAGTAAATTTATCAGAACAAGACAATCCAGAAGAATTACAGGGACTTATCGATTTGTGGTGACCAGTGCTTTTTTTCTAGAAAAATAGGTGCCAGTACTCACCATGAAGTTGTTACAGTAAGTGCCACACATTTTAACAACAAAAAGAGGTGTCAGTACTGTGTACCCTTGAATACCCCCTGAAAAAAAAGCACTGGTGGTGACACATTCCTCTATGTCAGGCATTACCTTTTGGGACCAGAGGACACATTTCAAATTTGGGGAGAAGGCTAGGGGTGCCAGTCACAATATGGCTGTCATGGAGCATACTACAAAATGGCTATCATGGAGAACGTGGCATAAAACAAAATATAGAGAAACAACCTTATGCTTGCCATAGGAAGTCAGCTATGTCCTGATTGTGGAGATCACACAACACTGATCTTACACATACGCATACACATCTTAATGACAACACATCATAGTAAATACCAAAGAAGTATCACACAAACATACCTTACATATTTGCCTTATACTCCAAGGCTGCAGATATGAGTAACTTTAAGAATGCAATTTGCCTTCCATCCAGGGCCTGGCCAATGGGCATGTGCAGCCTTCTATGCTGCCTGATGGTAGAACTCGCATTGTAAGAGCTTTTGTGCTGGGTATTAGTGCGTGCACACTTAAATGGCTGGCTGAGGGGCACCTGGATGATCTATTAAGAAGTTTTGTAAGTGAATCACTGCCCTGTCTCACCCTTTCTCTGCTTCATTCTTCATTGTCTGCTAGTACCACTATGCTACATCTGGCAAGGAAGCCAGCTATTGATGTATGCTGACTCACACTGAGGCATCGTCAAGATATCTTGGGCAGTTCATAATGCCATGCAGTGCCGGCTTACAGCACAGTCATGATACCACACTGGTACAGCAGCCATTATGTGTCTTCCCAACTTGGAAAACTAAGCTGCAGGACACTGTTAAAAAACAGACTTTAAATTCTGGGACAGAGGAAATTCTGCTTCTGTAAACCTACAGTAAGTTCCATGTATGTTGGGAGAGAAACCCTATAGGCAGTTAGGGTTTTATGAGCCCCTGTTTCTTGTGCCATTTTTCAAAATTGGAGATGACAGAGTGACAACTCAGCTGTTGGACTGCAAGGAAATTAACAGTACATGCATAGTAAATTTATGAAATTTCCTGTCACAAGATTTTTTGGGGAATTTGCTGCCACAAGACTTGGTGAAAGCTACTAATTTAGAGACCTTTATAAGGAAATTAGACAAACAAATGGAAAACAAGGTTATTGCTGGCTACTGCTTATGATGGCTGTACCTTATTTCTGGGTTCAGAGGCACTATGTCAGTGAGTACCAGTAGCTGGAGAACAAAAGCAGGCAAGGGCTATTGTCCTCATTTCCTGCTTTTGGGCTTCCCAGAGATATTTGGCTAGCCACTGTGGAAAACAGATTCTGGACTAAATAGGCCTTTGGTCTGACCCAGCAAGACTTTTCCTATGTTCTTAAGAACATGGCACAATAATATTTGAAGCACGCAGTTCATTTTAGCATTCCAAAGTTAAAGAATCTGAAAACCAGATGTAATCCAGCACCAGTCAGCGGTGTCACAATGGAGGTAAGTAGTATGCCATAATTAATTGGGTATACACTGTGGACCTGGAAGACCTAATTCCAAAGGTCTGCACAGCCATAAATGTCTCTGTGTGACATTAGGCCAGTCATACTCCCTCACCCAAACATACCAAACAAAGTTGTTGTGAGGATGAAAAGAAGATAACCTCACATACTTTGTCTATTTTTGTTTCTACCCTGCCTTTTGTAGAACAGATCACAGGGAAGATTACAATACAAATCAATCAAATACAGCTTTTCATAAAATACTACTTTAGTCAACAACAACAAAATCTAAAATTAACACAATATAAACAGCAAGCAAAATCCTAACCCCATAGCATTCCGATGCCCAGTATGGTTCACCTTATTAAGTCCCCCAAAGTATGAATAAATTAAAATGTTTTCAATTAATGTCAAAAGGTCACCAATGAGAGGGATGATTGAACAGCCCATCAAACTGGAAAAGGGCCTTATCCCAAATGTATCTTCATCATAGGCAGGACCACCAACAAGTATCTGTGTCCCGAGCTGTTTAAGGCTTGATATTCTAATGTTGAAACCTTAAAATTGGGCCCAGTTGCATATAGGCAGCCTGTGCAGGAGTCATATTATTTCCCTGTACAGCAATCTGACTGCCACAGTCTGCACTGGGTGCAGCTTCTGGACAGTCTTCAGGATTTACCCTCCATAGATTGCATTGCAATAGTCCACACCTGAGGTTACCAGGGTATGAATGAGAATGGCCAAGCTATCTCAGTCAAAGGAGCAGAAACAGCTGGCTAACTAGCTGCAGCTGGGAAAGGCATTCCAAACCACTGAAGCCGCCTGGGCTTCTGGTGCCCATTTCAAATCCAAGAGTAACCTCCCCTCTCAAGCTGAATACCAGTTGATGGAAACCACAAGAGGAGAGCGAGCTCTTGAGTGCAGGTCCCGTGAGTGGGTTTCCCTATTGCATCTGGTTGGCCACAGTGTGAGCAAGATGCTCAACTAGATGGGTTGCTGTCCTGATCTAGCAGGTTCCTCTTATGTTCTTGCGTTCATGCAAAGTATTTCATTTGATAGAGAGGCTTCATGGCTTTTTTATTTACTGGGATTGGGGACATTTTTTTCTAGTCCAGATGGGTCATGTCCTAATACTTCTGACCCAGGGTTTGAGAACTCGCATTTATGTAAGGTTTGGGAACCACAGTTCCAACTCAAGCTCTCGTTCCTTGTGTCAGGCAATGGCAACATCCGATTTCTCAACAATCCGTAATTGCCCTGAAATGACTTTATATTCTTCTGGAACTCCCTGGGAGCCTCTGGAAGTTATCCAGAAATCTTGGTCAGCAGAGCAGCAGAGTCGTGACACATCTGGAAGATGTCTATGTGTGACTGTGCAAATCTAGTGGTATCTCACTGTCTTAAACAATAAAAAGTAGAGTAAAGAAAAATCTACTACAAATGCAATTATTGTCCTCTGGTATTGATCAGCTGAGATGGGGGGGGGGTGGATATTTGACCCCTAATTCCAAGGGGGTATATCTACTCATGATTTAGAGATGATTAAGTCAAAAGGTCCTGTGGTTGTGATACCAGTAAGCATAAGCCATACAAATGTATTCAGTGATTTAACTGGCTTTATTATTTACTTCTTATTATCTTTACACTCTACTTTTCCTTCAAGCTGCTCAAGGTGGTGGACATGGTTCTTCCCCTTCCTATTTTATCCTTACAGATGAAAAAAGGACCCCTGGACAGTTAAGTTCAGTCAAAGGAGACTATGATATGCAGCACTCATTTCGCTTTCAGGCCAAGGGAGCCGGTGTTTGTCCACAGACAGCTTTCTGAGTCATGTGGCCAGCATGACTAAACCACTTCTGGTGCAATGGAACATCGTGATGGAAACCAGAGGGCATGGAAATGCCATTTACCTTCCTGCCACAGCAGTACCTATTTATCTACTTGCTCTGGTGTGCTTTCAAACTGCTAGGTTGGCAGGAGCTGAGAGAGAGCAATGGGAGCTCATCCCGTCGCAGGGATTCAAACTGCTGACCTTCTGATTGGGAAGCCCAAGAGGCTCAGTGGTTTAGAACACAGTGCCTTTACCTTTACCTTTACCTTTACCTTTACCTTTACCTTTACCAGAACCCCGTGAGATACAGTATCTGACCCAAGGTCACCCAGTGAACTTGCTTGAGTGGGGATTTGAACTCTGGCCTCCCATGTTCTAGCCCAACACTGGCTCACAAGTGAGATACAAGTGTGCTATTTTAAAACTCCAAGATTGACACCACATCTTTAAGGACAGACTGTCCCTCCAAACCAACCAATGCCACACTGTCAGCAAATAATATAACCAAACTTTTCTCTCTCCACTTTAAGATCAATGTCGGAAGGAAAATAAGCACTGGTTGGCTACTTCTTGGCAGAGTTTCGATCCAGGAGGGAATCATGAGATTATAACCAAAGCACATACCCATTTTGGGCAGGTAAATATCAGACTAATATCTCTCTCTTTTTTTCACAAGGAACATATACAAATTACTCATGCACTTGTCCATAAATAGATCTTCCACTTCTCATTCCTACCACCCCCTTTTAACAATGGGGTGGGGTAAAGGGGTAGGTTTAAAGCCCCAAATTGCAAGATTCCTGATAAAAGAAACTTCTACCATGCAATGAACACAGTTAGCACTACCACCCCACACATAAACAACTAAAACCTGGGGGCACAGTAACAATGGGACTTGCCTCATGATTACAGCTGTCACATTGTCACAGGTGTGTTACCAGCCAGCTTGCAGTTCCCCACTGTGCCCGCGTACACCCCATACATTTAAAGCAGATGGCTTCCTCCAACGAACCCTGGGAACTGTAGTTTACTCTGCAAAGAGCTACAATGCCTAGCACCTTTAAAAAGCAACACACACCCCAACCTACAAAACCAGGGTTGGAGTGACTGTGTATGTACTGTGTACTGAAAGCTTCTAGCAAGAGCAGCACACCTTTCTACTGCAGCCAGCACAGCCACTTTGCCAACTGTGCCCCATTTTTCATTTTATAATGAACAAAGTGAAGTCAGTGAAGTTAGCAGGAGCCAAAACAATGTCCCTGTGCATTGTATTTGCTGTCAGCTCCTTTCTCCTTTCAGTGGGCTCATTTTAGAAATTTGGCAAATAGCAGTAGCCAACAGATCTGGTGAAGTTATGAGAGTGCTGAAATTCAACTGAAAAAATATTATTCTTGCACCTGACATCCTTCATACATTAATTTGAATCCAGCTCCACCTCTGGAACCTGGCTTATTCCCAAGGCTCAGGCCAGAGGTTTCAGGATTCAGTCTTCAAATGCATGCTCACTCACATCATGCTCCCTTTGCACATCATATGGAATTGCTTTATTGATTTTAAAAATTCATAAGGAGCTTCCCAGAGAGTCACTCATCTCCCAGGGAACTCTGGGAATAGTAGCTCTGAAAGGGGAATGGAGCTAGTGTGGTGTAGTGGTTAAGAGTAGTGGACTCCTAATCTGGTGTACCGGGTTTGCTTCCCCGCTCCTCCACACGCAGCTGCTGGGTGACCTTGGGCCAGTCACACTTCTCTGAAGTCTCTCAGCCTCACTCACCTCACAGAGTGTTTGTTGTGGGGGAGGAAGGGAAGTGAGATTGTTAGCTGCTTTGAGACTCCTTAGGGTAGTGATAAAGTGGGATATCAAATCCAAACTCTTCTTCTTCTTCCTAAAAACTCTCAGCATCCTTAACAAAGAACAGTTCCTGGGATTCTTGGGGGGGAACCATGACTGTTTAAAGTGGTGGGATACTGCTTTAGAAGCATGGTGTGAATGGGATCTAAGACCAATATGGTGCCAGGCTGCTTCCTCCCACACCATGGCTCAGTTGAAATTCTCCTACCGAGCTCCTGTAATGATGCCAAACACCTTGAGGGCACCAAAAAGTGGGGCAAAAAAATGCAGTAAATAAACATCATCTAGCATTTCAGCCTCTTATTATGGAAAATATGGTTGGTACCTAACAATATGTTTCTCTTTGAGGTACTAGCCAGCCCTGTTCAATTAATCTATTATGAAGCAGTGCTTCTAGGAAAAGCTGCTGCCTACTTACTGGAAATAAACCCCACTGAGAAAGAAGCCCTGAATAATAACTGCTGTGTTACTCTTTTGCAAATCCAGATGCAATTATAGCAGTGCCAGGCAAAACTTTTGGACCAAAGTTCACAAGGGTAATCACACATGCGTGCACACACACACACTCCTTTTCAGCAACTTATTTTCCTTCAGCAATGCAAGCTTGTATTGCAAGTCGTCTTAGATTAGCCGTTGAACATCTGTCCATTAAAACATTAGCCAGCTTCATCAGCCAGTGAGGACATTACACTACACACATCAATACAGAAGGAGATTCCAAGAGCTATAAATAACTTACATTCGCCTACATGATTAAGTTCTGTAATCAGTTATTTCAATATAACATCACTCCGCTTCCATCCAATTCTTTTCTCCCTTGTCAACAGCTTATATACACACACATGATATCTGCAGACTTGCAGAATTATAAAAGCAGAAACACAGCCTTGAAAACACCTCTTTCGGGGTTGCTAGTGCATGAAGCAGCTCACCCCTGCTCACCCCTGCTCTTCATCCCTGTTCCAGCTCAGTTATCCTTTATGCCCACTCATTAAGTTGTGTTGGCTTTTCTGGAGCAGATGTAGTGTCCAAACTGCCTTAGGTTTTACACAGGCTTTTCAAATAAATAAATAAAAACCTAGCCAGCTAAGGCAATCCAAGATCATGAAGCATGCCAAAAAAGAAAAGAGAAAAGCATTGCTTTTAGATGCAGAGAGAAAAAGAGAAGGAGGGAGGGAAGGGCGGAGGGAGCAGGAGATCAGAAGCCCTGCCTGTAAACCAAAAGAAAGGAGATAATAAAACAGAGCTACTTCAGACCTGCTCTTCAGAAGAGTTATTCATAGCCTCCCATGTGAAATGTGCACGTCTTCTTGTTGTTTCTCAGTCATGCTACGGTGAAAAATTAATGACCAAATTGTTTTTTTTCCTTTCCCAAGGAATTAACAACGGTGCCTCCGCTATTGTTTTCCTTTTAATCTGATTTGTAACATGAATGACAAGATTAATCCAATTTAAAGGGTTATGATGGAACTAAGTGGCCCCTGCTGCGCGAGGGAGACGTGACAAACAGCAGGATCCTGCTTCCATTCTTAACCATCTTTAATGTCATTTTATTATTTCTGACACTGAAAGTCCTTTTAATCATGTGCTGCTATTGCATCTCTCGTAATTAAACTGTGTTCTGCTGCTTTGCTTGTTGCGAGACAACTAATTTTGGATGACCTGCTTCTTGCCCATTGTAGCCATCTGCAAGGAGACAGGTTCTGTTATTATTGCATTCCAGTTCTGGCTCGTGACCAAGATGGAAACAAGGTTGAACTGAAGTAATTCATCTGTGAAGCCCGAGATGAGTTCCCACCAACCTGGTGCCCTCCAGATGTTGTTGGGACTCCCAACACTCTTCAGCCCCAGCCAACATGGCCAGCAGTCAAGAATGATGAGAGCCATAGTTCAAAACATCTGGGCTGGGGGGGATCAGGTTGACAAAGGCTGCCCTTGATGTTAAATACTTTATTATTTTATTTTCAGAAGCAGAAAATGTTACTTCATTGAGCTGATCTTGCCCTTCTGAGTTGAAAATCCTTAGTCCCCTTCTACATTATTGCAAATGATGTGCACACTTAAAAAAAAAAAAACAACCAAACAACAATGCAAACAAACATCCTGACTATTCTTACTGGCTTGCCTCCCTTCCGCAAGTCCTGCTAAGCACCCAACTCTTAAGACCCAAAAGCAGTTCTGAGTGTCTTCCTCTTGTGTAATTCTCAGTCCTTCCAGAGAACCAACAACATGACAAGGGTTGAGAATGACAGTGAGGGTTGTGGACCCTTTTCTCCAACAAGCCCTTTAGCACAGCCCTCTCCCTTTTGAGCCTAATACACATGATAGGACAAAAAGAAACTTTCTAACAGCACTGCTATGCCACCACAGTTTCACTTGGAGGAGGTGTCAGATGAAGGGATTTAAAAATAAACCACACATAGCTCAGAAATCTGTAGAATTTGGATCCAATTGGGCTACTAGTTGTGCACTCAGGAATGTGGCTGCACTTGCCAAATCAAATCTTTAGGGATTTAGTAATGGTTCACATGCTGTAGAGAAAGAACAAGCAACACTGCCATAATCTTTTCCCCCTCTTGCACCCAAGACTGGATGAGGACTCAAGATAAACATACAATCCATGCATCTGTGCTTTAGTTTTATACACACACAAATCTCCCAAACATGCACCCACTTGCTGTCGGCTTGTGTGTGTGTAGCATTTCAGAGAAACTAAGAACCCATGTTCCAAACCTAAATCCTCTGATTGCTCTTTGATTGCTTCAGAAAAGAAAATAGAGCTTACCCTCTCTCTTTTTCCTCCCAGCCAGGGACCAGAAGAGCTGATGCACCAGCCACTCTTAAGATGCAACCCCCTTGTCTCTGTGTCATTCCTCCTTTTCCTGCAGTCCTGTAAGTCCACACACTGAGCACTGCTCGCCCTGCTTTCCTTTCACTGCTTATGCTGTCCTCCGAGTGGAACTGCTGCCGTTTTCACTTTCAGACCAGCCTCCCTCTGCAAGAGCCTGTGACGTCAGGAAGCCTCTACAAGATATTTATGGCTTAAAAGGGCTAAAGTTTCACTAGGTAAAAGCTTGGATTGCAGCTCCTTGGGAATCTTCGTCTTTCGTGCTTTCATGTGAGAAGGTTTTTCCAAATGCAATATAGCAATACAGAAAGCTGCCTTGTACAGTCAGTGCCTTGGGCTATCTAGCTTAGTATTTTCCACACTGACTGGCAGCTAGTCTCCAGGAGCCGTTTCCAGACCAATTGGAGGAACCAGGGATTGAACCTGGGACCTTCTGTATGCAGAGCAGATGCTCTGTCACTGAGCCATGCCCCTTCCCTAGGCTAGGGGATTGCTGTCTTTGTACAGGGAGTGAGGCTGGGGCAACGCAGTAAGCATGGGTGTTTCAGACTGCAACAAAAGCCACTTCTTCCAGAGGGCGCATGTAAAGTGCCTCTGCCACATGCAACCAATGTTCCTGTTGGGTCTGCTGGTTTTGGCAAAAGAGGGCCTCTTTAGCACACCCCCCACCCTGTGCTGCTAGAACACCCCAGAACTGCTCCAAACATCTGATAAGACTTAAGTAAGAATGAATGGATTGGCCCCTCGGCTTGAACTCATCATGCACAGCCAGACTTCTGCTTCCTCCATGCTTTCTGTTCCTTGGATTAGGATCAGCCCCCTGATAGCACCAATTTGTAACTTAAGCTAATCTATATTTCCAAATAGCCATCACTGCACAAGTTATATAGTTTTGAACTGGATGCTTCCTGAGTTTCGGTAACTCAATAAATTGTCTCTGCTTAATAACAGGAAGGTCTCCAGGTTTTTTGCTGCTTTCGGTACCGGGGGGGGGGGGGGAATCCTATAAAAAGCAAACAGTACTAAACTGTACACTTAAAATATAGTTATAAATGTTAATACTTATTTTTGGCTGGCTGGTTGCAAACCTGTCTTTGGATACAAAGCAGAACTCTGGCATTTGCAAGATGGAACAACAACTATCCCTGGCCTGAAAGTGTACATATGTGTGTTAATGTGTTGCCAGATTACACATTTGGAATATTCCTACCATGTCTCAAAAGTTTCATGTTTTTAAAAAGAACATTTGTACTGGAGGAAGGTAAGAAAAATGTCAAGTGTAATTTGACCCTAAACCCTTGTACAAAAGCAGCGCCATACTTCACCTTAAAAAAGTATCTTGAATCACAGAATTGTAGAGTTGGAAAGGACACCGAGGGTCATCTAGTCCAACCCCCTGAAATGCAGGAATTTCAATTAAGGCATCCATAACAGATGGCCATCCAACCTCTGCTTACAAGCCTCCAAGGAAGGAGAGTCCACCACCATCCGAGGGAGCCCAAACAAAAACAATATTGTTCAGACCAACATTTCAAATGAGTAATCTCTTGGGATGTGATGACTCTTTATAGATTTAGTATTGCTGCTCTTGCTTATTTGTTCTATGCCTTTATTGTTTGTATGGTTCACTGGTACCTTATTTATTATTGTTGCTTATTGCCTTGAAGGTTAGGAACGCAAGAAGAACCCTGCTGGGTGGCCAATTGCCCATCTAGTCCATCATCCTGTTCTCACAGTGGCCAACCAGATGCCTATGGGAAGCCCCCAAGCAGAAGCCAAGCACAAGCACACTCTCCCCTCCTTTGGTTTCCAGCAACTGGTATTCAGAAGCATGCTGCCTGACTGTGGTGGCAGAACATATCCTTTGAGGCTAGTAGTCAATGACAGCCACATCCTCCATGAATCTGCCTAATTCTCTTTTAAGCTGGTGGCCATCGCTTCCTCCTTGGGGAGCGAATTCCATAGTTTAACTATGTCTGTGTGGAAAAGTATTCTTTTGTCTGTCCTGAAACCTTCAACATTCAGCTTAACTGGATGTCCACAAGTTCTAGTTTTATATGAGAGGGAGGAAAACCTTTCTTTATCCACTATCCCCAGGCCACAAATACTTCGACTATGTTTTTATGCACTTTTATCAGAGTTCCATTAGGGATGGAACTGTAGAAGTCAATTAGCATATCTTAGAAGACCTGTTGTTTCAACTTCCAACACATTTATCAAGCCTGACTCATATAGAACAGTTCCAGTGGAGATAATTTTGCATGATTTGATCCCCTGCCACACATAGATCGGACAAATTGTATGGGTGTTTTTCAGAGCTCTTGGCACCCAGTGACATTGATGAAGGAAGGACCCACCTAATTTGCACTACCTGCCTGGTTCCTCTTGACAGAGATTATCAGTGCAAAGCAGACCTTGTGAAAATACCTTACACAACCCTGTTGACATATGAACCAGACACCAAAACAATGGAGGTTGTCATAGTATATTCCTCTTGTGTCCTGGGCAAGTCTCCTGGAATGACTGTAAAAACCTTTATTGTCAGTAAGGGTATGGTCTGAGAGTAGCAACCTTGATTCATCATACAGAAACTTTGCCGAATCTAAGGATAACTGGGTCTGAGTTGTCAGTGCATGGTGGATCATGTGGGTACCCCCATCATGGAATATAGGCAGGATATAAATATAATAAAAGTAAAACATTGCAGTGGTACCCAAAAGACTGATATTCTGAATGAGGCTTTTCTTCATTCAAGACAGCAGCACTGAATGGAAAAATTCTCAAACGTTGTTAAGCCAAGTGAGCACATGGAATCTACAAGCTGGTTCTACAACAAGGAACTTTTGCCAAGGCCGTTCCCCTTAGAGATATTCAAGGAAACAAACAAGCACTATCTTACAAATTCCAGCTAAGAGAGCTGCTTGCTATAAATAACTATACATTTTGCAGTTTTACCATATGAGTGAATTCCTTGGGGCTTCAATTCTATTTTGTACCCCAGTTTGTCATCTCTAGTTTTGTCTTTGGAGATCAGAAGTTGATCACTGCTTCAAAACGCTTGTATGACACACCAAAGGTTGTCTGTTGATAATCCAACAGGGTATGCACAGATTATATGTAAAGAACTATGGATTTGACTACAAATCTCAGATGTTGTCTTCAGGAGAACATCCATGCATGGCTAGGTAACAGAGCAATTATTTATATTACCTTTTGAACCAGCTCCTCATATATTCAATATAAGTACACAAACAATAAAGAGCATTGTTTAAAGCTGGAAAACAAGAGAAATGTCCACAATGACTCATGCATAATTCCCTCAGATTAATTTGTAAAACATGCCGTTCCCAGTCCCTAGGAGCTGGAGGAGGGGTGAAACTGTCGAATCACAAGGAATGAACGCACTAATCCGTGTGACCAATTTTTGCACAGGCCTTGCTTACAAACTTTGCTTCCTTATTTCGAAGTTATTTTGACAAAACCAATTGCTGCCTGTTGGGTTATCTATTTTTTTCGCAATAGGGGTCAATGAATCCACACAGCAATTGTGCTGTTTTAGGGCAAACTTTGACTACCGGAGGAACTGCAGTCTGAGAAGCTCCTTAGTTAGTACTCCATTAATAGCTATATAATTGCCTGAAGGTGCACAGAATACTAGGCTGTGTGTGAAACTAACATTATTTGGCTAGCTGTGTGGCTATTAAGACTTGATCCACAAGTTAAATTTATGACCTTGGTGCTACAGAGGAGGAAGATAGTTTTGGTGCTGAAAATCCTGAGCATCACTTTGTAGAAGCACCCAACCACCCCATGTAACTGGGGTCAAGTCTGTCTTCACTAGGGAACATGCATTTAAAGGTTATTTCAGTGGCATAGTTAAAATTAGCTAAATCACACTGGTGCTGCTTCACACGTGGCCTTCGCACCAAAGCTCTCTGCCTCTGAGAAGGCAAACATGCTACAGAAAGCTTCTGAATTAGACTCAAGTTTATACTTCATTGCATGAAACCTAAAACATGGCTTTTTAAAAAGTCTGGATCCAATAACCAAAGAACAAAGACAGTTTGACTCACAAGTTCCTTGTTCCACGTGTAAATATTGAATGATCTGTCCACTAAATAAGCAAGGTAGCTCCCATCTACATTAACATTTAAAACAATACATTAATTGGGGGGAAACCACCCTTTCGACTAAGATTAAAAAATGCATTGAAACTGTTGGAGCTGGCTATGTAAACCAGGAGTCTTACAGACTTTGTAAGTGGGGAGTTTTACAGGTTGAAAGTGTGTCCTGATGGAACTACCATAAGAATCTATTGTCTTACCTTCACTTCCTAAAAAGGAAATGAAACCACAAAATCTACAGTCATACTATTGTAGATATCCCTTCTCTGGTATGCTGCCTCCAGCAGTAGTTAAATACTCAGTGATTCAAAGCAAACAGAACAGAAAACATGAAGCACCTGGCAAGTTTTTGATGGAACATTCACAAATGGAGTGTGATGGTGGGTAGGGAAAAACGCCTTCTTCATCCACTTGGCTAGTCAATTTCTACCATAAATGTAAAGCCTCAAATGCTGGAATTCTTGGTCTGTCTAGAATACCTGCATAAATTACTGATGTATATAATCTAATTCAGAAACTGACTCAAAGCCCAAATATCTGAAAAACCAAACAGGAGGTTTATGGAGCCTATAATAACATTTCATTTTGTGCTTGGGTACTGAGGATACTACTGTTATTTAGCATTTATTAAATACTCCCTTGCAGGGAGGGCCACAATATGCTGGACAGATGGATAGGAGGAAGAAGTAATCAGGGACTGATAAATTATTTCTTGGACTAAGGTGGAAAAGAATAAGATAGCTGTGAAGAAGCATGCATGGTGGTTTGGAGAATTATTTCCTAAAACACTGGATCTTATGGAGGAGAGTGAAACAGTTGGAGGAAAGTGGGAGGCTAGATACCTTCCATATGGAGGGTGCAATGTCAAAGAAATAGGAATGAGAAAATGAAGTACTGTAGTAGATGAGCTTTCGGAGGGCAAAGGGAGAGAAAAATGTAGAAGTGTTAAAAGGGAGGACTAGCAGAAAGTCAATGGAATGGATAGCTTTAAAGTGCTCTCTTCTTTATGTACTAAACCTGTCTAGAAGTTGGGACTGACTGCAGCTCTCTAAATGAAACCACAGTGAGTGGCAAATCTGAGTTTGCTGCTGGATAATGAGTGGAACATTAGAAATTGAGGATCTGAAGCTTGAAGCAGATGTGGAATGTGAAAGGAAGCTAGTGAGGAAGTTCAATATGGACAACACTATTGAAACTTCAGGGTGCATGTGTCTTTAATTAAAAGCTTCCTGTTCACTGGTTCTACCCCTTTTATTGCTTCCTGTTGAGCATGGCAGTGAGATAACAGAGGAATAATATATTAAATGTTAGCAGAATCACTTTTCTTAACTGTCCATCAATGTTTGCACAGTTCATGGGGTAAGGGGTTAATTACTTATTTCCTCTCATTTTTATATAACAAAAGAAAACAATTCTATTGAATAAATTTTAAAAGCAGAAAATGAAGGGAAACATGTAATTAAAGCCTGTAACTAAATTAAATAGGAACATGTAATTAAATCAAATAGGAACTGACACTAAGTAGAAATCAACAGAGGCTGTTCAAGGGACAGTTAACAAGTTATACATCAGTAATTCTCAGGGAACACTTAAAAGTGGGGATGAAAGGGACAGAACTTGCAACAGGAAGCTTTTGATCAATGTCAGAAGGGAAGACCACTGCTGACTAGGACTTGCTTCTGGATAAAGATAATTGAAGGATGCTGATCAGCCCGAAGGACATTGATGGATAATGCAGTACTATGTAAGTGCTCTGTGGAACCTCTTTACATAATGCCTCAACAGTGCTACAGAGCCCAGCATGGAAGGCACTAAAATAATATTTAGCCCTCTAAGATGATGGATTTCACCTGACCAAGGCACATGGAGAGGTCATGCACTAGTGACATTTGGTATGTTTTCCATAAAAGTTTGTTTTCAGGAGATGTATGTAATCTGCCATCCTACTCATGGATGAATTGTTATTACCCAGTTGATGTACTAGACATCTCTGAAACATCAAGAGGCAAGTTCACACATGATTATCCATCACATGACCACAACATCCAGTGTGGGCTTGAATGTGCAAAACATCAGCTCAAATACAGACTTTATATCATAGGACATTACCTAGCTTATAATATTTCTCAGTGGATCCAGTGTACAAACTCAGTTGGAAGCTACTGCATATCAAGTAACTGAATTATGAGGCTGTTGGGTGATGTACACAGATCTGCAAATCAGAATTAAGAACTATTGCAGTGTCAATAATGACAGTGGAACTATATTTTTGGGGTGAAATAGATTTTAGTGCTTATCTAGCGTGTTACTATGTGTCAACAGAACTGTCAACTCTATTTTGTTCCTTTATTTACCGTATTTTTTGCTCTATAAGATGCACTTTCCCCCTCCTAAAAAGTAAGGGGAAATGTGTGTGCGTCTTATGGAGCGAATGCACTTACATAGTACTGCATTATCCATCAATGTCCTTCTGGCTGATCAGCTCAGCGCTCCCTTTAAAGAGCAGCGTGGAGCATGTGTGCGGCTCTTCGGGGGATTTTGGGATGGTGAACAATCAGTTACATCAAAATACAAATGCAATAAACTTTCTTAGAACCAGAAACAGCAACTTGTGAACAAGATTATTGGTGAGCTTGAGAACTCCTCTCCCAGCATGGCTGCAAGGAGTTCATCAGCTTTTTCTTTTTTCTTTACTACAGTTTGCTGTGTTGTTTGAAATTATGGGCTCTGGTTAACGTTAAATATGGTTTGTTTTAAATCAAGCTGCCCTAGAGAAGCAGAGGTGAGTGGCAGAAGTATATAGTCCAAAGCTCTCTGCAGATTTTTATGTCATGCAAAATTATGGTCAGCGTGACTTCTGAAGACGACACAGTTTTGTTCAACATCCCATTCTCAATGAGATATTTTTTTCTGATAAAAAGAAGAACTATAACAACCCTAATTTTACCTGCAAGGAAGTAATCCTTTTGTAAGTATGAGGTTACCCAACCCATTAATAGAAATACTGTACCAGCTTTTGTTTTATACTGGTAGGGAAGTCTATCAAATAATTGATTACTTGCTATCAGTAGTTCCTAAACATTTGCCAACAAATAGGAAAAGAATGAATGCTCCAAGTATTGGAGACTAGAAGTAAATGCGTTTTGCTTCTTTCCAGGTGATCCAATAATCCTGCTGCTCACACAGGCAGGTTACGAAGGAAGAAAACATAACTGGGGCTGTCTCAATTTGTCCTCGTTTGCAGGCAGCTTGCTCTACCAGATTTGTTACTTCTTAGTGCTTACAAAAGTGTTGTTGGATGCTACTAGGATGGGAGAAACAAACCTAGGACCCACTAATGGAAACAGATTGTTTCATCCAGTTTCTTGACCTCAAAGGGGTGCTCTAAGATTTTCTTATCTTTGCCATATCACTTTCAGATCATTAGATACAAGTTACTAAAACTTAAAACTATTATATAAAAAGCTTGCTGTGCCAGAATATACAATGCCGCTTTAGGAAATCATCATTCTTTTGCAAAGAAAAGGTTGTTTGACAAAACTCTAAATTATTTCCCTGGGAATTTTTTCCTGGCTTGGATGTGTTTATTCCTTTGCTGCTTACTCGCTCATGCTTGCATTTACTGCCCATTAATAACAAGTGAACACAACAGTTTATTTGATTCATTTATGAACTGTAGATGTTTCAACTCCATATAACATCAGGATAGGGAAAGGGGGATATGGCAAGAAGCCCAGGAAAAGGCAAGTTAAGTAGGATTGGGAATTGGACACAAAGACAATAAGCCTTCAAGCCAGTCTTCATTAAGTAGTTTTATATCCATTGGAGAAAGAATTATGGTGTAATATATGCCACGTGGAGACTTATGGATGTTAACAGGAGTATTATATAAATTCACATAAATCTATGGTGTGACCACATTCAGATTACTCTTTACAGTTCTGGTCCCCTTCTCAAAAATGATACTGTGATACAGGGGAACATATATAAAAGGGCAGCTAAAATGATCAGAGGCTGGATCATTTCCGTTTTGAAATAAGTTTTTAGTCAGACAATAAAAGCATTTAAAAAAGGAATCGTGGAAACTGAAAACTGAGACTGAAACGGGAGACATTAATTTCCCTCAACACAATCAGACTTGTCACATGGAGTAGCAACAGGTACAAGGTATAGCTTCTGTCAAAAGGTCACTTTAAAAAAGGGTTGAGACAGACAAATTTATAGTACATAAATCTATTGGTAGCTGCTAGTTATGGTAAAAAATATGAATGGGATCCTTATATTCAAACATGGAACAGTGAGATTAAATTTAGAAGAGGATAATTTGTGGGTGGATTTTTACATGGGATTCCAAGTGGCTACCTCTGCCCATCTAGAAGTCTGGAGGTGAAACTGCTCCCCCCCCCCCCGAGCTTCAGACCACCATACCTTATGAGATAAGCATCTCCTGCATAGCTCCCAATAGTCAGGATTCAACCAGAGAAACCTCAGTTTCGAATGCCCAATGAAAGCTGTTATGCCTGTGTATCTGTGCAGGATAAGCAACCCTGGCATCTCAATGTCTTTTTTGATTCTAAGCGAAAATAAATAAATGAGAAGCTGCTATGTAACAAAGCTTGATGTCCAGTCCTTGGGATAGGGAGTTGTAGCTTTTTTTAAAAAAAAGTAATTTACTTGACACATCAAGCTGTGTGGTGTTACTTAAACCTCTTTACATTATTATTATTATTATTATTATTATTTTTAAAAAACCTTTACATTGTTAAGCAGTTTTCAAGAGCAATTCTTAACTTTCTTGTGTCTATGGTGCCAATATTCCTCTAGGTCAGGGGTCAGCAAAATTTTTCAGCAGGGGGCCGGTCCACTATCCCTCAGACCTTGTGGGGGGCCGGATGGTGGCAGTGGAGGGACGATGAGCGGTGCACGAAAGGGCTCCGCAGAGGGGCTCCTTTAAATGACGGCTGCTCGAGTGATCACACTGCTGCTGTTGGCACCAATCAAATCCCCGCTCCTTTCCTCCTCAGGGCAGGGAGAAGCCAGGAAGAGGGAGGGAGGAGGTGCAGCCGTGGTGTGTGTGTGTGGGGGGGGAATGGCACAGCCTGAACGATCAGAATCAGATTGACGCAGATCCACACGGTGATTCCCGGACCATCTGTGGGCCAGATCCAGAAGACAATTGGGCCGGATCCAGCCCCTGGGCCTTAGTTTGCCTACCTGTGCTCTAGGTCTTCTGTGGATGTATGGTAAGCATTATTTTTATGGGCCGAGAAAGATGCTGCCTGCTTCAGTAATAAACCACACATGTCCAATCCACTCACAACACCAAGAAAAAAGAACCACTTTGAAGCAAATTCTGGTTTGAAATAAGCCTTATAACCCTTATAATAGCTTGAACAGCAGGTAATAACACTTTATTCATACACATGAATGTCGCATTATTTTAATCATACATTTTATTTGCCGCTGCATTTAAATGTTAAAGCGCTTTCTACAATTTGCATAAATTCGGTGAGCCTTGCTCTAACAAAACAGCTGTAGGAATGTAAAGAGTATGTAAAAAAATATTCCCCCCCCCTTACCTGAAGAATTTTTCTCATACCTTCTGCCCTTTATTTTTAATTTCTGAACACAGCTACAAATACATATACCGTATGTCTGATCCCTGATGCTGGCTTTAATCTTTACAAACCAACTATGGCTGAGGCTCACTAAATCCCTTATGTAGCATTTCTCAGCAATCAGTTGCATTATCACACCACACATGTGGATAATTATTGCATACAAACTACTAGTGTGCCTGATTTTGAGCAATAATGTCAATCACAACCACAGCTAAAGCAGTTCTATACAGTATATCAGTTTCCTGCCTGTCCCATACAGTATTGCCACTAATTTTCTCTATTTATGATCTCTCCTATCCTTTCAATATATCACCTGGGAAGTGGGTGGGATCAGGGCCAGTGCTATCATTGGGTTAGACATCAGAGTACTGACGTTTGAGGGACATGGTTTGATACAGAGTAGTTTTTCTTACATCTTATAAATTTCTGATAATATTTTACTTTTATTTTATATTTTGAATGCAGTTTCTCAAAGCTCAGACTTATAAAATGTACCTATGCTCAACAATGTTGCAAAAGGGAATAGCTGGCTTGGCAAGTATATATCACTTTGGAGATTTCCGAGCATCAGCACCTGAACTGAAGGAATTGGTGACAAAGTGGGCAAAGGAAAAGGCACCTAAGGTGATATTTTGATGTGCCTGAAATCGGAACGTTTAAGAGACTCAATTCACAAGTTTATTCAAAATGATTTGTGTGCTAAAACATTTTCTTTTGCATTTGAGAAAGACAATCAAATATTGTTGTGTTACTTATTCTTGCCATTTAAATTTAGCAGCTTCAAGTTTTTTGTGCTTTTCAGTTTTGCTACAAGACATCTGTTTTTGAAAACGGAAGTTGGCAATTTTGTGGAGGGGGGGCGTTGCCGTATCCTAGGGCGCAACATAGTCTGGCACCGACACCGGTGTACCCGGCAGAATAAAACAAATTCCTTCCAGTAGCACCTTAAAGACCAACTAAGTCAGTTCTTGGTATGAGCTTTCGTGTGCATGCACACTTCTTCAGATGTGTTATTATTTATTTTTTAAAGCGCAACGATTGCATCACAAGCGGCACATTCATAACTCACATGCTCCGTGCACGCTGCGTCATGGCGGCTGTGATTTAATTTCAGAAAGGAGCAGGCGCCTGGGAAACTTTGCCTGCTTGTCAGGAAGGGCAAATCCCCACCCGAGAGTGACCAAGCACAAAGGAGGCAGTGTGCGCGTGTGACAGATGCCGCTATTATTGGGCTGTTGTATATCCAGAAACATTTTAACCAGAACAGACCCATTAAAAACAATGGACCTAAATCAGTCCTAGCAATTCACTGCAGTTAAGTCTGTTCTAACGTTGGAGGCCACCCATTGTGTTTTCCCTGGGTTTGTAGCCGCGCACATGAGGGGCTATCAGGGCCAGTCAACAAATAATACATACACAGCATAATGCAACTTAAGGCAAGAACAGCAAGGCTAGGACAGAGCGAACAACGCGCTCTCATTTCCCGCATGCGCGGTGCGATCCGAGGCTTCTCTCCCCCCTCCCCGTCGCTTGCGGCGCAAGGCACGCTGGGTAGCGTTGCCCGGTTACCGTTGCTATGGAAGGCCTAGCGCCCCCTCGCCGCTCTCTCGCCCCGACAAAGCTTTGATTTGCGGAGATGGTGAAGCAAACGATCCAGATCTATGCCCGGGTCAAGCCCCTCGGCAGGAGGCAGCCGCCGGGGGTAGGTGGCGCGGGGAAGAACCAGCTGCGTCCGAGGGACGGAACCAACGAATAAATAAATAAATATACAGGAAGTCACGGGGGGGGGAGGGGCTGCTTTTGCTGCGTGTGAGGGGCGCCCTTTGGCAGGGAAGGGATGGAGACGAGCTGGAAGAGGAAGGCGAGGAGGGCGACCCGCTGAGGAAGTTGTGGCTTGGTGTGGCTGATGCCTAAGAAGCGAATGCACCGCCTTAGGCAGTCGCAGGCGCATCGAGAGCGAATCCAGACGATCTTTCCGTTCACGTGATTAGTAGAATCACCATAAAGTTCTGGTCTGTTGAATCACTCATCAAGGAATTCATTTCCATTTGGGTTTTTTTCTTTCTTTCTTTTTCTGTATCCTACACAAGTAGAAGTTGTAAACAGGGGTGCCAACTTCAATAAAATATTGGGGGGGGGCAGGTGAGCCCTGCCCCACATAAATGACCACATGATGTGCACGCAAACTGAACAGCAACACGCATCATCTTTTGGGGGGGGGGCTGGCCCAATGAAACATTTTGTTGAGGGTTGGCCGAAGACCCCCTTGGCCTCTAGGATTTGGCTCCTGTGGTTGTAAGTTTTCATGGGAATTTAACCCATATTCGTCATAGCAGCTTGTTTTGGCCCTAAAGGGAATATAAATTGATGCATACCAATATATACTATCACTATTAGAATGGGTTGTTAGATACCTGGGAGTTGGGGTTTTGATTGTGACACTGAATGCTTTGGCAAAGTTATGATGATGATGATGATGATGATGATAGAATCCTAGAACTGTAAAGTTGGAAGGGATCTCGAGGGTCATCTCGTCCAACCCCCTGCAATGCTGGAATCTCAACCAGATCATACATCACAGATGGCTTGTCAAGCTTAGCTTAAAAACCTTCCACATAGAGTCCACCACCTTCGGACAGAGTCCATTCCACTGTTGGACAGCTCTTAACGATCATTTCCCCCATATATCAATTGTAAATACAGAACAGTAAATAAATGACATTACGTTCTATAGAACTAAAAGCAAATCAGTGAAATTATGTAATTGCATATCTTTAACTGTTGAATGGCAGACAACTCTGCAACTGAAACTTTCCTTGATTCCTCCTGCCAACTATGATTAATAGGAAATGGTTTACCTGCTATTATGCAGGGGTTTTTTTAAAATGCAAAGAACTTGCTGGAAAAAAACAACCTATGGTATCTGTCTGCACCATGAAGCCCCCGCACCAATTGGCTCACTATGGCAATCACAGTTCCTGGTAATCTATCTGCAAGACTTGTTTGGGAGTTGGTGTAGGGCTTACCAGGTCTTTTTTCAGCTGGAGCTCACCAGAGCTGTTTCAGCACCTCTCAGGTGGGCATCATTACCATTCTAAGAGTACAAGGGAGGTGTTCATGATGAGTTCTGACAACTCTTTTTTATAGAAAAAATAGCACTGGGACTTACATTTGATATAACGCACACAGTTCTGTATTTAATAGGTGGTATTATCCTGCCATAGTCCTCTATACATTGCATGTGTAAGGTTTAAATGTTTTCCATACAAATATATTTTCCTTATTTGTGCATAATTTGCTAACTGATATGAATATAAACCCTTCTTGATATTACTGGTTTCATTATTGGTATTACTATTAGATATATTCCCTTTTTTAAAAAAGCCTATTGGAAGTTGTCCATAGAGTCTACAGTTTTAGATCTAAGGGTAATTTATGCTGTATTCTGAAAAAATAAATAAATTGGAATTTCACCAATACAAATAACATATTAAAAGACTCCATATTTATTTTGTAGATATATTCAGTTGAACAAGATGAAGCATCAGCATTCAGTTTGGAGATTATTGTGCCACGTGATTTGGCAGATGGATTTGTCAATAACAAACGAGAAAGCTACAAATTTAAGTAAGTTAATTTGTCTCCTTGGTACATAGTTAATTTTAGGAATGTTGTATGTTTGAACATTGTGAATGGCACAATGGCAAAACACAAAAATACCATCTGATAAAGTTCCATCATGTTGTTTTATAGTTTGTAATCCTTTCCCCTGCCCACTGAACCCTGTGCTAAAAAGCAGGGAGGGGCAGGTGTTCACAGAGAATGTTATAGGGTGGCAATTTTATAGGTTATCCTTGCTTGTTGTTTTGTATTAGTTCTATTATACCATGTGATCATAAGGCAACTTTGTTGTGTATTGTAGGGAGAGAAAAGACTTAGAAGTGATACCTTTATTGCCTGTTTGCATGCATCTTCATTTGGAAATAATGGGATTACACCCAAATAAATGTGCATGGAATTAAAAGGACTGCTGTTCTAGGGTAGTGGTGAGGAACCTCCATCCCATGGGCCTGATTAGGCCCACCAAACCTAAATCCCATTGAATTCAGTTGAAATTATTTCTGGGTAAATGAGTTTGAGATTGCAGTGTAAAGTACCATTTCTGTCTGTTTCAATTTCCTTGCTTGGGAATGAATGACGGTTATTGATATTGTTGAAGGATTCTATAATTATGCTGAAAGCAATCTAAAACAGCCTAGAACTATGAAGAATGAATTTGCTAATTATTTTGAAATTAAATATTAAGGTTTAGTTATGAAGTAGTAGCTTTTGTTTTGTTTTAGATTTCAAAGTCATTACATAACGTTAACTTCTCTCTGCTTTACACTGAAGTGAATGGACTTGAGAACCAGAAACCTGAAGGCTTCCAAAATATTTGTAGTAGAAAAAAATGGAGTAGTTTAGAATAGTTTCTATTAAAGAAATAGGTGAAACACATATTTGACAGAAATGGTCCACAGAGCAGGGTTCTCCTATTCTTATGCAGAGGCTGCTGCTGTCACATTTTGAAAAAACCTGTTGTAAATATGATGCTATATTAAGATGCTAAAATATTTGTATTAAGTGTTGCAAATTGGGCACAATTCCTTTGAAGGATTGGATCTTTGACTAAAATAACTTCCTTAATGACTTCCCTTTCTTCTTCTATAGAAGAAAACTGAAAATAATTTGTACTGTTTATATGATCTGTTTGATTCTAGGGTTAATTATACAAGTCCTGTGTGAGGCCATTTGGAAGCACTGATCCCCTTGACAGTAGTAAAATACAGTTTGCTTTTTTCTAAGCAGTATAATTTTATCAGAGGATTTTATTGTAGAGTGTTTGTCAAAGCAGCAGTGTTTACAGTCTTTTGTGGATACAATAGCACAACAGCATAGTGTAGTAAAGACTACAGGGAAAACATTGTACTGGGTTATGTAAGTTCAGTGATGTAAACATTGAATTAGTTACAAACATATTTTTTTAAATAAAAAAAGAAGTAGTGTTTTAAGATTTGCATGACCAATTGTTCATAATTTGCAGATTTCAGAAAGTTTTTGATCAGGAATCAAAACAGGATGAAATTTTTGAAGCCATTGCCAAGCCAGTTGCAGAATGGTAAGTTTGATAATTTAAAAAAATCTCTGTAATTTCTTTAATTAATTAAATCATCATCTAATAACCACCTAGGGGTTATGCCTTCTGTGAATGGTTTTTAGCTGTTCCCAAAAGTAATTTGAAAACAATAGGCCAATGTGGTTCTTCAAGGGGCGTCATTGCAAAGTAATGCATTTATTATTTATTTGGAGAGGCATCCAAAATGGTACCTTGTCACCTATACCTGGAAGTGAAACACTCCATTTTATTATCTCAGCATTCTGTCACCTCGTTTGCTTTCTCTGTGGACTAGGTCTAATTATGTGGCCTTAGTCAAGTGACTTATATCTGAATTTTACTCCTCCCTAACCTCATGTTTACTGGCATATGATATTATGCCAGGTTCCACTGGAGTCCACATTTCCAAGGTAGGTGTTAAAAACTAACTTCTTTCACTGCTTGGCTGCTATTTCTAAGCTAGAGTTTCTTACTTAAATTCATAATGGGCAAAATAATCAACATAAAATTTGGTTACTTTTTATAAGAATTGGAGTAATTGCTTTAACAATTACGAATAGGCTCATAAGTAGTTAGATCTTAAATCCATCAAGGACAGCCCAGGGAGCTAATAGTTGTAAATGGGCATTTTGATTAAAGTGTCCAGCTGCACAATCCTTCAGTGCTTCTCTTAACTTGAGCAAGTGGGTTACTATCACCATTATTAGAATCTACATTTTAATTTGTGTGAGAGGAAACAAAGAGGCTGCTCCCATACTAAGTAGGTGTAGGAGAACTTGCACCAGTGTGAGGCTGCCTCCTGCCTCCCAGTCCATCACTTCCTGCAATGACTATGGGACTATGTTTCATCATGGTTTATCCATGTTTTGAAGGTGGCTTGTTGATTGTTGTAAGCTATGAGTCCTGGTTGCATATAATGCTAAGCAAAGATCCTTTGAAATGGAATGTAAACTTGGTTGAATTACCGACCGCATGGGAGAAGGAGAGGTGGCAGAGCACCAGCTCTGTGTGCCTTCTCTTTATGGTGTTAAACCATAGTTTAGCATTGTATGCAAATGCGCCCTATGAATGGGTAAAGTCTCATGTAACAATTAAAAGCTGAACCCGCCTTAATTTTTAACTGACACTCCTTGGCATGTTTTTGTTTAGTTTTTAAAAAAATCTGTGTTCTTATTTTGGAATTGAAGGAATATGTATCATCTGCTTCCACCCCCAAATATGGCTTCAAATACTTTTTGGAGAAATAATAAATATGTGAATTAAAACTGTCAGTCAACAGACAGAAAAATGTTTTCTTGCAATGTTTGTGTTCTTTTTAAACTATGTTGTAATTTAGCCCATTGTTAAACTGTTTGTTTCCATAGTTGAGTAACACTTGTTCTGTTTTGGTTTATAAAAGTGCAGGATGTTATCACTTGCTGGTAATTGCAGTTTTATTGCAACATAGCTCATTATTTGAACTGGGCTTTCTAAACACAGTTAAAAAAACATTCTGTTATGGACAATGTTATTTTTGAAGTATGTATTTACAGATGTGTTCATATTCTAGGGTGTTCTTCACTGTGTGGTGTTACAGTTGCTGTTCATTCTATAATTGAGTGTGCCAAAATTTCCTTACAGGTTGTTACAATTAGATTAATTGTTGCTATTTTGCTGTTGTGTGGTTCTTCATAATGAACATTGGTTTTATTATCTTTAAAAAACATATGCACACAAGGTTGGTATGCCAGCTTGTCAGATCCATTTTCTAGACCAACATGTTTATGAAGATAAAAGTATACCAGTAAGTCAGGGAACAGCTTTGCTGATGTGTTTCTAGGAAAGTAACACAACAGAAATATCAATGAAGTTCTTCAGTAACATTCCAAGGCTGTTTGTCATATGATCACGGGGAGGCTAAATTCAGTATTACAACAGAATAAATCCAGAACAATGTCAAAATATGATAAAAGGAGAGGACATGCATGGTGCTAATTAGAGGTTTTCAGTGTCTTGTTGGCAGGATGAAGAGTTGAATCATTTTTTCCCTATTTTTGTCTTTCTTTGAACTTCCCCCCTTGTTGCAGTATTCCATTTGTTTAACTGTTTCAGACTGCACTTCCATTCTTGGTTACTTGACAACAAGCCCCATTGTGAGGTTGGATTTTTAATCTTCTGATTTGCTTAGATTACATCAGAGCTTTCCAGACTTTTCATGTTGGTGATACACTTTTTAGACATGCATCTTTTCATGACATAGTGATTCAGTTTTAGTAGCAAACCAGAGGTTAAACTAACCCCTTTTCAGCCCTGGGAGGAGCGTAGGGAGCGTTTGCGTGACACACCTACACACTGCAGCCAACACACTAATGTGTCACGACACATAGTTTGGAAAGCTCTGGATTACATGGACTTCTTTAGGTTCATTTGAAATGCTATTTTACTTAAGGCAGCCTGTCCCAACTAGTTGTCCTCCTGATATTTTAGGCTACAACTCCTTGCAGCTTGGGTCTGATGGAAGTTATAGCTCAAAACGTCTGAAAGGCACCAGGTTGGGTAATGTTAAGACACTGCATTGTTTTTCTTGTTTCAGTGATGTGACTGATACATTTCTTGGTTCTCTAGTCTTTTGCTAGAGTAGACATTTTAAACACTGTGGGTTAAACCACAGAGCCTAGGACTTGCTGATCAGAAGGTTGGCGGTTCGAATCCCCACGACAGGGTGAGCTCCTGTTGCTCGGTCCCTGCTCCTGCCAACCTAGCAGTTCGAAAGCATGTCAGAGTGCAAGTAGATAAATAGGTACCACTCCGGCGGGAAGGTAAACGGCATTTCCGTGCGCTGCTCTGGTTCGCCAGATGACCTGGAAGCTGTACGCTGGCTTCCTCAACCAATAAAGCAAGATGAGCGCCGCAACCCCAGAGTCTTCCACGACTGGACCTAATGGTCAGAGGTCCCTTTACCTTTACCTTAAGCAGTTTCTGTATTCTCTGACATCCCTGTATTCCCCAGATAGTAGTCAGAGGGTCAGAACTGTATTTACTCATGTTAACTGAACTTCTCATGACTTGCCAGGATCCTGAATATTTATTTACAACCTTAAAACAATTTTTTTCTTTTATAAGTGAAACTGTAGACAATTTTGTTGCCTTGAGTAACGTTTAACAGCTCTGTTAGGGGCCAGATTAAATTGCCTCAGGAAGTGAACGTGTCTGATAACCTACCCATTGTCCACCATTGTTCTAAGCATTTCCCCTAACATATAATATTGCTTTCTGGCCTGGTTCATAGGTAACATTGCTTCTCCAACAAACAATGGTTTAATGGAGCAGGAACAAGCTACTAGTTTGAGCATTTCCTCTTTCTCTTCTCTTCCTGCACTCTTTTCTTGAGATAGACTACCTGGTTTGGTGAATCACTTTCCCATGACATCCGAAGTAGGACTGGTTTAAGTGCAACTTAAAAGTTCTTGTATGCAAATCAGAATAAAAATGATGGTTTCCAGAGTTGGTTTCTAGCACGTTGAACTCGTTATGAATATAGAACAACTGATCTCGTGACGCTTAAGTCATGCAATGATGGAAGAAATTTAACCATTTAATGGTTCTTTAACTTATTTGACTTACTTTAAATATGTAAAAATTCCCCTAGAGAGCTCCAGCATTCCATCATGGGATACCACTTACAAGAACAAGATGCACAACAGCAGAAGCCATGTGCACTAACTAGCTAGTAAGTTACTGGACTTTGGAGAATGCTCAGACGAGACTATACTGTGAGATTCAAATGGCAAAATTGTCTGTCTCATATGGTCAGATGCCCATATGTTGATTAGGACTGGTGACCAGAGAATTACTAGGAAGTCAGAGGGTCATGGAATATAACCAGCACACCCAGTTGTGGGGATGAGGACCCAGTCTTGAATTTATTACATAGGTATTGTTGGCTAGTCAGCCTGTTCTCTCAGTTATGTTAGAGCTATTATATTATATTACAGTGGTACCTCGGCTTACATATGCTTCAGGTTACATACACTTCAGGTTACAGACTCCACTAACCCAGAAATAGTGCTTCAGGTTAAGAACTTTGCTTCAGGATGAGAACAGAAATCGTGCTCTGGCGGTGCGGCAGCAGCAGGAGGCCCCATTAGCTAAAGTGGTGCTTCAGGTTAAGAACAATTTCAGGTTAAGAACAGACCTCCGGAACAAATTAAGTACTTAAGCTGAGGTACCACTGTATATCATATCATATCATATATCATATCATATCATATCATATCATATCATCATATCATATCATAGCTATTATATTAAATGAATGTTGTATTAAAATGGAAAGAACTCAAAGTTAAGAAAAGCTCTTTTATGACTGAATGCAGCAGAAGTTCACAGTTTCCTAAATACAGTTAGGAGACTGGGAGTGTGCTGTGGGCTTGTGTGTGCGCGCCATCCTCTTCTCTGCATCTGAATTCTACCCTCCCTTCCATGGCTTTCTTTAATGCCAATCAGGTTTTACATGTGCATTAGCACTAACTAGGACAATGAGGGATGAAAACCCACTTATTGGTTTTATGATAGAAGCCCTGGTTTACCATGCGTAATGCTAATTCACACATAAAACAAACTATGAAGGAGAGGGTGGCTTTTATTTTGCATGTAGTGTAGGAGAGTATGTGTCACTCTTTGTTGCCTTCTCCCACAAAGAACAGCTATTGCCCATTATTCTTTGTTCATTGTCCCAGCCATTCAGCTGTGGTGTAGCATATCACATTTTCCGTCCTCTTGAACTTGTTTTGTGGCTCGATTGAATGCAGCTGTAGCATGTTGATTCTGGACATGTAGGTGATTTTTGCTGGTACAGTAGGTTGCTGGGCGATTTAACTGGCAGACAGAATAGTTTCCAACACAGTGGCTACACGAATAAAAGGTTTTTAAAACTTACTTATGCTACGCAAATACTGAAAAGAAAGATATTGTCAGTTTTCCAGTTATAGATCATTTATTGCTTCTGGTATTTTTGACTATAAATTCTTTGGAACAAGAGTTGTCATTTAGTTTTATATTTACACAGCATCTGGAACAGCACGTTCCTAACCTGGCTAAGTGTACTCTGTCTCATATATTCTGACCAGAATATTTATTACTGGAGTTTGCAGAGTTTTGTGTTATTGTAGCTTACTTTAAAGAATGCATAACCACAGTAACTTGTTGTAACACAAGTTTGCTTTCTTTTGAAATCACAACTTAAACTGCAAGTGCCAAACATCTTTTTTGTATATGTAGATCTAAGTGATATATTGCTTAACTTGAGTCCTGGGATCAGTACCTTAAAAACATTACACAAGTTTGCCTAGAATCCTGGACAACAACTCATTTTATGGGAGAACCACTTTGAGGAGAGGGTGGAGATTGGTGGGCAAGTCAGCAAGTCCTGGTGCCACAGCCTCCAGTTGCTTCTGCACTTTTCTTGCCAACTGGCATTTGACCACAGAATTGGCCCTGATTTTTTGGCTAGAAGCTTTTTCTTTCCTTGTTTGTTCTCCAAAATGTTGAGGATTTCAGACTAAAACTATTATATCTAAATATTCTAATTTTAAGATGTCATTTTCATTGGACTCTGAATACTGCAGCATGAAATCTGAAATATCAAACATTAACAAATAACATTTCACTACAAAATGCCTGTGGTCAGAGGAAATAAAGCTTCTGATAACAGTACTGCAGACGGAGGAAATACTCTGGCATGAATCGTAGCACTTTGATATTTGTGTGGACAGATTCTGCAATGCCACTGTTACATTTCCTAGTTATCGCCATTGACACTTCCCTCTCTTGCTTGTCTAACAACTCCATGATTCAATGGCTGGCTAAACAGAAAGGGGAGCAGGGGGTGTCTTCAAACTGGTTGCATTGCAATTTCACTAGTGAAAAGTACCCTACCTCTTTCAGGGTGTGGGTGTGTGCAATCATATTCTGAAGGACTTCATTTCACATCAACAACCACAACTCAACCAAATAGCTCAGGCCCAACAGACAGTGGCAGAGCTTCATGCTCTGGCACTGGGGGTAGAGAGCAGGCAGGGGCGGGGCTGGCACGAATCCTGGGGGTGGGGCGCGTGTTCTGGGGTGGGACGCACCACCTGCAGGGGTACCCAGTGCTGGCAAGGGGCAGCCGCGATGGAACCCCACCGGGATCATGTTCCCCCCACCCCCCTCTTCCTCCGCCAGTGCCAACAGAGACTCCATTTCCTCAGGGTCTTGCGAAAGAACAATGTTAAACAACAATTTATGACCTCCTTCTTTCAGTCCACAACAGAAAGTGTCCTCTCATATTGTATCACAGTGTGGTACGTTGGCTTGATAGCCACAGACAGAAAGTCTTTACAGAGGGTGGTGAACACAGCACATGATATCATGGGCTGTCCCCTGAGCCCGCTAGATGACATTGCAATGAATCAATGCCTTAGGAGAGTGAGAAAAATTCTCAGGGACGATTCACACCCCGGCCAGGACCTCTTTAATCTTCTACCCTCAGGCAGGAGATATAGAAGTATAATCAGTCGTACCAACAGGCTAAAAAACAGTTTCTATCTGTGGGCTGTTAGGCCGCTGAACGGAAAATAATATAGTGCAACTGACTTTCGGGGTTGGTGTGTTGTGCGACAAGCACACAGAGTGCAATGAGATTGAGTGTTGGGGAGGGAGGGAGGCTCAGTTAATTTCGTTGTACATTGACAATAAAGGTATTATTATTATTATTAGAGCACAAGATTCTTAATCTCAGGGTTGCGGGTTTGAGCCCCATGTTGGGCAAAAATTCCTACATTGCAGGGCGTTCAACTAGATGACCCTCGTGGTCCCTCCCAACTCTACAATTCCATGATTCTATAATTTAAAGTCAAGGGAATTGAGTGAGTCCTAAAAACCTCTCTCTCTGCAATATGGGAGAAAGAAGAACTGGAATAGTTACTTAGGGCTGGTAAATAAGTAAAAAAATCCACCCTCTTTGGAACTAGCAGGATGGTCTATAGTTAGTTCCAGCCAATGGCTTAGCAGCTGAGAACCAATGATATACTGGAAGGCATTACCATCTTTTGATATCCCGTAGTAAGCAGTGGTGAAGCCATACAATAGACAAACATGCATCACATCCTTCTTCTTATTCGTGTAGGTGGCTTGACATCGAGGTCGGTAGAGTCTATTTGCAGCATGGTGGGGGAAGAAAATAATGCCCTTTTTGAATACCACTTTGACATGATTATAGGGTTTTTATTTAGCATGTTTTGGGTTTGTTTTCTTTCCTCCTTTTTAAATCTCACTGAAAAATGAAGTGTCAGAACTATAAAGATTAAAGTGGTGTTTTTTTTAAAAAAGACACTCAGCTATGGAGCCACAGATCTGAAATTGTATCAAGGATTACTATGTTTTCCCTCAAACTGCTATTATAAGGCATAGTATCTTTTAAGATTTATTTTGACACAAAATCCAGATTGCCCAAGCATTCAGATTAATGTAAACTGCTTAAATTATAAACACTGCACATCTTTTTCAGGCCAATTTCTGACAGCTTTTGTGGAAAAAATGTATGCAGTGTGTATTTGTGCTGAAAAAAATCCATGCGGCTAAGTGTATATATAAAGAACTGCACATATCCGTGAAATGAAGAGCATTGCTAAATAGGGTTTATGCTACAGATTTGGCAGGGAGACAAAAGATGTAATAATGAGATATTTTGTTTATTTTAATGAAAATAACTTTTATCTCCAAATGAGGAAAGATATTTAAATGTATCTCCTTGAAAACATCTGTCTCAAAACTTTAAAATGACGGTAAAATTTATGTTTCTCATAAGCATTACTACTTGAAAGTTGAATTAGTCAGTACTATGCCATATTTCACTCTGGTTCTAAAGGGTGTCTATGATGGATAGAATGGAAGTACAAAGATGCCAGAAAAATAGTTTAGAGAAGGGGTGTGACTGAAATATTAATAGTTAACTTTCATCAGCATGTATTTTACATACTTTGATCTCCAGTTTATTTTTAGCCAAAAATAAAAAAGCTCCCTGAATAAAAGCGTGAAATACTTCATGACTTGATTAGTTTTGAGTGAAAAATAAAGTTTGTATGTACAGTTGTACCTTGGTTCTTGAACACCCTGGTACTCGCACGTTTTGACTCTTGAATGCTGCAAACCCAGAAGTTAGTTTCTGGTTTGTGAAAATTTTTCAGAAGCTGAACGTCCGATGAGGCTTCTGCTTGACTGCAGGAAGCTCCTGCAGCCAATTGGAAGCCGTGCCTTGGTTTGCGAACCATTTCGGGAGTCAAATGGACTCCTGGAACTCATTAAGTTCGAGAACCAAGGTTCCACAGTATCTACCTTTGTGCTTTTCCTCTGTTTCACCTCGTTCCATAGTTATTGAAGGACCACCTCATTTAATGGCTAATGCAGGACTGTATATAATGCAGGAGCAGTTAAGATTCTTTTGGTCCAAAGGGCCCATTTACCCATTCAAGGCCTCTCTTATAAAGTGGCAATTTTTACCATTTACAGTGGTACCTCGGGTTAAGTACTTAATTCGTTCCAGAGGTCCGAACTTAACCTGAAACTGTTCTTAACCTGAAGCACCACTTTAGCTAATGGGGCCTCCTGCTGCCGCCGCGCCTCCGGAGCACGATTTCTGTTCTCATCCTGAAGCAAAGTTCTTAACCTGAAGCACTATTTCTGGGTTAGCGGAGTCTATAACCTGAAGCGTATGTAACCTGAAGCGTATGTAACCCGAGGTACCATTGTATTTTTAACTTGATTATTTTAACTCAGTACTTCAAAGTCTTTATTTTCCCCAATCAGAATTCCCTCATTTCTTTTAAGTCTGTTGAAATGAGATTTGGTCCATGAAGGATTACTCAGTTAGGTTTATATTGCCAAAGTAACATGCCTCCCCTGAATCTAGGAAGAGAAATGTAACAATCTTTTATATATCTGTACAACATGCTACCCTGTCA
The DNA here is from genome assembly GCF_964252035.2 of Podarcis erhardii. Classification (NCBI taxonomy): domain Eukaryota; kingdom Metazoa; phylum Chordata; class Lepidosauria; order Squamata; family Lacertidae; genus Podarcis; species Podarcis erhardii. Next base: position 87,747,558 of record NC_138507.1, on the reverse strand, counting down.
CAAATTCATTAATGCCTTACTATGAAACTTTGTAGCATGACAAAAACTTGCTACAGTTCATTTAATGTGGTTACTTTTTTTTAGATTATGTCTTTGATGTGTTTCTGTTTGAGATACAGATATAATTAACTAAATAAAGCAATTCTGTAACCATTTTAAAGTTCAACTACCTAAGAGAAAAGCATTCCAGTTTCTAGTCACATTGTAACTTCCAAGAAGGGCATCTGCAGAACAAGTGGTACTCTGCAAGTGGTTGCCTAGCATTCTTTCTCTACCCAACTCTCCTTTTGCTAGCTCCTCAACTCTTTCTTCTCTTAATTTAGTGGTGGCCCTCCAGATGTTTTGGGACTACAATTCCCATCATCCCTGACCACTGGTCCTGTTAGCTAGGGATGGTGGGAGTTGTAGTCCCCAAACAGCTGGAGAACCAAGTTTGGCCATCACTGCCCTAATCCATATCTTCTTGTGATGGCAATTGGCTGGATTTTTAAGTTTTGCTGGCATCACCGCCACCACCGCCACCATTATTCCCCACCCATCTTAACTAGACAAATATCATTTTTTACAAAACAGAAACTCTTCCCCCTCCAGTCTCAGAAAAGCTTCGTGGTATTGTTCCATACCATGTGGGAGTGACTTTCATTTGGGGCAGTTTGGACGGGATGAGGGTGAATAAACTGAAGCTGCATCCAGGCACATTTAAACCTGACATTGGAATAGATGTGCAGCCTGTTCTGTGCAGGGTTACACGTTCATTGACTCAGTAGATGTACAATATGGGAGTATTCCTGGATCTATCCCTGCTCTTGGATACTCAGGTAGTGGTAGTGTGGTAGTGCCCACAAGAACCTTTTACTAGCTTCAACTAGTATGCCTCATGTGCTCTTCCCTAGAGAATATGTAACTATCCTCAATCTCAGTTCCATCTTGAATGATTGTAGTTCATCTTGGAGTGAACTTCGAAGATAGTCCAGAAACTTTGGCAGTTCAAAATGTGGCTACAGAGTTGTATCCTAGTTTAAGCGGAGCCAGCTTTCATATCACATTTTGTAAACTGAGATTAAATTACCGTTTTGCACTTTAGATGTAACAAAACAAAACAAAAAAAATCTGGTTTAGTAAACTGCGGAAGCATTGAATTACAGCAAGACAGAGTAAGAAGTTGTGAGATTGTGTGGACCAAGCCCAAGAAACTGATCACCCAAGAATTTCCCAGTTTCAGTGCAATGCTACGAAGTTCGAAAATATTCTGCTAATCCTAAAGTGGACAAACAACTGTTTCACTCTGACAACATGATATAACATAGAACACCCCCCCCATGACTTCTTTTTGAAACAAAGGTGGAATATATGCCTAATAACCAGGCAGAAAACAAATACTTCTGACAATTCTGGTATTTTTGTTTTCAGCAGATACTGGCTTTCTTTGGCATCTTATTGTGTTCTTTTCTTTGACATTTTGCTATTGTAGATTACACTGAGCCATCTGGCAAATGCTTAGGCTTCCAGATAAATGAGTTGGAGGCCTTTTGCCTCTCTCATGGCACCAGACTCAATGTTGACCTACACATGGCCCCATCCTCCTAGGGAAGAAAAGGAAGGTTTTGCTTTTTCTTTTTTTAAAGCATGGCTTATTTATAACTTTACTCATAAACAGAGTGCACAAAAATACTTCCCCCCCTTCTTTTACATAACATATGTTGAGTATTTGAGCTGAACAAACCAAATACAATCTTCTTTTGAAAACTAGTAAGTCTTATCAAGAGAATGATTACTTCATCAAGCTGAAATGTTTCCATTGATATGATGTCAGGAATATGATATAATTATGGGAGAAGCCATAATTCATCATTACATATGCAAGTCAACAAGACAGGGATCAATCCCCCCCCCCCGAGACAGCATACAGTTGATGTGGTTTATTTCAGGCATCCCCAACCTTCAGCCTTCCAGATGTTTTGGACTACAATTCCCATCGTGCCTGACAACTGGTCCTGTTAGCTAGGGATCATGGGAGTTGTAGGCCAAAACATCTGGAGGGCTGCAGGTTGGGGATGCCTGGTTTATCTCATTCAGCAACACCCTTGCCCCACCAAACAACACACACTGCAAACCACTCCCTGGGCCCTCTGGTCTCTCACATTGCCAACAAAAAGTAGCGACTCATGTGATGCTGACATAAAAGCTTCCTTCATATACAGTGGTACCTCAGGTTACATATGCTTCAGGTTACAGACTCTGCTAACCCAGAAATAGTACCTTGGGTTAAGAACTTTGCTTCAGGATGAGAACAGAAATCGTGCTCCGGCAGTGCGGCAGCAGCAGGAGGCCCCATTAGCTAAAGTGGTGCTTCAGGTTAAGAACAGTTTCAGGTTAAGAACGGACCTCCGGAATGAATTAAGTACTTAACCTGAGGTACCACTGTACTATGTAAAATAATGAAACTTTACTATCTTCCCTCTCTCTTCCCACTTCTCTTTCCTCCAGCCACATATTGCTTACAACAGTAATGTCTCACTTTGAATGTGACTTGAAAACAAAGACTCTGTATGTACATTTCTAGAAAAATCTTTATATATGTGAATTATGGAAGAAGGTATGGAGGATACCTTTTTGCAACCTAGGGCTACATTTTGCACTGAGCTCTGTCTTCTGCATTCAAACTTTATTTTTGTGAAATCGGAAATGGTGATTAGTTTCTTCTAAAACAGTGTACTCAAAAGCTAGTATAAAATTCAGACTGTGAAAAGGGATCCCTCTCCTTCTTTGGAAATTTCCCCGTTGACTTGGAAGAGGGTTAATCAGTGATGTTTGCCAGGTAGCAATAAGGTTGTTCGGTTTTTTTACCTAAGAGGGAGGAATCAATTGCAAGGTGCTCTAAGGAGTTTCTTATTCCATTCTTCTTTTAAAAACCTGTTTAAATGTAAAAATGACTTCAAGAAGATGGGGGCAGCCATCTTTTTCCCCATATAGTTTGCTACTGCTAAAAATGACACTGTATCACCCGTGGGGATTGAGGGTGGATTTGCTTCAGTTTAAAGATAAAACTACCAAATTCACACTTTCCAGGACAATATGAGAATCAAAGCATAGCCCGCCTTCAAAATTTGCACTTCATTGAATTTTGCTGTTCAGTTCTCCAGCCAAGTAACGTGTACAAAATTGCATACATTGGGGTAAGTGTGTATAAAAATGCATATATTCACGAAAGCATTTAAAAATGTGTTAAATTAAAGGAAATTGCTTGAAAAAGGTTGACATTATTTTCCATCTTAAAAGATGTAAGGAATATCCAGTCATGCCAGCAAAGATTTCCATGGCTACACTAATCAGAGGATGAAGGTTTATAAACCAATGTTTATATTTTATAGATAACATATTTATTGCTCCACTTTCAGTGCTCTAGCTGGCTATAATGGCACCATATTTGCTTATGGACAGACGGGCAGCGGCAAGACCTTTACCATAACAGGAGGAGCAGAACGTTACAGTGATAGGGGCATAATTCCACGGACACTATCTTACATATTTCAGCAGTTGCAGAAGGTACAGGCCATTCTCTATGATCATTTTTCTTTAAAACATTTCATTTACTAATATAATGATATAGCTGAGGAAAGAAATACTGATTTTATTGTGATATCTGGTTGCCTTGAAATTATTATCTGTGTGTGGATGTTAAGCAATTGTTACTAAAAGTTTTTAGACGTTCTTAATTTTTAGATCCTTTTAATTGGTTTTAAGATGTTAAATATGTTTTCATTTCATTTTTAACTTTTTGGTTTTTGCTGCCAGGGTTCATTTAGTCATTAAAACCTCAATAAGTCTGAGATATCAGTCCTTGGAGATATATTTTCAAACCATTCACGATAAACTGATTTAGATTCTGTAGAAGACTGGTTCAGAACCAGATACGCAGTTTGTCTTTAAAATGTATTAAAACATTATTGCTGAACTGTAAGTATTCGGAGACAGAAATGTCCAAAATTCTCTCTGATTTTTGTGGGCCTTTTTTATTGTTCAATAAAGATTTGAAATACTTATGAATGATATGCAAGAGGTTTTTTCATTGATTCTGTCTGAGCAAAGAAAGGGTAGATATTAGGCAACTTTCTTTGTGTAACTGCACCTGCAGACCACATGAATCAGGTAAATCTGTGAACAGTAAAAAGGCAATTAAAATATTTTGTGCAAAAATGTATTTTTCTCAAGAGACTCTTTCCCATCTGTTTTGAATTTAACATTTTTAGATCTGTTAAAAATGGTATCTGGACCAAAAGGACTAGTTAACAAGATCCCATCAAAGACCTTGAAGGGTGAATGCCATTCATAGGACACAGCTGCTCCACAGGTGGCGCGGCTGGTGAATGTTCATTGCTATGCTGGTTACAGACATGGCTGAATTATGAGATACAGTGTTCTGTGTTCCTAAATCCTCTAAAATGGAAGTTAATCCTGTTATTATTAATGTGACCTTACTTCCATATGAATATATTTAGGATTAGGTTAGTTACTGTGAAATGCCCAATTTTACTTTAGTTTATTGCACCTGTTTCTTTGGATTCCTTGTATATTTTAGATATTTCTGCATCCTTTGACTAATTCAGTTACCTTCCCTAAAATGGCTAAAAGGAGCATGAAATTATGTGGCTTCCTCATGCTCTCTTAACCATGCCTGAGAGTATGTCTGCACTGGCCCTATCATTCTGAGTAGCAATCTGCTTTGCATTTAGTATTTTTTCTTAGTAATAGTTGGAATACAGGTTTGAGCTTAGTGTTATACTCCCTCAAACAAGATGAAACTTGAAGTAAAGGATTTTGTTAATCGGGTCAAGGGAACAAAGCACTGTAGAAACTTTATTAAACTGATTGAGAACTGATAAGTTAATGAAGAGGTTAGTATTCTTGTCAAATAGGATGTGACAGTCTGAGAATGGTTCTTCTGCAACAGGAAATGAAAGGACCTTGGTATTTTGCCATATTCCACAAAAGAGAAAATGAAATTCTGTTTATATGTTGAAATATCAGTTGTATCACCTCATTAACCAATAGAGGCAAAGCCAAAGTGGAACATTTATGTCCTTCTGAGTTGAAACTCTCAGATATTATTTACTATCACTGCTTGTTCATCCAAGTTGCAACTGAGTTAAGAGTTTTTGGTTTATAAGCCTTGACCAGTATCTCTGTTTGGCAGAAAGGTGGCATAGAACTAGTCTGAATATATACATAAGTGGGCTTAAAAAGTTCAAATTTTAAAACAGGAAAAAATTCACTTACTGGATTGCCTCAGTTTAGTACTGGAATGGGTCTTCATGGTCTGTGTTCCCACATATGGGATCTCTAGCTAGGCAAAGCCAGATTCAATATATTCTTGCACATTAGATAGGGAGCTGGCACTCTCCCATCTCTTCCTGGTTTGAGGTCCTAGCTTATGTGCATATCCTTAGAGGTACATGCAGCTTCCAGCTCAGTTTTCTTCTAACTGCTGTGTTAGGTAAAGGTAAAAGGTAAAGGACCCCTGAATGGTTAATTCCAGTCAAAGGTGACTCTGGGGTTGCGGCGCTCATCTCGCTTTCAGGACGAGGGAACCAGCGTTTGTCCACAGACAGCTTTCCGGGTCATGTGGCTCACATGACTAAACCGCTACTGGCACAATGGAACACCGTGATGGAAACCAGAGTGCACAGAAATGCCGTTTACCTTCCCACCGCAGCAGTACCTGTTTATCTATGTGCACTGGTGTGCTTTCAAACTGCTAGGTTGGCAGGAGCTGGGACAGAGCAACGGGAGTTCACCCCATCGCGGGGATTCAAACCGCCGACCTTCTGATCAGCAAGCCCAAGAGCCTCAGTGGTTTAGATCACAGCACCATCCACTCCCCCCTTTTACCTTGCTGTGTTAGAAACAGCTAGTGGAAAGCTTATTACTGTAAATTTACTGAAATGTGGATTATCTTGAAGGAACTGTATGTTAAATCCAAGGTACTCAGAATGCAAAGCTCAGTCTAAAGACACTCAAGGAATCACTGAGATGGATACACATTTCTCTCTTACACCGCCATGCCCAGTTTTTTGTGTATGGTTTGAATAATGTTTGCGGAAACACCAACCATGGCATTTTGGTGGCATGGTAGGAGTGGGAAATGTGTAGCTTTGGAGAGGTGGTGCCCCTTGTAATTCGTAATCCATGGGGAAGGGGGAAACAATAACAGTGAGTTCTCCTGCCCAAATATTTGTAATATCCATAGCCTTCCATGTCTTCCTACAATGGGCAGCCTAGTAAAATAGAAAATAACTCACCACCTCAGTAAGTCATCCTTGGTTGATAGGAGCATATTCCATACCCAAAGAAAGGGGCAATATGAGTTGTTTTCAGGCTTTGTACATTCAGAGAACCCTTTCCACATTGACATTCTGCCAGGGAACCTCAACAAGTTGCAAATAAGTATGGTGCAACCTAGGATGTATATTAGGGTCTGTGAGGCACTGCCAGGCCTATTGGGCTCTCCACTGTCCTACATGAACTGATGGGCACAACTTAGAACACAACCGGCATTCTCTAGACCAGTGTTTCCCAACCTTGGGCCTCCAGCTGTTTTTGAACTACAATTCCCATCATCCCTGACCACTGGTGTTGCTAGCTAGGGATGATGGGAATTGTAGTCCAAAAACAGCTGGAGGCCCAAGGTTGGGAAACACTGCTCTTGAGGCTGCACATTGCAAAGAAGCATTGGTAATGGACAGCAAGCTGTCTTTCATTGATCCTTGTCCATCATTGGTAATTCTGCGCTGCTTGTTGGTGATCTCTGTAAGCTCACATTAATTCTTGACCCTTTGCTTTCAGACCTATTGATGATGGCAATTCTGTGCCATTTCTTTAGTCTGAAGGTTCAGAGATGCTCATGGAGATTGGGAGGCTGGTGGCTGATGTCACACCGATACTGATACTTACCTAAAGCAGTGAGAAGTGATGCTGTTCCCCATGTAGGTCCAAAGGGGAAGGTTCTCTCCCAAATGAAAGATTGTAGGTTCTCAGCAGACTTATTATTTTCTGCTCCCCATCAGTTTTCAGATTGTCTGATCCATCAAAGCAATTCAAGAGGAGAATGCAGACAGATCTGGTCACAGAAACATGGAACATATATATTTGTACAAGTATGGAACCATTAAATAAATGTGATAACATATTTTGAGGGAGGTTAATAAGTAACCAGTTGTACTGCTGTTGCTCTTTTATTATAGTCTTACCATGTTTTATTCTTGATTTTATTACTGTCTTTCTCAGTATGCCAAAATGCTTATAATGGAACATTATAATTAAAAATGGGGGGGGGGGACCACCTTCTAATAATGTGTGTAAACCTTTCAAAGAAGGACATACTGTAAGAAGGTAAACAACACAAAATATGTACTGTCAGTGTATCCTAGGTTTTTAGATAACTATCAATCCCATCTTTTTATTTTTCTTCCAATTCAGGATAGCAGCAAAGTATACACAACACATATTTCCTACTTAGAAATTTATAATGAGTGTGGTTATGATCTGCTGGACCCGCGACATGAAGCCTCCAAACTAGAAGATTTGCCGTGAGTGAAACATTTTTAAAAATCACAAATCTTTTCATTTCCCCCCCCCCAAAAAATCCAGCCTTCATTAGATGCACAATTACATTTTTCTTTTTAAAAACCCACAAGTGCTTTCAGATTTAGGTGTGGTTATTCTTAATGTATTTCCTTTCCCATACCTTTTAGAAAGTAAATGTGTCAGTTTAGCATTAGTTGGATCACATTCATTTAGTGGGAACAATTGAGTTAAAATGTGTATTTAATAGGGGTTGCGGTGGATTCTGAAAAGAGTTCTGAATTTACAGAGATGTCATTTTTTTCACCGTTACAGATAGGTAGCCGTGTTGGTCTGCCCTAGTCAAAACAAAATAAAAAAATTCCTTCCAGTAGCACCTTAAAGACCAACTAAGTTAGTTCTTGGTATGAGCTTTCGTGTGCATGCACACTTCTTCAGATACACAGTGTACACGTGTATCTGAAGAAGTGTGCATGCACACGAAAGCTCATACCAAGAACTAACTTAGTTGGTCTTTAAGGTGCTACTGGAAGGAATTTTTTTTATTTTTTTCACAGACACATCTAAAACAAAGAATATCTGTGATTTGAAAAGGGCTGCAAAAATAGAGATTTCTGGTCACCATTGGCAGTTAAGAAAATTAGACCTGACAAATATTCTGACTGGACACTTGGATTTTTGCACCCTGTCTCATTCTGGCTTTTTTTTTACCAATAGGTACAACTTTTTCCACAGTGGTAGAAAAATATATGAGATTGATTAGATAGTGTTATGTCAGTGGTTTCCAGTGTCAAACTGTCCCTCTCAAAAAAAAAAAAAAAAAAAAGTGATAGAGGAAACTATTAATACTGTTCAGTATATTGTTTCTCATAATTCAAGTTGCTGCTGCTAGCTTTATATCTATATAAAGTTGTCTCCATTCCTCCAATACAGGTAGAAATGTCTAAAATCCGTAAGAATTAGTCCTAACTTGGACCTTGATATGGAAAAGTACTGCTAACTTATCCATAATGATGGAGAGGAGGCAGAAGCAGGATTTTTGTTTTTTCTATAAACAAAGAATGTTTTCATTTGGCTAAGTAGATGGAATTTGTAGACTTCTTTAAAGCTGGGTGGAATATGCATAAAACAGAATTAGCCAAGTTGTACTGTACAAATTCTTTGGTTGCATCAGCCAAGCTAGTAAGAAAACCTAACATATGAGGGCTTGTTTTGGTTAGGCACACGCACAGTCATGCACAATCTCAGGTCTAGATGAGGTCTACAAGTTCCACAACCATCAAGTTTTCTCTTTGTTAAGTTGGCATAAAACCCTAAGCATCTTGGGGCCCAAATGCTGAACAGAACATCTGTGTGGTGGAGGCCCTTCTTTTCCCCCTGGTCAAGTAAAATGGGATAGAGCCTTCTCAGTGATGGCATTCCATTAATGGACTGCCCTCTCTTCTGACTGAGGTACAAACTCACTTCTGGGGTGCAGACCACAATGTTTAGCTTTAGGTGTGTTTTTTTTGCAGGGGGCAGTGATGTAGCGAGGCCAGTTACTAATAGGATATTGCCTGCTGCATTATTAGAACTGTCCCAAGAATTTTTTCGCTTGTATATTATAATTGTGTCATGATCCTTATTAGTTCATGTTTTATGCTGTAGCCTGTCATTCTTGAATTAGGGCCAGTCTTTAAGTGGAAGAAAGGAAATAAAATCAAAGATAAAGGGGGAAATGAAAGGATGTATTCTGAGGGTGGGGAAAACCATCACCACATTGCCTATGAAATGTTTCATGGGCCTATATCAAGGTGCAAATATTAACTGCAGGGTTGCACTGGTTTTTTGGTAGTTCTGCTATGAACACTTGGGAAATTTATTTTTGCCGAGAGACGCAACCTGCTTTAACTGAGAGTCCTGCATTGTGGGGGGTTGGAGTACATGACCCTTGTGCCCCTTCCGGCTCTAAGATTCTATGATTCTACGTTCAGAAAAAGAAAAAAAAATCCAGGATATCTGTGCATTTACTTATTCACAAAATACATTATGGATTCTTTAAAACGGCTGCAATATATTTTGTGCCCAAAATGCCGACATTAAGCTTTACTTAAATCTTGTTTTTTAAAAAAAATTATTGTATTGTAGAGCCAATGTGGTGTAGTGGATAAGAGCAGTGGAGTCTCTCCGCCTCACTCTCCTCACAGAGTGTTTGTTGTGGGGGAGGAAGGGAAAGGAGATTGTTAGCCGCTTTGAGGCTCCTTAGGGTAGTGGTAAAGCGGGATATCAAATCCAAACTCCTCCTCCTCTTCTTTTTCTTCTTCTTCTAGAAAGGTGACAATAATGGAAGATCCTGATCAGAACATTCATCTGAAACATCTCTCTTTGCAGCAAGCAACCAATGAGGAGGAAGCACTGAACCTTCTTTTCTTAGGAGACACTAACAGGATGATTGCAGAGGTGAGAATCTTTGGCTGTAAACAGTTCAATTATCCTCTCGTTGAACTCAAAATACTTAATATCTTTATTTCTTCTCTTTTGTAAGTCATTTAGCGCAAGACTTCAAGTAATTTACAATCAACTTTAGAAACTTTTCAAATTCCATCAAATGCCCAGGTGAAGAAGAAAATCTCCACCTGGTGCTGATAAGATGTCAGTGTTGGCACCAGGTGAGCCTCACTTGGAAAAGCGTTCCATAGGCAGACAGCCACAACCAAAAAGGCACTTTTTCTTGGGCATCTCTCAGGGGTAGGGCTTCATGGGGAAGGGCCCCAGAAGACATTTGTAATGTCTGGATGAACATAGTCTGGATGTATTCTTGTTGGGAAAGGCAGTCAGTCATTTTTTGTGGCTCTAAGGGTATAAACCCTCTAAGGGTTTATATGTTAAAACCTGCAGCTTATATTGGGCCTCGAAATGTATTTGTGTTATTACTAGTGTTATGTGGTCAGCAGTGGAGGAGTGTGCCTTTGGGGGTGAAGACAAGCTGTTGGAAAGTTGCTGTGGTTGTAGAGACCAATATGGGAGAGACCTGTTTTGTTGCAGCTGGGGCAGATGTAGGTATCTGATTATGCTGCTGCAGATGCAGCATGGCATTTCTTATTTCTGTGATCTTCCTAGTGGTCATTCCTCTTCTGGTCACTGCCATGGATACATGACATGTCTGTCTGTCTCTAGGCACTATGGATTCCCACACAGTGGGGTTGATCCAGACATCTTTGTAACACAGAGTTGGTCTGCCAATGGGCCTGGTGCCTGAAGCCAGCTCAACATGATAATAAATCTGAATTGATTGTATATTGCATGAGATCCATGCAAACTCTGATGTATGGAAAACTGAGTGCATGCTTGGATCATAGACCAATGTGAATTGGGCAAGCATGATTTTGAGGCTTGAGGAGATCTGAGCAGATGCTAGACTTCTTCATTCAATCCATTTTGATACGGTCATTACCATATGGTGATAGTAGACTACATTGTGTTATGAGAGGAGCTGTGAGTGAAGCCAGGAAGTGAGGAAAAAGGAATGAGATAACACATCCACATCAAGTTCACACATATGGTATATGAGTATGACTGTGATAGATCTTCATGGCGTGATGTATATATCCACAAAGACTCAGAAAAAGACTTCTAAAAGCAACAATGGGCATTATTAAAAGGGTATGAAACCTTTCAGTTCACTAGTGAGAAGGGCTCTTTTGCTTAAATCCTTAAGACAACTTCAGAGCAGCAAAAAAAATTTCAGTGGGAAATTTTCAAACACAGGGCAAAAAGGCTTTTGATTTCTGGCACCTGGAAAGCAAGAATTTTTGGCACATTTGAAGCACTCATTTTGGCTTGTGTAAAATGTCATGGTCTGGCTTTTTAAGATTATGTATATGTTAATACTAACACTGGATATCTGGTTATGTTATCATCCAAAAGAGAAATAAAAATAGTTTTATTTTTATTTTTAACTGGTCAGTATTTTTTCTGATGAAGCAGCATACTACAAGATTGACTCTTGTCATTTTTTAAAACGAGGTTACCAACTTCATATTGAAAGAGACAAATTCAGAAGCTACTATGGCAACCTGAAAACATCTGCAAAACATAGTCTCTAGGCCTGAAGTACATAGTCAAGTTCTTATGGCTCATTTTCATGTCCTTACAGCAAAGCCAACATTTGCAGGAAAAATTATTAAGAAAGTTACATGCTTTTAAAATCGGAGCACTAGAAGCAATCTCAAAACTTCAGCCAGCTTTAGAGGTTTCTTAAAGTTATTAAATAAGAATTGCACCTTAGTTAATTCTTCTGAGCTTGTAATTCTAGGTAAAAGAACCAGATTTGTTTGTAATTTTTGGTTTTTAAGTATATGTGTAAAATTACCCTTTACTAAATCTTTTTTCATGGAAATGCATGTTTTATGGTACTGTGCAACACATTTGTCCAAGTCATGAACTGGATTAGGCCGACTTGTAACTATTTGTGCCAAACACAGATTGAATTGAGGCAGCTAGAAATCACTAGAGTGGGTCAGGCGGACCCAAATTAATTTGTAGTGATTTCCAAAATGATATTAGAATAATAGAATTGTAGAGTTGGAATGGACCATGAGGATCATCTAGTCCAACCCCCTGCAATGCAGGAATATGCAGCTTTCCATACGGGGATCAAACTTACGACCTTGGTATTATCAGCACCACACTCTAACCAGAGTTTAATGTAAGGTTTTGCACCTAGTTAGGCAAAATAAGATGCACAAACATAGAATGGGTGGCACAAAACTTAACAGTTCAGGTTGTCCACAAGTGAAACGTGAATGCAGTTCAACAGAATCACAAGAAATAACATCCAGATCATAATAAATAATGGTGCCAGTCTATTCTGGTTTGGTTAGACCTCTCCTGGAGTACTGTATCAAGGTCTGGGCACTGCAGTTAAAGAAAGAGACTAACAAACTGGAACATGTCTCAAGAAGGTGACAAAGATGGTGAGGGGTCTGAAGATCATTCCCTATGAAGAACAGTTGAAGGAGTTGGGTTTGTTTAGCTTGGAGAAGAGATAATAGCCATAGTCAAATATTTGAAAGGCTGCCTGCTACATAAATGGCAGAATGAATTAGTTTTCTCTTGCTCCAGATCGTAGAATGCAATCTAACAGTTTCACATTGGAAAAATAGAATGACAATGGCATAGATTGCCTTGGTAGGTGATGGGCTCCCTTGCATTGGTTTTATTTTTCTTTTTAAACAAAACAGAGGTTGCATTGGGTTTTTTAAAAAAACAGAGGCTGGATGGTCACCTATCAGGTATGCTACAGCAGTGGATTTCCTGCATTGTCAGAAGGTTGATTATAGAGGACCTCTGGTGTACCTTCCAAATCTATGATTCTATTTCAACAAAGCTACCACAATAGCAAGACATAATGAAGCTGCAACTTATAATCAGGAAAGGAGTTGTGCTAAGTCTTCTGGCTCACAGAATTGAGGCTGCCCTGAAGGACTGTAGCATATCTTCCTGCTATTGCTTCAGACTTGGCAATCTCTTGAGACCGGGAAATGACCAATGGTGGATTTCCAAGTGGATTTCACTTTCTTTATGCCATTCAGCCAACACAAATGAAATGGATCTAAACTAAAGAGTGCAGTTTCTATTTACAGAACTTTCAAAATAACGTAGGCCTTTCAAGTTGAAAAAGGCTTTATGGTGTGAGTAGTTCTTTGCAGGATTTTATTTATCATTCAACAGAAAAAGTTGAAATAATGACTCATAGCATGCAGATGCTTCAGAAATCTCAAATCTTGTTTTGTTAGGAAGCTAGATCAAAGAAGGCATGCAATTTAGTCTCCAGCTTGGTATTCAGTTTTCCTTAATACAAATGTAGCCTATTTTAATGAGAATGGAAATGTTTCAGTACAGGATTTTATTGCTGTACGATTTATTGCTCTGTTCTACTGTTGCATCAATTTGGGATGCAGTGCACGTGCAGTATTTTGTCTTATCAGTTGTGTTTGGGAGGGCCTAGAGCAAAGAGTTTTGGCAGCATTCACATATGTTTCAATTGAAAGTAAGGATTTTAAATATCTGAAGATGACCATGGACACTTATTCCTGACCTTCATATTGGCTTTGCCTCTCTTTTAGTTCCTATTATCATCATTATCTGTTAGTTTATTCTTCTAAATCTTGCACATTTTAAAGGACCATTCTAGTGTTTTGAAGCATTTTGAGTTGAAAATAAAGAAGAGACTTCCTTAGAGACAAACTGGAACTTTTTTGGGGGGTGGGGATGGTTTATAATCCATTTTCTGCATCCATCCCAAATTGTCAAGAGACTTTTTCTTCTCAAAAATCTCATTAATTGCTATTTTTCGCTAGTAAAATGCTGGTAGTTTATTGTTGCTTCCAGAAAAAGACAGAATCAGCTTGAATTTTTTGATTGATTTTTACATGTACAGTATATCCTACTTTGTTCATATATAAAGAAGGCGTCATACTAACAGGCACTGCTGGGGCTAGACCACAGGAAACCATAACGTTTGTGTAATCCCATGAATATGGAGCTAGCTTAGATTGAGTTTGGAACATGCTGTGGTTTGTTGATAAGGAAAGGTTGGAATCAGTGCACCCATTCATCTTAAAAAAAATAAAATGCCCATGCAAGTATTTTCTAAGATGTGCAGGGATAATTTGAACTTTGTGTATTAAATTTGATGGTGAGTGATATCTGATTATTTCAGTGTACAACCAGACTTCCATGCAAAGTAGGACTTTGTCTTACTGTTCTCACCCCGGAATCTTTTCTGGAGATCACTCCAAAGCAGATTTTGGGGAGCTGCAGGAAAGGAGGAGAGGAAGGGAAAGTTCCATTGCATTAGCAGAAATCTGCTATATTGCAAATAATTTGCCTCTTCAGTTCATGTGACCCATGTTTCTCAAAATGGTTTTAATAACATGAGCAGTAAGCCATCCAATTCCTCAAGATTTTACGTTGCTGGTGATTCACAAAGCTGTGGATGGTAATCTTTCATGTGACCACAGTGGTAAATGTGTCATTACTGAAATTTATTAGCTGCCGTCATAAATGTTTGAATTTGGTATCTATCTTTGTTTTAATTTTGGCAAAGCTGCACAATTTCACAATACCACAATACTAGAAATATAAGGGAATAAAAATGTGAAATAGCTGTTCAGCAGTTTTCTAACCAAAATCTGACGTATTGAATATTGTTCAAACCGATGCACCTTATTATATCCAGACATTAAAATACCACTAGTGAACAACAAGGGTTGACCTAGCATGAACTGCATTGGGTATTTTGAGATGGCATGTGATAGAGATGAACCTATTTTGCCATGTAATAGCTGAGAGCTATGCGGTTGCTGCTGCTCTCTCAACTTGGGGGAAGGGAGTACAGTACAAATGTAGCCAAGCAGAAACTTAAAGCAGCCATCATAAACTCTGGGTTTGTCACAGGAACTGTTTGAATTGAATAAAATGTGCCCTTTGTGCTCCTCTCATGATGCCAAGAACTATTGAAGCATTGTAGCTTATGATGTCATGGAATCCTGTTATAGAAAAAGTTATTTGCAAGTCACTGGAATCCATATATTTTTTCTAGATATAGATTTGCAATAGAAACCATCTGTTCTGAAATTGACCCATTCTGTAATCCCCTTTCATCTTCATGACTTCAGACACATATGTCTGGGATGTTTTTAACAAGACCAAAAGAGTTCTGAAATCACCAGCAAAATCATTGTAGTGGACTCTTAACTCCTTATTTAATATTGTCTTTCTTTTTAATTTCAAGTTGTCTGAATAGTTGCCTAGTGGATATGCAATGGAGCTTCATAACAAAGATGCACAAATGGGACAGTAATCTTGCTTTAGTGGCAATTTTGATAAATGATTTTTCTCTTTTGGCAAAAAAAGCCAAAGGTGTAGAAATACATTATAGTTACGTTAATGTTCCATCATTGCATCTGATTAATAGTTTATGATGTTATTGACTTACATACGATTTTGGAATTTTCTGTTTTGAGGAAATCTGTCAACTGGAACTGCCACATGGAATAGACAGTAAATGATAAGGCAAAGCATCAAGTTAAATCTTGTTAATATAATTTAAGGATTTTTTAAAAACCCCACTTGCTGTCTCACAGTGATTTCTATGGCATATAGTAGAAAGGGTGTGGTGATGGAAAAAACTACTTGTGGCCTAGGCATTTTAGGAAGCTGAGTTCTAGTCTTTCTGACATAAGTACTCCTACTAGGAATAAAAATTATGTAAGTCAGAATACTTCACTCATGAAATGTGTGCAGTACTCATTTACCACTGGCCAGTATTAGTTTGAGACATCTATAACACCATAACTTACCAGGCGCCAGGCAAAAATGTTTGTTTATAGACATTTATATGTCTGTTTATAACCAGGCTTTTGGCTGATTAAATTATCTGTGGCCTTTTAAATGTGTTTGTGGGAGAGGGTTATTGGTTTTCTTGTTGTTCTTGGTATGTATTTTGAGTCTTCATTTTTTAATACTGTAAACCGCCCTGTGATCTTTGGAGGAAGGGGCGGCAAATAAATAAATAAATAAATAAATAAATAAATAAATAATATCTGCATGATTGCATTTATTTGCACATTTCATGCACCCACAATGAGATTGTGTCAAAACTGTACAAGGCTGAAGACAGGCAAATTTCCCCTGTAGCAAGATCTGCTGGGATGAGTGGGGTAAGGATCCAATGGATCTCTGCCTGAGTCAAGAAGTTCCTGGCACTGGTGGAGCAAGCTGATCGGGTGCCTGGGGCGGCGCGCGTGCCCTGCTCCCAGGGGCAGAGCCAGCCGCCCACAGGGCGGGGCAAGCCGGGACAGGATGCTCTGTGGGGCCTCCGAGGAGTCTGCCTGCCTCCTCCCACTCAGCCACCCTACAGCTGAGAGGGAGGTGGCGGGCAGACTGTTTGGGGCAGCATGAACCTATGGGCGCCCGAGCCACTGCGTCACTCCCAGGAGAGATGCATGGCTCAGGTGCACTGCAGGCCTTGCAGTGAGTGCTGCCAGGCATTTTGTCACCCCCCTCAGTGGTGACACCCGAGGCGGACTGCCCCCATCACACACCCCTTCCTCCGCCCTTGGTTCCTGGTTCAGTCGGGCTATGCTGTCATATCTCCCCCATTCTGTCTCAGTGTGACCCAGCTGGCTGAGCTAACCCTGGGCATTTTAAACTGCTCTAAGTCCTGAAGAAGGGGCATTATGGAGGGGAGGGCAGAAGGGAGTTCTGAGAAGTGCTGCAGAGACATTTTTTGTGGGCTAAAGTAAGCATTAACAGAAGGGAGTGGGACTTAGACTGGATCTATGGCTGCTAGCATATACAGTTTTAGAAGGGAATTAGGCAAATTCATGGAAGACAGGTTTTATCAAGAGAGAGATATTAAACATGATAGATAAACAGACTCCTCACCACCATATACAAAGACAGTATGGACTGGATTCTAGGTGCTGGGGACGAGAGCATTGGGGGCAGTTATTTCATTCATGCCCATCTTGTCTCTTGGGAACCTCTAGCTAGTCACTGTGGGAAAGCTAGACTTGATGGAACTTGGGTCTGATCCAACAGATTTCTGTGTTCATAATGTGTTTGAATGCATCTTCTTGACCTGCGTTTTTAACTTAGTCACATTTATATTTTATAAATGTTCAGGAGATATCTCTCCCCCTTACTTTAGAAGCATTTCAGTTGGCTGCAGCTGAGTTTTATTAAATTCTTTGTCTCACAGACTCCAATGAATCAAGCCTCCACTCGTTCACATTGTATTTTCACCATTCACATCTCAAGCAAAGAGCCAGGTTCTGCAACCATTCGGCGCTCCAAACTACATTTAGTGGATCTGGCTGGTTCAGAGCGTGTTGCAAAGACTGGAGTTGGAGGCCAGTTGCTGACAGAAGCCAAATATATCAATCTGTCATTACATTACTTGGAACAGGTATGGTTGACGTCAGTTCTTCATTTTGCTATTAGTTTGTTGTAGTAGTTTGCTTTTAGAATGTTCATGTTCCATTTCACTTGGCATTATGGCTAATCATTTGATTCAGAGAAGGAGTATAATGTCTCCCAACGTAGTTTATTTGAGGTAATAGCATGGAGAACATAATTTTCCTTATACCATTTTACTGCACTGTACCTTTTAATAGAACTTCCTTCTTAAACACAATTTCAATGGCAGCTGTTGAAATGCAGTATGTAGTAATGTTTTGTGTTCCGTGACCAAAGAAAGGCAGGTGTATTTCATGGAAAGCCTAACAAAGCCATCGTGGATTTTATCTCAGCTATTGAATTATACAGCCAATATATATACTTTTCTGCCTTAGCATTTCACGTGTTTAGTACAGTGGTATCTTGGTTTAAGAACAGCTTAGTTTATGAACAACTTGGATTAAGAACACTGCAAACCCGGAAGTAGGTGTTTTGGTTTGTGAACTTTGCCTTAGAAGCAGAACATGTTGAGTGTGTTCCATTTGTAAATTGAGTCCCCCACTGCTATGGGGAAGCACACCTTGTTTTAAGAATGCCTTGGTTTAAGAACAGACTTCCAGAATGGATTGAGTTTGTAAACCAAGGTACCACTGTACTAATCTTTCCCTATTATGATACTCTTTACACTTTTTCTTTGGTCTTTAACTCCAGGATCTCTACCTAGAAGCACATGAGTGTTGTATTAATAACCTGTGGATAAATTATTACTACTATGACTTTATTGCTACTGTATTAAAATAGTTTGAAAAACATTATCCATTAGCCCTAGTGTTCTGCTAAAAGAGAAAAGCATCACACCTGCCAGACTACAGTTTTTTGTTTTTTTACAGATTTCACTATGGAGTATTGTTTCATAGCCCTGCAAATACTAATAGCAATGGAAGGCTTTTGTTGATTTTGGAGTGCTCATAAACACAGTGTTCTCTCCCTGAAAGTTTCTTTAACATATTTGTAAGCCACAGAAACTGAGTATATGTCAGACATCCAAGGAGAAAAGTTGTCAGAACTGAAAGAAATGGACAATGTGCTTTGTTTAACTATGTGCCTAACACCTTTCCCCCCTTCGGCATATGGGAATTTAAAGTAGAACATTTAGATTTACTATAACTATAACTGAGAAATCTTTGCAAAAAGTTTACTTTGCCTTCTGTAGCCAAATTGTTGCTTTTGGACTAACCACATGTTGAATAAACATCCCCAACCCTAATGATTCTACCAGCATATCTCATTTTTAGACAGCTGCAACATAAGTGTAGTGTCTGGAGTGTGTGATGGACCGAGGTGAAGGCAAAGAAACTGAAGATCAAACCAGATAAAAAACTGATGTTGATGGTTGCAGTTTATATCGCATTTTAAGTACCTCCTTTGATTGATGAGTTAAGTTTTGGCAATTAACAGTGACTTGAGGATAAATGCTATAATCTGCTTAAAACTGAACTTTGAAATCACTAAGTATAAACTTGAAACAGCATATTTTTGCTTATTGAATATTAAAAGTGCTCTTAATTTTGATTTGTGTGTGTAGGTCCCCAGGCCACCCCTCAAATAATTTCACACATCACATGTAATTTTAGTTTTGGTTTTTGGGCACTATTTTGGCCACAACTTTATTAAAATACAAAATCAGTGAGTGGTTGTTTAGACATTGTTTATGACTATCTGTCCCCCCGCCCGGGACAGAAGTGACATTCTGAGCTCCTATCGGAAGCCAGTAGAAGGGAAAGTCAATGTTGGGGATAAGTTGAGCTGAGCGTCAGTCCCACGCCGCTCACCCAACCAGCTCCCCAAGGCTTGCCGGCCCTGGTCCCATGACAGGGATTGGACGAAATCGTGGCAAGCCCCAGGATTCCTTTAATAGAATTTCCTTCAGCACAATTGGAGGGCCAGACACAGCTTATCCTGACCCCTCCACCAACAGCTTTTTATAACCAATGCCTAACCACAACCTTACAAGTTGTGACGAATTGCTAAGTAGTAGGCAAAAACCAAATAGCACCAGCCAATCAGCCAAATGGCAAAATTCCTACTAGGCCCCTGCACCAAGGCAGACGACCCCATGACAGGCAAAGCAAGGTCAACCGGAAAACAGGGCGGGCGGGTGATCCGATGCATTCTGCAAAAGAGAAAAGAAAACCAGAGTGCCCCAACATTTAAAGACTATGGTCCCACCCACCAATTTGCTACATACAATTTGCCCCAGCAACCAGGCAACAACAATTAACCTGCCTGGCAACACAGGGCTGGCCTGGCGGCCCACACCGCAACACACGCTCTCATTTATTGGAGAACGCGCTTTACAATATACCTCTTAATTAAATACTGCTTTGCAGTGGGAAACAAGGGACTCCCTGCTTCTTCTTGGACAGTTTCTTGGTGGATCATAACTACAGTCTGTTTCTGTTATCCAGCAATGAGGTGACAATGTCATTTAAAAATCCAAGTGTTTTCTACAATTCAGTGTGCTCAAGCATCTTCAGTAGCATTAGATAAAAGGGTCTTAATGCCCAATGTCCACCAGCTTCTATGTAGTCCTCTCTACTAACCTTTGTCAAACATTATGCAGTGCATGTTGTGGGGAAAAGAGCTGATATGAGCAAGGCAGTAGTGCAAAATATTTCCCAGTCCTGGAGATTCTGCTGTTGGGTAACAGCACCATGTCCTTTCTGTAGGACTACATAGAGGCTACAAAGGGGAAAAAGCAGAAATCGGTTCATACACCATTCAGAGGGAACTCATCCCGCTCATTCATAGAGGCAATTGAAACAAAAAGTGTTGGCTGAAGCAAGGAAGAAATGGGCAGTGCTTCAAAGCTCTAGCAGTTCCATGATCTAGCCAAGGGATAGCCTGTATGATGCCCCCAGATATTGTTGGACTTCATCTTCCATTAGCCCCAGCAAGTGTGACCAATGGCCAGGAATTATTGGAATAGAAAGCCAGCAACATATGGAAGGCATCACACTGGCAGCTCCTGGTCTATCCTGTGCCATTTCTGTGACTTTACAAAGAGTCACTGCAGGAAAGTTCAGGGTTTTTCTTTGGCTGGTATACTAATGCTATTGTTTAATCTGTAGGTCTGGGCTGCTCCTTTGATGCCAAAATGCAGGGTAAAAAAACTAATAAATTAATAGTGTCACAGTTGGTACCACTGCAATAGTGTCTATGCTGATCCACTACCGGAGTGAGTCTTGATGAGCCAAAGTGCCTGACATTTGCTAATGTATGCCACTGTTACAGTCGGCAAAATTCTCAGTTTTAAAGTAATCGTTTCCAGTATTAGAGTGACTTGTCCAAATATTCAAGAGCAAAACCAGAGTTCTAAGAGTTTCCATTTCTGTTCTTATTGCAGGTAATCATTGCTCTGTCAGAGAAGAATAGGTCTCATATTCCCTACAGGAATTCTATGATGACCTCGGTGCTAAGAGACAGCCTAGGAGGGAACTGTATGACCACAATGATTGCCACACTCTCAATAGACAAAAGGAACATAGATGTATGTCCTCTCAGTTTTTATTATAATTTGCTGTCCAAGATTTAGTATTTTAAATTTATCCATTTAATTTCATTCAAATATGTTTTATAAGCTGACAGATTTAATTCTACCCTAAACCCTAGTTTGCGAAGTGATGCAACACTGCCAGAGTAGTTGGTAAACCCTATATTTTGAACCCTATATTAAGCTGGTTCTCACGCAACACTAAGCCATACAATGGCTTAGGGCAGGGGTAGGCAACCTAAGGCCCATGGGCCACAAGTAGCCCACGGGGGTCATTTAACTGGCCCACAAGCCACCCCCAAACCGCTTGGCGAGTCCCCACGCGCTGCGCTAAACTGGCACAGTGCGGCACCGGGACTCACTTTCACGGCACCGGAAATTGCGTCTGTGCAGACGCAGATGCCGGAAATCACTTGTATTGGTTTCTTTTGCTGCATTTTGCTAAATCTGTTTGACACTATTTAGTTCCATCTTCAGTTTGGATTTCAGAGACTGGAGAACTTCAAGTGTTTATTTTGCTGCTATTCTGTGTACATTGAATTTGAAGACTGTTGTCTGTTTTAAACAGGCTTCCTCAAGCTCAGCTCTCTAGATGTTTTGAGACTACAATTCCCATCATCCCTGATGGGTCCTGCTAGCTAGGGATCAAGGGAGTTGAAGGTCAAAAACATCTAGAGGGCCAAATTTGAGGAATCCTGGTTTTTAAAGATTGCTGATTTAGTTTATTAATTATATAGCACACTTACTTGTCCATAATTGCATGTTAAGAATATATTTTTTTTACATTTAGGAATCAATATCAACTTGTAGATTTGCTCAGCGAGTTGCCCTTATTAAGAATGAAGCCATTCTAAATGAAGAAATTGACCCCAGACTGGTAAGGAATTTTGGTTGTTATTTATACCTAGCATTTTTCAGGAATTCAAATTAATTTAAGAAATCAGTTCAGTTTTGAAAGGTTCAGTCTGTCATCTACTTCATGTTTGACAAAATAAAAGCATGAAAAATTGTACAAAATGAGAGAGGATTCCCAACAAAGTTCTTAATCATAACTTTAAATTCAGCCAATAAATGACACCTGTTTCATTGTTGCAGATAATAGCACGACTAAAGAAGGAAGTTCAGGACCTAAGAAATGAACTGGCCATGGTGACTGGGGAACAAAGGCAAGAAGAACTGACAGAGGAAGAGCTACAACAGTAATATTTTGGTCTTGCTTCTTTTTTCTCTTACTTTGAAATGTTTTAGTAAGTGGCATAATAAGAATATATTTCAAATTAGGGTTATAATCAACAGAAAGTGTCAGATTACACTGCTTGTCATGGAAAGCAGTTATGGGAATGTGAAGATTGGGGATGCTGTCGTACTGCTTGTGGGAAGTCTTTACGTGGAACCCTAGAGTAAACTCACCTGAGAGCCTCCGTGGCACACATCTGGAATTCTGGGTGGTTGCAGGTTTGATGCCTAGTTGCTAGGGGAAGAAAGAGAACTAGTGGATGCCTAGCATGCACATCTCTTGGACTGGTGGGAAGAGGAGCAAGCAAAGGGGATGAGATAAGGATGATCTTGTAAGGTACACAGCTGTACTCCTTTTTCTGTGAGGAGGAGAGGAAAGGGGTGAATAATGGTAACTGTATTTTTGCGGGTCTGAATTCCTGCAGTTTAGTTCTTCCGTGGGTGGTGGTGTAAGATTCCTGTTGGGGTTTAGGAGTAATTTAGTATTGTAATGCTCAAACCTTAACAAGCGTTCAAGAAATGCTCTTTGTGTTGAGAAGTGCTACAGAGCTAATTTCTTGTGGCCCAAAGTAAGCTTGAATGTATAAATTACGCTATGCCCAGATGTTTAGTATTGTGGTTCTACTTTATATAAGCAGAATGTGCTTGGCTGTGTTTGTGAAACACGTGAATTAGTAGACCTAAAACTGTAGATCCATGATACCAGGCTGCAAAACTTTTCTTAAGCGAACAGCTGACTTAGTCCTCATAGGGGAATCAGGAGGGCTGTTGTTAGGGGGTGGCAAACCAGGTCCTGGATCTCCTGTCCCTCCCCTCTTTATAAAACATAACTTTTTAAAACAACTCTGTGCTTAAAGGGTGGCTGAGCACGTTGCAAAGCATAGTGTCAATGAGACCCACAGCCACCACCCCTCATCTTAATTTGCCCAGATAATGGCTGATATCATGACCCAGGGCTCTGAGTCCCTATGTCTGAGGGAAGTTGCTGGGGATTCAGAGGACAACTTGGACTGGGAGGAAGATTTGCCCTCTGAACCAGCCTTTGATATCATTGCTTCCTCAGAGGTCTCAGCACCAAAAGGCCCCTTGATACCAATGTCTCTCCAGCCTGAAGAGGTCATATTGCCTTCTTCAGACTCTGAGGACTCCAGCTCAGAAATCATGGTGGAAGCCCAGCCTCCACCAAACTGTTGGAGTCAGTAGCTTCTACAACAGGCTGGGCCATTTAAGAATAAGGCACTTCACTAATCATGGGTGGGATTAGCTCCTCAGAGGAAGCTGTAGTCCTATTTGAGACTCAGTGTGGGTTTGCTGGTTGTTGGAGCAGTATTCAAGTCTACTTTGTATGACTTCCAGCCTAGGCACTGTTTGGAGCTATCCAGAGTGCTACCCACCTTGCTTGTGTTCCTTTAGATCTTAACCTCTTCTTTGCTTGATCTCACTTATTGGAACCTACTCTCTTCTTTGTCTGACCATGCCTTGATGGCGCTTGAGTTTTCTTGATCTGACTTTGCTTCCTGGATTCTTAATTGATACTAGCATAAGGTCATATGGTGTCTCTGGACTCTGTGCTTAGCACACATACACCACTAGAACCTTGTCGCTGGCCAGAACCACTGCCTAAGCTAGAACAGCTGGATAGGGTGGCAAAGGGGTGGTGGTGAGAGAGGTGGGGGGAAAGAAGGAGTGTCATGTTGTACAGGACTTGCTTTAGTTGCAATCCATACATATAATTCAGTTCTTGTCAACTGACTGGGGGGTGGAGTGGAGGACTTAATCCACTTACAGTGCATTGGGTCCAGAAAATCCTGTTAGCATGCCATACAAGCAAGAGCCATAATTTGTTTTCTCCCCTCTGAAAGGCAGTCTAAATTTGCATCTATATATAAAAATAGGAGTATAAAAGTTTCAGGCAAATTTGTTTCATGCGCTTGTGACATAGGCAAGACATCTGGATCATTCAGTATGTGTTCCAGCACTTCAGATACCAGCCACCACACAAGTAGATTCAAAGAAACCATGTTATACATTACCCAGTTGGGACTGAGGGAAACATGGTTGGCCTTGATATACTTATATCAGATTCCAGTTCCCTCTGAAGAAATATCAGGATAAAACACATTGTCTGTGTGTGATCCCACAACCTTCTCCTAACTGCTGAATTATGGTTAAGGAATTCAGAGCATTATATCTGCACAGGGCCGATGAACACTACACTGTCTTTTATTAAAACCTCCAGGGAATAAGATTTCATAATGTTTCTGGACAATCTCTTCCATTGACCAGCAGTTAGGAAAAATGTCTTAATGCTTCATACCTTTTCGTCAGCCTTTTAGGTATTGGTAGCTCTGTATTTGTACCCTTAGGGCATTATCATGTAGGAGTCATAAAGGAACTGTTGTTTCAGTTGAGTTTGTGATGTGACTATAAAGCCTACGTTGGCAAGAATGCTTATTTGCATTACGAATGTCTCTTTCATTCCTCCTAGGAACATAGGAAGCTACCTTGAACCATGGGTTCAAATGATTCACTTTTTTGGCATTGACTTGCAGTGGTTCTCCTCTGATGTACAAACAACAGATGTTATCATAAACTGAGTGAGAGAGGTTCAAATGAAATCTAAATCTGATGTATGAGAAAGCCCCTTATCTTTCTCAATTGTTCATAGTTTCTATGCCAGTTTTATATTTTGGTCTCCTCTGAATTATTCTGACTTACCGTTATCCTGTTTATTATGTGGTGATCTAAGCTAGATATGGTATGTTAGCAGGTGTAACCTGTGGTAAATAGAGCAGCAGAATTATTTCCTTGGTGCTGCATACACTGGTGTTATTCATGCAAACGTCATTTGCCAAAATTGCAACCGCATCACATTTTTGTCTCAGACTGAGGAGCTAAATTAAATTTAGATTTAAATATACTCAGAACATGATCCAGGAGAACAGGAACTTGTTAGGGGCTGACATGTACAAACAGTCTACTGGTCAAGGAGCCAAGTTGAGCCTGTTGCTGGGAATTTAGTGCTGAATAAGGAAGCACAAACTGATCTGGAAAACCAGCAAGAATGAGGCAGGAGTTGAGGTCAGGTAGTCTCTGTGGAAGACAGCCAGTAAAAATAGGAACAAATCAAGCAGATAGGAGAAGCTGAATCAGAAGCACTTACCTGGAACCCACAGAAAAGCCACAGAGCTATAGTTTTGCTTTGTTCAATTACTTACTTATAATTGGTGACAGCAAAATGACATACAACAGATTTTCATCTTTTTAATGTTGATTCAGATGGCTATAGAATTTTACAAGAAAAGGAAATGTTTATTGCATAATGTAGAACTGATACATTGTATACAGGGTAATAGCAATTTGCATGGTTCCTATTTTTTAAGGATACCTAGGGATCGCATCACATCTTACAGAGAAACAAATCCATGAATGTGCACTCAGTCAGTCAGTTTTCCACATTAGCCAGTGTACTTGTGTGTGCAAACATTGCTGGATTCACGCTTCAGATGTGCACACAAAACATCAGAGGCATATATTTTAAACAATAATGGACCTAGCAATAATTGCTTCCAGGGGAACAATTTGTTTTGAATAGTAAGTGGCCCAGATGAATAGTCAGACTGAAGAGGTCTCTGTTCATTTCCTTGTCAACAGTGAAAGTTGCTAGGTGGCCGTACATGAAGCCAGCCACTACTGCAAAGCCTAGCCGTCAGCACAAGACTAGATAGAATAGAATAAGCACAGTGTATATCATCCTGAGAAAGAATGAGATACAAAGGGCAGGGTTCATCTAATGTAAGGTTACCAGATGTCCCAGTTTCCCGGGGACAGTCCCTGGATTTACAAACCAGTGCCCATACAAACCAGTGCCCATACAAAATCCATTGAAGTTGAAAAGTGTCCCCGGATTCATTGAAAAAAATCTGGTAACCTTAATCTAATGAGTCCTATCAGCGAAAGCCCTGTGCAAGGACTTCCACTTCTGCAGTGGGACTCCCCTCCTCCTCCTATACCCCCCTGCAAGTGCCTGGGGAGTTGGAAGAAAACATAGAACAATACGCAGGAGGAGGAGAGTGGGGTTCATTCTGCCTAGCAGGCTGAATACTTAGTCTGGTTATAGAGGAAAGCTTTTCCTTGGTACCTAAAGTTATATAATGATGGCACCAGTGAGCCTTCTTGGGTAGACATTTGGAGCAACAGCACATCATGCTTCCTTCAGCACATTTTAACCCCCTCTTCTGATATAGTGTGTGCAAGCAACCAGCGACTTGTCCTGCACAGCATCTCCAGCTGCTCCTGTTGCTTTAAGTCCTTCCTTGTCCCTGGAGGAGGGGACGGTAGAGACTGTATTTGGGACTGTCTTTTCACCTTTGCGACTTCCTGCAACTCTATCCCTGCCTCCTCTTCTCCCGTCTCTGACTGCCCAGCCTCTTCCTCTTCTCCCTGCATCATGGGTGGTACAGATCCCCACAAATCAATGACCCCTTCCCCAGATTATCCTCCCGTACCCCCACCTCTTCTGTCCACCCTTCAGACCCTGCCTATCCCTGACAATGTCCATTCAACTAAGCCCCGCGGTTTATTTTTTTTCTTTCATAACATTTGCTATGAAATGAAAACCAAATGTTCAGATTGTTTTTAGTGAACTGCTTCACGCACAAAACATAAATAAGCAGTCTTGTAAATAAAGTTGCAACTTCTTTGGAAAATCTAACCTTCAGTTTCTGTTTTGATTATCATAGTATTCAGTTTTGCAGCTAAGTCTTGTGCATATTTCCTAGTAAATAAGTTCCACTTTTCAATGGGATTTACTTTAAAGTAAGTTTAAAGAAAATATAGATACTTACAACCTTGGGTATATAGTTTGTGTACTTCAAAAATATTGCTGTTTATTTTGAAAATCTATTGTATTGAGTTTAAACAACAACTTTCAGATTTTGAATTACTGCCCTTGGATGCTGTTGTCAGGCTTGCTTAATATGAAACTGATCTATAAATGTTCATTTAAACTGTTGTTTCTTGTTTAGTAATAGTTGCGAGCATCTGCGCACATTTGAAAAAAAAAAAAGTAGATTAAATAGCAACATGCATCCTCTCTAAAGGAGATAGTACTGTATACTTAGAGGCTTCTGTATTATAGGGTTTTTAACACTGGATTTAAATGGAATCTTTCTCCTTTTTATATTTTATGAGGAGCATGCCAGAAGTAAAGGGAGAGGCCTTTTTTTGTTTGGACAATGTTGGTATAAGTTCTTCCGCCAGATGAGCTCACTAACAACTTAACTTTGCCCAGAAAGTCAGGATTTCAAATCAAAACTGCTGTGTTCCATAGCACCCACGCTTCCAGAATCCATGCCAGTTGGAACTCTTTAAGGCACAGATTACAAGTGCTGTCTTAGCACTTTAGTTTATTAATATCTTTACCTTACTACTTTTATATTGTCAAACAGAATAGAAATAGTCCTACAAATTCATACAACAATGCATCTGCTTCCAGCATTGGGCTGTAAACCTAGTAGGTAATATGGTATCTGAAAATATGATTAGGAGGGTACATAACAGACTGATTTAAACATTATCTTTCTTTTATGTATCAAATTTACATCTTACCCTTTTTTCCTGCAAGGAGCTCAAGACAGCATATAGGATTTTTCGCCTTCTAGATTTTACCCTGAGAGAGATGAGACTGAGAGAGAATGACTGGCAGCAAGTCACCCAGTGAGATTTATGCCCGAATGGGGATTTTAACATGGATCTGGTCTAGCACTATGCTAGATTATTGCAGGGAGTTGGACTAGATGACCCTCAGGGTACCTTCCAGATCTATAGTTCTATGATTCACTGCTTACCATTTCATTTCTACCCCAATTCATGGGTTGCTTTTTGACCAGTAAGGTCCTAAATAGTCTCCAGTTAGGATATTTCAAGGACTCTCACAACCTGTTTATACCTATATGAATTCTTTGATCGCTATCCTATGGGTTAAGCCTCTCCACCCATCCCAGTGCCACAGTAGGGATACAAATTGTAGGCCCTCCTCTACATTTCCCACACCTTGCTTTTTCTATGGAATTGACATCTTTTGGGTACTCATTTTCTAGAGGTCATCTGGATTCCTGCTTTGCTCATGATCCCTTCCAGCTCTACACTTCTATAATTCTATGCAGTTCTTTCTAAACTGTCGATCCCAAGCTTTTCTGCACCCCTCCCATACCTTTAAATGGAACACTTCCTCTTTGCAGGTTCAGCCAGTTTTATTGCTTCATGTTGATAGAAGCTGGGGTGTGACTGAATAGTTTTCCCTTGAAAGGCCTTTCTGGAAAACACCCTGTGTCATTCCCCCCCCCCCCCCCCGTAATAGGGAGGAAGTGTTTACTTACTGCTTTCCTCTTGTTTTGTTCCTTTTATTTTTAAGATAGCCTGATTAATAATACTGTTTGCTACTCTAGATCGTAATAATTAAAAGATGAATGAATGATTCTTCCACCCACCACATAGGGAAAATAGCTGACATGCGGCAATTCCAAGAGTGTCTATTTAAGGAGAAATTATTCACTAATTCCACAGCTGGAATCAGTAGGAAGCAATAAAACAACTGAACTTGCATACAGTAACATTTATTTGAAGTGCCAGAGATCTTTGCTGAATGGAACTTTCACTGAAAATAGAAATTCTAAAAGGATAGGAAGGGGAAAGAGAGTGTTACTTAATATAGCGCTATATTTTAATGGAACCTTAGTTTTAATTCCACCTCCAACTAATTGCAGGAAAAGAATACTTCAGCACTCATGGTCTCATCAGTTATGGCACCACACATGTTGAACACACCTTTCCGAGAAAGATCTGCTTGGCTTCTGCCACATTACAAAGGTCTATCTCTTTTGTAGAATGTTCAGCAGAGGGCTTGCAGAATAATGACCAATTAAAACACAGATAGTTTTATCTGGTTCTGTTCTTTGTTAGTTGCTCATTGTTTAGGTATATTCTGACCTGCTTTTACTGCTTTAATGAGATTTGTTGACCACCTTGCAGATCTTTTTAATGATAGAATAGTGTAATATAAATATTTTTATAGCTAAGTAAATATGTACTATAAATAAACATTGAAATAAACTATATTTTCAGTTACAGGATAACATAAGAAATTAATTTTCTGATTCATGGCAAGAGAGTATTTGGTATCAAATCTTGCCGCTAATATATATTAGCACAACTCAAATGAGCTGAAAAATACTATGTGTAATGAAATAGTGGAACCATTTTTCATTCATATATATCTATATATATAACCCCAAATTTTGAACGTAGCTTCATTGTGTGCTTCCACAGAAGGTTTTCTTCGAATGGAAATTGTATCCTTTCTACACTATATGAAATCATTTTTCTTGGACATGTTAAAGAAAAGATGAACAGCATCTCTTGGTCGTTGACTGAAAATAGGATGTTCAGCCTCACCACTAAGATTGACACCTGTATACCTTCCAGTCTTTAATAGTTTATTATTGCACTAAATGTTACAATACATTTTGTTTGTTTGTTCGTTCATTCAGTCATTCATTTAAATAATGTATATACTCCTTAATACCAGGGTTTCTAAGCAGGGTGCAATAGAAATGCAGCATACATCATAAAAATTGTTACAATTATCTGTAAGATTATGGGACGCAGGTGGCACTGTGGTCTAAACCACAGAGCCTAGGGCTTGCCAATCAGAAGGTTGGCGGTTCGAATCCCCACGACGGGGTGAGCTCCCATTGCTCGGTCCCAGCTCCTGCCAACCTAGCAGTGCGAAAGCATGCCAAAAAGAGCAAGTAGATAAATAGGTACCGCTCCGGTGGGAAGGTAAACGGCATTTCCGTGCGCTGCTCTGGTTTACTAGAAGCAGCTTAGTCATGCTGGCCACATGACCTGGAAGCTGTCTACGGACAAATGTCGGCTCCCTTGGCCTGTAGAGCAAGATGAGCGTTCAACCCAGAGTCATTCACGACTGGACCTGTCAGGGGTACCTTTACCTTTTAACTGTAAGATTAAAAACACTCCAAATGCCTTCTGAAATTAGAAGAAATATATTTACTAAGGCAGCAGTATCTGATCTCAGCCAGCATGTAATTCCACAGAATTGGGTGCTCACTGGTGGAGGATACAAGCCATGCATCTGAACTGTGGGAGACCACAAACAACGGATTCCCACTATCAGGTGGTACTTACAATATCCTGGATTCAAGCTGTTTAGGGCATTGTTAATACAAGAACCTTAAACTTGGCTTAGTAGTATAAGGGTAGCCAATGGAAGTTTTTAAGCATCAGAGTTATGTTCCAGCAGCTATCTGTACCAACAGTCTTGCTGTAGAATATTTGAATGTTGACTTCCATTTGCCATGCTGGCTGGGGCTAATGGGAGTAATAATAACAATCATTTCCCCCCACTTCAGTACACAGTGGTTTATATGCAGGCATTTGCTTGGAAGTAATTTAAACATGTATTAAGAAAAAGGATATGCAGCTTTTGTTACTTGAAAATTTGGGACTCAGTGAGGGAGGAAATCAGGACCTGGGGCATTATACAATTATCTCATGTGGCTAAAAAGCATCCATTGGCCTCTGTTTTAAAAAATGTTTATACCACATAATGATTAGCATCTGTACAACTTTTAAACGCCAGAGACTCAGTGATGCACTTTATTGAAGTGGTTACCTAGAAATATAACTTGCTTAAATTAATACAGCATCTTTTTCATAAATAGGGTCCATCAACAGAGTTTTGTATTTTGGACACATCTGTCAGTCCCCTCTTATAACAATATTCCCCATTAGTCCTCCTTGCTGCATTGATTGTCATTTTGCTTGTAGAATGCTAAGGCGTTAATCAAATCAGTGCTGCTGTGAAGGCTCACTGTGTTCATTCTGCATACATTTCACTTCTCAACTGTAGAAGTCGCTTATACAGGTTAAACCACAGAGCCTAGGGCTTGTTGATCAAAAGGTCAGCGGTTCGAATCCCCGTGACGGGGTTAGCTCCCTTTGCTCGGTCCCTGCTCCTGAAAGCACATCAAAGTGCAAGTAGATAAATAGGTACCGCTCTGGCGGGAAGGTAAACGGCATTTTCGTGCGCTGCTCTGGTTCGCCAGAAGCTGCTTAGTTATGCTGGCCACATGACCCAGAAGCTGTACGCTGACTCCCTTGGCTAATAAAGCAAGATGAGCGCCGCAACCCCAGAGTCGTCCGCGACTGGACCTAATGGTCAGGGGTCCCTTTACCCTTTATTCTGCAATGATAAGCCGGTTGTGCTATCACTAAATTATTCCTGTTGTGAAGGCTCATTGCATACATATACTTGAATTATCACATACAGTACTTTTACACTCCCTTGCCATTTAACTCCAGTTTTAGGAATTTTTGTTTGAAGACCATGGCTGATCCTAGGGGATTCATTGTTCTTTAAGTGATCTTCACTTCTGCATGTGATATAATATTCCAGGGTCTGTTGTAAAAGACAAAAGCAGCTATAAATGAACCATAGTTTACAAATAAGGTCAAAGAGAGGGCTTCCAAAATTCCAAAAGTCTCTTCTCTTGTGTCTCATAGCCATGTGATCCTACATATTATTCGGAATTTTAAACATAACCTTCCTGCACTTTTAGAAAGCAATTACTAATTTAATGTTGGACGTCACTTAAGTTGATAGTTTTAAAAAATTGTTATTTGTTTTCAATGCACTATAAAAATAAGGAATGTTAAAAAGGATTGTTGAATACAGTTCTAGCGCACAATTTTAAATTAAAAAAATTAAACATTCAGTATCGTTTTACTTTCTAACACCTCATTATCTCAAGCTTTAATGTTGTAAAATTAGAATTTTATCCATGTTGGGTCATTAGATTGTTAATGTCTGCAAATTTAGCACTTCATTTTCTACCACTCAGAGTTGCAGAGTCCAATGTCC
This sequence comes from Podarcis erhardii, assembly GCF_964252035.2. Lineage (NCBI taxonomy): Eukaryota > Metazoa > Chordata > Lepidosauria > Squamata > Lacertidae > Podarcis > Podarcis erhardii. Next base: position 87,715,300 of record NC_138507.1, on the reverse strand, counting down.
TGCTGCTTGATTTTTCACTAATAAAAGCTATTTGACTGCTTTAGTGCAGAAGTATTTATCCCAGAAGTATAGTATATGAAGTGCTACAGGTTAGAGGGAAAATTTCTACATATTTTTAAATATCTCTTGACAGGGGTATCCATTGCAAATGCATAAGAGGGTTAAAATGGAATTCAGAATACTAGACTACCTAGTCATGCTTTGCTGTTCATGTATGCTATTCTTAATCCTAATAATATTCTGGAGTTGACATTATTTGTAAGCAATTGCTAATTTATGGCTGTTAGTGTTTTTTTAATCACAGTCTAATGGTGTACTTTAGTGTGTACAACTGAGGAAATGATTCTGTTTCAACGTTAAATTACTATTCTTAATGTTTTCTAAATCATGTGCAAAAGCCAAATTTGGCCCTTGCCTGGCATGGACTTTCCCACACTAGGGAAAGTTTAATTTCCTGTCATTTCCATCAGTTCTGAACACATAAACTTTGGACTCAGCTATACAGCTGCAAATAAGTCATTTTAAGTGTATTGTAAAGTGCAGTATACAAATGTGAAACTAGATGGTGATAGTGAGCTATGGCAAATTCAATATATTTTTCAAAACTTTTTTTTAAAAAAACATTTTAACAGTGTTTTTTAATATGTGTGTTGATTCCACATTTAAAGTCAATGACATTCTTTAAAAAAAACAGCAGCAACAACAACAACATGTTGGTGCATAAGAAAAAAGCTGCAAAATTCACATTTGATTGGATACTTCTACTGGACTGTGCCCTTCATATACCAGGACTCCTATTCTCTTTGATGGGATGAAAGACCCCTGCATAGGGAAGGACATGTGGTACTGTGAATATCAGTGTCTCAGTATGGAAGGGAAAGATTTGCTCTCGGATTCTGTTTGTGCATGATAAGTTGAAACAGAATGGAAGTGAAGATTCACATTCACATTTGCATCCAGCTGCAAATGATTCTGTGTGGTGAGAGAGACAACAGTCACATTGCTTTCAATGGAACAAACATTCAAATACAAATCCCCATTCCTGCTCTGGTGCAATTAAGTCATGTACAAATACAGTGGTGCCCCACAAGACGAATGCCTCGCAAGACGGAAAACCCGCTAGACGAAAGGGTTTTCCGTTTTGGAGGTGCTTAGCAAAATGAATTTCCTATGGGCTTGCTTCACAAGACGAAAATGTCTTGCGAGTTCCTGCGGGTTTTTTTCCTCCCCCCCTTTTTCTAAGCCGCTAAGCCGCTTATCTGCTTATCCGCTAAGCCGCTAAAAGCCGCTAATAGCTCTAATAGCGCTAATCCGCTAAGCCGCCAATGGGCTTGCTTCGCAAGACGAAAAAACCGCTAGACGAAGAGACTCGCGGAACTGATTAATTTCGTCTTGCGAGGCACCACTGTACCATTCCTGAGGGTCACTAGAGCTGGCTGGGTGGAGGGCTTCCTTTTCTCTGGGGCCTCTCTGGGCACAATTGGGTTGCCAGAGTGCAATAATAATTCTTTTTTTCTTTTAAGTGTTAAAACATTAATTTCAATGTTGCTAACTATATCTAGTTGCTAAATGCAATCACTTCATTTTTCAAGAAATAATTGTTCTGAAAATAATGGGCTCAGTGATGGCATACAGGGTTGTTTCACCTAAATATAGTGACTGTGTTAACTTGCTAATCCTTGGCTTCCAGAAGAAGGTCAAAATTTGAAACGGTAAGGTTATGAAGATATTTTCCCCACTATTCTTCCAGAGGGTTGTAGTTCAGTTTTTGGTGATTGGGTGATACTCATCCATCTTTTACTTGATGTCAACCCTTTGAAATTAATGGAAGTGACTACGTTAGGTCCATGAATTTTAATAGGTCTGCTTCCAAAAAAAATTAGTGGACTAGTTGAGGTGACATTTAAAACAAAACAAAAAACTTACTGTAGCCAAAACCTTTTTTAAAAAAATTCAAAAACATTATTTTAAACATTATTTTAAAACAATATATCCGTTTGTGATACTGTATATTGGGAAACACCACTTGTGGTATATTGGAAACAAGCTTGCTCTCCGTCTGGTATGCCTATTTGCTTTTATCTTCTGAAGATTAAGTATATTTTCTGAAAGGTCGTATTTTCTCCTGAATTTAGGGTAGACGAACTGATTAAAAGTTTTTTGGAAGATATGGATCCTGAGAGCACATTGGAGTTGGGAGCTGATATGCGGAAGATCAAACACTCTTTCAACCATTTAAAGGTATGGTTCATTGGCTGCCATTTTCAGGGGTGAGGAAGCCTTCAACACAATAATAACACTCCATGTGTTTTCATTTACTAGGCATTCCAGGGAGAGAGGGAGAAGGAAATAAAAGCCCCAAATCAGAACTCCATAAAATGATACAACTGAAGCACTAAATACATTGTTCATTTCTCACAGGAGAAAATAAATTGCTTTTGGTATGCATATTGTAATCGAGAGAATCTGAGTTGTCTGGTTTGAATGTAATGTTCCTAGATTAATTAGTAAGCTTGGAATGAGAACTATGCTCATGCACTCCTTTTTCTCAAGCATCAGTTTTGGTCATGGATTCTTCAAATCAGAGTTTCCAAGGTGGGAGTACTGTGGTTTAATGTCTGTTTGCTAATGAGAATCTGAAACCATGGTTTAAAATGTGGTTTTTAAACAAACTATTATTCAAGTGTCAAAGCCAGTGGTTGGGGAGAAGTGGCTCCAGCTACCACTACAAGAGCTTCTGATGAATCAACTTGCACTTAGGGCAGAGATAAGAAGCAGAAACTGCAATTTCAACATAAACAGTAGTTCATCTTCATTTACTGCAAAAAAGTAGATAATTATTGTTTTAATAATTTTATACACTGTGTGAAGCCCACCTATATATCTTACATAAACAGACAAGCAAGCCATATTTTATTCAGCTGGGAACTATATATCCATCTTTACCTATATTTACCTATGGGTTAGCCAAACTTTCATTACTGAAGTATTCCAGAAATAAGAGTAAATAGTTATGCTTTATTAGCTAAATTAACATTGCTTCATTAATATTCCCTAAGAACTGTTGAGTATCCCTTTACTGCTAATTTTTACAAAATGTAAATGCACCAGTGTGCCTGCTCATATACTGTTTTCAGTATAGACAGAGTGAAGATAAAGGGAGAAGGGTAGCGTTATTAAGGGAGTACCAAGGATGGAATAAAGGAAGGCTTACTGAAAGAAGCTGTGGTGGTCCAGGAAATGGAGACAGATCCCCCCCCCATTGTATTTGACTTAGCACGAAAGCTAAGGGGGAGACAGCATCACACTAATATGACCATCCCATCAGCGCAAGCATTTCTGCTTACCAGACAGAACGGTCTTCTTGTCCTCACCACTAAATTCTGGGGGTTCTTTCAACCCTCCTGAGCAGAATTGGAAAGGTAGATGGGTGTTGCGTAGATCGAGGAGCAAGCTTCTACTAGCACCACAACTTGGTTGAATATGGCCTAAAGATTCTGTTAGTGCAAAGATTTCTCCTTGCACAACACAGTATGTTCTCTTTCTCTTTTGGTGCACCCATAAATCTGTTTTGTGATTCCTCCAGTCCTCCAGAGCAGATTTGTGGGCTGCGTGTGAGGGAGGGGGAAATTCAGTTGCGCTAGCAGTATTTCTTGTCTGCACTGAACTATTTTGTTGAATATTGCCCTTTGATAGATTGGAATTGATGAGAGAGGTAGTTTGAGAAGAGAGTGTAGATAATATAGTTAAAGAAAGTCATTTGGGGCTTTGGTCTTCCACCAGTGGATCTGGATACACTACTGACCTTGAGGAGAAGTTGTGTTAGAAACACTACCATGTGATAAAAAAAATTAAGAATTGGATCCCAAAAGGCAAGTTCTAGTCCTGAAAAATATGTGAGATTGCTGATTTAGGACAAGACATTAAGATGTATGTAGAGAAATGGGGTCAGTGGCAAAAGAAATTGTGTATAAATGCAAAGCAGGGAATAAACTGAGATGAGAAAACAGATGCTACTAGAAAGAGAGGTTTAAATGTAAGGATGAGAAATGGCATTTTTTAGAGGAAAGCACAGAGAGAGCAGAAGGCTGGAAAAGGGTGACATCAGATAAAAGTGATGAAAGTAACAGTTGCATTCAAAATTGATTGAAGTGGAATGAGAAGACAGGCAAGAGGGCCATTGCAGTGGTCAGCAGCAGTAGCATTTGTCTTTTACCTAGGCTAAATAAGTTGGTGCAATTTGCTTCTGATGGAGGTAGGTCAACAGAATGTCAAAACTAAAGAACTGACAATTGCTTTTGTTCCATTTAATAGAGATTGGTTAATAATGCAAAGTTACCTAACAACCATCTGCTTGCATCAGACACTAATAATTCAATTGGCTATGAAGAGTTGAAGAAGTTGAAGGATCTTCTGCAGCAACGAGACAATGAAATCAGTATCCTTGTCAACGAAACTGAGATAGTCACCAGTCTTCAAGTAAAATGGCCACTAATTTTACATGTCAATTCAAAAATGCAATGTGACTAAAGTGTGTGTGTGTGTGTGAGAGAGAGAGAGAGAGAGAGAGAGAGAGCACGCTGAGGTGTTGACCTGGCTTTCCATAGTGGACTACTCACACCTAAGCATCCTAGCTAGGGAAAAGGCTGATACAGGTTCCCCCTGAAGTTGCCCAATGTTTCCATGACAAGCAGCACTGGACAATAACCTCCCTTAATTTAAGATAGAACTTCATCTCCCCACCATCACCACCATTCCACCTGCCACAGAGATGAGGCAGCTCTGCCTGTCTCTCTTCCTCTGACCAGAGGTGTGTTTTGCAGGTACAGTGGTGCCCCGCAAGACGAACGCCTTGCAAGACGGAAAACCCGCTAGACGAAATGTCTTGCGAGTTCCTGCGGGTTTTTCCCCCTTCCCCCCCCTTTTCCTAAGCCGCTAAGCCTCTGATCAGCTGATCCGCTGATAAGCCGCTTATCAGCAGATCCGCTAAAAGCCGCTAAACTGCTAATAGCGCTAATCCGCTAAGCTGTCAATGGGCTTGCTTCATAAGACGAAAAAACCGCTATACCAAGAGCCTCACGGAACGGATTAATTTCGTCTTGCGAGGCACCACTGTATAGGTAATATGCTTGGGAACAGAGATAAATCCCAATCCCTGTAAGAGGTGAGCATTCTCCTTTACTATGCTTGGCTATCTCAGGGACAGTCCACCTATCCACCTTATATTATTGCAATTATCCTTGTTCATTTTTCTCGCAGGCACCCTGATTGTGGAGGATTTCTATAGCCCTTTGTCATACCCTTCCTCCACCACTGCCATATAATATGGCTCAAAGAGGAGAATCCATTTGGTACCACCCGTTGGGGGTAGTACATGCGGGCAGTGCCACTCACTGACCCCATCAGGATGGTATATAGCTTCCCTCCCCGGCACCAATTCAAATCAGGCTGGTTTGGAGAGTCTCCTGAACATCTGCAGCCACTCAGGCAGATGGTCTACATCCTTAGTGGGGCCTAGTCCTGATGTTGAATGCCTCTCAGAGCAACAGCCTCTTAGAGACAGCTGCTTCTACAAGGGGACAGAGGGCCTGATGTTAGCCTGTACCGTTCCCTACTCACCACCTCCTCCTCCTGCTCCTGCTGCTGATGCCTTCAGTTGGGCTGAGTGGCAATCTAGCCACTATTTCCATTCCACCTGCACTCTCACAGTGGCAGGGGACTCAAGAGTATGCATGTCCTCACCAGAATGGGGGAGAAGCTGGGAGAGACTGACAGCTATTTGTTCCTGTCCCATAAACTCCCCCTCACACAGGTAATGCTACAGGTCAGGGGAGCCTCTTTCTGAAAGGAGACACATTGGTATTTCAGCTGGGTTAGACATAATGTTTGTATTTCATTGTCTGAGTGAGTTCTTCAACTAAATTCCATAACAAATGTTTGCTACACCTTTTTTACCAGACTCCAAGGTTTACTCTTATTGCCTGCTCTGAAGCAGGCTGGTTTAATCTCCTGGATGTAAAAGCTTTAGTGTGTTGCTTAGTCCTGACCTAGATCCAGGTTTCTGGGAACCTTATGTGAAGCACTTTCTTAAAAATGATAATAATGGAAAATAGCAATGCTATATAAAGCACTATTTATTGCCATTCAAAAAGTTGAATTTCCTGTAATTGTTATTTTTAGTCAAATGAAATGTTGCTGAACTGTGGATTTAGAGTAAATGTAAATTTTTATTAAACCTAAGATTCAATATATATAAAATTTAGCTTTTGAAATAGTGCTGTGCATTCTATAAATTCATAGTAAATATATACATAGCTGTAGTTTTAGTAAGGTATAGAAAATATAATTACTGTATTCTAGTTTTTGGTTATTTGAAAGAACTGCAGGCAGATAACAGCATTTTATTTTTGAACTGGGGCAAAAAAAACTATTCTGGGTTAAAATCAGATCTGGCTAAAAAGTCCATTTATATAACATGAACCACATTTTATATGATGTTGTTTAATATTTAGATATGTTTTACAGTCAGAAGAATCACTGCATGGTTAAGCTGGATAGGTCAAACTGTATCCCACCACTGTAAAACCTGAATATAATAAATGTTATTAAAATATTGAAGAGTTGTCAAAACTGAAATTTGGCATGGTATATCTACATGGCATGACACGCTCTGATTAATTTTCAGACTGATGCATTGAGGAATTGCTGAGATAATGTGTTTAAAATATTTTACCTTTGTGCCCCTCCCTCCATTTGTGACCATTCTTTGCCCTGGCATAACATATCACCAAGTTTTTTCTTGACTTCTTTTAACACTCTTCCTGTTCTGGCTAAAATCTATTTTGTCTTTATGGAGATTTTTTCCTTTTAAATCAGCTTTCCACCTGGCTGCCAGCCAACAGCAGAAGCAATGGTGGTACCATAGGGTTATTCTCTCAGCTCTGCTGAGAGACCAGCTTCATGGATAGCTCATTTTGTAGAGCATGAGTCTCTGAATCTAAGGGTTGTTGGTTTGAGCCCCATGTTGGGCAAAAGATAGGTTGGACTAGATAATGCTTGTGGTCCTTTCCAGCTCTATGACTCTATGATTCCTCCTCTCCCTTCGTTGTTTCCATTCAAGCTCATCATTTTACAAGCTTCATAACTTGAACTGGCATTTCAGTTTTTCATGGTTCTCTTACTTCCCCATCCCACTTTTCCTTTTGTGTACAATCTTTTAGATTGTAAGTGTGTAGACATGGACTGTCTTGTTTGTTAGTGATACTATGTAAGCTGCTCCATGAGTCTCTTAGGCTGAAGTGCAGAGTAAATTGGCTGAAGAAGAAAACAATGGAAAAGTAAAAGGTATCCTAGTTGTACCTTACTTTCCAATGAGGATTGGGACTGGTGGTAGTGAGTGAAACTTATTTGATTTTTGGAGGGGGGCTTAGTCAATTTAAATTGATTTAAGGTAGTCTGGGGGCTTTTTAACAAGTTTCTTATTTTTAAAGTACTTTAAAGGTAAAGCCTCTGAGAGGCTAGGAAGTGTTCCTGCCATACACTTCTTAACACAGCCAGAAGAATGTCCTGGAAATGATGCAGTGGGGGTCCACCTCCCCCCCAACCCCCAACCCCCCAAAACATTCTGTTGGTTGAAAGTTCAGATCAGCCATGGTCAATAAGTTAAGTTCCCTATTAAGCAAACAATTTATGTTGCAGCTTAGACTGACCATATTGCAGTGCATGGTCAGTCTAAGCCACTTCCTTCAACAATGACTGTCAGAAGCCTGAGAAGGAAGTTGTGGCTGCCAAGTAAGGTGGAGAAGTGTTTTGTGCATAAGCGTGGGATTTGTGAGGTTTTGCAAGTGTGTTAAGGCCTTTATCTATCTGTGTTTGGAGGGTTTGCAGGGTTCTGGGCAGCTGGTTCCAACACTGTTCAACTGTGGTTTGTGTCAAACCAACCATAGTTAATGTTAACCAGTTTGTCACTTCAGACTGCAGTTATGTAGAAGTGAAAACTTCTGTATAGGAGGGGGAGAAGGGAGAGAGAAGTACACAAAGGCTTGCCTAGGCTAATTCATGCCACACTAAACTGTGCTTTCACATAACATCCGAATGCAATTTGTGTGAGTCTTTAGAATTTATTTGCTAGCTATTTGATGCAGAGATTATGCCTGGTGCTTTGGCTTGCAGTTTCTGTGCTTTTTGGTATATATGAGTCACTTTGTTAGTGGCTTAACACTTCTCTTGAATATTTGAACTTCTGTATGATGGTATATTTTGTGCATGCTATACAACTTGGAATATGTTTAGCATATATACCCTGGACATGGCTAGCCTGTTGGGGACTTAGATATGATTCTGGTGTAGCTCTGTAAGCTGCCTGGGTGGGATTCCATCTGGGAACCATATGTAAAGCTCTGTGTGCTCTTTGAAAGGTGAGCAGGGTATATGTTGAAATAAATAAAAGTAAAAGATAAAATAAATAATGCTTTTTGCTTTTAATATATAATCAACAGACCTCTTATTCTAAGAAGAGTGTTTATGGTTGTCTCAAATTTGCTTCAGAAATTTTCCTTAAAATGAACTTTAGATATTTTAGTAAATATGTTAAAGAAGGAAAAAAAGAAAGCCCAAGATGCTCTTCTCCAACTCAGTGCTTCTCCCAAGGAGATCGCAACCTCAGAAAGTGAGATGTTTTCTGTCACTTTGGAAAGTAGATCCAGTTTACTTCACAGGAACACAGGTTAGTGGCTTCAGACTATTCTCCAGTGTTTAATTACTATGTGCCATCCCTTGAGGTGCTGTACTTACGTGTAGAATATAATAAAGGCTGACTGTAGTATTTCTGCATCATGTCTCTACTCTTTTGCTTCTACTTCATATATGCAGAAAGGTTTGTTTGTCCAGCCAATTAAGTGTCATAAGTAGCTTTTACTCGGTGGAAAATGTGATTAAGAAATGGCTATCAAGTCCTGGAACAGTGCCTGGATTAATTAATAGTCTGGAGAGCCAATAAACTGAAACAGGCAGATGCCCTGTGTTTGAGCGGTTTCTGAGTCTAGGAAATTGGTCAGTTGCCTGTTCTGGATGGGGTTGCAGTCCCTCTGAAGGAACAGGTATGTAGCTTGTGGGTACTCATTGATCCAGCATTGTCACTGGAAGCTTAAGTGTCCTTCCTCAGCTTCTAGGAGTACTTTTTACCAGCTCTGGCCGGTAAGCCAGCTACAACCATTCCCCAACAGGGATAGCTTTGGAACAGTAGTTCATGCATTGGTAACCTCTAGACTTGATTGCTGTAATGTTATTTAATTGGGGCTGCCTTTGAATTTTGTCAGAAACACGCAGCTAGTGTAAAACACTACTGCACGGTTTGCTCTCTGGGGCAAGCAGTTGACAACATGTGACCCCTCTGTCCCACAGACTGCAAATTAGTTGCTGAATTAGATTCAAGGTTTCACTCCTGGTGTATAAAGATTGGGCTATCTGGGAAGCCAGCTCTTCTTATACATTCCAACCTGTTGACTTGGATCTCGGGATGAAGATCCATTGATGATGCCACAAGTGTCTGTGGTGAATCAAGCAGAGATTTGACCATATGCTTCTTTTTTTTAAAAAGATATTTATTGAAGTTTTCCAAAACAAATCCAAATCACAAACACAAAATCAAAAACAAAACAACAAAACAAAAACAGCAAGTACAAAAAAAGAAAAAAATTATTATTTGCGTTACTATCTTTATAACCTTCTTTCCTGACTTCCTCACATCTCCCTTTTCTGTGCTCCCCTTTACACAGTCAGTTTTAGCAATTTCCAACCCTCCTTCCAGATCATATTCAATGTTGTATATTTCGGACTATTATGCATTTAGTTTCCTTTTCTTTTAAAACCATTCTCTCACATACTCTTTATAGCTTAATCCTTTATGTCATTTGTTTAATCACAACATATTACTTTAATCTTATCCCTTCTTTTCCAAATCTTTTTTTACATACTTCTTTATACCAGTTCCCTAATGCCATATTATTTTTATATCTGACATCTTACTAACATTCAAACATTTTGCAATGTTTTGGGAGGTAATCTTTGAATTTCTTCCAATCCTCTTCCATCGATTCTTCTCCCCGGTCTCGGATTCTGCCAGTCATTTCTGCCAATTCCATGTAGCCGATCACTTGCATCTGCCATTCTTCCAAGGTGGGCAAATGAAGATCCATTGATGATGCCACAAGTGTCTGTGGTGAATCAAGCAGAGATTTGACCATATGCTTTTAACATTGTGGCATCCATTCTGTGGAATTCCCTTCACCTAGAAGTGAAGCAAACCCCAGTGTTATCTTTTTGTCATTTGTTGAAAACTTTGTCTTTTTTATCTCTGTAGTTTTTATTTCTTGTTTATTATGCTTTAGTGCTGCTTGATTATCTGCATTATGTTTCATATGCTATTTATGTACACCACTCTGCAGTTTTCTGGATTTAGAAATTCTGAAATCAGTCAGTCTTACTGTGAGATTTAATAAATCAAATTACACTTAGGGAGGCTATTCATTATATGGCTTACATTATTGATGGTAGGAGTGGGGAGCTGTCAGTCTGCTGGCCGAATGTAGCCTCCTCATTTGGCCTGCAAGGCCATTTTGGGGAAGCTGTGCCCACTCACCTAACACCTGAAATCATACATGATGTCAGGGGTAGGTAAGAGATTTAATTCCCTGTAGAAAAAATGTGAACATCGTCAAGGTAGAGATACTACTATTTAATTAAAAAAAAAAGGTATAAAACATCCTTTCTCTTAGTTAAATGTCATGATTTCTTTGAACAAATTTTGTGTTAAGTGAAATGAAATCTGATGATATGAATGGTTCACTACAGATCTTTCTTACAGAACAGGCATTTAAGCAGTCTGATAGGCCAGTTAAATTTTGAGGAGGAGGGCAGGAACTAAATCCTTCCTTTGTTATATTGAAGTGAGGGAAAGCTTGAATACTAAATGTCAATACTGAAAAAGAAGACCATATTGTTCTTTTTAAAATAGCAGCGGTCTCAGTGTGTTTATGTTGTTTGAACATGTGTTCTAAATAGTCACCTGCAACTATTCAGTGCTCTAGAAGTCCCCACATGACTCACTCCATCCTTTTAACCATTTGAGATTCCAAAAAACAAACAAAAACAAAAGCAAACCATGAGTGCTGAAAGGCATCTGAGATAGAAGTTTTCATTCAAACAACTTCCCACCATCAATAACGCTTCAGGTTTTATAAAAACCACTATCAAGTGTTAGATGAGGAATAAACAGCTGATCAAAAATAAACGGAGTTGGGTCCATAGGGCTCCTAAGACAAATGGAAGAGTCGTACCTTTGACATTACAATTTCAGAAGTTGTAGTCAGTTCTAAGCAGAATGACAAAAAAATGTACTGTGAAGAAGAAAAAGAGAAGAGGGGGCAATTTAAATGATGAAACTTGACCTTGTTGTTTTTTTTTACTAACATTAGGAAAAGTGGTTAATAAGTAATCTCAAAAAGGATTAACATTTAATATGCAACGACAGTTTGAGAGGTAGAGCAACAGAACGGAAGAGCCTACTAATATTGAGTGGCAACGGGAGGGTGGGAGAGAACGCCCATAGCCTTACCAGTAGGAGATGCAAGATAGCTAAAGAGTGTGGTAACAATGCTTTAGATACGTAAATAAAGTCAGTATGCTACATAAAGCTAAACCTTCTGAAAGTGTGGGTTGCAACCCACACAGATGGGTCCCAGAATATTTCGGGGAGGATTGTGCTTTTTTCATTTAGTGTAATGGAAGGTGTCCCAAAGGTCATTTAATTCAACCTCTTGTCAATGCAGGAAACTGGGAAGATCCAGTTCTGATGAAAGATTAAAGCATGGCTTAATGCAAATGAGCAAGCATGTGGGTTCCCAGAGAGGAGATTGTAGCTGCTCCTCCCTGGCCAATGTGCTGTTGCACTGCACTAAGCTAAGTCATGGGTGTTATCTGGATTTGAGTTTGTTCTATGGCTTAGAGCTCATGGTTTGTCTGGGAGAGCTAAATGATTATCTCAGACACAGATAGCATGCGAAACCAAACCATAGCTTAGCTTAGCTCAGCACAGCAGCAAAATGACCAGGGAAAAGAAAAGCTACTGCAGTCTCCTCTCTGCAAACAACACAATTCAAACAAGCACAATTCAAAGTGTTGGTGCTGACCTTTAAAGCCATAAATGGCCACGGCCCAGTATACCTGAAGGAGCGTCTCCACCCCCATTGTTCAGCCCGGACACTGAGGTCCAGCTTCGAGGGCCTTTGGTGGTTCCCTCCTTGTGAGAAGTGAGGTTACAGGGAACCAGACAGAGGGCCTTCTCGGTAGTGGCGCCCACCCTGTGGAACGCCCTCCCATCAGATGTCGAGGAAACAAACAACTACCTGGCTTTTAGAAGACATCTGAAGGCAGCCCTGTTTAGGGAAGCTTTTAATGTCTGATGTTTTATTGTATTTTTAATATTTTGTTGGAAGCCGCCCAAAGTGGCTGTGAAAACCCAGCCAGATGGGCAGGGTATAAATAAATTATTATTATTATTATTATTATTATTATTATTATTATTGACAATAACAACAACAAGACTGAGTTTAAAATGCAAGAACCAAATTTAAGTTCATTTTGATACTACTTGAATTAGGGTCATGAGACTAAAGCTGCAAAATTCCTAAACACTAAGAAGTGAACCTCATTACATGTAGTAGGAATTACCGTATTTTTCGTTCTATAGGACGCACATTTTCCCCTCCAAAAATTAAGGGGAAATGTGTGTGTGCCCTATAGAGCGAATTCAGGCTGCGCCGCTAAGCCCAAAGCCAGAACAGGAAGACGGAGCACTGCGGAGCGCTCCGTCTCGCTGCTCTAGCTTGGGGATGGCTGCGCACATAGCCTCTCCAGGGCAGCGGGGTGCCTTCACCGAGCTGTCCTGCAGAAGTTAGCAAGGCTGTTCCCAAGCCAGAACAGCGAGACGGAGGGCTCCGTCTCGCTGCTCTAGGTTGGGGGCGGCTCCGTGCAAAGCCTCTGCAGGGCAGCGGGGCGCTGCGCTCCTAAGGCTTCAGGGATCTTTGAGGCTGGCGGTGGGGGAAAGCAGCGCTTCCCCCCACCGCCAGCCCCACAAGCTCTGGTGAATGTACCTTGAACGCACCTTGTTTTAGAGGGGGAGAACAAGAAAAAAAAAATTCCCCTGTTCTCCCCTCCTATGGTCCTGTGCGTCCTATGGTATGGTGCGTCCAATGGAGCGAAAAATACGGTACATTTGAATAAACATTTACAGGAGTGCTCTGTTAACATTTGAAAATTGAATATCTGAAGAAAAAAATTAATATCTGTTCTAACGACTCTATAGTGCTATGTTAAATCTTGCTTGTCAGGCCTAGTCTGCCTTGGAATCCTCTCATGTTCCATTATCAGTAGATGTCTTGGGTTTGATAAAATGAGTAACTTGAGTCTGAGCCAGTGGTATAGAACTCACAAGTAGACGTATGATATTAAAGCAAGGGTGTTTTTCCCCTTATAAATATTTTTCACATTTCACTTACTTTATGATTCCAGTTTATAATCAAGAAGAGATTTCCTATATGTTATTAAACTGCTATGTCATTTCTTTTCATTTTGTGGCATGCAATATTTTCATTTGTTCCTGTAGGTAGTGTGAAATTTAATTGCCAAAAGGTGCTTTTTTCATAATTACGGCTTTCAGATTAGTGATATAAACCATTGTGAAGAACCTGCAACTTAGAGCCATGTAAGAATTCTGTAAGAGTTATTCGGGATCATTTGGATGGGATGGCCTAGGAAAGAGTAGGTTTAATAACTGTTCTTTATACAGTCAAAGGAGATAATCAAAGGAAGTAAACAAAGTATGAAAATGAACATAAAAATAAAATGGACAATATTAGTTAAAATAGCTTCAACACAATTCAAGACTAAAACAAACATTTAAAAATGGGACATATTTTTGTGGTAACAATAAGATTAAACAGCAACTGAATCAAAGGCTTTTTTTAAAAAAAAAGAGTCTTCAAGTTAGATTTAACTTCCAAGAGCAGGGTGTTCCCCATAACAAGAGCCACAGAGCAGGTTTGGGGCAGCTCAGACCCATGGGCCAAATGGGGCCCTTCAAGCCTGTCTAGTCCTCAATACTCTCCCAATTTTTTGCCTCCTCCCCTCTCCCCAGGCCCAAAACCTCCCTGGGTCCTTTTGCTACTGCAATGTGTCCTTGAATTGTGATCATGTCTCCTTGCTTGTCTGGAAAGAGACTAGTGATGTGTGTGTTGATGCCTGTATGGCTGGAATGTAGCCTGCTGTACAAAGGTAAGAGTCACATCCATTGCACTGTCCACTTTTGCCTCTGGCTTGCAGTCTCCAGAAGGTTTCCCACAATGCAATGCAGCCTCCAGAGTGCAAAAAGGCTCTCTATCACTGCCGTAGAGAAAGCCCTATTGTGTATTGCCACCAACTGTACCTCAGAAGTTAGTTGCATGTGCAAGAGGACAAACATCACTTGAGCTTAAAGGACAGACAGATTCTCAGAGGAGGAGATGGGTTTTCAAGTAGCTATTTAGGGCTGATGATTAGCACCTTGAATTGAACTTGGAAAGGAATCAGCAGTCCAGTCTTGTCTTGCAAACCCAACGTCAACAGTAGATGGACACGCAGAACCCAGAGACTGCTGAACTGCATAGGAAGATGGATTACCTAATTTTGTAAAAAGTGGACAACTTCAATATCTTATTTTTATTTAGAGATAAAAGCATATGCTTGCCATCTTCTGTCTAGTCTGTCCGGCAAGCTTCTGGCAACATATATGAAACTCACAGATCGTTACAAATATAAACTTGTAGAAATATAAAATTTTAAATGCCTTTATAATGTATACCTGTCAAGCAAGTGAAAGCTGACTGGTCTGACTGGAATGAAAAGAAGTCCTTTGTGTTCAAATCAATTCTTTCTTGGGCAAATAAAAGAGAGATCTGTTGCAGATTTAATTTGTAGTGTTCTCTTTTCCACTTAGTTAATTCTCTTCATTATCTTTCTTATCTATTTCCAATTGACTTATAAAAAGAGAGTCTGGCTGAAGCAGGAAAAGTAGAATTAACTCACAGACTCCATTTGATGGCAAAAACCTCCTGGAACAAAGAATTAAAAACACTGGAGACAGCTTTATCCAGATGAGTTGAATGTGTTATTCTGGAATCCAACAAGAAGGCTGGAAAAACATGACCTTCAAATCTTAGAACACATTCAGTAAGATCTGACTACACATCTTGATCAGAAATAAATACACAGAGGAGGTCGGACAAAGCAGCCAATAGCAACCTTTCCAACATCCATAAAACACTAGACCACCTAACTTCATCATCTGTTGACTTTGGCCACTGAATGTTATTATCTGCCTTGTTTTTTTATTTAAAAAAATAGTTTTACTCTCTTAATTTCACTTCTCTGTTAATGGTTGTGTGTGTGTGTAATAGTCACTATTTTTTATGAACAGATCATCTGAACTAGGGAACAAGGGTGCTCTCTTGTTTTGTGGCCTGAGATTTTCTCTCTCTCAATCTCAAGTTGTCCTTTTAGCAGCAACAGATACCTGGATGATGCTTTATGAGCTAGATTTGATCCTTCCTTCTTGCAGAATATGTTAGTGGCATTTGCTGCAGTTGAACTCATGGTAAATTTTGATATTAGCTCAATAGTAGAAGAAAAGCCACAACTTAAAACTCCACACAGCAAGAATTTAGCTGGCAGAAATGTAAAGGATGAAGAAAGGCAGTGCGGTTAATGATCTAACTTGAGTGGATTCCTTTTTATCAGAAATCACACATTTTTAATTGGCACAATATCACAAATAAAGACACAGATGCCAATAGTGTGAAAATAAAAAGGTTGTTAAAGATATGCAGCTGGTGTTCATTTCAACAGTTCTCAAAACAATCCATTATTATACCATTTTTATAGCATTAATTCCAATGATGTCAAATAAACACAATCAGCATCTGCTGGTCCTGCTGGAGACCACATTCCCCAAACTGATCTCTGACTAGGACTTAGCTGAGCTAGAGAAAGACTGCTGCTTCTTGGCTTTCTTGTTGGAAGCCAATGCCCAATCTTAAGCTCTTGCTTCAGAGCCCACCTAGACATAGCAACAAGGAGGAAAAGGATTGCTGCCCAACAGTCGCAGCTCTGGGGAAAGAATGAGCAAGCCTCAAATTGAACTAGCAAGCTCTGTGTGTGTGTGTGTGTGTGTGTGTGTGTGTGTGTGTGTTACTGTTTTTACTATTCCTCTGGGAGCCGTCCGGAGTGGCTGGGGAAACTCAGCCAGATGGGTGGGGTATAAATAATAAACTTTTATTGTTGTTGTTGTGAATGTGAATAGGGGGCCCTACCTGGAGTCTATTGCCCTGAATCCACAGAAACCTGGAACCAGCCTTGATTCCAAATGATGGGGCTGATTGCAGTTGTAGTCCAAAAGATCTGAAAGATGCAAGGTGGTTAAAGGTTGATTTACTTAATCTGTCAGAGTCTCCCAAGTTTCCATTGTAGAAGTTTCCTTATGTAAGACATGGCTGATGGTTGCTTGTTGTCTACATTTTTCCTACCGTTCACCCATATGTTTTTGACAGGATGTGGATTCATTTTGAGAACTGTTACACTGTGTGTGAGAGAAAGAATGACTTGTCCAACACCCAGTGAACTCCATAGCTGAACAAAAGACTTATGATTTATTAGAAACTTCACAAATGGGTTCCATAGAGCAGAATTCTTAAACCTTGGGCCCCCAGACATTGGTCTACAATCTGCATCATCCCTATCCAGCTTATCCAATGTTTAGGGATGATGGGAGTGGGAGTCCTTCAACATCGGGGGACCCAAGGTTGAGGTAGACAACTAGTACAAAACCTATGGACCTTAATAGTATAGGCATGCCTAAAGAAAAAGATTACTACTGATTTCATTGATTACTAAGTAGTTCCTCTTCTCTGTGCTGTGTTGCTTTTACAGTGAGCATCATGTCCTGAAATGATCTCCTCCTTAATCCTGAGAGGGGGAGGGCTTGTCCTAGATCTTTATTAGATGTTTGTACTGATTTAAGAGCGTTTTTTGGTATTGGCTGATTTAAAAGTTCTGCTGCATAGTAAAAGGAACCTGTTGAAATCAGTGGCAAATCCCCAGTTAATTAAAAAAAATCATCCAAAGGCTATTTAAAAACAACCTACTAATTATAATTTCCGTGCGCTGCTCTGGTTTGCCAGAAGTGGCTTAGTCATTCTGGCCACATGACCCGGAAGCTGTATGCCGGCTCCCTCAGCCAATAAAGCGAGATGAGCACCGCAACCCCAGAGTCAGACACGACTGGACCTAATGTGTCTTGTATCACAGATAAATAATCATTATGATACGCTGTTTCTTTTGCAGAAGAAAATAATTGAGGTTTTAATAAACATGCCATTACTGTCTAGAATTCTCAGATATGAACAAAGATTGAACATAAAACTCTAGAGCTGTTTCATGAATGAACTTTAAGGCTATATTGAAGGACTTTATCTTTTTGAGGCAAGTTGTTTAGTTAATTCTTATGTTTCATTTGGAATTCTTTTTTGTGTGAAGATTTTAGCATTCCTTTGTTTTTAATAGATGTACTTTAGACTAAAAATTAGTGGGAATGAGTTTATAGAGTTGTGTGTGCATATCTCCTGTTTTACAGAGGCTTCCCTCATTAAGGCTGACTGCAGATAGAATATTCCCAAACTTCTGATCATGGTTTTCATGTACCATCATGGTCTCTCCTCCCCTCTCCTTGGTGAATATTACCCTCCCTAGCTAAGATTGCCCTCATGAACAGAATTTTAAAGCAGAGTTTTGAAGTGGGATATTAAAAGCCCTGCAATTCCTTGCTACTAGGAAACAACAATAAAACAAAAAACGTGGTAGGATGGAAAAGAAGCTGGAAGCAAAACTTAACTGTCATTACAGACTAGATTTTAAAACCAGAAGTGGAATGTCCAAGGTTTCTGTTGGGAATATAAATGTTTCTTTGAATGTGGAAATACTGAAAAGGGATGTCGGGGTTGGGGTTTTCTATGCAGACATCCCATTCTGTTTAAGCAGGTTTATTTAATTAACTAGATTCTGGTGCAGAATTGTTTACAGCTGTAGGATCTATCGCAGCAGGCTGCATGTTGAAATAGGATAGTATGACTAGTAGTTTCCATAATGTATCATAACTTTTTATCTTAGTAGAAATTGGTGACTTAAAAGTATCAGACAACTATGCAGGTGCTTGAATATAATTGCCACATTTTATTAGCAAGGCTTTAGGACTTCTAGCAAAAAAATATGGCAGTTTGTATGCTTTTTTCTTGTAGGAAGAGATGTATAAAGGTGTCTTCAAAGTGGATGCTTGTCCAAGCAGGTTGCCAAAAGAGCCTCGGGAGCAGCTTTATTTAGTACTTCTTCCTTGCAGATGCAGGGTAACTTAGGCACCAAAGCAGTCATTCACACATGCTTGTTTCCAGCATTAATGTAAATCTTTATCTTAGGGATAGTTCAGACATTAGTGAGCTAGAGATTTGTGTTTGCCAAGACTGTAACCATCAGGCAAACTGCACATATGACTCATGGCATAAATATTTACATAGTTACATTTGTCTGTGTTTTCTGTTGTTGTTCACCTCAAATAGGTGAAGAAGAACATACCGTCTTTTTCTGTGTATAAGACTAGGTTCTTTTCCTAAAAAATAATGTCAAAAATTAGGGGGCGTCTTATGCACAGATAGTGTCTCTCCCCCCCCATTTTCTTAAATCTGAGCCCCCCAAAATAGGGGCTGCCTTATACATGGGGGCATCTTATAGACAGAAAAATATGGTAGATATCAGATATATGTAGATGGATCTTAATGACCACATGTTAGGGTGTACAGTGGAAGGTGCACAGTCATAATGCCCCATAATTTTTTTGCCCTAATGCCCCATAAACAATTTTAGAGAATTATTATGAGAATGGTCCCTTGGAAACGGTAATATGTGACATGGGTTTAAATGTCTGAAAATTAGTATATGTGTGTGGGGGGGAATGTTATTCAGTCTTGAAATATTGTAACTTTAGGGGCTGTAGATACAAGCCACTTAATATTCTAAGTCCACAGAAAATCTGCAATACATTTTAAGAGCTGTAATACCTTAATAGCTTTTGTTTGGGAACCTGATTTGCATATATTAACAATGGACATGGACAATAGCTTGAGTAGAAGACACTTGTTTGTGCAAGGAAAAGCTTGAGCTTACACTGTTGTAGTCCTCCCTGTTCAGACCCTCCATTCATGTGTCACAACCTACACCACTCTCTAGAGTTCCCTGGCTCTCAGGGTTTTCTTTTTCTTCTAGAGATGCAAGTGGTATAAGAAGAGGGTGCAAGCTAGCTTTTTCTCAATTTTAGTTTCTCTCAGTTTCTCATGTTTTGAATCTTAAATTTAGTTCTCCCAATTTCCACATCAGTCTGTGTTTTTTTTTAAAAAAAAGTTCTCATGTCTTACTATGTCATCTAATATATAATTTTTTTTACACAGTTATGTTTAATGTTTTTGGAATCACTTCCCCCTCATATAATGTACTTCTTTGCAATTTATAGTGCCATTTCCCTAAAATAATGCACTTTCCCCTTATATACACTTTTTGTACATATTTTTGTTTTGAGAACCACATCACTAAATTATTGAGACATACTACCCTCAACACTTACATTTTAGCACAGTGATCTAAGGATCATAGTGTTAAGCTGTCAGTTTCTAATGTAAGTTCTGAAGAAACAGTTTGGAATTGCACAACAAATTATAAAAGGTAAACTGAAACAGCATTTATGTAAGCAGCAGTCCATTTTTATTTGCTGTTCTCCATCAGCACACTTAAAATTTCTTTTCTTTCCTTGAAATAAATGTAATGAAGAAAATTAGTGAAGTGCCTTTGAAACTTAATCAAGATCGCATTTCCAAACTCATTAAGTGTCATTGCTTCTTGGGAACATTAAGATTTCTAAATTAGATTAAAGCTCCCATTTTAAGCCTGAGAGGATTTGAAATGTTGCTTTTAAATCTAGATTAATTGCTACAATCCGCTTTAGTTGCGTCATTCCTATATAGTCTTGTGTTCTCTGTAATAGGCATTTGTACCTAAGGCGAATAATCAGGCATGGTTAATGAAATACCATGAATGTTTGTGAAAGATTAATAGAATTTCAGAAAACATTACTTTTATATTTCAACCAACCTGTTTGTGTAAATAATGTTAAGTGCATATTTTTCCTGTGGTGAAGATTAGTAAGAAATCTTCCTGCTCGTGTGGTGAGCTTTTTCCTATGTTGTGTGATTTACAGAGTGAAATTCACTCCTTAAAGAAAGCCTCATAAAATGTCTAATCCACCAATTAGAGGAAATTGATGTTGTTAGTATTGAATACTGTCATTTTCAAACACTCCACAAAACACCAGAGTCTTATTGCAGGAGTTCATTTTAATGTAGTGACACACTACCTCAGCTTTGGACATAAATTTCCAGGAAAATATACCCCCTTTCTTTCTTAATATTTTTATTATTTAAGAAACAAATGCAAACATTAAAATAATAGCAATAACAGAAAACTGTGTATGTATGTGTTGACGTGTATCTGAAATGAAAACATATTGGCATTCAAAGTGAATGAAATAAATTGCAAATGAAAAAAAATATATATATTATATGAATGCTATAAACCAAAAAGTTTTTCCGAGGTTTCTAATGTTAGATACATCCAGAAATAAATTTTACAGAGTTCCTAATAATGCATGTGGGAAAATGTTTCCTTGTTGCGTTAATATATTATGAACACAGTCGATTTCTCAAAATACTCTCTTGATTTTAACATCTTTTCTCCAAGCTTGTATGATGAAAATGCCAGTTCGCACCATTATAGCACATCAGTAATTTTCTGGATATGTTGTACTTGCCAGTTCTCATGGCCATTTGTAGCATGACAAAGCTACCACGAATTGACTGTGCCCTACAGTTTTGCTAAAGTGAAGTGGTTTAGAGTAGTCAAAGATACAGAAATTGCCAGATATGACATTGTGGTTAAGCCAAGTTTTTGAAGCCTTTTTAGGACTTGCTGAATTGTAAACTCATTCTACGATGAAGCAACTGCACAACTGTTTTCTCTGCACAAGAAGAGCATAAAAAGTCAACTCATAGTGATTCTGCAATACCAAATATGGTTGTGGGAATCATTACGAAGACATTTTCAGCTAGCTTTTGTAGCCACGAAGTGCATTATTTTCTAACAGAAGTCATGGTGCATATAGTATAATAGAAACAGAGATACTTCCCCAGCCTTTCTTAACTTACATATTCTCTCCAACACAAGCATCAGTGTTGGGAGAATGTTTGGAAACCTGTGATAATGTGAAAGGAATGTGTGAACTCAAGTTCGTTGCATTTGCACTGAATATATATTGTATATTACTATGGACTCTAAAAAACCCCCCCCAACTTCTTTTAGAAGGCATGTTTTCTTATTTCTCTGCAAATGTTGCTATCTTATAAAGGGGTGCTCATATAATGTTGTAACCAGATGAAAGCTAACCTTTTGCTTCAAGCTCATTAGTCCTATGCCAGATTCCGTAGGCACAATGAATCATGATAATTATACATGGGTGAGAGCATTTCATAGCTGTTTAAGGATGGGTTGTTTGCAACAGTGTGAATCTGGGACATAAAAAGAATTGTCTATAGCATTTGGAATCCATTTACCTTGGACAGTGCACCAAAGACTTCATTTTTCGTTCCTCCAAGGGAAAAGATGACTCCTCATCAAAACAAATTAAAGATGGTCAAAGGAAACTTTTAAAGAAATGAATTGAAAGCATTTGAGACTGGGGGAAAAAAGCAGCTAAAGAGTTACACCACTGTTTCATACACTATAGCCCTTAGACAACATGATCCCCAAAAGAACATTTCAGATAGCTTCTAAGCCTTGAGGTTCATTTTGAGTTGTAGCTTCCTGAAGACTGCTTTGACCTCCTATGCAAAATATTTCCTGCCCTTCTTTCTCCTGTTTCCATGAAACAGCACTTTGGAATAGTTCTTTATATTTCTTTATATCTTAATCACTGATATAGAGATTAAATGCAAGGTGTCCCTTCAGGAAGACCAATATAAACCATGGCGGTACCAGTAGGGCAGGCATGGCCAAACATGTTGTGGCTTTGAATCTTACTTTGCCTACCAGTCTGAGCATTAAAGTGTCGGAATCTCCGCTAAGACTGAGCTACTCCTCCGGTCGAGCCTTCAGAATCTCCTCCAATGATGATTAACGACCTGAGCCTTTCATAAGGCTCCAGGCACGTTCCCCATTCAGCAAAGTATCAAAGCAGCAGAAGAGACAAGAAGTTTGAGCTACATTGCTAGGTTTTATTTCTAACTACACAGACAGAAAAGAAATATATATGCTCTCTCCGGGAAAACAGAGAGCAACTGGAAAACAAAGGAACAGGAAACCAGTAACATCACATCCGTCTCCTGTCTTCCATGAGACTTCCAACAGTCTGGAATTTCTGGCATGCAAAACAGAGTCTTGTGACTCCAAGCACTGCACAGTGGCATAAACAGAAAGCAACATAAAGATTATGGCAGAATCCATACTCTTGAGTTCAAGCTCTTCATCCAATAATAGCCAGGACAATTTCCTTGTGGGGCACTATATACTGGTGCTGGTGTGCTGTGATTGGGTGCTGAATTACACCACATCCTGTGCTCTTTTATCATGTGGGCAGGATGGAATTTTATGGGTGGGTGGGGTATTGCAGCAAGTCTGGAGTGTCACCTTAGTCCGAAGGAGTATAAGATATGGTATGAGTGTGCTCTTTCCCCTGCCTTGCCTATGTCTTGCTTTCTACTTCATCCCATTTAACCATCCCACTAGTGTATCTTTACCAGTGAAACAGCCCCACTGGCAGGGTGTTCCACCAACAGCTGTCATGACTTTATCGTATCTAGCATCCCACTGATACTGTACACCTTCTGCCGAATCCTATGACACCTCAGCAAGCTTTATAACACATTGTTTCCCTGCACTGGCACTAATTTTAAATTTCCAGTTCTTTAGGCTGCTGAGATTGCCAGGAAGGGCTGTAATAGAGCATAAAACACCACTGTATTAAGATAAATATATTCAAATTTATTACACATAGCCCTGAGAAGTAAAGACAGAAGGCCTATGATTGATCATTCCACACAAAATATGAATCCATCATATTAGCAGAACTGGTCCAGGTGGATTTTAAAAAATGGCTGGAAGATGAGAACTCATATAGTTCAGAATAAACAGTGATGATGTGGAAAAGGTGTCTTACATTAATCTTATCTCAGCGGAGAAGTATATTTATAGATGAAGCAAGACTTGCTAGACTCAAAGCTAGAGGCAGTGGGGGTAGACACTCTAATGTGCTATTGGCAAAAATAGAGAATTGTTCCTGTTAGCTGGTGGTTAGTAAGAGTAGGTTTCGAGTGTATGAAATGCAGACTTCCAGATCATTGTTTGAGGAATGGACACCTTAGAAGAACTATTTTGTGTCTGTCTTCTTTGTTCCTTTCTGCTGTATGCCACGATGTTTAGCATTAAACATGGCAGTCAAAGTTCTTTTTCATGTCATGCCCTTATGTTTGTTTGGTTGCCCTTACACCACTTGTCCTCCAGCTATCTCCAGATCTGTTTTACTTATGTGGTGCTCCCCAGTAAATCATGGGGCTAATTGAGCTCCACGGTGCTGGAAAGGACACTTGGGTACAATTTCTTAATGGCCCACTGCACCTCACCGTTCCATAGTGGGACTAGGAACTTGCCAGCATTGGCTACTGGAAAATCTCTCAGAGTATTGAGGAATCCATTGGTTCTCATGAGTCTCCAGGATCAG
Source organism: Podarcis erhardii (assembly GCF_964252035.2). Classification (NCBI taxonomy): domain Eukaryota; kingdom Metazoa; phylum Chordata; class Lepidosauria; order Squamata; family Lacertidae; genus Podarcis; species Podarcis erhardii. The sequence goes on along the minus strand of NC_138507.1, from coordinate 87,691,344 downwards.
ACCATCTTAATAGGTCTCCCACCCCTGCAGGTTATTACTATTGTGTAGTATTGCTATTAGTAATAATCTTAGGATTCATTATGTTAATCATATTTCTCATACATTCCAACAGAATGCCACCTGCTGCCCGTGAAGAGCTTTTAGGTTAGATAAGACCAGGAAGACTCAATAAAGGGAATACTGTGTAGGGAGAGACAGAAGACAAAAATACACTGGGGGACTTAAGAAGTGCAAAGTATTCTGTGTTAATTACATAACAATATTTTGAATTACTTCTGTACTGATGCTAGTTCTACAGGTTTCTGGTATGCAGGGGCATTGATACATTTGAGCTGCAACCACAACATTTCTCAGAGGGGGGGGAGTGCTATGATACTTTAAAGACTTGGAAATGTCATTGGTTTGTGAAGGCATTAACCTACTTCATTGGTTTTCAACCAGTGTCTTCCTCAGATGCACCCCTGCAGGAATTTAACTGTGCTGGCAGAGGAGCAATTCCTATTGCCTCACCTTGGGTGCCTTGAATGATGGTCAGGGGTACTGTGGGCAACACTGGCCTCTGTCCCTCTTTCCTTTCCTCCCTCCCTCTGATGCCTTATCACATCTCTTCCTTCCAAAGGCTTGCACAGCTATTTGTTGCAGCAGGCCTGGCTACAAACTCCCCAGATGAATGCTGCCTCTGGGGCTGGCCAGGGGGTGCTTCCCAGGCCCCTGTGGGGCAGTGGTAAGAGGCACCTCTCTTGGGGGGCTGGGGGGGGGAGAGACGAGGGGCAGCAGAAGCGACTGCCCAGAAGACTTCCAAGGAGAGGGGAGAAGAGAGGAGGTTGAGGGAACACTCCACAACGGAGGGTGTTGGGAAAAAGATGAGAGGCTGCCAGCTTGGGTGGCAAGGGGTGACATAACTGGGCTCCTGAGCCCCACAGGGGTACCACAGAAAGAAGGTAGTTGGTTAAGGGAGCCATGGACCCAAAAAGGCTGAAAACCTCTGGTCTACTTCATCAGATATAGAAAAGAGAAGGTTGTGGTGCTGAACTAGAATTTACTGGGGGAACAAGGTGAGGCAATAGGAATTGCTCCTCTGCCAGCACAGTTAAATTCCTGCAGGGGTGCATCTGAGGAAGCAGATGGCTGCTTCAGAATGCTTAAACTATTAAAAAATTGATTTAGTCTTTTTTCTTGCACCAAGTAAAATAACTTTTCTTCTGAAATGTATGTCCTAGAGCAAAGTAGCATAACTTAAAATAAGTTTCAAGAGAGGAAAGAAAAAACTTACTTTTAATGAGCAATCTTTATTGTAAACTGAGCAGTAATAGATATATCCAGTTTGTGAGTTCTAGAAAAAGCGTGATTTCTGACACAGGGAAAAAGAATACTTCTTATTTATTTAGATGTGGTGGCACCAATGGGTGGGGCTCAAAAGTTCTTGTGGCTTTGACTACAGATTTTACTTGGTATCCACTCCCATTTGCCTCTGCCAAACCTGCCATGCTTCTGTCCAGCTCCATTTTTCTCCCTGTACCTACTAATTTAAGGGCTTTCTGTTAGTATGTGTATGCATTTAATGAAGTCACAGCTGGAAACTGTCAAGTGGTCCGGCAGTTCATTCTTGTGCATGTTTACACAGAATTAAGTCCTTGTGTGTTTACTGGGGTTTCCTCCTAGGAAAGTGTGCAGTGGGCTGGGACTGGAGAGCAGGAGGGATCCATATCTGGATTTTGCCATTAGCCTGGAGAACTTGGACCATTGAGTAGCTACATAGCATCCCCCCAGGGATAACATCCTTGTGTGTCTTGCGTTTTTAATTTGTAAACTGGATGGTGAAGCCCCACCCCCCACTCTCTCTTTCATAAGGACAGTTGGCTGGATCAGACCAAGGGCCCATCTAGTCCAGCATCCTGTTCTCACAGTGGCCAACACAGTGGGAAACCATCAAGCAGGAGTTGAGCGCAAGAGCACTCAGCCCTCCTGTGGTTTCCAGCAGTTGGTATTCAGAAGGGCTGCCTCCAACTTTGGAGCAAAGAGCATAGCCATTGTGGCTAATAGCCATTGGCAGATGATGAATTTGTGTAATCCTCTTTTAAGGCAATCCAAGTGGGTGGCCATCACTGCCTCCTGTGGGTTCCATAGTTTAACTATGCACTACATAACAAGTACTTTCTTTTATCTGTTGTGAATCTTCCAACATTCAGCTTCATTGGATGTCTATGAGTTCTAGTGTTATGAGAGTGGGAGACAAACTTTTCTCTGTTTACTTTCTCCACGCCACGTATAACTTTATCACCAATGTGAGCCAGACTGAGAGACAAGAATTTTCTGAAAAGCAGGATAAAAATGCAATTAAATAAATTTATAAATTTGAACTAACCAAGTCCTTCCTACATCGTGATGATGCTTAGTGCAGTTATCTCCAAAGAACTTACCTAGCCACACTTACCTAGAAGTAAATTCCATTTCGCTGAGTGGGATTTAATTCCAGTTTATTGTATTTTGGACTAGGGTGTGTTTTCTTTGGCACATGTTTTAGCATTCCTTTAATTTAATTTAATTGGAAAATTTCTATACTGCTCTTCAGCTCAAATGGTTTCCAGGGCAAATTACAAACAAAATACAAAAAAGCAAATGAAGTCGGTACAATAAATCAGAATACGACAATATCACAATAAAAACCAGCAATCAAGAGCTGCGGTTAAAACAAGTTCAGACTCAGTATGTTATGACTTAAAAGGCCTGAGCACAGTAATAAGAGGCCTGAGTATGCTATTGCTTTATATGTTAATGGGACAGGGCTATACACACAAGCCCCACGCCCAACATCCTTGTGCCCCTCTCCACAGTCCCTGACCATCTATGTGTTGCATGGGGAAAGTATGCAGGGGGCTTCTACTTATATTCACTTGAACCTTTATCTGATCAAAGACTCTGAGGAAGCAGAGGCCCTGATGACACAGAGGAGTCTGATTATATTCAAGCAAATGCAAGCAGAATCCTGCTGAAGACCTTATCCACAAGCATGGAAACTAAGGAGCTTGTGAAGATGCTTGTGAAGACAGTGGGGGACAAGGCTTGTGTTCTACCTCTGATCCCTAGCCAGTGATCAGGGTTGATGGAAGTTCTAATCCAAGAACATGTAGAAGGCATGTTGTTGGCTATTCCCAGATTAGATAATTGCTATTAGTTACGAAGCATGAAAGCAATGAGGGATGGCTATTACTTGATGTCACCCTTGTAGTCTTGACAAAGAGTCTGACCATGATGGAAACAGAATGCTAAACTAGATGGAACTTGGTTTAATCCAGAAAGGCTGGATGTTACATTCAGTTGGTTTGACTAAAAATTCTGGGGGTGCTTTTGTAACAATAGTGATGTTAAAGGGTCATTCTGTGGTTATGAACTACATTAGAACGGTGATTGCATAAAAGCTGCCTAATTCATCTCTTCATGTGACCCAATGCATCTCAGTGATTAGTTGTGCTTGTGATTATGCTAAAATAATAAAACTCTTATGTCATAATGATTGTGTGTGTGAGTGAGAGAGAGAGAGAGCACATTAATTGCATGAAATCATTCTGTGGATGTTTGTGAAATGATTCCTACATGTGTATATAATTAAGCTTAGCTCTTATTGGGTGAAATGGACACAATAAGAAGGCTAGTGCAAAGCCTGTTCTTTGTTTAAAATACCACCAGAGCCTATGCTGAGGACTTAACATGGGATTTAAGTAGCGCTTAGGCCTTGTGCCTTGCCCTTTGCATTTAGTTTCATTGTGAAGTGTTTTGGAAGTTAGCCTCATAAAATGTGGTTAGCTTGTTTTAAAAGTTCCTTACTGCCTCCCTCTAAAATTATAATCACATGTGAACAGTTTAAATCTAATGGTGTTAAAAGTGACATTATGGTGCCAAAGATTCATTCAGCTCATTTAATCTGGGCACCCACCTTTTCCTTTGAGGGTTTGTGTTTTTCTCAAAGGCTCCATGTTCTTCAGTATAACACTGCAGGGGTACAATGAACTGCCTTGTTTTATGCATTTTCCATTTTTGAAGTAGAGCCCAGTGAAGGTATCCAGATGTATTACACATGCTCTTTGCAAAGAAGCTCGATGAAGCTTACAGCAGGGGAGTATTACTGCTGGGTTCTCCCCCTTTTAACGTCTTGATTTTTCTTGGTTCATTGTTCTTCAGCTCTGAAAATTTACTATTTTCTATTCTGAGCAGATGGGGATGATAATATCAGCAAAATCCTTGCGGAGAACCAGTGAATTATGGCTACATGCAAACATTTCTAGTACTTTTTGTTTTACTACAAAGCAACTTCAAATAAATCGTCTTCGGCTTGGCTTAAAAAGTGTCTGCCTATGGTTTTTTGTTTTGTTTTTATTTGATTGGAAGTGGAAAAGTTTATGGAACTGAGCAGTACAGTCCTATGCATATTTACTTGAGTCCCACTGAGTTCAATGGGACTACTTCCATCTTAAGCGTGCACAGTGTTGTTGCTGCAGTAATTTAATAACAGCTATTGATGGACTTAAACAGCAATCCAGAGTCTTCCTACTCCAGAGCAATCCTGTTGACTGGATTTCTGTGTACATGGTTAACAGAAGACCTAGCACCATATATGCTTCCCATTGTAGATAATGGTTATTTGCATACAAGGCATTTACATTGAAGCAGTTACCTTGCTATTATTAGTCCACCTAGGACTCTGAATGTTGCTGTTAAATCTTGTGGAGACAACATTGATGGATTTCCTCACATTTCCTCAAGCTACCAGATATACTTGGCCCCCTGCTAACACTCTCACTTTCACTTCTTGTCCACTCCAGCAGATTATTACGCTGTGTATGGAGTTTCCAATAACTAGATCAAGAGCTAATTTATGAGATCAAATTTACTAACATTTTGACTGCTAAATTAGCAGATGATCAGATGACTATTAAGTAAAAAAGAAAAGCAGAGTTTCACATCAATGGCAAGGCAGGACCATAAGCAAAAGCCCTTCTAGTTTGCTGACTTTGGAACAAAGAAAGCTGATGTATACCAAGTCAGACTGACAAATCCATTTAGCTCAGTATTGTCTACACTGACTGGTAGCTGCTGTCCAGGGTTTCAGACAAGGAGTCTTCCGCAACCTTACTTAGTGACCCTGGGAATTGAACCTGGTACTTTTCGGCATTCAAAGCAGATACACTATCCCTGAGCTATGCCACTTCCTCTAACTTCCAGGTTTTATCATTAGCCATGTTGGGCCTCATAGAGAACTAGGCTACCTTGCTACTGGATTTCCATACAGCATTTGTTCTTAGAAGAAGTGGTATGGATGTGAAACTCCTGTAATATAGGAGATCTTCAGCTGTCCCATCAAGAGACAATTCTGCTGTCTTTCTGCAATCACTGAAATCTTGTAAAACAATTCTTTATTCTACAGGACAAAGCCTTTCTTCCTGAATCATGGTGGTATTAATCTTTCCATCCATTTTTAATCTGTGATATTTTAGTGTATTTCTGGTTTTTATGGAAGCCGCCCAGAGTGCCTGGGGAAACCCAGCCAGATGGGCGGGGTACAAATAATAAATTATTATTATTATTATTATTATCCATTTAATTGTACTTAAGATTGATCAGGCCTCAATCCTCTAGGCAGGGTTGTCCCCTTCTACAAATAGGTTGGTGAAATAACAGCTACCTTCTACAATGATTCCTACGCCCAATTCTCCCCTAATGTGATTGATGTTTGATAGCAAGGTAGTTGATTTCATAAACATAAAAGACAGCGGAAAGAATGTTTCAACACCCCGTGCAACTCTACTGTAACTGGAAACACTGTATTTTAGCTCCCTTTAGGGCCTTGAAGATTATTAACAGTATTTATGGTCGCTACAGTGTAATGGTTGGCAGCTGGGATGCAATTTAACATCATCTGGCAACTTAATAGGAAAACCTCCGTTTTTCTTCCTTATTTCTATTAGTACCACCACCGAGTGTAGTTCTGGTGCACATTCCTATATACAGACTTCCAGCAGGAAGTGTAGGTCACTCTTTTCAAGGGACAGGTGACAGAACTTGTAGGCTGATGGATAAATATTTGCCCTGGAATGCAAGGGTTTGCTCACTTTTGCTGATATTTAGGAAGAAAAGAGAAAGAGGCTACTAATTGAGATGGGAGGATTTTCCAGGCTGCGGGTAGCAGAAAAGAAGTCACAACATAATGTGTGGGAGGAATCCATCTGAAAGTTGTATAAATCTTCATTATTAACTAAAACAAAGTTCATCAGCAAGGGAATCATCTCTTTTTACCAGCTCATCAAGTTTCCCACATTTCTTGGCATTTCCTTGTGTTGTGCTGACTCTGCTCTGTGTTTCTCCCAGTCTCTCCATCACTATCCAGTGTATATAGAATTCTTCTACAAACTGTCTTGCACTCACAGTCTGTCTAGACACTTATTTCCTATACTCCTGATTCGTCTCTCTGAGATTTGATGTCCATCTCCCATCTCCCCATCGTTCTCCTTGCATGCCGTTTTCAGAATGCAACTGTTTTCAGATGCATTAAAAAAATGACTTACTCAAAAAGAATCCCCCCCGTCCAAGCAAATTAATTTGATGTGCTATAGATAACTGTATAAACTGTGCTTTTCCTTAATGTTCTTGTTTAAAATTAGCAGATGACTTGGGCTGGGGGTTGCTACCCAGCTTATACTGGTGTGGCGCTAAACTTTAGTACCATTCTGTCTTCTAAAATTGTCTTTGAGTATTAAATTGTCTTTGAGTATTGATTGCTACTGGAAGAGAAAGTAGCAAATCAAGAGCCATTCTTCACAATGGATCCAACCTTTGAAGAAAATACTTGGCAGCAAAACCCTGGTGCTGATTGGTATTGAAGGTGTGGGGTATACATCTTTCAAATAAACAAACAAATCCTGAGGATGTTTATACTGAAATAAGTCCCATAAGTGTAATTTGAATTGCAGATTCGATTATATTGATTAGCATGTGTTGTGCTCCTAACTAGGCTCTGTCCTTTAAATAGTTCTTTGACAATTATTTTTAAGAACTGTTAGACCAGAATTTGCTGTCGCTGACTGCCACAGTTGTGACACTTCAAATCAGACTGTGTGGTTTTTTCACACTCATGAATCTGGCTAGGATAATCCTGCCCTTGGGGTTGCAGGGGCAGGCTTGGTAAAAGAGATGGAATGTGGTGCAAGAGGGTTGAGGAGAAGGGAGGATCCCACCCAAATCAGAGGTGCTTCTGCAAATGTAGCTCCTACTGACACAAGCTATCTCTGCCTGATTTGGATACAGATCTTCCCTCTCATTTCTCACCCCGATCAGTAGGGGTCCCCAACCACTGAAAATGGCTTTTCTAAGGGCAGGAGGAATGGGAAAGTAAACTCTCACCAGCCCTCTTTCATGGTTTTTCTTTTGAATCTGAATTGAATTGAATCTGTTACCATGTGGCCTGGGGCAAAGAAATAAACCTTTTTTTAAGTAGGCCTTTTGATGGAAAAGGAACATAAATGTTGTATATAGAAATTAAAATGAAACGTAACTTTAGTAATAGTTGTAATAGAAGTAGTAATTTTCTTGTTTATACCCTGTCCATCTGGCTGGGTTTTCTCAGCTACTCTGGGCGGCTTTCAGTAAAATATAAAATAATAATAATAAAATGTCAGACATTAAAATCTTCCCTGAACAGGACTGCCTTCAGATGTTTTCTAAAAGTTGTGTAATTCTTTATATCCCTGACATCTGATGGGAGGACGTTCCACAGGGAGGGTGCCACTGCCGAGAAGGCCCTCTGCCTGGTTCCCTGTAACTTTACTTTTCGCAGTGAGGGAACTGCCAGAAGACCCTCAGAAGTGGACCTCGGTGTCTGGGCTGAATGGTGGAGGTGGACATGCTCCTTCAGGTATACTGGGTCGAGGCCTTTTAGGTCTCAGAAACGTACTGAGAGCCAGTGAAGATCCTTTAGGACTGGTGTTATACGGTCTCGGCAGCCACTCCCAGTCGCCAGTCTGGCTGCTGCGTTTTGGATTAGTTGTAGTTTCTGAGTCACCTTCAAAGGTAATCCAAGTGGGAGATAACCAGGTCATGTACCACTCTGTTGAGACAGTCTGTGGGCAGGTAGGGTCTCAGCCGTTGTACCAGATGGAGCTGGTAGACAGAATTAACCTGACTCCATGGACAGCTGTGAGTCCAAAATGACTCCCAGACTGCGGACCTGGCCCTTCAGGGGCACAGTTACCCTATTCCAGACCAGGGAGTTCATTAGTGAAGTTTCCAGACACTTTAACAGATGTCCAACAATTTTGTGTTATGGAAACGCCTTGAGTTTTTTGAGAAATGTACAACCAGGTAGCTTCACCTTCTCTAACCGCAGACTTGCCCTAATGTGTGCTCCTGAATATGCAGCACTTTGCAGGAACCTAGTTGGGCAGGGAGCATAAGAAGTAATAAATTATTATTATTTTGGGAATTTTTAATGTCTTATGTTTTGCTGTGTTTTTATATTCTGTTGGAAGCCACCCAGAATGGCTGGGGCAGCCCAGTCAGTCAGATGGGTGGGGTATAAGATGATGATGATGATGATGATGATGATGATGATGATGATAGCAGCACCTTTCTGAAGGCAAAGATGATCACACTTAGGTTGCAGCTAGAGGGACTAAAGTCAAATTGTGACTGACCTGGATACACCAAATTGAAGTCTGCTGAAGTTAAGCAAGGGGTGGGGGGGAATCCGCTGGCCAGTTGAGGTTTCAGGTTAAGCTAACAAGACCAGTGGTCTGGGATGATGGGAATTGTAGTCCCAAAACAACTGGAGGGCCAAGTTTGGCCACCACTGGGTTAAGGCTTTTCATGGTGGGAAGAGAAAGCTCAGCAAGTCCACACATAAAACTATGTTTTTATTTTGGGCTGCTACATGGAACGAGAACATTCCATTTTTAAGTTAGCATCAAACACAATATCTCTGCCCTTTCCCTCCAGCTCATTTGGCCTATACAGATGTGAAATTGTTATAGGTTTTTTGCTTTTTTAAAATGGGTGGAGTGCTACTGCATGCTTTATGCCTTTCAGTCATCCCGTGTGGGTCCCTCTAGTTCATGTTATTGGTTTCATATGTGCTTGTTCTGTTCACGTAAAATGAAGTGTAATATTATAAAATATGTTTTCAGTGAAAGTTTGTTTCTTGCATTCTCCCATTTCCCTGGGGTGCAAGTGAATTATATATATAAAAAAGGTGTGGGGAGAAATTAACTTTAGTCTGTAGTTAATCTTACTACAATCAGTGGAGCTGTTCATGGGAATTGGTGCTTGTATACATACATATAAAGCTGGCTGGTTTCAGTATCATGGTATTCTGTAAAAATTAGTTCAGTTTTACTTTAAATGGTCACATTACTGGTTTTCGGTTTAGAGGAAAAGTTGACAACAGTGGTTTTCAAGCTTCCTTTTTCAGATAACCCTTTTGACATTGGTTTGTGTGCTGAGTAACACCTGCAATGAAACCTCTGTGCATTGTAAAACATTCTGGGGGCCTGGTTTGTGATGTGTGGGATGCCAATAAGGTATACCTAGCACACCTGAGAGTGCATGCGAGCCACCAGGGTTTCATTAGGGGAGTAGTAAAGCACATGGATTCTGTGAACTGAAAATAATGAATATGTAATCTTTTTGGCCCGAGGTAACTTCCTGTATATATTAATTTGATTAATATATTGCGTGGTATGGTGTGTAAAAACCACAAATGGCGAAGATACGGAGAAAATATGCACTTTTCTTCCATGAAAATTCCAATGGTTTTGTAAATATTTCCACTGCTTTGATTTTTGACACTCTGGTTTTAATTAAGGAGATATTAATAGCTTCTTCAGAAAAATAAACATGCAAGGAATTCAGACTTACGGATGTTCAAGTGACATGAAACAAAACTGAATCTGTCATTTTAACTATACCACTTGGTCTATAACAGGCATTTTTTGTTTCCACAGAATATGGAATAGGATTAATTTTTATAAGAGTGGTTGCCATGTTGTTTTGAAAAAAAGACCAGCAGGATCCAGAATGGTTTAGCAGATGTATTTACTGGTCATCTGTGTTAGTAAATTAGCCAAGTTTTGAGGTTCTTGGAAGGGTAGTTGCTCAGTGTTAGTTCATCTGCCTTCCACGTGGAACACCTCAGGTTCAATCTCCAGGTGGGGCTGGGAGAGACTCTGTCTGAAATCTTGCAAAGCTGCTTCCAGCCTGAGTAGAGACTGCTGATCTAGATGTACCAGTGGTCTGGCTCAGTATATGGCAGCTTGCTATGATCCTGTGTTCCTCTGTGTAGCCTTACTTTAAGCACTTTTCACTGTGCACAAGAGGACTTGTTGATCTTGTCTTTGTGGAATGTCTCTAGAAGATAGGAAAAAATTAAATCCCATTACTTCTGCATATGATCCCACTCTTGATTTATTTTCTGAACAGGAGTGAGAGGAGAAATGTCACTTGGACGTAAGGAAGCCTTTGAAATTTTCAAGAGAGATTATGCTGATAGCATAACCATTGAAGATAATAAGCAGCTCCTTAAGCAAAGGTAAGATTTACAGTGGTATCTCGGGTTACATACGCGTCAGGTTACAGAAGCTTCAGGTTACAGACTCCGCTAACCCTGAAATATTACCTCGGGTTAAGAACTTTGCTTCAGGATGAGAACAGAAATCATGCTCCGGCGGTGCGGCAGAAGCAGGAGGCCCCATTAGCTAAAGTGGTACCTCAGGTTAAGAACAGTTTCAGGTTAAGAACGAACCTTCAGAACGAATTAAGTTCTTAACCTGAGTTACCACTGTATACCGAGCTATAAAACTGAGAACACATTCTTTGGGCAGAAATACATGGTTGGGATACAGAAATCAGTTACAAGTTGATGTTCAGGTTTAAGCAAACAAATGACCTGATTGTGTTGTGTGCCATTGCGCAAGGCAAGAAGTAGAAACATTTGGGGTATCGGAATGGCAGGTCAGGAAGGTGGCAATTCCTCTGTGCAAAGCCTTTCATAAAAATGTGGATGAAGTGGGAGAGTAGCAGGGCAGGATCATTGTTCGTATCTGTGTCAAGAGGACCAGGAATGTTATAACCACTTATGATAAGCAGATATTCAAAAAAGTACCCATTACTATAATCCAAAGCAAAAGAGATGCAGGTGACGCTGTAGCCTCAGAGCCTAGGGCTTGCTAATCAGAAGGTCGGCGGTTCAAATCCCCATGACGGGGTGAGCTCCCGTTGCTCAGTCCCTGTTCCTGCCAACCTAGCAGTTCGAAAGCGCATCAAAATGCTAGTAGATAAATAGGTACTGCTCTGGCGGGAAGGTAAATGGCGTTTCCGTGCGCTGCTTTGGTTCGCCAGAAGCGGCTTAGTCATGCTGGCCACATGACCCGGAAGCTGTACGCCGGCTCCCTCGGCCAATAAAGCCAGATGAGCACTGCAACCCCAGAGTCGGTCACACTTGGCCCTAACGGTCAGGGGTCCCTTTACCTTTATAATCCAAAGCACTCCAATAGAGGACAGATACACATACCTGCATGTCAACTACACAGCATATTGATATGAATGGGTACTGACACAGTCCATATTGGCATCTATATGTCCACATTGCATTCTTCTCAGTCACTGCACTATCATCTCTGTGTACCAAGAGGCAGGGATTTTTCTATCAATGAAATTCCTACTCCTGAGCCTGGATAGCTTTCAAAAGTGATGAAGGACTTTATATGACTGACTTACAGTAACTGGTATTATTATCAAGCTCTCTTTTTTAGTAATTTTGAAGTTAATGTTTTATTCCATTGTGTATTTTTAAATATTTCTCATTCCTTGACCCTTCAGAACTGGGCAGGCTAAATGACTGAATACATACACATGCATACATAGAATTATTTATTATTCACATAGCACTTTTAAAAGTGCAATAGAGCCTATACAAAATATTTTTAAGGTTCTGTATAAGAAATATGTTTATAGTCTTAGAAGCAGCTGCAAAAAATTGGCTTTAAGTTTTGTCTTCATTGTTTTTTGTGAAGCAGTGTGATTAGCTCTTATATCATGTATCAAATGGCAAATACAAGTTCAGAGCAACAGAAATGCCTGTTTCTGGAGAATTTATTGGTCAGTAGGTGCTCCTGACAAGGTTTTAAAAAAGCATAATACATATAAAAAGGAGGGTTATAGTAAGTATGTTTACCAAACACCATATGTGCAGTTTCCAAATTGTGATTTTTACTGGTACATTTCTATGTGTGTAAGTACATACTGTATTGAAGGACCAAAAAGCAATACAAAAAAATTAATTAATAAATAATAGATACATAAGACACCACTCAAAGAACAGTTTCCTCATCTAGGCCCACACCTTAAAACTCGCAGCTTATTCTAATATTGCATGTTGTCTCCATTCCAGGAGTCCTTTGTGATATTATATTCATGGAATCATTTTGACCTCTTTCTTCTTCAGTTTCCAAATTTTCTTTTTCTGTAGAAGTAACAGTACTTTGTCATCTCTAGTACATTAGGTGAAACATTTTGAGGGTCTTTGATAAAAAGTATTAGCAGTGCTATTTTTGTAGAAAAAGAGGTGCTGGAACTCACCATGAACTTCTCCCTTGTTCTCTTACAATGAAAAGGGTGCACACTTGAGAGGTGTTCGAACTGAGTTCTGGTGGGTTCTGGCTGACAAAAAGGCCTGAGTATTAGAATAGGAGAGTTAATTAACATTCAGACCACAGGAGCATGGTAACTCTCCAGGAAATTCCATCACAACTCCAAACAAGGTTGCCTGTCCAATGATTCATAATTTTCCATTTCTACATTTGGTACTTATATGTGGCGCATCTCCAGGACTCACTGAACACAAGAAGAAGCCTGGGAATTCTGGAGATAAACATAGGTACTTAGACAGATGTCTTGCATCTCTTTTCATAGTCCTCTCACACTTTATACTCCTTTATCCTTCCCAGACATCTGCTTTTGATTTTTATTCCTTTGGTTGTGCCTTCTTTTATTATATTCTTTAGTCTGATAACTATCTTTCACTCCACCATGGCCATTGTGTTCAGAACCATCACATATCTGATCAATCATTATCTTCAGCTAGAGTGATAGATGCCCATATACTTTTGCAAACTGTGCTTTGAAAGTTTTCTCTCAGAATGATAAAGAGGTATATTATTGCTTACTATGGATATAACCGAGAGTAAACAAGGCATGTGTCTCTACCTAACAGGGCCGAGACATGAAGCAATATGATATTTCCATCTTCTGTTATGCACCTTTATCTGCAAATCCTGAGATCATGGCCATTGTACTTTTTCAAAATCTGTGATTTTGCAGAGGCTATGGCTGTGTCAAATATACCCACAACGTAACTGGCTGTGTTTAACTATATAAATTCTTTATACATCATATAAACATAACTGTTTTCTCATTATCTAATTGAGTAGAAGCAATTAAAGACCAACATTTAGAACAGGAAATACAAATAGATCAATTCCTATATACATAATGTCCAAATAGAAGCTTTTTGTGTTCCACATATGCCTTAGCAAATACAAGTGTCAAACATAACAACTTTAAGGAGCAGTACCTGCAAAAGATGAAGTTTTCTTTGTAATGTTCCACATCTACCTTTGCAAAGTATGTTTGTTGTATTCAGCTGCTGTATGCAGGTACCAGACAAAGAATACGGAAGATCTTAACATGTGCCTTTGCAAAATATAGTTGCTGTATGCCGGTGTCAGACGAAAGAACTTAAAACGTGACAAAGATTCCCAGAATAATACCTTGTTTCGCCCTGCCGGGCTTCGTCAGCCATGCATACTCATATTTTGTGTATCAGAGACATCGAACGAGTGACATGGCGGATACCGCATGTTAGTTGAGTTTACAGTGTTGTGTCAAAACGAAGGCATTAATATGCATGTGAGTCACTATGTCCATGTGTATGTGTGTATACTTTGGTCCATGAGGGCGTTCAGTTTTCTATGCTTCCAAATCTGTGTAGATGTTTCCCCACTCACACTAGTGGGTAGTGCTTGCTGGAATGCATTGGGACTATGTGTTGTTTCCCTCTCCTCTCAATAGGTGCTTCCTCACTCTCCATAATTTTTATGGAGCTTTCATTTTTGAGAAATTGTGTGTGTGTGTGTTGTGAACAGCTCCACCAACACCTATCCGAGACACCTCATCATGGCACTTAGGGGCGGGGGGAGAAATGTCACCTGCACACATTGAACACTGGTATGGACAAGCCTTATATTTCTATCACAATGCATTGTGTGGCCCTGTTAATAATCATGCATGAAATATAGTCATATAATTCCTACGGTTTTTCTAAAAGACTATCATTTCCTCTCTTATTTCTGAGGTGTTTTTTAAGGTATTACAGATGGTAGTTTTCAGGATATCTACAGTGGTACCTCGGGTTACATACGCTTCAGGTTACAGACGCTTCAGGTTACAGACTATGCTAACCCAGAAATAGTACCTCAGGTTAAGAACTTTGCTTCAGGATGAGAACAGAAATCGTGCTCCGGCGGTGCGGCAGCAGGAGGCCCCATTAGCTAAAGTGGTGCTTCAGAAGAACAGTTTCAGGTTAAGAACGGACCTCCGGAATGAATTAAGTTCTTAACCTGAGGTACCACTGTATTTGAGATGAATTCATGTCAAAATAAGTAGAAGAATTCAAACCCAACCTTTGAATCAAATCATATTTAGTTTGTAATCCTAACATTTAAGCAAACCCTATTGAACAGAGTGGGACTTTTTCTGAGGAAACAAGCGTAGAGTAACACTGCACTTCTAATATTGGCATGGTGCATTGCAATGCTCAGTAAAATTGCCGTAGATGCCATACAACCAGAGCAAGGAAGTCTTGCTGCTGCTTACAGAACACATTAGGAAAAGAGGTTTGGAACTCCAAATACATCACACTTGTTCAAAACAAACTCCTCTCAGATCTACTCTGTAATTTGGAACATAGCTGCCGAACCACCACTTGTACAGAAACTCACTGACCCAGCCACTGTTCAAATTTCTAAGTAAGGATTATATATACAACACATTTCAAAGCTAACATAACTTTCTTCTAAATGTAAACCTCTTCTATGCCAGTATTACTATATGCAGTAGGATTGTCATGTTTCTCATTCCCTGCTTGACTTTGGGTTCACAATTATTTTTATTCCACCGTATTTTCTTTCTTTGGCTTCTTCCCCCGTTTCCTTTTTAAAATTTTGGGTGGATACCTCCATAGACCACTGGAGCAATTTATGTTATGTGGCACTTGGAGATATCTGCATGGCTGCTTTTTATAGATTTCCTTCTGCTACTCTGTGGTGGAGTGGCATTGCCCACCAATCCTGACCACACTAGCATTACCTCTTCAGGCACCTTATCTTCCTTCTAGTTTGCTTCCCAATTGCTTCCAACTTGTCAGTAACCTTAATCGTAAAATCACAGCATTGGAAAAGATCAGAAAAGCATTCAAGCCAACCCTCTGCCATCAACATTTTGTCTATCTGCCAACACCTCCCCCAATCAGTGTGCATGATCCAGACCACAGTGCACCACAAGTAGAATGTATACTCTCTGCAGAAGGGGGCTAAAGGAACCCGTCATTCCTTCTTGAATCTGATTAAGTAGAAAAGTGCATACCAAAACAACATTCATAACTTGAAATTTTGTCTGTTATATTTTGTATTTCCAAACTGCTTAACTAACTCCAGAGAAGTGGGTATGTTAGCCACAACCAAGTGTGTCATGGATAACCGATTTATTATGGCCTAAGATTTGGTACTCTAGAGCCCATTTCAACAGAGGCACATTTTTTTTTTTAACAGGAAAATACATATAGATATATGGGTCAGTGGTGGCTGCAGAGGATAGTAATGATTAGTACTTGTCCTCGTTATTATGTTATTGGATGGGCATTTTGTGTAATACAGAATGCAATGTCTTTTGTATTATAAATTGGTTTAATTTTCTGGTTTTAATTGTTTTTAACTGTCATATTTTATCTTGTTAAATTGCTTTGAGACTTTTAAAAAGTGATTAACAAATGTAAATAATAATAATAATAATAATGGGCCATGGCTGCTGAATGCTAGATGACCAGGAAGAGGGTCTCCACAACCTTTTCAATCAGATGTTGTATGGTGGCAGTAGAGATGGGGATAGTTGGAGCTGTGTTGTCCAAATATGCTGCTGCTGAAAGGCCAACTAGATCTAACCTGTGTTTGCGCCCGTAGAATGTGGTTGACCAACCTGTGGTTCTCCAGATGTTGTTAAACTCCAACTCTCATCAGCCCCAACCAGCATAGCTAAGAGAGCCAGTGTGGTGTAGTGGTTAAGAGCGGTAGTCTCGTAATCTGGAGAACCGGGTTTGCGTCTCCGCTCCTCCACATGCAGCTGCTGGGTGACCTTGGGCCAGTCACACTTCTTTGAAGTCTCTCAGCCCCACTCACCTCACAGAGTGTTTGTTGTGGGGGAGGAAGGGAAAGGAGAATGTTAGCCGCTTTGAGACTCCTGAAGGGGAGTGAAAGGCGGGATATCAAATCCAAACTCTTCTTCTTCTTCTAATGGTTGGGGTGATGGCAGTCATAGTCTAACAACATCTGGAGTATCATTCAGCAGCAGCACACCTGCAGACTGCACCTCCAGCTGCTCCTGTCTCCACTGATGCCAGATGATGTCCATCAGTAAGTCCCTGCTCAAAAGAGCATGGGAGACTGGAGAGGCAAGAATAAGAGGTAGACTGCTGGAAAGGGTTAGGCCCTTTCCTCTAGGAAGACAGGGAAACTGTGACAGGCTGGTAAATAACTTATTAGATCCTGTAACTCATCAAGCCAACTCCTCTGTAAATCCAGGTTGAGGAAAAAATCCAGGTTGAGGAAATGTCTCTTTTTCACAGCTTGCAAGCTATCCCTTATATTACAGCAAATGCTTCAAACAAACAAACAAAACCCAGGACAAACCATTTCCATAACTTCTTCTCTGTTTACATCAGAAGCCATGTGTTAAGTATGGCCCAATTATCCATGTTGGGTTCGGCTCTTAAAGCAATCGCTTTCGAGTACACCTCTCTGGTTACTCAGTATAGAAATGATCCCTCAAATAAGGGCATGGAGTCCTAAGATACTAGCTGCTTACAATTTGAAAGAAAAAGTGACTAATTGAGAGGAGACAGTTGCCCAGCTGTGCCTCTCATGTGGAAAAGTGCTATTTCTTAGCTTTGTTCCACTGCTCGTTTTGTTAGACAAAAATGGAACTTGCGGGTTTTGCCAATAGCTTCTGCTAGACCAACTTTTGCCCAGATAATCACTTAAACCCAAGGCTATGCTAACAGTTAAATGCTATAGTTATGTCTTCAATCTGTACAATGATGATTATACACATCTGAGTAACCATTCAAAATTTCATGACTGTCCTGGCCACAAAACCCCAAACAGAATGAGTCATCCCACAGGTATCTTTGATTTATTTCAAGGGAATTATCTTTAAATACATATTTTAATCCCTCCTTTTTATGTGATTGTTTATCTGTATAAGCTAAGTGTAGATAACATTAAAATAAAAGTTAAAGTAAGCTAAATGTTAGAGACTTGACTCAAATACCTCTGCAAACTAAAGAATTAGAAATTGGGAGGCTCACATTGTCGGTTCCTTACCTGCGTGGTCTCAGGGAGAATCAGATCTGTCAACCCTGTAGTGCAGCCTTCTGCAACCTGATGCTTCCCATGTTTTACATCAATAGTTCCCCACCTCTTGAGGATGCAACCCACAAGTTCAAATTTACTTGGTATGGTGACCCATCGTTTTATTGTCACATGAATATAGGACCTCTGGTCTTCAGCAGCCATCAGTTTTGTGCATTTTACTCCAAATTTGCCTATTTTATAACCATTACTTCAGGCATCCAAACTAAAATTTACTTAATGACCCTATTAATGTGGAATTTGTTGAAATATTTATAGTACTTACAAAGTTATTCAAAGTTTTGTTTATGGGCCATCTGATTTCAGGATATTGCTTCATAAACTATAAAAAATTATTCTAAAAGCATATGGTTACACAAGCAATATGAAACAAGCCATGAATATTTTAATAGTTTTATTCATGATAAAGATTGTTTTGGCAAGAATCAACTGGGTGGTGGAGTTTGCACTTTGCTAACAAGTAGGTCAATGTGGGGTTTGATGGTTGTCAGACATAATCTCAGATCATTATGGATACACAGGGTAAAGATATCATTTCTTATTTTGAATAAGCAAACTTCACTAAACCTGGCAGCAGATCTGGTGATGGTTCACCACAAGGTACAGGGATTTGTTCTAAGTGACTTTCACAGCTTTCCTCTGATGTTCAGGTGCTGCCTCCAGTGTTTCCACATCAGAGGCAAGCTGTAACTCCTTGTATGAGTACCTGGCAAACTGTCACCACATTTGCAATAATTATTTTGAGTTTACCTACAAAGCCCACAACCCACTTGGACAGGCTTTACAATCCACTTGCAGATCCCAACCCACAGGTTGGGAAATGTTGCTTTAGACTGCACAGCATCAACCCTGACCATTGATCAACTCTTTTTTTTGCCAGTCCCTGGCACTTTGTTATCTATTGCATTCTGAGGAGATTTCAGGTTGCCTTTAAAATATGTTAGTGTAAGTTACTAGTTTCCCAACCTTCAAATTTTAGCCTACTTCTCCAGAAGTTAAATTTCAGACTTTAGGGAGGCATGCAACTTGTCTTTACTACAAGCCTGAACACTTAAGTACAGTTTTATGGTGCAACTAACATAGACACCACTACACTGGAGCTTAAGCCAGTGTAACTAATTAGGCCCTATACGCTCCAATCAGTAACATCAGAAACACAGTAATACCAGTAGGGGGAAAAGGCAAGGCCATTTTGTCTGAGAACCTAGCACAGGGGTGGATATCCTGTTCCCCTCCAGATGCTGTTGACCTCCAGCTCCCATCAGCTCCAGCCAACAGGCCTGTAGTTATGGACATTGGTAGTTGTAGTCCAGCAACATCTAGATGGCCAAAATACAACCTCTGCAACTCTGTATCACCCACCAATAACAGCATTCCTCTGGCTAACATCCAAACATTGTCACACATGAAAGATGCCATGTGTTGAACTCAAATGTCACTGAACGAGTTCTGTCTCCTGCAACAAAGCAGCCAGGAGTAGTCCCTGGCATCTCCTCTAGAACACCTAGTGCCACAATTAAGTGGTTAGGGGAACAGCAGCTGATGCTGGGAGCCTTTCTCGGGCAAGAGTGGGAAACTGTGAGAGTCTAAGCAGCAGTCTGATAACAACCATTCCCTTTCAGTGGAATATGTCAGCATCAGCCAGGAAGGGAATGGTCAACCAAATTTATATCTTGGTGGGAGAAAATCTGCACATTGAATTCTATGGCAACTGCCTCCCAGAAGAAATGTCTGAGAACTGCAAAAGGCTCAAATATTTCACGAAGACAATATTAATAACTAGTGAGGTTGTGCTCTTCCCGCCCTCATCTCATCTCATAATTTGTTTGATTTTCCTGAACTTTCTTGGATAACTCTGTCATAAATCTGGGCCTCTTTGTGGCAGTTCTGTAGGAAAGCTTTGAAAGACCAGATCCATGGTCTCCTCATTAGCCCTCCCTGCTAACAGTATTCCTTCTAAAGCAGAATTACACTTTCAAGAAAAACAGTGGCAGGAAGGGCCACTAGTGACAGCACAGGCCGCTTCCTTAAGGCCAGGAGCATTCAAAGTGCAAATGAATATTTCCCATGCATCCCAGTGGGCCTTCCATGTGACTCCTGATGCTACATAATGCTGGACTTTAGCAGTGGGGAGTTTAGTGCCACAGACAAGGAGACCCTGCTCTGACAGATGTTGAGTAGTTAGAACAGTCTCCACCAATCTAGCCCCTCCAGATGTTTTGGACTGCAGCTGCCATCAGCCCCATCCAGCACACTGAGAGTGATAGGAGTTGTAAACCCAAACATCTGGAAGGTGCCATATTGGCAAAATTTGAACTAATGTATACTGTGTAGGGGGAAAGTGTTTCCTGAAATGTGCAGGCCCAAGCTCTTTGGAGTTTTGTAAGTTTAATTGGGTCTAGAAGCTAATAGGTCATCTGTGACCCAAGCAAGCAAGCACTGGTGTAATACGCTGCCTGTAGCAGAAAAAATGCCACTCTATTCTACCCCAGCTACAGCTTGGAAACTGTCTTCAGTGGTAGCTCTGTGTAGAATATATGGTAAATTTAAATCTGCGACGTTATCAAAGCATGATCCTTGTTGTCCAGGAAGCAGGTAGGATATGAAGTCTTGCTAATACAGTGGTGCCTCGCAAGACGAAAATAATCCGTTCCACGAGTCTCTTCGTCTTGCGGTTTTTTCGTCTTGCGAAGCAACCCTATTAGCGGATTAGCGGATTAGCGCTATTAGCGGCTTAGTGGCTATTAGCGGCAAAGCGGCAAAGCGGCTAGGCAGCTATTAGCAGCTTAGCGGCTTAGAAAAAGGGGGGGGGAGCGAAAAAAATCGCAAGACTCGCAAGACGTTTTCGTCTTGCGAAGCAAGCCCATAGAGAAATTCGTCTTGCGAAGCGCCTGGAAAAACAGAAAACCCTTTCGTCTAGTGGGTTTTTCGTCTTGCGAGGCATTTGTCTTGCGGGGCACCACTGTAAAAGTCATCACACAAACTTAATTCCTACCTGCAGAGTTGTAATATAGTCATCTACCAGAATGGAAGAAGGAACATTTAATAAACTATGGAAGTATTAGTGCACGTTAGTTTAGCACATAAAGAACAGTAGTGTTGCCGTTAGAACACAATTCCAGCACACCTTTTGCCAGACCACTGGGGTTAACACTCATAACCATGCAAAACACGTCATTGGATCTTGTTTTCATGGTTTGCCTTTTCAGCACTTCTGACCAGTATGAGGGTTAATTAGGTGAGTACAAGCATAGAGGAAAATATTGCAGCCTACCAAGTCACTGGTGCCATTTCCTGCAGCCTGCCTGCATGTTTTCCCCTCAGTTTTCCATCACTTGAGTCAGTCATGTGTTGAAGTAAGCCGAAATAGTATGCATGCAAACTTTCTTTTTGCTGAAGCCTAATGAGGAGATGTGCATTAGATGCTTTTTAAAGGTGATTCTGGAAAAAAGCAGTGTTTAGGTTTAAACATGCTATGAAAGAAATGTCTATTTATTTGTTCTTTGTTTCTAAATAAAATTACCATGTCCAAAAATTGCCCAAGCTAGTTTGGTTGATTGTTAATATTGGTTTGTTGTTGTACTTCCTACCCCAATTTTTTATGTGTTGTTTTTTACATTAAAATAATTGCACAGGTATTGTGAAATTTGCTAGGACAATTCTAAAAGCGGAGAAATGGCAGTTACAAATAAGGACTTGGGCTTTTAAAAAAAACAACCCAGTAAAGGGATGTGGGAATCCTGAAACATATATCAAAAAAGTGTTATTTCAGAATGTGCAGTGAAAAGGATACAAAACATAAAAAGTGAAAAGTATGTTTCACTACCATGATCCTGAAATTGGATGGGCATAGTGAGGGAAAACAAACTGAGGAGCATTGATTCCTGCTTTTAAAAAAAACAGATAATAGAACAAGTAAATGAATGACATTTCACAAGTCTTGCCTCTTCATCATTACTATCTATGAACAATGCATGTTGATTATGGTAACGTTTTGTTTTGCATTATTTGGTCATGGAATTTTTTTTTGATGCAAATAGCAAATATAAAGAGCAACTTGCAACTATCTCAATTGGAATGTTGTTCAAGAATGAACTCAGATTAAAAGAAAAAGGAAAGAGCTCATATTCCACAAGTAGAAAAGAGTGTTGATCTGTTGACACCAAAGTATATGCCACCAATTCTGTTTTACAGTAATTTAACTAACCTACACTGTTTTCTTTACTAGGTTTGCTGAAGCAAAATCTTTGGGAGAAAAAGTAAATGAAATAAGAAACAAAATCAGTAAGTAATCCATGAATCTTCCATGTTCTGTTACAATGTCAGCATATCAAGCTTACATCAGCTAAGCCATTTTAAATGTTTTTTAAAATCAGCTGTTATCAGAGAAAGTCAGCTGCTTATCCTGTGCTGGATGTTACCACCAGCTATGACTTCTGCTGATCTTTCCATATACTCACCTCTTAAGTCTCTACTATCAAAGGGTTTTTGTTTTTTGTTTTGCAAAGGAAGCCAGCAAGGGCTTTGTGAAGCAGTGTATTGAAGATATAGTAAGGTCCTGAGTAAGGTGACAGGAGTACTGGTAAAATAATACCTGTACAAGTTGCAAAATAGATCCTATATAACTATGACCCATCAAAGGTATAAACATTCTCAGCCAAAGCTCACCTTTAACCAGGAAATCAAGATGCCCAATAGCCACTGCTGTCTCAAACATTAGGCCTGGTGACAAGCATATACGTACATTTTGGCAGACATCACAAATCTTGTTCTTTTCCTTACCTATCTTCTGAAAAATCTTGTTGGCTCCCTAGGTTTTTGTTTTTCTTTTGGCGATGGGACATTGGGGAGAAGGGAGACACACACATCTTTGACACTGAACCATGTCCAGTTCAGTGCTTAGCATACTGGGTTGCAATGCTGGCAGTCCAGATTCATCTATAAAATCATAGAATTGTAGAGTTGGAAGGGACACTGGGGATCGTCTAGTCCAGCTGCGTGCTGTGCTTATTTGTGAGACAGCTTGCTTAGCCTGATCTACTTCATCTGATTTTTGTGCAGATAAGATGCTGTTCTTAACTCCTTGGTGGAAGGACAAGATACAAACCTTAATAGTAATAATGAAATCACAAATTATTCTTAGTCCAGAATGATTAAGGTAGGGAAATGGTTAGGATTCTCCCAAGTTTCCAAAATATGCAGTCATTTTTCAGTATCTCAGTAATAATCACGGAAATGGTCTAGACACCATAATGTGTGTTCTAGTTACAGAATTCTTGGTCTTTGAGGATGAAAGATTGTATCATTTGCATAATGATTACTCATTTAACTTGGGGGTGAAAACAGACAAGTATGGTGGAAGTGGTTTAAACACACATCCTCTGCCCTGAAGAGATATGCTTCAGAATGTAGCAAATGTGTATACAAACCATTTCTATCATACTTAGGATGTTACATCTGTCTTCAACCTGCATTTCTAATAACAAACTAATTTCCTCTAGCAATAAGAATTTTGCTCAGTGTGTGTTCTCAGAAAGTGGTCAACTTATATAGCGGAATTTCTCAGTGCCGATCCTTGAATAATGTATATGCTACACACTGCAGGAATTTGATATGGGACTTCCTGCTTATATGTTATGCCGGCATTTCTTTCTATGTCTCCTACTTCCTATGTTCTCTTTCCTTGTTGCATTTTTCATGTTGTGCAGTATTAACTATCAATGGAATTGATTTGCTTCTCCCACAACAGGGTATATTTACATGGGTAGCAACATATTGTGATCTGCCCTGAGATCTATGGATGAAGGACAGTATATAAATTTAATAAAATAATAATAATATTATATTCATTTTTTAAAAAAAATAATGTGCCACAAGAGGGTTATAAGTAATCCCAGGCAATGGGATATGTGATTTCTTGCACCAGCTTCACACTTTGCATTGTGTGGGTTACAGCAGCACACTCTAGAATCCGCTATGTTTGCTTGTAGATGAGCAGGATGAGGACCTTCAATAGCTTCCCAAAATCCAGTGCAAGAAAGTGAAAGTGAAATGCACGCTAGAATCGCAAAGCTCTTACACAGTACTAAAGCAATTCTGAAACAGCTGCAGAGGCAAGAAAACCCCCTTGGTACAATTCAATGATAAGCTCATTTAAATCCCTGTTGGTTTTGATGGAGAGTGTTAAGCACATTCTCAATTTTCCCATTAAAGTAAATAGAACTTACACGCTTATCTTTGGGTGGATCATACTGCTAGTACATAGTAAATGCAATTGTAAATAGCCACAGGAATGCAGCCATTGTTGTCTGAGTCCCCCCTCCCGCCACCTCACTAATGTCCCCAAGACCTAACTTGTTGTCTCAAGTTTGTTCTATTAAAGCTAGCACTATACAACCAATGTATAAATCTCTAGTATCAAAAGAGTCCACCCCTCCCCGCCCCCCGATTCTGAAGGTAGATTGTGTGGACAATAAGACCATTACTTAACTAAATGTGACTTGTATGTAGAATGCATACACAGTGTATCATTCATTACGCCATGCATGGTTCCTAATCTGCCAGAATTATACTGGAAAACCAGACTGCAGGAATTGTAGCCATCTGTGGCCTACAGCTATATATTTAATTTACTTTTATTGTTGTTTTGGTTTCCTTAAAGCATTCCTGGCTGCCCCAGTGTGCACAATTAAGGCCAGATCACATAAGTATCAGTTTCTATTTTTCCAGCCAACACTTAATAATAAAAAATTCTCTACCACAAAGGTCATAGGAGGACCTTTTGGTAAGCCACTTGATGCAATGTAGAATCCATTTTACCAGTCTTGATGATTTGCTGTGATATTGACAGACAGCAGTTGGCTGTAGCTTGAACTTCTGTCATGCATACCTCATCATTTTTCCTTTTTTAAAGAAAACAAATACTACTATTTTGCAATAGAGCTATACAAAACATTGCAGCTACTTAATAAGTGTCCCAGCTGATATAGTGGCATTTGGAATGAAACTAAGATATTAGAAACGAATTCTCTGTTGTCATATATTATTGTTTTCCTTACTTGACAAACAAATTCACAGGCACTGAAAGTGAAGATCTGTTGCAGTCCTGAAAACTAATTACTGCTTCAAAAGATTCCTTTAATATTTATCCTCAGATTGGAGAATATCATGTAAATGTACTAATAACAATACTCCTATTTTGAGTCTAAAAGAAGAGACTACAGCTGGATTGGGAAACCTCTGGCCCGCAGGATTGGCATGCCAGGGGGTCCAATTTGGCCCACAAGGCCATTCCTCCTCAACCATGCCCACCCAGCCATCAGTTGATGTCACTGGTGACAGGCATCACTGCTAAAGTGCAGGAGGACAGGATTTAACCCTTCATTGGTTGTGTACCCTATTGCCAGCAGGGAACAGGTTTTCGCAGCCAAGTCAGCAGCATTTAATCTTCATTCATCAGCTCATGAGTGGAGTCTCAAGCCTTCTCAAAAGCACAGCTCATGTGCTCCTCCTGCAAGCCGGTGAAAGATTGCAGTGGAGTGGGCGAGAAGCAGCACTTTTGATAAACATTTTAAGACAGCGCCCCATCCTGTGTCGGTCAAAATGGGACTGTGGGGTGTGCATTTCTCAGAAGCGCTGTTTGAAGCATCTGCCACCCTTCTCCTTTAAATGAAAGAGGATGCTTTGAGAAGTGCTTAAGGGCAGCTCATGGTGTCCTGTTCAGCTAAAATGGGACCTTGGGAACTGCCTTAAAGCACTTCTCACAAGCAGCTTGCATACTTGAGCAGGCAGGTGGCAGCAGAGGTGAGGGTGGGGAAGACCCACCCCCCACTTGCTGCTGACAGGAAAAACATGTGAGTTTCAGTCTTAAAGGTAAGGGAGGAGGCTTGCAAAAGCCTTTGTGAGTCTCCCATTCCCTTTAAGATTTTTAGCAAGAGTAGATACTTAAAAGGGAAGTAGGAGGAGGTTTGCAAAGGCTTTGGGTTTGTGTTACTGCAGCAACTTCTTAAAACATTCTGTGTGGACTTCCCTCAAAGATTGTTCAGTGGCTCCTTCTAATGTAAAATGTTGTGACTAAAAAGGAGCACAATGGGTGGAGGCGGGGGGGGGGGGGCTTGATATGCACATTGATACACTTTTACATTTCTTTTTTTATATATATAAATATTTATTGAAAGTTTTTTTAAATTACCATACAATTAAAGAAACAAAATAACACATATCGTAACATATTTTCTTAACTTCTTTGGACTCCTTCACATCTCCCGTTCCTAGTTTATAACTATCTAACCAGCAATTTATCACCTTATTTCCATTCTTTTTATCTATTTTTCCAATGTTGTATCTCTAATTTTAGATATCATTTATTCAAACCTTAAAAGTTTAAATTTAGCCTAATAATTATCCAAAATTTGTCTTTTCTTAAATTTAACTTATCTTCATATTTCACATCATCTAGCTTAATGGTGCCAAGTTACTTATAATCTAGCATCCTTCTTAACATTCATACAATTTACAATGTTTCTGTAAGTAGGTCTTGAATTTCTTCCAGTCTTCTTCTACCGTCTCCTCTCCCAGGTCTCGGATTCTGCCAGTCATCTCGGCCAATTCCATGTAGTCTATCAGTTGCATCTGCCATTCTTCCAGTGTGGGTAAATCTTGGGTTTTCTAGTGCTTGGCAACAAGTATCCTTGCTGCTGTTGTTGCATACATAAAAAATGTTCGGTCCTTCTTTAACACCCTCTGGCCGACAATACCCAGAAGGAAGGCCTCTGGTTTCTTAGGAAAGGTATACTTAAATACCTTTTTCAGCTCATTATATATCATTTCCCAGAAAGCCTTCTCTCTAGGGCAAGTCCACCAGAGGTGAAAGAACGTTCCTTCGTTTTCTTTACATTTCCAACACTTGTTATCAGACAAATGGTATATTTTTGCAAGTTTGACTGGGGTCATGTACCATCTATATATCATTTTCATAACATTTTCTTTCAAAGCATTACATGCAGTGAAATTCAGCCCAATGGTCCACAACCTTTCCCAGTCCTCAAACATGATATTATACCCAATGTCCTGTGCCCACTTTATCATAGCCGATTTGACCGTTTCATCTTGTGTGTTCCATTTTAACAGCAAGTTATACATTCTTGAACGTACCTTAGTCTTAGGCTCTAACAATTCCGTTTCCAACTTCGATTTTCCCACCTGGAATCCTAACTTTTTGTCAAGTTTAAAAACTTCTTTAATCTGAGCGTAATGCAACCAATCTCGCACTTTGTCTTTCATTTTCTCCATACTCTGCAATTTCCAATTATCTCCATCTTTTTCTAATATTTCCCAATACTTCGGCCATTCGGCCTCCATATTGAGTCTTTTCCGGGCCTTAGCTTCCAATGGTGAAAGGCACCTTGGAGTTTTATTTTCCAATAAGTCTTTGTATTTTGTCCAGACATTAAACACTGCTTTTCTGACAATATGGTTCTTGAAAGCCTTATTAATCTTAACCTTGTCATACCATAAATATGCATGCCAACCGAAAGCATTGTCAAAACCTTCCAAGTCCAATACATCAGTGTTTTCAAGAAGCAGCCAATCTTTTAGCCAGCAGAAAGCTGCTGATTCATAATACAGTCTTAAGTCTGGCATGGCAAAGCCCCCTCTTTCTTTCGCATCAGTTAATATCTTAAACTTGATTCTGGGCTTTTTGCCCTGCCAGACAAATTTGGAAATATCTCTCTGCCACTTCCCAAAGCACTCCGTTTTGTCCACAATCTGTAAAGTTTGAAACAAAAACAGCATTTTTGGCAATACATTCATCTTTATAGCAGCAATCCGGCCTAACAAGGAAAGTTTGAGTCTTGACCAACTTTCTAAATGATACACTTTTACATTTCTAAGCAGGAGAACTTTGTGCCAGTTTTTCATGAGTTTTCTGTATTCTTCCAGCCACACAATTCAGAATCCTAGAAGGCTTGGATAACCAAAGCAATTTTACCCTCGCCTGTATGGACGTTCTTTAAGATATTTTGACAACATACAGTTGATTATCCTACCCATTGTCCATAAAGTAAGGATGAGGACTTAAAAAGGCTTTCTAGGTGGTTGGCCCACAATAGTGCATTCCCTCCCCTTGAATTTTTTTCTGAAGCAGAATGGTCCACCAGAGGTTAGCAAATAACTGATTACTTTAAAAGGATGTCATAGTACTTAGAGCGGAGCCCAGTGTTGTTGAGATCTCAATGAAATCAAGAGCCTAGACGAGGACAGAACTTGGCCAAAAGTTCCGAAAAAGAGCTTTAAAAATAAGTCAGCTAAGCTCTTCTGTTATTGCTGAGTTAGTGATCAAATGAGCTGATCATACAAAGCATAGAACAGTAGGCAGACACACTTGATGCATGTAAGATTTTAGTAAAGATTTCCAGCACATTGCTTTAAATGTGATGTTTACTCCACTAATTGGTATAACCTTTCCAAGAGGAAAAAATGAGCACAAATGGTATTTGAAAGCCCAAAGGAAAGCAGCTGTTTCTTTTATTCTGCTCAAAGATCACTTAATGCTATAATTGAAGCTGAGTGAGAGAGGAAAGACAAACTTTTGTGGGAGTAGCAGCCTTTCAGTTCAAATAGACCTTCCAGAAATAATGCATCTTGGCTAGTCAATGAGAATGACACATTCTTTCATTGCTGTGGTGATTCATGCAGGATCAAAAATCTACCACTACTACGAGGTATTGTAAAACAATTGTACACATCATTCCCCACTGTCATGTCACACTGTATTAATAGCAGCAGAGAAAAAGAATGTGGGTACTTCACTGTCTAGAAATGTTCAACAGGGTTACTTTAAACCTAGTCAAGATAAGCTCAATGCCTTTTGTATATAGATGTTGCAATAAACAGATTGCTTGTCTTGCCATAAATATTAAGAAACCAATAAAGGAATTAAAGGAGGAGGATAGTTCTTAGAAATTCAGGAGCTGCCTTCTGTTGAGTCAAAATATTGGTCCATCTAGCTCAGTATTATATATTCTGACCATTAGCAGTTCTCCAAAGTTTCAGAGTGTGTTTTCTCCTAGCCCACCCTGGCTCTTCCCTTCTTTGTCTCAGCGCTGGTTCCTCATCACTTGCCAGTTCATATGATATTTCAGGATCTCTCAACTATGTATCCTCCTTCACCACCTGTATTCTCCATTTTGGTTGTGCTGCTATGAGAAAAATCATTTTCTTCAGCCTTCCGTGATCCACTTCCAACTTTGTTTTTGTTCTCCTACATATGCACTGGGGAGAGAGTGTTTGGGTCACAAGAAAGAAATCACAAAGTATTAATCACAGGTGTCTTCACCTGCTATTAATATCCTGTATGGGTTTGCAGGCCTCTAGTCCTTTTTATCCATCTGGCATGTGAGACATCAGAAGAAGTAATTTTTATTAAAATCTGTGGTTAGTAATATTGTCTCTGTGGAATAACTGTAGTGAACTCAAGTGGAAGCATTGTTTGAAATGAAGGAAAATAAGAAAGTCAGGATCATGAAAATAAAACGCAGCTGTCCTGGTAAATAAGAGGATGGATGGAAAGATGGAATGGATTAGGGAGCACAGAAGAAAGGGTGTAAATGTTGGGATATTGTACAGGGGCATTGGGGGAAGGGAATATTTATGGAAATGAACATTCCCAAATTGTTAATCCATCTCAAATTCTGATCATATAGAAATAAACAGGAGCCTTGTCCAGCATAATGAAACATGGCCTGTTTTATCCCTGCTGCATGCAGCCATGGAATCCTCAAAGGCAATTGGAGGGTTACACTTTGTACTACTAGATCAGCTATACTATGCCTATTACGTATGCAGTTATATTGCTGAAAGCAAATGTAGACCATTTGACTTTATCTGGCTCACCCAGCAAAGTAACATTTTAAAGCAACTTGTTGACAAGTTGGAAAAGTCTCTTGTACTATCTGTCTCATATTTTGCCAATATGAATGACACACCTTTTCAAGCAAGAGCTCATTATTCAGAACTGAGTACCTCAAGAAAGGTGATAGCAGTATTGCATGAATTGATATGCCAGAAGGATTATATTCGTGCATGAGCTTAAAGCAGGCATGTGCCCTCCCATAGGACAGGTCCACATTCCTGTAAATATTTTATCTGGTAAAATCTAATCTGAAGTGGCATGTGCAACAGAGCTAGCCTTAAGGATTTGGGCAGGATGAGTAAAATAAGTTCTCCCTCATTTTGAGTTACCATGATTTTAATACTTATTTTGTAGCTTGACAGTCCATGGCTATCTGTTAACATGGGGTTCTATGGACCTGTGGGTACATTTGGAATTTTTAAAAAGGGCAGCGGATGTGACCTGGTGGAATGAAAGAACCAGTGGGACAGGGCTATATCTCTATATATAAACTCTATAGAAAGGACAGGAAAGGATTTACTGGAGGTAGCATCATTCTGTACATCAAAAAAGGCATTGAGTCCAGCAAGCTAGAAATCCTGAAAGGCATGGACTCCTCCACAGAATTACTGCAGATGGTGATACTAGGCTGCAAGAGTAATTCAATACTGGGGAAGTGCTATTGTTCCCCTAGTTAAAAGGCTCAGGGAGATCTTGAAATGGATAAAAACCAAGGAGGAATACAAAAGAAGAGACATGGAAGGAGTGACTTCAACCAGCACCAGTTTTAGGGTTGTGCCGGCAGTTCCCCTGCACAGGGGGCACATAATGCTGCTACTACTCATCATCATCATCCTCATCATCCTCATCATACCACCTCTATTTATATGGGTACCTACTGTGAAACTCTATTCTGTTTGTGGGGTGGGGGGAATAACGGAGAATCAAAATAGGAGAATAAATAGAATGGATTATACTGGGGAAGGGAAGGGTTGACTGGCACCATGAAGAGTAGCACTTGACGTTTTGTTGCATATCCCATTTTTTATTCTTGTTTTAAGACTTTTCTAAACCACTCCTGGGCATCATGTGATGGGAAAGCAGGATATAAATGGATGAACTACAACAGCAGTAGAATGGTGCCTTGTGCCTTCAGACCATTTTCTTGGCTAAATGAGATTGTACACCCACTTTCTCACAGATCATTTGCAGCCTATATGCCATGACCACTCCTGCTTCAAGATTATGCCCTTTAGTCTGTTGACCACAGTGAAAATCAGCAGAAATAACTAGGTGCACAGTTTCAGAGTTATGCTCAGATTATAGCTCCCCTTGCTTTGTGGGATTTGGGGGCAGCCAGCTGAAACTGGATGGGGAAAATTGCTTGAGCATCACACAGATAATTCCCATGTAACTGTATGTTCGTACAGTACTGGATTCCATCCTTAATAACTTGTATTTAATTAATATGCTTTTCCTAATTTTTAATCAAGTTTTGTATATCATCGTGTTGCAAATTTTACTTGGAATTCAGTCTTCCTTTCAAAATAACTGGCAAGAAGTAATCATGTTTCAAAACTTGGAACCCTAAGGCTGGATGTAATTAATATATTAATACTTATAGAACAGTAAGGTTATTCAATTCTATGAATTATGTTCCTAAACTCTTGTAACTTGCAGCTTTTCCATAGGCTAGCAGTAAAATAAATGAGAAAATGGGAAGAAGAAGAATAGAAACACTTTGCCTGTAATCTATTTTCTGAATGCAAAGAGTCCTTCAGCATCTGGTATCACTTCATTTTCATTTTAGAGGCCAGAGGCCTACTCTTTTCATACACTCCTACTGCCACTTGGACAGTCCTCAACATGAGAAAGTCCTTCATGGACACAGAGATGTGTATTTCTATGTCTCTGTTCTGAAGAACATATTTTTTTAGAGGTGCTGGACAGGCAATGGATCAAGATGATCAGTCACTCTTATCAAGAAACTCCAGTGTACATGTTATGTAGCGATCTAACTTTCCACAAGAATGGGCAGTATCTCCACCCTGATATATTAGCACTCTGAAATCATCAGGGATAATTTCATATTAGCATTTGCTGCTTTTTGCAAAAGTATGTTCTTTGTAAGGTCAGCATGCCCATGAAAGTGCAGATGTAAATCTTATTATTATAGCACTCTTCTTTCCACTCTCATGAATGGAAATGCCACTGTGAATAGGTCCAAATCCTTAAAAAACACAGTAGCATATCAGGAAGATATTTTGTATGTGTGACCTGCATATGAACAGTCATGGCAGAATTCACAAAATTGCTGCAATAAAATACAATGGCTGGTGTTTTCCAAGTTGATTAAACCTTAAATCATGTGGAATTAGCACTGTCGGCACAGCTGTTTCTGGATATGATGGTAGGAAAACAGTCTACAGCACAATAAATTCCTATATTACAAGGCCGTCATTACTGAACTGTAGCTAAGATTGAGCTGAGCTGGTTTTTTAAATCGTATTTTCCTTCTCTACCAGAAGTTATGAAATGGCTTTAAATCCACATACATAGTCAGCTGGCTTTGAAACATCTCCAATACTTATTCTAGAACTTCCCATGGAATGTACCTACTTTAGAAGGGCCTCATTTTTAGAGTTCATTTGAATGATTAAATCTTAGGAGTGGTATTTCTTTGATAATATAGTATAGAATAACCATTGTTAAAAGAGTTTAAACCAAGTGAAAGGGCATCTGATCCAGGTTCAGACTGCAGCATGTGAGGAGGGGAGGTTTAACCATTTACTCCTGGAAAAAAATCACCCTACATCACAAATAAACTCCCATTGGTCCTGATGGAAAGGGACAAGATGCATGAATGTACAAGATGAGAAGCATTTATCATTTCATATATTTCAGAAAACATCTTAAAATAATTCAAAGACTGCTTCATGGTGTTTTGCTTTGTGGGGAAGGGATTCCTCATGTTGAAAACTTCTCATTAGAACACCCAAAGTAGAGTGGATATGGCCCAATATTTGAAATAGCAATTTTCATCCAAAAAATACCACTTAATATAAGTAACCATTATACTTGACAAAGATTTAAGTATATAGGGAAAGAGGGAAAGTTCAGAAGTTCAGACATTAGACAAAAATGTATCATCTTAATCACTTTAGGTGTTTCATTGTGGTCCATAAAATTATCCATCACAGATACTGTTGAGTATGAGAAGAGGCAGGAGACCTTCATTCTGGTTTCTGTCCTTGTAGATAGAAGCAAACCCAGGTTCAGCACATACACAGAATAGATATAACTAATCCTAGATCTTTGCTAAGTGTATAGACACACAATGTGATTAAAAGCACATTGGCTCTGCCAACATACATTACATTTTTAGGTGCACACTTACGCAACTGTGTGGAGAGTAGACTTTAAGCTGGTGTGCTGGATTGAAGTACAGTTTCTTTCTACTCTGCAGCATATAATGCATTTTTTGTGCTCAGAGTTGTAGAGTAAGCACCTTACTTTTTCTACCATTCTTTAGAAATAATCAAATAATAAAAATGCAAACAGAAATCAATCGTATCTTGATTCATCTGGAGCCATTAAGACTAGCCTGCAGCATCAGCATGAATATGTAATTGACTTAAAGGACAGTGAACCCTTAGCCATATGGCATTGTGGTTTTTGTTTTTTTGTTTTTAAACTATGGTAATGGGCCAATTCTATATTTAATTCAAGGACAAACAGATGTGATAAACAACTAAGGGACAATGTCCAGATGCTGTCTCTCACTTGAAAAAAAATATTGACATGCTTCTAATTTATTAGGGCCCATGCAGAACCATAGAAATGTAAAGCTGAAAAGAAACTGAAGGATCTGTTGCCTGCATCAATGTTGGACCTAAAAGTTGCTAGTAATTTGGACCATACTATTCCTTTCTACACAGTGCTGGAGGGACCACAATATACTATGCCAAAGTCAATAATAATGGATTCTGCTGGGCTGGGCAAGCTGTGTTCTTTAAGGAGTTCAGTTGGTGATGTTTCTCCATCTAAAACTCAGTTCTGAAGCTTGGCTAGAAAAACTGGTAGGGAATGCAGCTGCTTAGGAGCCATCATCGCCGAAGAATTGATACTTTTGAATTATGGTGTTAGAGGAGACTCTTGAGAGTCCCATGGACTGCAAGAAGATCAAACCTATCCATTTTTAAGGAAATCAGTCCTGAGTGATGGACTTGGATGATGGACTCAAGGGCATCCTGATCAAATTTGCAGATGACACCAAACTGGGAGGGGTGGCTAACACCCCAGAGGACAGGATCACACTTCAAAACGACCTTGACAGATTAGAGAACTGGGCCAAAACAAACAAGATGAATTTTAACAGGGAGAAATGTAAAGTATTGCACTTGGGCAAAAAAAATGAGAGGCACAAATACAAGATGGGTGACACCTGTCTTGAGAGCAGTACATGTGAAAAGGATCTAGGAGTCTTGGTTGACCACAAACTTGACATGAGCCAACAGTGTGACGCGGCAGCTAAAAAAGCCAATGCAATTCTGGGCTGCATCAATAGGAGTATAACATCTAGATCAAGGGAAGTAATAGTGCCACTGTATTCTGCTCTGGTCAGACCTCACCTGGAGTACTGTGTCCAGTTCTGGGCACCACAGTTCAAGAAGGACACTGACAAACTGGAACGTGTCCAGAGGAGGGCAACCAAAATGGTCAAAGGCCTGGAAACGATGCCTTATGAGGAACGGCTAAGGGAGCTGGGCATGTTTAGCCTGGAGAAGAGGAGGTTAAGGGGTGATATGATAGCCATGTTCAAATATACAAAAGGATGTCACATAGAGGAGCAGCTTCTCTGCTGCTCCAGAGAAGCGGACACGGAGCAATGGATCCAAACTACAAGAAAGAAGATTCCACCTAAACATTAGGAAGAACTTCCTGACAGTAAGAGCTGTTCAACAGTGGAATTTGCTGCCAAGGAGTGTGGTGGAGTCTCCTTCTTTGGAGGTCTTTAAGCAGAGGCTTGACAACCATATGTCAGGAGTGCTCTGATGGTGTTTCCTGCTTGGCAGGGGGTTGGACTCGATGGCCCTTGTGGTCTCTTCCAACTCTATGATTCTATGATTCTATGAGTGCTCACTGGAAGGACAGATCGTGAAACTGAGGCTTCAATACTTTGGCCACCTCATGAGAAGAGAAGACTCCCTGGAAAAGACCCTGATGTTGGGAAAGATGGAGGGCACAAGGAGAAGGGGACGACAGAGGACGAGATGGTTGGACAGTGTTCTCGAAGCTACCAGCATGAGTTTGACCAAACTGCGGGAGGCAGTGGAAGACAGGAGTGCCTGGCGTGCTCTGGTCCATGGGGTCATGAAGAGTCGGACACGACTAAACGACTAAACAACAACATTTGGTGCTCTGCACAAGTGGACAGCCTCCCTCTTGAGCCTTACGTTTTGAATCAGCCACTCTATCATTACATTCTTCTTTTCCTCCATGCTTTGTCCATTTTAACAGTGAGCTGGCATTGCTGCCAACTTGTTTTGGCCCAGCAGGTCACTCTGCAACTTAGTGTGCCATGCTACTCTTTTCATTTAGCTGACTGCTAAGACAAGTCTATAGTGGTGCTGTCTTGCCTCCTAAGACAAGGCCAGGGTTTGGAGAAGAAGAAAAGAAATGGTGCTATATAGGCTGAAAAAGAAACCTGTCTTTTGTGCAACCTGGCCTCACCAGTGCACAGACGAGCAAGGTTCTGGAAAGGAAAAGGTTTACTATCTTTCCATTGACATTATAAGCATGGTGGCCATGCCTTTGTGGGTGCAAAGACACCACTGTCCTTTGGTCTTAATGGATTTTGCAGTACATCAGGATTAACTTAGGTTCAGTAAGTTCAGTAGACATAGGCTCTGGGTAAACATTAGCTGAATACAGCTCTTTTTTTCCTGAACATATGAAGCAATGTCTCTGGTTTCCATTATCTCCTGTCTGTTGTGATGCAAAGCCAGAGGTTTTGTATTTTAAAAGCTTTTTAAAAGTAAAAGATACGTATATGTAGATATGTATGTACAGGGTGGCTTACAATTAGGCGTACAATAAACATACAGGAGGAATAAAATGTAATATTTAAAAGTCTGGGGAAATAAAAAAGATCTGCACATGGCAGTGAAATGACCTCAAAGTAGATGTCAGACAAACCACCCTGGAGAGAGCATTCCACAAACACATCGATATAGAATGTTAGAGTTTCCAAAGCACTTCACAATATGTTACTGCATGCTTAATCTTTGCAACAATCTTGAAAGGTTAAGGAGTAACATTGTGCATCCCATATTGCTGGGGGACATGGCTGAGGCTAAGAGAGTGGATTGATTGTCTTAGGCTGTATCCTATGCACATGAAGGCTGCAATCCTCCCCCTCCCCCCAAGCTGCTCAAAAGGCGGTCATCCCCATCCACTGCCCTCTGCTGATCTCTTCTGGCAAGTGGGGAAGCTCTGTCACTGTGGAGGTCCCCACTGCAGTCCCAAAAAGCATGACAGAGAAAATGTTATTCCCGCTAATGTTCCTATCCATAGAAACTGATATGAGGCCACCCAACAGGGTCCATTGGTTTAATAGGATTTACTTCAAGTAAACATCCACAGGGTTGGGCTATGCAGAGAGCCCAAAGATGGACAACTTGGGAACATCAGTTAGACCTACCCAGAACCAATTAGACCTCTGGTGCCCCCTGCCCTTCCCTTCCCTGCCATGCCTTGAACCCTTGCCATGCCTGGCAACAGAGCTGCAGTGGATGGGAGAGGTAGAGGAGCTGGGGAGTGTGCAAGCATGTTTATGTGCACACAGTCCATAACCCTTTATTGGCTCAACCCCCCCTCCCCGCCTCAAACCATGCAACAGAGAGACAGTAGGGGGGGAGCAGAGCTGGTGAGCAGCGTGCACAGTCCATTTGCCTCTGCCCAGCACTCGTTTGGGTACTCCCCAGTCTCTCCCACTCACTGCCACCCTGTTGAAGAGCTTGGGGGTGGGGAGTGAGCTAACAGGGCTCCGTTAGCTCACTCCCCACCTCTGAGCCCTTAATCAGGGACATGCAAGTCCATAAGAGATCCATGAATTTAAATCAGTGTCCACGCTAATCTTCCTTCTAAAGTTCATACTGAAACAGGCCAGGCTCTCCTTCATCCCTCCCCCTCCTTATTTTTATCTTCACAATAATTCCATATCTTGTGTCTTCCATCAGAAGTCTGCACACTAATTTTGTTAGTTTCATCTCTTTTCCATACCTTGGGATGGTATTTTTATCCAGGAACCGAGGCCAAAACCACCAGATTTATCACAGTCCTAATGACAGCTAGCTGCATGCTGAGTGAATTCCTCAATTCCCCAAAACTACTTTTTTTGCCAGGACATGTGGAGATTCAGTATTCAGCATTTTATTGGTACTGTTATCTCCAAATGAAGAATGACTCCTTTGGAAAAAATGATTTGGTATCAACTGTGGGAATATTTTTAGCAGCCTCTTTGGTGAGGCTTCATAAAATATAATTAGTTGTGGAGAGAAATGTTAGCACATTGCTAAGGTCAGTTTTGGGCAGGGTTCACTCAAAACAGTTCACATCATTGGGATCAAAATAATATGTCTACAGTTCACATTATTGGGATCAAAAGGTACATTTCTGTAAGAATGTATGGTATTTCATTGTTCCTTGAGTAAATATTTGTGTTTCAGAAAGTTATGGAACTGGCAGTACAACACGCCAAAGCCCATCTCTTGTTTGTAGGAAAAAGTCTGTACATACAACAGAGCTGGAATCATTTACTTATTTTGTTACTAATAAGCCTTTGAGTTTGTTGCCTTGCCTTGGTAATGGACTCGATGAGAGCCAACAAACTGAAGTTCAATCAAGATAAGACTGAGGCACTATTAGTGGGTGGTTCCCTAGACCAGATGAGTAGGAGATTGCCTGCTCTTGATGGGATTACACTCCCTCTAAAGGAGAGGGTACGTAGCTTGGGGTACTCCTGGATCCATTGCTGTTGCTTGAGGCTCAAGTGGCCTCAGTGGCACGGAGTGCCTTCCATCAGCTTTGGCTGATGGAAGCTGCAGCTTCGTCACGCTGGCCACGTGACCCAGAAGTGACTTCGGATGGCGCCGGCTCACGGCCTCTAGAGCGAGATGAGCACGCAACCCTAGAGTCGGACACGACTGTCCCGTACGGGCAGGGGTACCTTTACCTTTACCTTTAATGTTACGAAATTGTTCTTGTGATGGTTGATTTTGAGATATATTCCTGTTTTCTTTGTTGTAAGCCACTTTGAGCATGATTCTCTTTGTGGAAGAGTAGAGTACAAATAGAATCATGAAAGAAGAAAGAATATGGAGAAACCTTAGTGTGATCCAGACAAAATATGACAACCATCTACTACATGGAGCAGGAAGGAAACATTCCTGATTTTTCAAACTTCCTGAAGTAGAATGAAAATTTGTGGTAAAATTGAGGAAGTAGAAAAGAACTTGTATTGACTTGACGATAGAAAAAGAAATTGTATTGACTTGAATTGAATGGGGGTGGGTGAAAAGAAATTGTATTGACTTGAATTGAATTGAATGGGGGGGTAGCATTTGGGTGCATGTCCTGCAGTCCACTTTGAGATCCATACCCATTGCACATAGGCAAAAGGACTGGAATTATCTGACTATAAGCCTAATGTAATATTAGGCTGCAGTTCTGTATCAATTTGCCCAGGAATAAGCCACATTCAGGGACGCGGGTGGCTCTGTGGATTAAACCACAGAGCCTAGGATTTGCCAATCAGAAGGTTGGCGGTTCGAATCCCCACGATGTGGTGAGCTCCTGTTGCTCGGTCCCAGCTCCTGCCAACCTAGCAGTTCGAAAGCACGTCAAAGTGCAAGTAGATAAATAGGTACCGCTCCTGCGGAAAGGTAAATGGCGTTTCCGTGCGCTGCTCTGGTTCGCCAGAAGCGGCTTAGTCATGCTGGCCACATGACCCGGAAGCTGTACGCCGTCTCCCGCGGCCAAGAAAACGAGATGAGCACCGCAACCCCAGAGTCGGTCACAACTGGACCTGATGGTCAGGGGTCCCTTTACCCTTTACCTTAAGCCACATTCAGCTCATTAGTACTTACCGTACTCAGAAGTGAGTAGGCACGACAGTGCTGTTAGAAACCATGTCTCCTATATTCTCCCAGTTGATTTCTGAGGGGATTGGGATTATGAGAGCTTCATGCAATGATCCAGATTTCAGGTACCTGCCTCACCTAGTAGTAGGTGCTCATTGCAGATTTTCTTAAAAATAAACTTGAGTCGTCATCAGTCAGGGCTTCTTTAGCTGTGATTACTGCATTTCAGGGGATTGAAATAGATGACCAACTCTTGAGGTCCTTCCCAACTCTACAGTTCTGTAAGTCTATGTGTGATCATGTTTGCAAATGTAAAGTCATTAGCCTATACAGACTAAATAATTGCCCTGCAGTCATAGTATAACTTGATTAAATAGCTGTCTGCCTTTGACAAAATATACCAATCTAAAAAATAGTCTTGATGCACATTTTGCTGTTCAGTCTCTAGAAAAAATTGCATGGATTTGTGTTGCATGCCTAGCAGCTTTGTAATAGAGGAACAGTGTTGGGCCCTTGGGAAATATGATGGTTAGCCTCTGTGGTTGGGCAGAAGTGTTTGTTACATTCTTGATGTGCACAGTTGACCAGAGGTGCAACCTTTAGTCTGACCTAATGGCTCAACATCATATTTAAAGAGATCATTAATCTACCTGATCTATGGACAGCTTCTGTCAGCACTTGTTATAAGGGAAAATATTGAGTACAGTCCACCAGGAGTATCACCTGCAGAAGCATAATTGAAATTAATAGAGCTTCACAAGAGCACAACTGTAAAACATGTTAGAGGAATAAAGAAAAATCGTTTGCACTAGGGCAGCCAACAGAGACTCTGATGGAGAGAGTGGGGGAACAAACTTGCTCCTTTCTATCACATAAAGCAGAAAAGAAGAGTGAATGAACACTCTGTAAATAAACCTACAACACAACTCTGCCAAATGGAGTGGAGAAATACGTAAGGACTGAGAAGCTTTATGCATGTTAGGGGTAAAGGGTAAAGGGACCCCTGACCATTAGGTCCAGTCGTGGCCGACTTTGGGGCTGCGGCGCTCATCTCACTTTATTGGCCAAGGGAGCCGGCGTACAGCTTCCGAGTCATGTGGCCAACATGACTAAGCCACTTCTGGTGAACCAGAGCAGCTCATGGAAACGCCATTTACCTTTCCGCAGGAGCGGTACTATTTATCTACTTGCACTTTGACATGCTTTCGAACTGCTAGGTTGGCAGGAGCTGGGACCGAGCAACGGGAGCTCACCCCGTCGCGGGGATTTGAACCACAGACCTTCTGATCAGCAAGCCCTAGGCTCTGTGGTTTAACCCACAGCTCCACCCGCGTCCCGTTTATGCATGTTAGGGACATCTTATATATTGCAAAATGTCTACAATGAGAATGTTTCTATGCAGAAATGTACCTAAACAGCATGTTCAGGTAGGTAACTCGTAATGGGTGACAGTCGCATGTGCTGGGAAGCTATAGAAGGCATATGCAGCAATTTACCAAATGCCAACTGATCACAGGCAGAGTATTCTGCTTGAGGAATAAGCAACAACAATGTTATATGTAACATCCCTGTTCTCTCAGCTGAGAGTCCACTTGGCACAGCTAGCACTCACCCCTTTCGCAATAATCATTTAGAAACACATTTACTGCGTACTTATGTTTCCATTTATCCATATTGATTTCAGGCCCTTTCTGTTAATGCCACATTGTTTTCCAGGCTAATTCCCCACCCTGGCAGCCCAACTTCATTTCACAGTTAGCTGTGCTTTGAGAAACCTTTGAATTTTCTTCACTGCATCAGGTTGCAACTGCTTCTGGGTGCAGTTCCTTCATGGTCTATGGGGGAGAATTAAAGTGACTTTAGCAGCAGTAGAGAGAACAGTGTAAGAACAGCGATGGAATAAAACAGATAGTGAACATTCCCCCTTGCCTTATCGCACTGCTACCCTGTCAAACTCTCAATCCATTAGTCTTGAACTAATTTTGTGATGGTTAACCAGCTGATAGTGTTGACCATTTCAACATTAAACAAACTTCACCCATTCTTAATAAATTCTTACATTTTTCATAATCTATAAGGAAAGCAGGTTACACTTTTCATCACAGCCCACATAACACAATCCATCGTTTCTTGCAGCCCTAAGTGCTAGATACTCCCTTTGTTAAAATAAAAGCTGATATTCTCCAGATGCTGATTTCTGCAAACAAAATCAAGACTGATTATAGCATATACACAGACTTGTCAATTTGCTTGACAGAAGGGGATAAAAGCAGGACCAGAGTGAGGGTGTGATGGGCCACATCAAATGTTTGCTGGGAGCCCTTCCATTTTTGTCCCGTTGGATACTAAGTGCCAAACCAAGAACAGGAGAAGTGTTTGTCCCAAAGCAATCATTAAGTCAATCCTGCCTTGTTATTATTCATAGGCATTTAAATGTTGTCCAGAATTTTTAATCTCTGATCTGTTTCCAGCACAGTCAATTTGCAAAGTAATTATAACACTAAACTCATCGATCAAAAAAGACATATGACTTCCTACTTTGCTCTCATTGTCAGCAAAGCAATATTTTGCTGAACCTTTAATAAATAACAAATTTAAATAGCCTAAGAAAAGTTATCCTAGTAGAGACAGTTCAGTCATAATCTATTATGTGCTGTTATCCAAAAAGCCTCCAAGGTTACCAAATAATTATGGTTGTTTTTAAATGACATGTTTATTATAAATGTATATGAATGCGGCTAGCTCATAATGCTGTTATCACAGTATGAGGAATATTTTGGGGGGAGCTTGGTTCAGGATAAAATAAGGTTGCTATTACATGCAATATACTAGTTTAAAAAATGTCAAATCATTGGAAAGCAGACATAAGCAGGGGTGTTGTTTTTTTTTTAAAGAACTCTGTTTATTCTTTTGGAAAATGTTCTCGAGTCAATTGTTTTCTAAACATTTCAAAGTTCTAAATGCGGATTGAGCTTTAATTTAACTGGCTCTTGTTCTTAATTGAGCAGGCACTGTAAATAGCAAAGCATATGAGTCAGAATTTGGGGTTTTCAAACATCTTTCTGTCAAACATCTGTTTCTGTTTGTGTAATACCATAATATTAAGAATATCAGAGAAAGAGACATATATATATATATATATATATATATGCTTTCGTAGATTTTCACGGGTACAGGAATGCAGGTTTTGGTGTCCTCGGGTGTCTTCCCGTGTAAAAGTTGGGGTGTCTAGGCGACGTTTCGACGAGGTCTCACTCGTCATCTTCAGGCTGGTGCTTTCGGCTTCTTGTTACTGGAACAGAGCAGGATCTCAGTGTTTGAGTTCCTATAAATACTGTAGAGGGGGTGTGGTGTATAGCCTCCAATGTTCTGGGCAGAGAGGAAGTTCCCAGGCTAGTGTGCCTTTTCTTCTTTTGTTCCTTAATTACTTGAGAGATATCTTGAGTGATTTCTTGAGTGATATCCTGAGTACCACTTAGGTGGGTCATTAGGTGTGGATTAGTTGTTAAAGTCTTTGTGTCTTGACCTCTTGAACTTTGTGAAGAGTTTTCCTGAGAAGATGGCTGTACTGTACTTAGTTGTGCTCTGGCTTGGCTTCGTGTATAGGGGCGAGCTGTGGTTTTGTGGCTTGTGTCAGCCAGATCTGTGTAGGGATTGCAGGGGGGTGCAGCATCCGGAGGTGCCACCATGGATTGGCTACTGGATGGTGTCTGTAATTCATCTGTGGAGAGGGTCTGGGTTTGGGTCTGGTGTGGTTGATTGGTGTTGGCGTTCTGTGTGCCTCTGGATCTGGTGTCAGTTTTTGTGGGGAGGGCTAATTTCCACGAAGCCAATTATACACGAAGCCAAGCCAGAGCACAACTAAGTACAGTACAGCCATCTTCTCAGGAAAACTCTTCACAAAGTTCAAGAGGTCAAGACACAAAGACTTTAACAACTAATCCACACCTAATGACCCACCTAAGTGGTACTCAGGATATCACTCAAGAAATCACTCAAGATATCTCTCAAGTAATTAAGGAACAAAAGAAGAAAAGGCACACTAGCCTGGGAACTTCCTCTCTGCCCAGAACATTGGAGGCTATACACCACACCCCCTCTACAGTATTTATAGGAACTCAAACACTGAGATCCTGCTCTGTTCCAGTAACAAGAAGCCGAAAGCACCAGCCTGAAGATGACGAGTGAGACCTCGTCGAAACGTCGCCTAGACACCCCAACTTTTACACGGGAAGACACCCGAGGACACCAAAACCTGCATATATATATATATATATATATTGCAGCCCAACCATCAAAGCTGCTATTATCTTCAGGTACAATGCTTTCCTTTTCCTCCTGACTGCTTTGTTTAAACTACTCATCCAGCAAGATTTGAATATCCTCTTTTATAAGTAGGTACCAGCCCCCTACAAACAGTTTTCCAAACTAGGGGGATCTGCTTAAAGAGACAACATAGGAGGGTGCACTATAATGACAGGTCTGTGGCCCACATCCTCTTGAAATGAAGTCTTTCCAATTTCTCAAGTTCCCACTGTTCTACAGACTATTGATGTTACACAAGTGTCTGGGCATGTGGTGTTTCACCAGTCTGGAGCACTTAACCAAACATGTTTTTCCTGGTAAATCACAGAGACACAAAAGCATCAAACAAGCAACTTGGCGAAAGAAAATCAAAAGTTAAATATAATTCTAACTTATGTACTCTGCTTCAGCATTTTTGGTAATTTGCTGAGCCAGCCCTGAAGACTTTTAGAAGACTTTTCTGAGCTGGATCTCACTGTCCAGGCTAAACAATGGGGGTGAAGACACTCCTTCAGGTATACAGGGCCAAAGCTGTTTA
Organism: Podarcis erhardii; assembly: GCF_964252035.2. NCBI lineage: Eukaryota > Metazoa > Chordata > Lepidosauria > Squamata > Lacertidae > Podarcis > Podarcis erhardii. Next base: position 87,647,721 of record NC_138507.1, on the reverse strand, counting down.
GGGCTTTAAAGGTCAGCACCAACACTTTGAATTGTGCGTGGAAATGTACTGGAAGCCAATGTAGGTCTTTCAGGACTGGTGCTATGTGGTCTCGGCAGCCACTCCCAATCACCAGTCTAGCTGCTACACACTGGATTAGTTGTAGTTTCCAAGTCACCTTCAAAGGTAGCCCCACATAGAGTGCAATGCAGTAGTCTAAGTCTTCTCTCTTCTCTTTGGCGATCACTCGTAACCGAGTAAGATTGTCTTCCATAAACACGGTTTTAACAATGAGTCCGTAAGTGACTATGGAGGCCAATTCTGGACCCACATGTCCTTCCACAGTGGGGACATTGGTTCCCGGGTGGGAATTGATCATGGTGTGGATTTGCCAAGTGTGCCTTCCTCTTAGCACGTTCCTCCCTTGCTTTCCGAGTTTGAGTGTCTTCAAAGTCCATGACACCTTTGGTAAAGGCTGTTCTCCAGCTGGAGCACTCGCAGGCCAGTGTTTCCCAGTTGTCAGTGTTTATACTACTTTTTTTTTAGATTTGCCTTGAGACAGTCTTTAAACCTCTTTTGTTGACCACCAGCATCACGCTTTCCATTTTTACGTTTGGAATAGGGTAGTTGCTTTGGAAGATGATAATCAGGCATCCGCACAACATGACCAGTCCAACAAAGTTGATGTTGAAGAATCATTGCTTCAACACTGCTGATCTTTGCTTCATCCAGTACACTGATATTAGTTCACCTGTCTTCCCAAGTGACTAAGTGGGAGGTAACCAGAACATGTACCACCCTGGCAAGACAGTGTGCAGACAGGTAGGGTCTCAGCCAGCGTACCAGATGGAGCTGGTAGACAGCTGCCCTCGGCGCCTGCACCTGCATGGACCATTGTGAGTCCAGAATGACTCTCATGCTTCAGAACTATCTCTTCATCATCAGAATTGTTGCCTTCTCCCTAATGGCATTATTTGCTCACTTATATCTTACCAATACATTTATTTCCCACTGATACAGTTTCAATCATCCTCTCACATCCTGCTGTGAAAATATTATGGCTATCCCTTGTTCCCATGTCTTTCAGACCACTCCTCATTTGGGCCTCCTCTCTTCTCCACCCTTGCTTATGTATAGATTCTCATGAAATTATTCCCTTGTGTACATTGTTATAAAATATGTTCATTCTCATGTAACACATAGAATAAAAATAAATTCTAGCCAACTATTTCTTTTCAGGAGGGCAGTCGTAGTTAAAACCTATCCTGGAATTTTTTGTGCTCTCACATTTATCATGGATTTCCCCCAGGAAAATTGAAACTAGTGTGGGTCTTCCAGCACTAACAACAAATGATTTAAAATAGAATTCTTAAGATGTGGTTTTGACCCCTATCAAGCTATGACTATTTCATCCAGCAACAATTTGATGTAAAGTACTAGAGTGAAGACACCCCAAAACATACCCCTGAGTTCTTTGAAAGAGATATATATTCTAATGTTTTTAAGACTTGTAGACTGACTGAATATTTAGATTTGCTCCCCTCTAAATGAGTTCCATTTTTCTTGCAGTTTGACGAGGTTTTGACTGTATATCTTTGACAACTCAATGATCTTGCCCCTTTATGACAGACCTCAGTTTCATATTACATGTTTTGTTCAGGGAGAGAGCATGAGGAAAATGGGCTGAACTTGTTCAGTGGCCATTAGGGAATAAGATTATTATTATTAATTACTGAATTTATATACCACCCTATACCTGGATGGTAACTGTTCCCGCCCAGACTGGAAATTAACCTACAGTTCTAGGAGGTCTTTATACTCAGGAGTTAGGATCAGTTGAAACAGAGGTGAAAAACATACATTGATGCATTGCAGGCTGCCTGGGACCTCATGGCAGCTGGGCAATATGAACAGTACCAATTCATACAAACAACATCTTTTTGTGAGGCCAGTCCAAGAGCCATGTCTGTAACCCAGCCCTGACTTTAATGTGAAGACTCCAGGAAATGGACTCCTGATCAAGGTGGCACAGCTTGTGACAGGATATTCACTAAGATGAAGGCTCCATCTACTCTTTCTGCTTGAGAAGGAGTTGGTACATTCCTATATCGAGCACTGAAACTTTTAGAAAATATACTGCATCTGGCATTTACAATTGCCCTTGGAACATTCAAGTATTTCAGCGTAACTTGCTTAAATGCTGGTTATGAGACTGAGTGAATGACTAATCGCAGTTTTCCATTGCTAGTTTTATGAATGAGTTCCTGTTAGTCCATTTGTCTTCCACGCTGCTTGGCTTTACAAAGTTGCAGGACGCTGCAGTTCCTTGAAAGTGGCTGTGCCGCCATCCTGGGACTGAATTTTCAGAGCCAATGACCAAGCCAGTGCTTTGAGATACGCAATAAATAAATTCTAAATGGTACTGGCATCGACAAGATAAAGAAAGACTGTTCAGGAGATTGCTAATGACAATGGAATATATGCCTGCACTGGCTCTGCAGGAGAGTAAAAAGCATGAAAATTGTCAAGTTATTTTATTTACTTTATTGAGCAAATGTACTTTGTCATTTACACAGATCATTTGAAAGAGGAGATAACCCAGCGGCACATGCAGAAAGCAGCTCAAGGTGAGTTTTGTTGCAGCCATTCTTAGCTCTTTCCATACAAGGTTGTTCCCTCCACACAAATGTGCTGTTACTTGTTGCCTGCAATCCTCCTGTTCTTGGCTAGGGGCTTCTTGCCCCCTGTGCATTTCATGCTACACTGGAGGCATTTTCCTCATGTTGTTCAATGGTCACGCGGCAATGTTTTCATGGCCTCTTCTCTCCTCACAAACAAATTTATCACCGTGGTTAGTGACAGCAGCTGAAGAATTAGGCCTTTTGACCTCACTGGGGCTACGCTTCTCCACAAGCTGAGGATCTCGTCCCCTGGCTTCAGTGGAGCCATATTGATTTATGCCTGGGTTTGTTTTGCTTAGATGTTGTCCTGGGTTGAACTGTAACACCGCAGCCTTTGAGAGCAGATATAAAAACATGTGCACTCTGTATGTTTCCAAATATCTCCAGAAACATGTGGAGCCTTTGCAAATGTTTAATTACTCTTCACTCGTCACAGAAACTGATGTGGGGAATGCTTCAACAAATAATGGGTTACTTGATTTAAATAAAGATGACAGCACAGAGCTGCTGGGTGGCAGCTGAAATTTTGAGCACTGCAGTTTCTAATAATTGTCCTTCATACATAAGGCAGGCCTTAAATGTTCATATATCACATTTATAACATATGCAAGATTGTTTTGATAACCACAGTGAATATCTTCTATATGTTTTCTTTCTTCATTCATTGTAATAGCATAGCCTGATGTTTGCTGTGTAAATTGGCGATCATTACATGCCTCTCTTATATATGTGCGTTCAGTCTGACAGAAACAGCTGTGGGTTCTCCTAGGGGCTTCCTTGATCACCATAAAGGCATCAAGACATCCGTGAATGAAAACTGCTTGGTAGTAAACCTACTTAAGACTATGTGGAAAAATCCAAATACAAAATGAAACCTAATTTCCATTTGAAATCTTGGTGTTAACATTTTCCAGCTGCCTCTCTTACTTAAAACTTTCCTCTCTATGGAGATACTTTACTTCCATTTTGAATAATGATGATCTCTTTTCCCTAATGGACATGCTTTGGATGTGGATTTCTCATTTCAGGAAACCTTCATACTCAGCCTTAAAAAAAAGTTTTAAGACAGATTTCCTTAATTGTCTTTCCTTGCCCTTCCAAGGCAGTCTGTTCCGCTGTAGAACATCTCTTACCATCAGAAATGTCCTTTATTGTAACTTGAATCCATTGGTTTGTGTATGGAGCAGGGGCAAACAAGCTTGCTCCATCTTCCATGTGACAGCCCTTGAGATATTTGAAGATGGATATTTGAACTATTTAATTTCTGACTTATTTATAGCATTTTTAACCTATGTCTAGGTCCACCCCTGGACACAATACTCCATATGTGGTTTGACTAAGGCAGAATAGAGTGGTACTATTAATTCCCATTATATGTCTGTTGCTGCAGCTTCAAATAGCATTAGTGGGGGTTTTTTCTGCTGCAACTCACTGTTAACTCATGTTAAGCTTGTGGTCTACGAAGACCCAGAGATCATTTTCACATGTTCTACTGGCAAGCCAGGTGTCCCCCATCTTATATTTGTGCAGCTAGTAATTCCCGCCTAAGTGCAGAACCTGACATTTGTCCCTACTGAAATTCATGTTGTTACTTCAGGCTCAGTTCTGCAGTATGTCACAGTCCTCTTGAATCCTGATTCTCTTGCAGCATTAGCTACCCCTCCCAGGTTGGTGTCATCTGCAAATTTGTGGAGCATCCCCTCAGTTCTTTTGTCTAAGTTGTTTGCAAAGTTGTTGAAGAACAACAGGCCCAAGATAGAACTCTGCAGTACCACATTTGTCCCATTTTCACCAAGATGACAAGGAACCATTAGTGGCCACTTGGGGTTTGGTCAGTTAACCAGCTACATACCTACCCAACAATTATCTCATCCAGGCCACATTTTACCAGCTTCTCCACAAGAATATAATGGGGGGACTTTGTCAAAATCCTTATTGAAATCAAGATACACTATGTCCACAGCATTCCCCTGATCCACCAAGCTTGTAACTCTATCTAACGAAGAAATGTAATTGGTCTGGCATGACTTATTTGCTGGGTCTTAGTAATCACAGCATTCTTTTCTAAGTGCCCACAGACTGGCCTTTTAATTATCTGTTCTAGGACCTTTCCTGGAATTGATGTCAAGCTGATGGGTCAGTAGTTACCTGGGTCTTCTTTTTCTTCCGTTTTGGATTACACCCACAAGATCCTTGGCAGCTATCTGCCAATCACCCAATCTCACCACCCTTCTGAGTAATACCCCTCCCCACCTTCTCACTATATAGAAGGGTCTGGTGACTTCTGTTTCAGTGTATCTGAAGAAGTGTGCATTCACACGAAAGCTCATACCAAGAACTAACTTAGTTGGTCTTTAAGGTGCTACTGGAAGGAATTTTTTTATTTTGTTTTGACTATGGCAGACCAACACGGCTACCTATCTGTAACAAGATCCTTTAGTACCTGCATGCTCCTTTAGTACCAATGATTTACTGGATGTACTGAATTTCTACAAGAAACGATGTGACTTCAGACTCTTTCCTTTTGTCATTGGCAACATGTGGTACTCTGATCTCCTCCTTCTGGAATTTGAGGTGACAACCCAGCTGTGCCTCCTTGTGTGTTCCAGATTGATGTCACATTTTGTTGGATACTCATTTTTTGTTTTGTGGTGCATCTCTGGTGAATGTGTTCTGTATTTGCACAAATTACGGGTTACACTTCCACCCTTTGGTAATTTGCAGGAATCAGTTGTGGTATGAGAGAAGAAAACATTCTGCATTGTCTTAAGTGACATCAAGGCAAAGGATGAGGTATCCAATAGCAAATTACTGCATTTCAAAGCTGTATTAACTTGAGGGTATTATTTGGCACATTATCTCCATGTATATTTTATTTGTGAAATTGCAATACAACACTAGGGGAGAAGTTGTCGCGGCACACCTTGGTGTGTGGAGTGCTGCAGGGCGCAATCGTTTCCCTGATGCTTTTAAAAATCTTTATGTGCCCCCTCACCCAGCTTCTCCGGAGTTTCGGTTTGGGTTGCCACCAGTATGCTGATCACACCCAACTTTATCTGCTGATGGATGGCCACCCTGACTCGGCCCCAGACACACTGATCAGGTGCTTGGAAGCTGTGGCTGGATGGCTGTGTGGGAGCCGGTTGAAGTTAAATCCTTCGAAGACAGAGGTCCTTTGGCTGGGTCAGGACAACATGGGGCTGGGGGGGGGGGCAAGTCCTATCTCTTGCAGGGGTGCAATTAGTTACAGCATCTTATGTCAAGAGTCTGGGTGTAATCTTCGACACCTCCCTTTCTATGGAGGCGCAGGTTACAGCTACAACAAAGGCAGCATTTTTTCATCTCCACCATGCTAAGCAGTTGGTCCCTTACCTCTCTCGCCCTGATCTTGCCACTGTGATTCATGCTACGGTCACCTCCAGGCTTGATTAGTGTAATTCACTCTACATGGGGCTGCCCTTGAAGCTGACCCAGAAACTCCAGGGGGTGCAGAATGCTGCGGCGAGACTCATTACGGGGTCCTCGCCATGGGATTACATTCATCCAGTGCTATACAAGCTGCACTGGCTCCCGGTGGAGTTCAGGATCAGGTTTAAGGTGCTGGGTTTAACCTTTAAAGCCCTATATGGCCTAGAACCCTTGTACCTATGGGACCGCCTCTCCTGGTATGCCCCACAGAGAACCTTATGGTCCGCAAACAATAACATCTTGGAGGTCCCGAGCCTCAGGGAGATTAGACTGGCCTCAACCTGGGCCAAGGCCTTTTCAGCAATGCCCCTGGCCTGGTGGAATGCTATGTCACAAGAGACCAGAGCCCTGCGGGATTTGACATCTTTCTGTAGAGCCTCCAAGATGGAGGTTTGGTCGGGGTTCAGTCTGACTCACCCTCCCCTTTCATAAGAACTTGCATGAAAGTGGCCTCCCAATTTTTCTCACAGGCTCATATAAGTTCAGCACAAACAGTTGGGCTTGGTGAGCATTTAAGGTCCCCAACCCTAATCTGCAGGTTGCCATTTGCTTGGATTTTATTTTGATCCTGATCTGATTTTAGGATGTATTTTAATTGATTGCCTGATTTTATGTTAATGTGTTATACATTTGATGTTAGCCACTTTTAGTCCGGTTTTAGCCGGGTAGGGTGGTGTATAAATAAAAATTGTTGTTGTTGTTGTTGTTGTTGTTATTTCACACACCTTTATGAAAGTGTCAGTCTCTTTTAGTTCTGATAATGCGGTCAAAGATTTCAGATTTTTGTTGGATAAATTAAGACATCTAAAGAACAGAATATAGCATAATAGGTTTTTAGTCAAGGAACAAAACCAGTTCTAGTTGTGGTTTAAATGAAAATTGAACAAGAGTTGCATTTTCTTAGTATTTCACACATTTAATTTTGTTTCAGTGCTATGGTATATTCGGCTTTTTTGAATATTTGTGTTTCAAATTTGAAACAACCCACATCTGTATATCTAGTATAATGCTTTTGATTCGCTTCCTAGAGTGACATCTAGTGGCATTTTAGGCCATTTTATCTGCCCATCGTTACAGAGAAAATCATTTCCCCAATGTTTCCATGAGTTGTTCTGATGCATTGGCATCACTTAGCCCTGAGGGTTATTTTTGGAATTCTGAGACTAAAAAGTGGTTGATCAGATGATGTTTGTTAAGAGCATAGATTTTCCATTAGTCCTGGAACAAGATTTTGGTACCAGCTCTGGATGAGTACCTCAAAAACATTCCATGAATATTTGCCTAGGGGACCATTTAAATTTCTTTTGAGAGATTTAAATCTTTTGGGGTTCACATTTCTTTAATGCCATGGCAAATGAATTTATTGGCAGAGATTCTGCAAAAACAGCAACATAAGGGAAAATAAATAGGCATAGAAAGTAGATTTTGTTCATTAAAACTATTGCTAGTGTATCAGCCCTGAGTCTAAAATACTTCTTCATGATCATGCCATAAGTTGATGCGTCCAAGAGAAGCGGCATGGAAATAACTGAGAATTTGTCATAGCAAGCATGCTATCAAATAATTTTGGTTTACATGAATAAATGTGAGAGCAGGTTACTAAACTCTGTTTTCTCACTTTATGTGTTTTAATTGCTTTAATCAACAACTATTAGAACAAATTTTATACCAACAAATGTAGTTATGATATTTTACAGTATGTTAAGGAGTATGATATTTTCAGCTTGGGAGACACTGAGAATCTTAGCTATACTCGCTGGTGGTACTACAGTGTCTTTCAATGAATGAGTACAGCTATAATTTCAAGGAGTGCTGATCTTTAGGTTGTATACATTTTGAAGGTTAAAGAAAGCATGTATATTTTAATAGACCAATCAGTTTCATATATATACAATGGACTAGTTCTAATATAAATATGAATGAAACTGAATGGAGTGGAATATGCAGCTGCTGGGTGACCTTGGGCCAGTCACACTTCTCTGAAGTCTCTCAGCCCCACTCACCTCACAGAGTGTTTGTTGTGGGGGAGGGAAAGGAGATTGTTAGCCACTTAGAGATTCCTTAGGGTAGTGATAAAGTGGGATATCAAATCCAAACTCTTCTTCACCACACATAGTGGTCTACTCTTCTGTGCTCTTCTCCTCACTTCTATAAGTCAGTATTCTTATTGATAGCCCCTCTTTTTCTGTTTCCTTAGGCGTAGGCATCTCCTTTGACCTGTTTCTGTTATCACCTTTTACTCTATGCACCCATACCTCCCCTTTTCCAGTTTCAATTTCTGATTGACCCCTCTGCATTCCCTTGTCTTCACTTCACCTCCCACTCCACACATCTTCACACTTATCCCCCAAATGATTCCTCCCTCCTTTTCTTTCCTCACCCACAGGACTCTCTGCATTCCATCTTAAGTATTTTCCTCTCTACACCCAGTAGGGAACACACACACTCTCTCTCTCTCTTCATTGTCTTTGATCTGGACCCCTTTCTTTAATAGGTCTTACCCTTTTCTCTGTGCCTTGTAAGACAACTTCTCTATGCACTGTCTGTCTGTCTGTCTGTCTGTCTGTATCTCTCTCCCTCTGCACTGCCCTCTCTCAGACCTGATTTTCGTGAACAGCATATAAAACAGGAAACCCTTGTCTGAATGGTAATGCTTCATTTAAGGTAAACGTTTCATTGAACAGGAAATGTCACAGATGTAGAAATCCGCATGTCAAGGAGAAGGATAGGCAACGGCCCTTTCCTCTGACATATACTTTTCTATATTCAGAGATTTTTAAAAAACATGGAAAATCATTCAGCCATGCAAGCCCTCACCTGCAGTCTGAAGTAGCACTGCCCAGTAGTTTGTCATGTTTTCTGCTGTTTGCAAGAGCTAGGTCTGTTACCAGCTCTCTTTCTGCTTCTACATCCATAGATCACTGTTAACCCCCTGTTATTACTCCTTCTCCCCCTCCACTCCCATAGGTCTCTCTTTGTGTCTATGTTACCTCTTTTTCTATTTCCCCACTACATCTCTCTGTGACCCCTTTTCCTTCTTCTAAGGTCTTTATGATCTGTTTCTGATCCCATCTCCATTAACATGAAAAGCAATATAAATGATGCAAGTAACCTGGAGAAACTGATGCTGCTCCCTCCATAAGACGGAAGGACCAGTTCAGACATAGTGATGTGAACATTCTCTCATTCATACCCCATTTTGGATGGGCTTGGCCATGCCTTTACGTAATTATGTGGGGAAAGGCCATGAACAATAGGTATTTGGATTCTCTCATGGGATCGCAAGAGACTGGAATGAGGCCACAGTCAACCTGAAGAATTTATGTTGTGCAGGTCAGTTTTATAGTATCTTTGAAGTTAAAATTCAGTGAAGCTAAACTTCACTTTATCGGCATAGTATTCTCTAAGTAAATATCCTTTACACTTGGTGACTGGCCAAGTACTAAGAATGTTGCTGCTGTAGCACTTGAGAAACAGTTATGATAAAATCTAATAACTATGTCGTGGTTTTTTATTCAGGCGTAAATGAAAACCAGAATAGAAAAGCAACAGCTCAGGAATCTTATAACTCTGGACTTTGAGGTCTTAGGTCTATCCATAATAGCCTTAATCTAGAGAAAGTGAGGCACTTCCCAAACTGTGATTTCCCAAATATAGCCCTAAAAGTGTCTCCACATAAACAGGAGATGGTTTGGGGGACAGCATGTTTTTGTTGCACCCATGGTGTTACTTTTGAAAGAAGGGGAGATTAAATAATATTTTTAATAAGAAATTAATCGTTCTGAAGAAAAGATGGAAAGCTGTCGGAAGGACTCTAGGGAAGAGTGATTTTGATAACCATTATATGGCAATTTAAATGCCTGAGCACCAAGAAAATGGATGGCTAACAGAAAAACAGGCGTCTTGTGTGTGTGTGTGTGTGAGAGAGAGAGAGAGAGAGAGAGAGAAACAATAGAAACAAAAACAATTCAGTTACCAAAAAAATGAGGAATTATGAGAATAAAATGAGACAATATAATATGAAAAATAAGTCTGTATTTCTATATTTACCCAGAGGTTTACCCAGAATTAAGTCTAATCCCATGACTTATTTCTGAGTACACATGCTTAGAAAAGCACTGCATAGAAGAGTAAGAAATAATAACATTTATTATATTATTGTTACTTAATATTTCAGGTTTTTATAATAAAGCATTAACGAAATCCAACTCTCTTTGATTGGGGATTTTTAGATTTTTTTCAAGAATGCCCATTTAATTTATTATTCCCCTTTCAAGGGATGTTATGCTAAAAATTCATGGATGAAATATTTTGAGTTTTAGTAAGAGTTTTAAAAATAGGATGACTGCACTGCAATTTAATAAACTTGCAGGCAGGTTTGTCAAGATTTTCTCCTTAAGCCTGCAGGTGGGGTAGAAATAGTGTCATCTTGCTATTCATTTAGATTTGGAGACATTTGAAAATGATGTACCGCTGGTATTTGACTCCGGCAAAATTAGGAAAGATGTATAAAAATGCCGACAATAACTGTTGGAGATGTAAAGATAAGATTGGGACCTTTTTCCATATTTGGTGGACCTGTGATGTAGTGAAGGAATTCTGGGGAAAGGTTTACGATGAATTGAAAAAAATTTTGAAGTACAGCTTCCCCAGAATACCTGAGCTGTTTCTCTTGGGTATGACTGGTGAGGAAATAAAAAAACCGGATCAAACTTTCTTTCAATATGCTATAGCCGCTGCGAGGATCTTGATTGCGCAAAAATGGAAATCCCCTGACATGCCCACGATTGGAGAGTGGCAAGTGAAGCTATATCAATATATGGAATTGGCGAGATTAACTCAGAAAATTAGGCAAAATAATATAATGAAACTTAAAGATGAATGGAAGAACTTTTTAATTTATATTGAGAACAATACGGGAATTAGCAATATAACAGCAGATGATAATTAATACCTTCGATGTACAGTGCTATTGTAAGTTCTACTGCGAAGACTGTATCATGGTTATGGTTATGTAATCCTAGACCAAGCTGGATGGAAGTCGGTTTTATCGTTTTTCTTTTTTCTTTTCTGTTTTTTGAATCTTGTTTTCTGTTATCCTTTCCTTTTTCTTTTTTTGTAACTTTTTTCTAAATAAAATTAATAATATTAAAAAAAAAATAGATTTGGAGACATTTGAGTTCACTTTAAACTAGCTTTTTTTTTTTTTACTTCATTCTCGTAAATTGTTCAAACAGCTTAGGATACATTGATTACAGAAATTATCTTTCTTCTCTTGGACTTGGGATGCATGCTGTTAATGCTTGTATATTAAGTCCATAAACTGTATGTTCCCAAGGGCTAATCCACATATTCATGATTTCATGGATTCATATATCATGGATTCATATTTCATGATTTGTATCTGATGAATAGGAAAAGTGTACGCACTGAAAAAATATTGTGTTTGAGATAGTCAAGAGAAATGAAATCAACATACTTGATTATTATGATCACAAATTGAGGACAACACAGAATGTTATTTTTACCAGGTGATGAACATGTACAGTATATATGCATTCAGTCTACTTAGGTTGACATTATAGCTTTTCTGGACTGCAGTTGTTGTATTGGGCCTGTTGTATATAATGCCAAGCAATTCTAGAATAAATATGCCAACATCTTTTTTTAGAGCTCTATTTTCTGGGTTGTTGTTTTTCATTTTGAAATAAAAGCTGGTATTAATTCAGCATTTTATAAGCAGTTTTATGTCCCATGTTTATTTTGAAGTTTAGCAGAACAAGGAAAGAAAAAGATTTGGGGGGCAAGGTTTATTTTCCTACCTTTTAGGCATAAGAACATGGATGCAAATCTTCATGATGTATCAGCAGTACTAATTCATCTCATATTTACTCAAGCATCGTTGAGATTTTATGCTGAGTCATTGGTTTTTTAAGTTCAAGGAAATTTCATTTAATGGAGCATTTAACTGGCAACTTCTCACCTTCCTTATACAGGTTTTCTCCTGCTGAAAATGCTATTCTGGATCATTGTCTTGTAAAGTGAATAGCCAGCCATTTTTAATTGTTGTTTACAAACAACAGACTAAAATTTATAACTTCCTAAAATATATGTAATCTAATATTTATTTCAGAAGAAGCCCAAATCCAAAATTAATAATTTGAATGTCAAAATATAGCTTTTTATTAAATCTCCAAAACTGGTTAAAGGTTAATCAGAAAACAGTGTGGCGTCATTCATTTTTGCTTTATTTATTAATTAACAAAGGAATGTGCATTGCACACCTACCATTGCCTGTGGGACTTCCAGGGCAACTAGCAATAAATGCTACTATCAAATTTTGAAACAATGAAAATCTTCGCAATTATCAGCATCACAATGGCCCAGTTTGAACACAACTCTGAGCTAAGCCATGGTGTAGCAGAAATGAGTACATGTGCAAGTTCTCAGAACAAAGATTACAGCTGGTGCACACATCCCCTGATTCTTCTCACTACCGGAGGCTAAGTCATGTTTTGGCTTAGCACTACATCTGAACCTAGACTTATGGTTTATCTCCTGCAGAGAAACCAGTAACAAACCTTGTGGTTTGTTTTCTCATCATTGACAGGCTGTTTTAGGTTCTGCTACTCCACTCCTGCAACAGATTTAGTCCAGAAAGAGACTCAGAGATAGCAACAATGCTACTTGCTATGCCTGTATCCCCAAGACAAGTAATAGCCTTTTCAGAATCTTGCTGGATATAAATACTTTCAAGGCAGCCTATAGTCAGTCCATTGTCTGAACAATGGGTTATTTAGCTTACTCTGCTGACACCTTGCTTGAAAACTGTTCTGATTTCCTCCCTGATGCAAGCAGGATTACATCCTAGCTTATTTTCCTACTTTGTTAACTGGCATTAAGCCAATGTTCCCAGATTCAAATGCAGTGAAGAACTCTGGTGTGATGCATGCCAGGATTTTGCACCAAAGCAACGACACTTTCTCCAGGCTTCATAAACAAGGGTTTATGAAACCTTGATGGTTTTCCAAAGTGGGTCAGATGTTTGAAACATCCTGGCTGCTTATCAAAATCATATTCTGCATAGTCCATTAGCTCTCATCTTTCTCTTAGGGAAGGTTCACCTGCTTGTTCTCGGAGACATTCAAACTGCAGCACACTTTCTGGGAAGTTTCTGTATCACTGTGGAAGCATGAACACTACACTCTTTTGAACTCTAGAAGAACTCAGATTCCTTTGTGTTTATGATAGTGCACTGAGCCATGGCTGCCTACATGAACCCAGCATGCTGGATGGTTTCTAGCTCAGCTGTTTGAAATAATTCACCTAGTTAAAAAGTGTCTTGGAAACAGGGACAGCTATTATGATCCAAAAAAACCCCCACCCCTATATTGTTTCTCTGCTTTGCTTTCAGTGGAAGTGAAACTCCTTCAGAAAGTACTGCATTAAAGATCTAGGGAAACAACTATCAGCACTTCTGTAAGTAAGTGGGATTTTTCAGGATTGAGCCTGTCAAAGTGCATGTTTGGCATTAGCTTGTGAGAAGCAAAAGTGAAGGCTGACTTGCCAAGCATGTTCCTAGTTTTGCATTGTCTTGTTAACCCAGTGCGATTTTGAATTTAGGAACAACAAGTTTCCACATATTCACTTTGGCTAGGTCTTTGGTTTTTAATGCCTTTTGGAACAGCACTATAAAATTGTCATCTCTGTGCTTTGTTCAGATCTCTTCCAGCAGAGCTTCTATTGCAGCTAATATTGTTACTAAATTTGTCTCACTTTTCTCATTCTTCTTGTATCTGGAAACCATCTGCAAGTCACTGAACTTAGTTCTAATAATGTCGCAAAGAATGCATCGCTTAATTCAAAACCTTTGCCTTTCATCAAGGATGTTAGGATTCTAGCAGCACTAAGCAACCCGAACTTCCAAGTACTTGTACCAGAGCATCCAGTCTGTTAATTCCTCCTGTTCCATTGAACCACTTTCATCTTTGCTGCCTATGTGTGGTTGAAGGGGGACTCCATTTAATATAATGCAGCAGACAACTACAAATTCACTTTTGGCAGGCAGTGCCTGGATATGTTCTGTCTCTACATGCATGGTTATTACTCCAGACTGGGTATTTGGCTCTTGAACCTTTCCAATTTGAATTGTCTGAAATATATAGTGTCAGTTGCATGAACTCTACAAATGTGTGCAACTCACTAGCAATAACCGATGCACTGGGGTGGGTGGGTTTCAAATGTGCTTTCTAAAGTTGCCAGGTGTTCACCTGGAGATGGTGCTTATCTGATAAGAGGCCACCCACATTCAGACAAGTACAGACCTAGTTGACCTAAGAGAAATGTTTGCCAATTTATAGAAGAACTATGTTCATAACTGAACAGGCCTTTTTTTCCAGCTAGAGCTTGCCAGAACTCAGTTCCAGCACCTCTCAGGTGAGCGCCATTGCCATTATAAGAGAACAAGAGAGGTGCTTATGGTGAGTTCTGTCACCTCCTTTTCTAGAATAATAGCACTGACTATGACTTATCTCTAATATGTGATGTCATACTCAAGAATGTACATTTTTCCACATCGTGAACTCACTTACTCCATCTTATCTTCTTTGCTCGCATTCTTTTAATTTGATTTAATTTAATTTAATTTCACTTTTTTGAATGCATTTGTATAAGTATTTTCTGTATTATAAAATAACAGTAAAAATTCTGCTTTAAAATATGTGATATATTTTGAAAATGTATAAGTAGTTTGAAGGATCGTAAGTGTAGGATCTGTAGATATAGCATGTATATCTACCATTTCTCAGATATACTATTTTAAAAAATGTCTAGACTGCTTCACAACATAAAGCCATTGAAGAGGTGTACATTGTAAAAACAGAATAAAGTACAGAAGCACCAGCTCTAAAAAAATAAAACTACTTCAATCAACTCTAGAACCACCCATACAAACTCTAAAAAAAGAAATAAATTCATCAGATATAAAAGATATAAAATTTCCCCTTATAACCAGCTCTGGTGCAGATTTTATCTCTGCTACCTCTTTCATAGTTAATATGCTTTTAAAGCAGCGGTTTCTTTTGATGTATCACCTGCTCACCAGGTAAACAGCTGGCCTGAAATGTTGCTATCATACCACGTAACAGATTATTTCAAGCTGCTGCAAAACCACCCATTTTAAGAGAAACTGACTCTGAATGTCCACCTGTGGCTCATTAACCAACTCTTGGGGATCGATCAAAGGGATTTAAAAAATCTGGAGATTATAGGCATCAATCAAATCAGCTGGGGAAGTATGTAGTTCTCTACATATGACCCTCTTAGTTCTGCTTGACTTATCTACTATATTGTTTCTTTGTTATGCAGTGATTTGAGTGTCTCTTTTGGATGTGGAAAAACCCAGGTTCCAATCTCTTAGCTATGAAGCTCAGTGGGTGGCCTTAAGCACATCCTCAACTTTCAGCTAATGTACCTCACAGAGAGATGTTGTAAGGTTAAAAAGATGCTCTGAACAAATAACTATGGTGTGATTCCCAAATGTATAGAGCACTATTATTATCTTCATTCCATTATATTTTAAGTGGATGCTATCTAACCATCACCATTTCAGAGACATACACAGAGACACAAGACGTTTGTGCCATTCAGTCAAAATGTGATATACTCCACTTTTCTTTGTGGAAAAATAATGGAGGCAAACAATGACAAATTTGTAAAATAGTAAGTTAAACTAAATAATACATTAAAATAATAAAGTCAACACAAAAAATAAAGAGCAGTAGACAAAACATACAAGCTGAGAATTCTGTAGTATTATCACTAATGGGAATGAGACATTTACATTTACCTTTACCTATCTATAAGCATATTGTACCTCTGGCTGTGAATTTATCAGGCCAAACTCAGTAGGTACAGATTTATATAAATGTACTAGTTATTGAGTGGGGCCATGGGTGGCACTGTGGTCTAAACCACTGAGTATCTTGGGCTTGCCAATCGGAAGGTCGGCGGTTCGAATCCCCATGATGGGGTGAGCTCCTATTACTCGGTCCCAGCTCCTGCCAACCTAGCAGTTTGAAAGCATGCCAAAAAAGTGCAAATAGATAAATAGGTACCACTCCTGCAGGAAGGTAAATGGTGTTTCTGTGCACTGTTCTGGTTTTAGTGTTCCATTGTGCCAGAAGCGGCTTAGTCATGCTAGCCGCATGACCCAAGAAAGCTGTCTGAGCACAAACATCAGCTCCCTCGGCCTGTAAAGCGAGATGAGCACTGCAACCCCAGAGTTGTCTGCAACTGGACTTAACTGTCAGGGGTCCTTTACCTTTACCTTTTTTGTTACTACTTATTGATAGTTTTACTGTTTGCTTCTTTCATGTCAGTTCCCCATAGTACCAAAAGGCATTCTAGATGTTTCTAGTCATGTCCGACTGATAATTTGGCAAACATGTGGATTTGAAGCCCTGTAGATCATGACATCTTCTTGGCTTTTAGCCTATATTAAACATTTGGTCTAAAGTACTTTCAGTGTAATTATTATAAATTATTTGATTTCTTTTTTGATTAAGCTGCTGAGTTTTGTAAGTAAAGATAAATGGTTTTAGCTGCAACACTGACAAGCCAAGAGTGGTCATTATTACCCTGGTGTTCCAGCAAGAATTTCATTCCCTGAAGCTAGGTACACTCCTTTAGCCTAGTAGCAGGTTTACTTATAATTTAATTCCTTCTTAAACCAATACAGTGGTACCTTGGTTCTCAAACGCCTTGGTACTCAAACAACTTGGAACCCAAACAGTGCAAACCTAGAAGTACAGTGGTGCCTCGCAAGACGAAATTAATCCGTTCCGTGAGGCTCTTTGTATAGCGGTTTTTTCGTCTTGCGAAGCAAGCCCATTGACGGCTTAGCGGATTAGCGCTATTAGCGGTCTAGCGGCTTTTAGCGATCAGCTGAGAGGCGGTTTATCAGCGGAACAGCTAATAAGCGGCTTAACGGCTTAGGAAAGGGGGGGGAGCGGAAAAAACCCGCGGGAACTCGCAATATTTTTTCGTCTTGCGAAGCAACCCCATAGAGAAATTCGTTTAGCGAAGCGCCTCCAAAACGGAAAACCCTTTCATCTAGCGGGTTTTCCGTCTTGCGAGGCGTTCGTCTTGCGGGGCACCACTGTAAGTGTTCCGGTTTATGAACTTTTGGAAGCCGAACGTGCTCCATTTTGAGTGTTACACTTCTGATTTGAGTGTCATACTTCCGTTTTCAGTGTTAGGCTGAGGTCTGTCTGTTTTTGCTGTTTATTTTGCGTTTTTGCGGCTCTTTTTGTTTTGTTTTTGTGACTGTGTGGAACCGAGTTCAGCTACTGACTGACTCATTGTGTGACTGCAGTACATTGTCTATTGCTTTCATTTTATGGATCAATGGTCTTGTTAGATAGTAAAATTCGTGTTAAATTGCTGTTTTAGGGGTTGTTTTTACAAGTCTGGAATGAATTAATCCATTTATATTACTTTCTATGGGAAAGTGCACTTTGGTTTTGGAAAGCTTTGGTTTTGGAACGGACTTCCAGAACAGATTAAGTTTGAGAACCAAGGTACCACTGTAATTGAGATGGAAGCCAAACTAAATCATTTTTCTTCTTTTCCCTTTAGCTTAATATACCAAACATGTTATCTTGGAAATCTTAATACCACCAATATCACAGAGGTGTTTGTGAAGGGGATATATTGATTGAAAATGTATTGTAACTGTATTGTAACTTTTGAATATATATTTTTTTAATCTCCTTCATTGGAGGTTTTTTGAGCAGCGATTGGATGGCCATCTGTCATGGATGCTTTATCTGAGATACCTGCACTGCAAGAGGTTGGATTAGATGACCCTTGGGGTCCCTTTCCAACTCTATAATTCTATGATTCTTTGATCATTTTATTACATGGTTGAGATTAGTTGCTTTAAGTACCCCCCTTTTATTTTTTGTGATAAAAGCCTTGTTGCAGGGCTCACGCTTCTCAGACACAATATATCTATTAATTTAATAAAATTTAAAAATGTAAGAGTTTCTCTTATTGGGTAAAGTGAAACCACTCAAAACAATGTACAATAATATCAACAGCATACAGTTAAAAATAACAGTATCAAAGCACCGCAAATCACATCACAACCCAACTGCAGATATAACCAAGGAGGACCTTTATCTGCCTTCTAGAGACCTGCAACAGGGAGCTCAGTAAATCCTCTTTAGAGGGGAAATTCCAGAGATTGTGTGCAACAGCAGTGAATAGAACACAAAGCTATGCCAGCCCTTCAAATATCAACAAATGGCAGAGTTCATCTGTGTGAAGATACTCCAGATGCGCATACAATTGGGAAGCAAGAAGAGTGCAAGACAGACTAGATGGGGCAAATACAAGAGCCTAGAAATGGTCTCAGCTGAGGAACTATCAGGGAACCCATTGGAAGATATAGTGATCCCAAATATCAGCAGATTGGTTGGGGAAAAGGTAGGGAGATACTGCTGGATATCAGTTCCTGGTGATTTCCCCCATCTTCCTCTTCTCTGGGACAAGCAGCATTGCCAAGATGGTGTTTTTAACTCCAGCTAATTCTCAAACAGTGAAGGCAGGGCTGGGAAATGACAGCTCTGAGAATATCCTGGTACCCCTCAGAGTGCTGTGTGTTCAAAGCTTGCACTGACCTACAATACCAAGAACCAAACTATTTGTTACTTTAAATGTATTATCACGTGCAACGTGTCTGGGTTTTAATCATGGAAGGGGTGGAATTAAGGTTTGGATCATGGTGTGGAAGGAGGAGAGGCTACCCTTTTCTGTTAGGACTGCAGCTCTCCTCATGCTGTAGTCACGATCCTGACCCTCCGCCTACTGCTATTTTTCTTTTAAGAAACAATACATTCAGTGTGATTGCGAATTTAATTTAACATGTAGTTTTGGCCCCATCAGGCATATTTTTACCTAGAAGTGAGATGCTAATCTTGCGCTGAGGTAAATCCAGAGGGGAGAAAACAGTTTAAATTCATGAAAGATAAACTGCTATAGCAAGATTGGAATCTATTCCTTTGACAGAAACCGGGCTCTCTGGGTAAAAAAAGTTGTGTATGATACTTCTTTCTGTCAGACATATAAAGCGATTATCATTCCAGCGTATAAACATTTTCTTAGCTCTACATTTTACAACTGTTAACACTCATTATATCTTGCAGCTGTTGTCAGTCCTCGACAAATGAATGAGCCTGACCCAATAGAAGAGACACTTCGGACACAAATTGAACGGGAGAAGAAAAGGTTGTTTTAGATTATCACATTTTAAAAACCTTTACTTACATATGTGTGTTTTCAAAGACATTAAAACCAGCATTAAAAAAATCTGAAACACAATTCTAATTCTTTTTTTTAAAAAAAAACCTACATTAAAACATCCCATCCACACTAGCTACATAAACCATTGTTCAACAGTGGTACTAACTATGTATTGTTCAACTGTGGGGAATGGATGCAGCCTTGTGACCACCCTGTGAAGAGTGGTATACAAATTTAATATATAATAGATAAATAAATAAAATACAGCTGCTTAACTAATCAATCAGTCCTCTGAGCCTTAACAAAATCCTCCTTCCCCCAGTCTGGTCCAGTAACATTTAGCGAAGGAATTCCATTTATCACCACACCCCTAGTTTTGTTGGCAAGGCACTTGGTGGCCCATGACAATGTGGCTTATATGAAAAGAGAAGACCTTTGTGGGGATTGAGAGGATGTGTGGAACATTTGATTATCTGGGGCAGTTTTTGGCCCCTTTTCCATGCCACTCTTCTGTTTTTCACTCCACTCTTTTATCTATGTCTTAAATTCATTGAGTGTGGTCTGGACATCTGGAGGAGCTCTGAGAGGACAGAAAAATATTTGAATGGGGCACAGTTTTATGGGAAAGGGTTGGATGCATGCAGGAAAATTGCATCTATTCTGAACCAAATGTTTTGGAATACAAGTTCCTTTATTGTATTGTTATATTTCAATTTTTCAAAACTGTAAATAAAATAACAATTATCAATTTTGCTTATAAATTGGTGAACTTGGTCTCTCTCACACACACCCCACCATCTGGCAAACAACAGGTCGGTCTCTCCAGCTTGCAATCTGTGGAATGGGGTGAGGAATGAGAGGAGTGAATTTGGTGCAGCCCTGCACAATAATTAAGAGTGTTTCTTTCCAGAAGCTTCTGCATTATTATTCTATAGTGAATTTTACTTATTTTCTGCAGTTACAAAACAATGTTTACACACTTGAAAGGAATGAAGATAGAGATTGAGCACTTGCAGCTACTTATGGAAAAAGCCAAGGTGAAGTTGCAAAAAGACTTTGAAATTTGGTGGTCTGAGGAGGCGAGAAACTTGCAGGTATCCTCAATATTTAAAATTTGTCTTATACTTGTTAGAGGAAAACATGGTTGAAATTATCTAAATGGGACTGTATTTAAGGCAGTATTTCTCCAGTCTTATACATATAAGCATGTGTATGTGCGCAGGAAGAGCCCAAAATTCAGCCACTGATTAATATAATACGAGACTTTAATTGCATAGATTTTAACCTGTGTAAAATTCTAAGTCCCTTAAGTCACTCAGATCAGCCAATGCCTACTGATCCATTTTGAAAGCCTGAAACCTGACCTTTGACATTTTACAACCAATCTTCAACACTTTATTGTAAGGTACCAGGAATTTCTGACTTCAGTGCTAGGATGGATGAGTGGATAGAAGGAAGGAAGAATGCTACAGAAGTAGACAACTGGTGTGGAAGATTAGAATTATAGAGTAGGGTTTTTTAAAAGCATTCAGCATTTAATTTTAATGGAGGAGGGGCGAACCCACTGTTTTCCACATTTGACTTTTGCACCCTACCTGTATAATGTTTCTTTTGGCCCAGGACAAAAAGCCACTTCTGCAAAATTCAACCACTGTAGTAAAGATTCCTCCCTCGCTTCTTGAAGCCCAACCACATTCATACGGTACCAGGTAAGATGGTTATCTGTTTGAAAATATGCAACATATAATTGTCTTTTTTATGGTCCCCTGATATTTTACGGTCACTTAGGACTTTAAATAGCTCATGTTGAATTCATACACATATGAACGTCTATGTGAAATGGAGCTGCACTTTGGAGATACTGTATAGCCACGCCAATATATAATAATGAGTTGAGTTCCATTCTATGCCATGAATCTATGTTGTGGGTTCAAACAATGAGATTGTAGTGATGAAAAACAGATGGAAGAAGTGCAAGGAGTACTACTTGTAGCAGGAGCCGTGTACCGTACTTTTCCATGTATAAGACAATGTTTTTTTACCTTAAAACAACGCTTAAAAATGGGGGTCGTCTTATACATGGGTAGTGCAGAGGGGGGACAGTGGAAATTATTTCTGTCTTGAGTAGTAGATTGTCACTGGCATTATTGCGGGTGATAGGTTGCTGCGGCAATGTCCGCTTGTGATTGGGTGTTGCTGAGAGAATGCCCGCTGGCGATTGGTTGCTGCTGCAGCAATGGCTGCTGGTGATTGGGCTCTGCTGCGGCAATTGGTCGTGTGATTGGCGGCGGCTGCTGTCAATCAGAAATACGATAGGAGGCTTCTGCGTTGCGTTTGACCGCAAGCATTTGGAATTTGGGTGAGGTTTTTTTCAGCATTCCTCCCATTCTGGACAATCTCTCTCTACCCCCATTTTCTTAATATTGAGTCCTCAAAATTAGGATGCATCTTATCCATGGGGGTATCTTATAGACGGAAAAGTACAGTAAATACTCTGGGCAATAATGCTTCTAAATCCAACACAAGTCATCCAGGGTAAACAAGGTTGCTTCTGTCCCATATCCAGGTCTGAACCCCAATTGAAATGAGTCATACAACCACTTCTACCCCTGACTTTCACTCAGGTGCTTACCCACAACACCAAAAGAATCTCTCCCTATGGCTAGATGTTCACTAGAAACTACCTGGTCTCGCACAGATGCTTCCAACACTCCCTTCCCATCTCCACAGGAGCACCTGGTACAAAGCTGTCTCTTCTGAAGTAAATATGGAAATTCTTCCTCTTCCTAGGTTAAGTTGTTAAGAAGAACCAAAAGCAAACATGGATGAGTGCTATAAATGTAGACTAGCATTTCTCATGGAGTTCATTTCAGTTTGGGGCTGTGTCACATGACTATTTTTGATGTGACAAATGCACCAAATGTCTGTTAGGTCAAAGTGCTACATATACTCTGACTGCTAATTTCATTTGTCTTTGAAATCTGACAAATAGATAGATAGGTGACTAGGGTGTACTATTGTTGGATTTGGTTCTTTTTCTTGGCAGCCAGATTATCAGGTAGCCTGGATTATAAGGCATGTAGACGATAAAAAGCCAAGAGCATGAATAAAATGTGATATTCTATGTGGAAGAGACTGTGTAGCTCCATTTTTATTTGCAGATATCTAATATCATCTATGCCATTACACTCGTAATGACCCTTTTAAGTTCTCTATGGACCTTATTCAAGGCACTTTAGTGTTATTGTGTGTTAAGCCTGCTAAACCCATTTTATGCAGCTATGTTCTCAGTGTGATGCATGAAGAATTTGTAATGGAGCTCTTGACACTGTGAGAGGGAACAGCAAATTTTTATATCCCACTGTGCTGAAAATTTACTCTTGTCCCCTTGAAGCCTGTTTGAGGCATTAACATTTCGGAGGCAAAGTTTTTAGTTTCCTACATTTAAGAATATAAAATAACAAAATGCTTGCTTCCCAAGGATTCCACTGAACCTGAATGACACAGTAACCTAACTGATTCATTCCTGCAATTGCATAGGATGAGACCTTTTGACTTTATATTTTCTCTCAACTCTGTGGCCTTCCAGCACAAAAAAAGTTCTTTGTTAAATCCATCCAGAAGCCAACTGGTAATTTACTCACAGAAAGGGATCTAACCATCATCTTCCATCAGTCAAGCTAATAGGAGTAATGAAAGTTGACATGAATTATATACTACATAACAATGAATGTGGGTTCAGGTGTAGCTAGAAAGTCATTCGTAAGAGGAAATTTAGATAACAGATGGATAAGTGGCTATAAATGCTAAAATTCAGGAGACCTGATATAAGAACCGTACGAATGTATCACTAACATAGTTACCAGGAAACTATAACTACAAAGATTCTGGTGGCACTTTAAAGATTAACAGATTTATTATGGCATGAGCTTTCCTGGGCTGTAGCTCACAAAAGCTCATGCCATACTAATATGATATGTCTATCTCCAGCATTCTCTGTCCACTGGAGCAAGGGCTCTTGCTGTAGCAGATGTGTAGATTTTGATATTGTGCAGCTGAGGAATCCAACACAACAGTTGTATAGACAGACATACATTGTGCAACAAGTTGTACAATCTGTTGTGCAACGACGTTACCAGCAACCTGCTTGTGCAACTTTTATTTTACTGTAACTTGGAAGTATTTTTTCTGCACACCACTTTGCTGTGTTTGGTGCCTGCACTGAAATAGGATTTCCGCTGTCAAATATCATGTAGCTCTTGGTGAATTGATTGACTGGACCTGTTGAGAGTGAGAGGAAAAGTAAAGGTGAGGGTAGCCAGTGGATCTCAATCCTTTGGGTAAGTTAGGGACTCCCCCTGCATGCAAAGACAGGCTTCGGTGGGTTGAGTGGATGAGACCAATAGTACCGTATTGGCCTGAATATAAGCTGCACTTCCCCCCAAATTCTGACCGTGAAAAGTTAAAGTGCTGCTTATATTTGCGACCTTATGGTATGCAGCCAGGAGCACATAGTTCCCTGTCCTCTCCCCCAAGGCTGGGAAGGGCGAGAGCAAGAAAGGGGAAAGGCTGCCAGCAGCGCCACGTGGCTCCCCCCCCCCCAGTATGCAGCCAGGAGCAGCGAGGAAGGGAGCGGCTTATATTCAGGTATTTTTTTCCTCTTTTTTTTCTCCCCCCTTCCAATTTTAAAGGTGTGGCTTATATTCCGGTGCGGCTTATATTTGGGCCAATATGGTAGGTCCAGTGGTCAAGAAGGAGGTTACTGCACATGCTGTAGGAGGAAATGAGGGGCAGGTGGGGCTTATCCACCGGGGAAGGTAGTCCATCTAGGAGAAGGAAAACTCTGATCCTATACACAGGAGAAAGGAAAAAGAAAGAGGGGGAGGGAATCAAATTGGCTCCAAGCCAAAGGCCAGATGGAACAACTCTGTCTTACAGGCCCTGCAGAAAGAAATCAGATCCCGCAGGGCCCTGGTCTCATGAGACAGAGCGTTCCACCAGGACAGAGCCAGTGTTGAAAAGGCCCTGGTTCTGGTTGAGGCTAATCTAACTTCCTTAGGGCCCGGGACCTCTAGGGTGTTGCTATTTATGGACCTTAAGGCCCTCCGTGGGGCATACCGGGAGAGGCGGTCCCGTAGGTATGAGGGTCCTAGGCCGTGAAGATAGTGCCTTGTACACCTCCTTCTGGCAGCTCCTGAAGCCAAGCTGTATGGCTTTGCTTTCCCTTGAACCACATCAGCAAAGCTGAGAGGGGGATCTTGTCTGGGCAGCCCAGGACCTCCATACACACACACTGCCCAGGCTTGTGCCCTGGGGAGGTCACCTTGGTACTGCTAACACAGCAAAAACAATGTGGGGGGAAGCTGTTACAATTTACTGATCTCTGTAGCCAGAGTGGGCACTGTGGTTCTCCAGCGGTTTGACTTTACCCCCAGAGGCACACTCCACTGTCTCTCAAAGCAAAATAAATAGCAGATACTTTCAGAAAGTTACTGAGAGATGAATCCTCCCAGCTTGACTCCCATTATTTGAATGTGCATAATAAACCAGACTTCAAAAGCAAACAGAAAATGTGAGCGTCTTAAATATATTATAAAAACAGGAATATGTTAAAGGACTCCCAGTTCATAACAATGAGATTTAAAACAAGGTGAGAAATATTGAAAAAGAATGTATCACTTTTCAGATAATTGAAAGCTCAGTGCACACAATGTTAGACTGTATAGTAAGATAGTTGACATCTGTGAAGTAAGGCTGGTGAACATTGCCAACACTCACTGCATTGTTAGGAAGTCTATGAGCTTGAAGACCTTTCCCAAAAATGCTACAACTGAATACTCTTTCTAATTGCCTTGCTGGAAACAGTTACTCTCATCCAATTAGAGCAAATTAAATTAGTTGTAATGATCATGATTAAGAATTCTACGGAGAGGAAAGATGACAGATTCTTTTTGTTTCTGATTTTCTGAGCTCTGCATTTTACTCCGCAAACCTACGACTGAGCAATGAGAAATTCAGAGAAATGAATACTTTGCTGAATGAGTGCCCCCCCCCCGGTGCCCCCAAACTACTTTTCAAAGTTTGGTGTAAGAAAGTGTCGAGGAAAACGACAGCTGGAGCACATGTTGTGTTCCGCCATCCCCCCACCGCACCAAAAGAAAAGGAAAAGGCTTTCCCTTTTAAAATGTCTAAGAAAATACAGAGAGAAATTAGGGATTCTGCAAAACAATTCAAACAAACCGGTGAACATAGTTGATGGGGGTTTGCCTGCTAATCTGATCATCAGGGCTGGTTCAGTTGCAAGGAAGGGTAAAGGTAATGGAAAACACAAAGATGGGTCATTGTTTCGTTCAGTTCACAAATAGATACCAAGAGGGCAATGTACAGGGTTAACTTGGATGATTACCGGTACCTTCACCTTGTATCTTCTTGCTATACTTTGGCAGGAGCATTTGCCTCTCTTCAAAGAGATCTACCTTATTCTTGCAAGCATGGCTTTCAGTAAAACTCATTCCAATTCCCAGCTGTTTGTTGTTGTTTTTTAAATAAATGGGGCAAATCTATATCTGAAGTGCTTTAGACTAAGGATCTCTTGGTACAATAAAAGAACTCACAAAATCAGAGCCATGGCTGAGATTGTACTTGCTCTTCAGTGCTGCAATTTCAGGATTTCCAGGATTAAGGGAATTTGGTTTATTCCTGCTTTCTCAAATGGGTGGGCAGGGAGTCCTTTGCCTTGGTGGAGTCAAAAGTCTGGGACCTTGTCTTCCAGCCAAGGAGATATGCTTTCTTGGGTCTTGTGACACTGTTAAGAAGCAGTGCTTTGCATTCCCTCTTCATAAATTTCTTTCTTTTTCTTTTTGCCAGAAGTATCTGTTTGGAAGCCAATTTAACACAAACTCATAAAAGCAAAAATACCCCAAGCTTGCCATCTAGTGGTTAAATCTTGGCTCATAATGATATGTTCAGATTTCAAGTCAATGCTTGAAATAGTGGCACAGCAAATTATATGCCAGTCCAAATGTTAAGAAGTTAAGTGTGATGCAAACAATTTACTTTGCTATGGAGTGCCATATGACATTCTTCTCATCCACTGGTCTGCAAGTTCTGCCCTCTTGAGTAGTGCCATGACCATATTTTGGTAAGTGGAGAAATAAAGAATGAAGGGAAGGGAAGAGAATCAGTAAGCTAGCGAAAAGAGTAGAGTAGGTAAGAAAACAAGGGATAGCTATGGAAAATGGGAACGGCATAGAAAAGTAAAATGTAGCCCATACTGAGGATGAAATTGAAACTGGGTACTGCTATCTGGAATGATTATCATCTGAATGGACTTCGAAGTCCCATTTGCTTAATCCTAAAAGAACCATTGCTGACCATTTTCTTTCTAGGGAATGACCGAATTAGACAAATATTTCACTCCTTTCTATAGATTTCTATGAATTAAACATATCCTTTGTCAAATGCAGCATCATTTGTGGCAGTCTGAAATGAATTCTTCCCCCAGGGTTCCAAATAACAGCAGAGCCAGCTTCAATGAAGAGCATTCTGTGAAGAGCAGTGGGAGCAGCCTGAGTAACTCGCCCTCAAAAGCAAGGTATGCAGTAAGGGCATGTGGTGCTGAGAACCCAGGAAAGACACTGAAGCCCTCCAGAATTATTATTATTTTAATTGGAACACATGGAGTATTGCTGTGCATTCTAGTCCTGCCACCAGTGTTGCCATCTCTAACATCCACTGCTGCCTTTGCTCCTTCACACACTGAGTGGAAAAACTGAAAGGGGAACCTATGTGCATTCAGGGACACATGACTAGGCTCCTCCATGCTCGCTCGGGGAAACCCAACCATACAGAACATGAAACCCTTCCTCCCCACTTGCCACACTCCTGATCAGGATTGGGGCTCCCACACGGCTCTTTTTACTTGAAAAGGGAAGTGTTTTTAAAGTGATCAATGGTTTGGCCCTTAAAGTGGCTGGTATGTGAGACTGCAGTAAAAGGTAATCTTGCCCATAAGCAAGATTGCAGTAAAAGGTAATCTTGCCCATAAGCAGTTTACCGCATTTTTCCCCTCCTAAAAAGTAAGGGGGAATGTGTGTGCGTCTTATGGAGTGAATGCAGGCTGTGCAGCTATCACAGAAGCCAGAACAGCAAGAGGGATTGCTGCACAGCGGATGATCCCTCTTGCTGTTCTGAGATTCAGAATATTTTTTTTCTTGTTCTCCTCCTCCAAAAGGTAGGTGCGTCTTGTGGTCTGGTGCGTCTTATAGAGCGAAAAATACAGTATGTGGCTTGAGAATATAACATGCACTGAGCCTGGCCATTTTTATCTCATTCTTGCAACAGCCCTAAAGAGATAGATGTTACCCAAAGTCATTTAAGAATCCTGTTGGGTTTGATTCAGGTGTTTTTTGCGCAGGTAATGTGCAGCGGTTGCTGCTTTGCTCCAAGCAGTCTGGATAACCTCCGTGTTCATGCAACCATAGAAGGCCCTGGAAGCTTTGCTGAAGGGCAGCATATAAATGTTTTAAATAAAGAATGGTGTTTTCCCAACACTCAGTTTCAAGTAGCTGGGAAATTGATTTTCTCCTTATTTTTAAGAATGTAATGTGAGTACGTCTTGATTGTAAAACAGATAGATGTGTGCAATTTGCAAATCCAATGCTCTCTCAAATTATGCTGATTGCTACCTAAACAGAACATAATCCACCAGCCCCTGTTCCATCCAAGAGTCCTGAATAAACCTACCTGAAAGAAATGAACAGAGGTTGTGTAGCACTTTGTGGATTAGGCCTATATCCTGAAGACAGAAAGCACAAGTTATTTAAATTGTTTTTAAGGCTTTAACCCACCCTGGGACCTTAGGGTGAAGAGCAAGAAGAAATAATAATAATAATAATAATAATAATAATAATAATAATAATATACAAGAAGGAATACAAAATCTAAGCAGTAGAAAACTCAGATGAAAGCTTACATAAACTTTGTTATTGCAGGATTTCACCAGTACAAAGTTCATCTATCTCCTTCACAGGAGACCACCAAACAGATGCTGACATTCTAGCTTTCATTAGGGCCAGGCAGAATCTCATACAAAAGAAAGGTAAGCCTTGCTAAGTGCACTACTGGACCACATTGTGATCTATGTTATAGCATTAATTATCTAGGGATATGATGCAATCTCATCCAGGTTTATAGCAAAGAGTCAAAAGCATATGTTTCATAAATGTGTCCCAGTATAGAGCATTTTCACATTAATTCATGTTATGGTAATGTCTGTATTCACCATAGTCCTACTCATTGTTTTTAAATGCACTGTTATGCTCACCATTTGGGATGCTCTTGAAAGGTTGGAAAGACTTATTAATTAAAGGAATAATAATAATAATAATAATAATAATAATTTATTATTTATTCCCCGCCCATCTGGCTGGGTTTCTCCAGCCACTCTGGGAGGCTTCCAACAAAATATTAAAATTACATTAAAACATCAGTCATTAAAAACTTCCCTAAACAGGGCTGCATAATATGTGTAATATGTTAATAATATGTGTGTAATATTATGTGTGTAATAACAAACCTGCTTCATAGTATTTCTTCTTAGTAAGGTTCAGTTTTGATACAATTTCCTATATTGCTCTTGAGAAAATTAGAAGAGCCCTGGTGGTTCTTTTTCTCTTATTCTCTCTTCTCCCTGCCATCCTTGAGACTGCTCATTAAGCATGTTGGCATCCACTTGGTCTTGGTGGTACTTTTCATGAACTGCAATGTACATTCTAGCTGAGCTTCTATTATTGCAGTTTTGAATAACTTTCCTGTGGTACAGGGTTGCTCTCATATGTTTTTTCTGTGACTGTCTCCATACTACTATGGTGCTGCTGAGACATTGATTTTGTGCAGTCACCAAGAAGCAGTATTAAATGGGAGACTTAAAGAGGCACTGTGTTATCCAGAAATGCCCATTGCCAAGATCCTTGGGCTGCATAATCCTGATGCAGAAGAACGTTCCATTTATCAAAAATCCATTGCAAAATTAATAAAAAGCTTCCTACTTGTTAGTTCTGCCCCTTTTATTGCTGCTTACTGAGCATGGAAGCAAGATTACCAATTGAGTAATTGCACTTCAGTAGTCCAGAACCTAAATCAGAGCAATGGCCAAGCCAAGCCAGTGTCCTTTCTCTATAGTAGCCAATCAGTTTCCTTTGGGAACCCCACAAGTGGGACTTGAAAATGATTGCCCCTTCTGCTGTTCTCTAGTAACTGGCAATCGGAAGTATATTGTCATTACCCCTGGAGTCCAGCAATTGCTAGGACACTGAAACAGATTGTACATGGCCAGTAGCAGAGAGCTGGTTTCAAATTCCTGGTTCTCATCTTAATACTAGTGATCAGGACGCCACTGAGCTTGAGGCTGGATGGCAGGCACACAAACGGTAAAGGCAGTCATGTTGGCCAATAAGAAAAATATCTTTATTAAGACCAACCCAAATGTCACAAAATAGTGAGCAAGCTTTAGAGTTCTCCAGAACTCTTTGTCAGGCTGGATGTGAAGCAGAGGGTGTGAGGGGTAATCTGGCTTGCTGATAAAGCCATCAGGTCTGCTTTAGTCATAGTCTTTGCATGGAGTGTAGAGATGGCAGACGTAGGTGGATTAGGTTCTCCTAGGAGCTACGCAGGGACAAAGGAATATGCACAATGACTGATATCCTGTTTTTGAGAATATAA